>NW_028227267.1:53911351-54511351 GCF_978045245.1 Mus caroli
AGCCGAGGCAAGAACAGAGCCCATGGAGGGATGTTGCTTACTGACTTGCTTCCCTTGGTCTGTTCAGCTACCTTACCCAGCCCAGGGCTGCCTCCCACTATTGGGTTTGGCTCTTGTACATCAATTAGCAATGAAATACCCCAAAGAAGGTGGAAAAATTGTAAGAGCCAGAGATGGTGGATGACTCCAAGAAACAGTGTCTTCCAAACAGAACAAACAGGACTGTTAAACCTATAAACTCACAGAGACTGAGAACACACATAAGACCTGCACAGGTTCAAGCCAGACAAGCATTCCAGCACTGAGAAGGGAGATGCACACAAAGTCCCACCCTTAACCCAGAAGCTGTCTGTAACTTGATACCTCCTAGGAATGGAAAAATCAGTTTTCTCCAATGGCATATCACTGGGTATATCAACCACATTCCAGGGCATACCCATACCTATACCCATATCCAGGAGGACTAGGTCAACGCAAAGCAGACTCTATGCTGTTTTATTTTGTTTTGGCATTTTTCTTATTGGATTTTTAAAGTTTGTTGTTGTTAATGTCTTACTTTGTTTTTAAAAATGAGAGACAGAGCAGATTCAAAAATAACAAAACCTGAAACTATAAAACTTGTAGAAGGAGATGCAGCAGGAAAGCTTCAAATGCTGACCCTAGTGGTGCACAAAAGTCCTTCTACAAGATCAGCATCCCTTCATGATCAAAGCCCCAAAGAAATGAGGAGGAGGGGCCTGACTCACTGCAACAGAGGGCATGTGTGCGAGACATGCAACTAACCATTGTCTAGTAGGGAAATAACGCTAGAATGTTGTGTGAGTCACAAGTGCCCAGTCTCTCCCTTCTTACTAATACAGAATCCAAAGTCTTAGCACAATTAGACAAAAGAAAGATATCAAAGCGATATAAGTAAGAAAGGCAGAAGTGAAATTATCCCTATTTGAAAATGACAATAGAAGTAAGAGATGGAAAAGAACATCATGAAAACGATTATATTGTTGAAAGTGACTCACATAATGTGCTGGTTTGAGAAGTCTTGCCCCATGGGAAGTGGCCTATGTTCAAGGAGATAAAGAGATTAAGGGAACAGTGATCTCAGGAAAAGATCCCACCCAGCCAAGCTTACTGTTTGTGTTTACAGCTGAACAAGGAATAGTTTGGACTTTTAATCTGGAATAAACTACAAGCCAGAAATGCAGGGTGCACATGTGACCCAGATCTTGAGGCTGGAAGACACAGGCTTTTGATCAGGATCTTAAGGAACAATAGCTGTGAAAAGCTTAGGCCCAGGAATGGTGGTATATACTTTTAATCCTTGGAGACAAAGTCAAGTAGATTTCTCAATTCAAGGCCAGCCTGGGACAGAGCAAGTTCTAGGTGAAGAAGTACATAAGTCTAGGCGTGGTGGTAATGCCTTTAATCCCAACACTTAGGAGACAGCCATGTAGATATCTCAGTTCAAGGTAAATCTGCAGACCCAGTTTTAAGACAGCCAAACTTAGGCAGTGAGGGAGTCAGAAAACAGAAACATGGTAACAGAATAAGAGGGGCCATGTTCCAGCCCTAGAAAGCAGAACTTGGCAGCTTCAGCCATGTGGCTCTGGCTAGAATCGAGAATAGAAAGGACTACTGGGACAATTGATGCTGAATAGCTGGAGCTAAGAAATTTGTAGTGATTAAGAAGAGACCAGCATCACTGAGGTAAAATCTTCTGGGATGTGTTTTCTGAGAACACAAAGAAGCAGTGTTTCAGAGATAGCCAAGGTTGTACCTCATGATACAACTGGACTTGGGAATGTGTAAGAATCATGCAGATGGTATTGTTTGAAGGTATGAAGGAGTCATGGAGAGCAGCTGAGGCTTGGCACTGTGAGAGGCCAGAGAAGGCCATTGGTGAAGGTGTAGCCTCAGTTGCAGTTGATAGTCCAGGCCTGAAGGGGTCATGCAAAGAAACCAAGGCTTGGCACTATGAAGAGAGCTTATGAGAGGCTATTGGTGAGGCCTAGTTGTAGTCAAAAACCCTTGCTTATTGGAGGTGCCAGTGCCATGAGATGATCACCAAGAACAGCAGCAGCAGTGGAGTCAGAAAGACCCTAGAGTGCTACAGAGAGCAGAGCTAGAGATGTGACACAAGTCCTTTGAAGGAGACCAGAAGATCATGTGTGGATCCAAGATATTGGAACAAAAACCTATGAAGTTGAAGATGACTTGGAGACCCAAGATGTTAAAGATGCCAGTGCCTTGAGATACCTGCCAAGGAAAACTGCTGACAGGGAGTGGAACCAGCCTGAGAGAAGTTCATTGCAGTCAACAAAGATGAAAAAGAAGTGGAGATCTGAAGACTGCTTTGACATCAGTCAGGGAGATGCAGAGTTTGGAGTTTGCCCAGCTTGTTTCCTGTGTGGATTTGGGGATTACAGGTAAGTGATTGGATGGATCTCAGAAGAGACTTTGAACATCGGACTTTTAACACCGTTGAGACTGCTATAGGCTGTGGGGACTTTGGAAGTTGGACCAAATGTACTTTTTAAATTATGCTTTGGCTGAGTATGTCCCCCATAGACTCATGTGTTTGAACAAGCCTATGAGGGGCAGAGAGTGGAATGTAATGGTTTATATTTGCCCAGGGAGTGATACTATTTGGAGGTGTGGCCTTGTTGGAGTAGATGTGTCATTGTGGGTGTGGGGCTTTAAGACCCTCATCCTAGCTGCCTGGAAGCCAGGATTGTGCTGGCAGCCTTCAGATGAAGCTGTAGAACTCTCAGCTCCTCCTGCACCATGCCTGCCGGGACACTGCCATGTTCTCACCTTGATGATAATGGACTGAACCTTTGAACCTGTAAGCCAGCCCCAATTACATGTTGTCCTTATAAGAGTTGCCTTGCTCTGTTCACAGCAGTAAAATCCTAAGACAATATATATCTGCCTGTGGACTGCCATGCTTCTCACCATAATGAGAATGGACTGCATCTAGCCCTTGGGCTGAGGCACCATCACTGCAGAGCCACTTGGGGAGGCTGGAGAGGAGGTGCTGTTGCTATGACACCTCACAACAGCCACGGGCTGAGTCAGGAAAGGAGTGGCAGTCCCTGTTGAGAGCTATCCAGAGACTACAATGCCTTTGGAAAAGCCTATATCCTTCAAAACCTTAAATCTGGCTGGGCGTGTGGGGTGGGGGACTGGTGAGATAGTGAATGTTTCCTCTGGCTGTGAGTGCTGCCTAGAAGAAAAATCCCATGTAGTCATATTGTATGGACCAGAGGGCAGTGACTAAGCACCATCCTGAGAGGGGCTGTTGCTAAAAACTGAGCTACCACAAGAGACTGAGAACGGGGAATATCTACAGCTCAGAAAGCCTCGGTTTGACTTGCTGCCGTTGCCTGTTGGAGTGATGTCTTTGTACACTTGGGAAGATGCACCTCTGTCCTTCCTTGCCTGCCTAAGCCACTTTCTGATTGACTAAAATAGAAAGCCTATGGCCGACAGCAAAAGGCAGAATAGTAAGATGGGGCTTCCAGACACAGAGAGAAATTCTGGGATGGAGTCAGGTGCCCAGATTCAGCCATGCGGCTGAACTTAGATTAGCATAAACTGGATAATTGAGTTATGAGCTAGTGGGAAACAATGCCTAGCTGGAAGGCCAAAAGCATTATAAAGAAATAGACTCTGTGTCATTATTCAGGAACTGGGACAGATATAGAAAAGCCTGCAGTTACAGTTGCCCACAGGTGAGGTATGGCCCAGTGAGGGAGCTGTGGAAAGGGAGATGAGTGGGCTAACAAACTGAGGGAACTCAGGCAGCATCAGCCAGGCCTAAGGAGGGACAGCCTCACCAAACAGGTTTCAATGTAACTTTTACTATTCCTTTATTTAAAGGAAGTTGCTTTGCAATGGCTGCTCTCAATAATCAACCACTTGTAAAGTTAGAATATTTCAAATTTCTTTCTGTCTCTATGATATTGTTGTACTGATATTTCAGAGCTTCAAAATTTTAACATTGATCAATAAAGTTCTAATAAGCTGGTAAAACACTGAATGTTATCAGTCATAAGCTCAAGATTTAAATTTCTTCTAGTTGGGCTGGAGAACTAGAAGAACCATCTGTAATGGGATCCGATGCCCTCTTCTGCTGTGTCTGAAAACAGCTACAGTGTACTCACATATATAAAATAAAGCAAATATAAATTTGTTTCTAGTTGTCTTTTAAATATAGACTTAAAGACGCTTCTTCTCATCATGCTATAAATGTCTCTGCCCAATTTATATATCCAGCGCTCAGAACAAAAAACAAAATAAAACAAATGTTCATGTTTTTGCTATGACTCAAAGGTATGATGAGTTTACTGCAGCTGTTTTACCTATGACAGTCAGCTGCTTTTTTTACAATATGGATTTCAATACAGATTACAAACAATGGTAATGCAAGCTTCAGGGAGTAAAAAAAAAATAGTCATAAGACTTAGATCCACCTCTCACAGGTCAAGTGGACGCCAGACAAGTACTCCTGCCAATCAACAGCCTAAGCTCCGCCCCCCCCCCCCCCCCTGCCTATTCCTGAGGGGGAGGTTTCACATATAAAGTTCCCTTTAAGTTCTTTAATGTTAGCCGGGCGTGGTGGCGCACGCCTTTAATCCCAGCACTCGGGAGGCAGAGGCAGGCGGATTTCTGAGTTCGAGGCCAGCTTGGTCTACAAAGTGAGTTCCAGGACAGCCAGAGCTACGCAGAGAAACCCTGTCTCGAAAAACCAAAAAAAAAAAAAAAAAAAGTTCTTTAATGTTAACTTCTGTCCCTGGTCTATATCTATCTATTTGACTGGTAGACACCGTCCAGCCACCAGCCACAGACTACAAACTGCTCCAAAGGTAGTCTACATCACACCAGCCCCAGGTAATTCTACAAACCCAGAGAGCCCTGGACTTGCTGAAAACGGATGTGAGCCGGTCCAGGCAGAGTTACTGCTCCCTGTCTTCTGAGCTGGATCAGTAATCAGAAGCTCCCCATGAATACCCCATGGCCCTAATCCCTCCTGGCCCTTGACTAACACTCCAGCCTTCCTGGGCCCTGACAATAGCATCCTGATTTCAGCTGATAAGCAGTTACAGAAGAGAACACATCATTCCTTTTCCTCAATAGAAGGCTGGGATGTTATGAAAAGGAAACTCCCTAACAAAGAAGACAAAATAAAGACCCATTCATCCTATACAAACAAAACAGGTGCACCGTGAAGGGGCCATGCATCTTTCAATGCATCACACACTTTGTTTCCCCCCAGATAAAGGGTGCTGAGACTCTTTCAAGGATTTGACAGGGACACAGCAGACAATGAGCGTGGGGAGAGGGATGGTAAACCAGCCTGCCTCCTTCTTGACCTTCAAGGCCAAAGCTTGGTCTTACAGTAAAGACAAACTAGGCTCATTCCTATCCATGACTAAATCTGCTTCTCCAGGATTGGGCTATGCCTCACCTATCACCTTAACTACAAATGGTTCTGGACTGCCCGTTTCAGGAAATGACAACCATGCTTTTGCTTCAAAGAGTTGTATAACCACCTGTTGTCATGACCACCTTATCATGACCACCTTGTCGTGACCACCTTGCAACCAAGTCTTTGTTTCAGGAGGTTGCTGTGACCAACGTGTTCTGCTTCTGTTCTGCTTCTGTAACCTGGCCTGTTTGTCTTTCAAATCACTCCCCTCCCCAGTTGGATGCCACCTACTCCAATTAGAAACCCTTATCTTCCCCACGTCCAATGCTCATCACTTGAACCCTACCTTAGGGAGAGAAGGCCATGTACATGAATTTAAAAAAAAAAAAAAGCTTGTTTTAATTAATTTGGCCAGGATTTGGGTCAGTGGTCTTTCTCCGTGCATCTGTGGAATTAACATTTTGAAGTTTCCAAAGTCCTCTGACTCCCCACTTGCAGCCCTACAGATCAAATGTGAGTTCTCACCTACTGCTCTAGCCCCATGCCTGCCTGCCTTCTCCCATGTTCCCTCTGATGAAACTGTAACAAAGGCCCCAATTGAATGTTTTATTTATAAGTTGCCTTGGTCATGATGTCTCCTTACAGCAATACTAAACCTAACTAAGACAGAAGTTGGTATGAGAAGTTGGGTATTGCTGTGATAGGGCTGACCATGCTGTCTGTTGAAGAACTATAGAAGACTCTGGGACTCTGGACTAGAAAAGCAGTTAAACTAAAGCAAATTAAAGCAGTTAAAAGCAGAGCCACCCTACTAGGAGTGTGGAAGACACTAAAGTTTAGGCAATGTAGGCTAAGGTAGCCCCAGCTCAAGGTGTTTCATTAGGGAACAGTAACAGTGGTGTAGAGTCCATTCTTGTAATATTTTGTCAAAGAATGTGTCTACTTTCTGTTCTTGTCCAAAAAGTCTGCCAGAAGCTAAGCTGAAAAGTCTTGGACTAGTGTCATTGGCAGAGGAGATTTTAAGACAGCCTAGTATTGACCGTGTTGTGTGGTTATCAGTGGTCACCCTTATGCTGATGGACAAAGAAAAGGTATAAGCAGGGCAAACAGAAATACAAAATGCACAGTTTAAGGAGAAAACGAGCACCAGAAAGTGTAATGGAGCTATGTCCTGTGCTCAAGAAGACCAGAAACTAAAAGAAGAAGGAAATAAGCCTGATGCTACAAGGAATAGAAGGAATGGTTACTTCAGGGCAAGATGCTACCCAGCTAATCCTGCAACTTGTGAAAGAAAGAAAGAAGCTTGGATTGCCTTGGAGACCCTAAGACATTGGAGAGGCCAGAGCCATGGGATATCTGGCAAGGAAAGCTGCAGAGGGTGTTGAACCACCCCAAATCAGAGCAGTGTGTAGCAGCCAGCAAGGCTGGAAAGGAACAAGCCATCTAACAAGCCCTCTGACATCAGGCACAGAGATGGGAATTTGGAATTTCCCCTGCTGGGTCTCTTCTCCCTTTGGTCCAATATTTCTCATTGTGCTCCCTTTTCTCGCATCTAGAATGGTACTGTATATATTTACAGGATGTTACACTAAAAATATTAGCTTGAGTCTTAGAAGAGTCTATAGACTTTTAAGCAGTCTTGAGGTTGTGAAAGACAGTGGAGACTTTTGAAGTTGAAGCTGAATGCATTTTGCATTTTGATAAGGTTACAAACCTATGGGGGCCAGTGGAAGTGAAATGTGGTGGTTTGAATGAGAATGGCCCCACAGGGTTGTATATTTTGAGTGCTTGGTGCCCAGTTAATAGGATTGTTTGGAAAGAATTAGGAAGTATGGCCTTATTGGAGAAAGTGTTATTTTTCTTCAAAATTTATTTATTTATTTTATGTATATGAGTGGTCTATCTGCATGTACATATATCTGCAGGCAAAAAGAGGGCATCGGATCACATTATATAAGGTTGTGAGCCACCATGTTGTTTACTGGGACTTGAACTAGGGACCTCTGGAAGAGCAGCCAGTGCTTTTAACCACTGAAGCATCTCTCCATCCCACATATGATCTTTTTTTTTTTTTTAGAGGAAGTATGTTCTGGGGGCTGGGAACAATCTTTGAGGTTGCAAAAGCCTACAATAGGCCCGGTGTCACTCTCTCTGCCTGCAGTTTACAGATCAGATATGACCACACAGCCACTGCCCCAGCACCATGCCGCCTGCCCAGTGCCATGCTTCCCATGATGCTATTCATGGGCTATCCCTCTAAAGCTGTAAGCAAGTAAATGCTTTATATTAGAAGTTGCTTTGGTCATACACATAGTGTCGCCTTCCAGTGATAAAAACCATAACTATGACATCCACACACATACAAATACATATATATGTATGTATGTGTGTATATATGAAGTAAAACCTAAGATCCACATATAAAAGAGAATATGTGGTGTTTGTCATTCTGGGTATTTGTTCTTTTACACAATTTAGCAGATCTGTCCATCGAAACCAGGATCATGAAGAAACCTTTGCATTCCAATTTTAATTGAAGGAGTATTTATACAAGCCAAGTATGAGCCAGCTGTAGTGGCACAGGCCTTTAGTCCTGGTGCTTGGGAGGCAAAGGCAGGCATATCTCTGTGAGTCCAGGACAGTCAGGGATACACAGGGAAACCCTGTCTCAAAAATCAAAACTAAAAGCAAATAAACAAGCACAAGCCAAGTATGGAAAGAACCTAAATATACATTGATAAATTAATGGATAAAGAAGATGTGAAAGATGACCAGGTGACACACACCTTTAATCCCAATATTCAGGAGGCAGAGACAGGAGGATCTCTGTGAGTTGGAGGCCAGGCTGGTCTATATAGTGAACTCCAGGACAGACAGGAATACACAGCCTCTGTCTCAAGACATACAACAACAACAACAACAACGTAGTAGACACATGCAATGCAATATTATCTGAGCTACAGAAAGTAAAACACAGATAAACTTAAGTTATCATGCACAACTCACAGAAGTATCAATTCAGTGTGGTTCTTTTTGTATAAAGTAGCTAACACATACAAGCAAAGCAGCCTTCCAGAAACAGAGTATAGCTGAAAGATAACACGAGGAATGTAAAACAGCTTTTATGAACATGTCCAGGACCTTAAAGAGAAGACGAATACATCCCTTATTGAAGTCTGTGAAAACAAAGATGGTGGAACAAAATAATGAAAATAATTCAAACCACGAAGTGGAAATGGAATTACTAAAGACAACCCAAACTGAGATAAAATTGGAAATGAAAACTTTCAGAAGTCAAACAGAAACCACAGAGGCAAGCCTCACCAACAAAGAACAAGATGTAGAAGACAGAATCTCAGGCATGGAGGACAAGGTAGAAGAAACGCATCTCAGTCAAATAAAAATGTTAATTCTAAAAAACTCCTAGCACAAGCACCCAGGAAACCTGGGACACTCTAAAAGGACCAAATCTATGAATAAGTGGAATAGGAGGAGAAACCCAGATTAAAGGCACAGAAGATGTTTTCAACAAAATCATAGAAGAAAATTCCTCTAACTTAAAGAAGGAGGTGTCTATTAAGGTACAAGAAACATATGTAACACAAAATAGATTGAACCAGAAAAGAAATTCCTGAGGACACATAATAATCAAAGCATAAATTGTGCAGATCAGAGAAAGAATATTCAAAGCTGCAAGGGGAAAAGGCCAAGTAATATATAAAAGTAACCCATTAGAATAGCATCCAACTTTCTTTTTTTATGTGCATTTATGTGCACTGGTGTCTGTATGAAGCTGCCAAATCACTTGGAACTGGATTACAGACAGTTGTAAGCTGCCAGGCTGGTGCCAGGAATTGAATTTGGGTTCTCTGGAAGAGCAGCCAGTGCTCTTAACTACTGAGCCATCTCTTTAGCCCTGAAACCCAGCTTCCAAGTGTAGATTCTAAAAGCCAGAAGGGCCTGGAAAAATAAGTGTTGTACAAACTCTAAGATCCCACAGATGCCAGCTCAGATCCAGTAAGACAATCAATCACAATAGGAGAAAGAAAAAATTCCCTACTAGACTAAATTTAACAGCATTTGTCTACAAATCCAGACCTACAGAAGGCATTAGAAGAAAAACGTCAATCTGAAGAAGTTAGTCATGCCCAAGAAAATACAAGGAATAAATAATCCCAGACCAGTAAATGAAAAAAGGGTGAAAAAACCCAGACCACCACAACATAACAGGATTCAGCAACCACTGCTTTCTGATGAAGCTCAATATTAATGGTCTCAATTCAGAATAAAAAGACACAGACTAATAGATTGGATTAAAAAGCTGCATCCATTTTTTTTTTCTGCTGCATCCAAGAATACACTTCACTATCAAGGATAGACATCACCTCTGGGGGGGGGGGGGAATGGAAGAATATAATATATTATCTTTTTTTGTTGTTTGGTTTTTTTTTTCTTTTTTCTTTTTTTCGAGGCAGGGTTTCCCTGTGTAGCCCTGGCTGTCCTGGAACTCACTCTGTAGATCAGGCTGGCCTCAAACTCAGAAACCCGCCTGCCTCTGCCTCCCAAGTGTTGGGATTAAAGGTGTGCGCCACCACTGCTTGTTGAGTATTTCAATTTTAAGCATTTATGGAACAAACACAAGGCATCCACATTCATGAAAGAAACACTATAATAGCTAAAATCACCTATCAACCCTCACAGTGATCGTGTGTGACTTCAATAAACTACTATTATCAAAAGATAGGCCATCCAGGCAAAACTACACAAAGAAATGCTGGTATTAAGTAACATCATAAACCAAATGGATCTAGCAGATATTTACATAACATTTCACCCCCAAAATAAAGGAATACACTTTCTTCTCAGCAGCTCATGGAGATTTCTCCAAAATTGAACACACATTTGGATATAAAGAAAATCTCAACAAATAGAAGAAAATTGGAACAACACCCTGCACTCTATCTGACCACCATGATTTAAAGCTGGATATCAACAAAAAGAGAAAGTATAAAAAAGTCATGAAGGCTGAACAACCCTCCACTGAGTGAAAAATGGCAAGACAGAAATTAAGAATGAAATTAAAAACTGTTTAGAATAGAATGAAAATGAAAACACAGCATCCCCAAGCCCGTGGGACACAGTGAGGGTGGTTCTAAGATGCAAGTTCATAGCACTAAGAGCCTACAAAAGCTTGTAGAGCTCTCAAACTAGTAATGTTTAAAAAAACATTTATTTATTATGTGTGAGTACACTGTAGCTATCTTCAGACACACCAGAAGAAGGCATCAGGTCCCATTAAAGATGGTTGTGAGCCACCATGTGGTTGCTGGGAATTAAACTCATGACCTCTAGAAGGGCAGCCAGTGCTCTTAACCACTCTCTCTCTCTCTTTTTTTTTTTTTTTTTTTTTTTTGGTCTACAAAGTGAGTTCCAGGACAGCCAGGGCTATACAGAGAAACCCTGTCTCGAAAAAACCAAAAAAAAAAAAGAAAGAAAATCCCAATAAAATTAGATACAAGAAGAGGAACATCACAACAGATACTAGAAAATCCAGGGAGTCATAAGGACATTATTATAATACTTTAAAACAATGTACTCAGGCTGGAGAGATGGCTCAGTGGTTAAGAGCACTGACTGCTCTTCTGAAGGTCCTGAGTTCAGTCCCAGCAGCCACATGGTGGCTCACAAACACCCATAATGAGATCTGATGCCCTCTTCTGGTATGTCTGAAGACAGCTACAGTGTACTTACATATAATAAAAAATAAATTTTTAAAAACAAACAAACAAAAAAACCAATGTACTCTATCAAACTGGAAAACCTAAAAGAAATGGATAAATTTTGGGTATATACAACCTATCAAAGTTAAATCAAGATCAGATGAGCAATTTAAACAGATCTATAACCATTAATAAAATAGAAGCAGAAATTGAAAATGTTCCAACTGTAAAAAGCTCGGAGCCAAATGGATTCAGCGCAGAATTCTGCCAGATCTTCAAAGAGGAATCATTACTAGTGCTCCTAAAATTATTCTGCAAAATCAAAAAAAAAAAAAAAAAAGAGCATTGCCTAAGTCTTTCTATGAGGCCATAGTTGCTCTATGTATGCCTCACAAAGATCCAACAAAGAAAAAATTTACAGACCAATTTCCTTTTTGTTGTTGTTTTTATTTATATGAGTGCAGTGTAGCTGTCTTTAGACACACCAGAAGAGGGCATCGGATGGCATTACAGATGGTTGTGAACTGCCATCTGAACTCAGGAACTCAGGACCTCTGGAAGAGCAGCCGGTGCTCTTAACCGCTGAGCCATCTCTAGCCCAAACAATTTCCTTATGAACATAAATGCAAAAATTCTCAATAAAATACTTGCAAACAGAATCTGAGAATGCAGCCAAAAGATTTTTACCATGATCAAGTAGGCTTTATCCCACAGATGCAGGGATGGCTCAACATGCATAAATCAATAAATGTAAGCCACCACATAAACAGACTGAAAGACAATAACCACATGATCATCTCATCAGATGCAGAAAAGTTCTTTGACAAAATTCAGCATCCCTTCATGTAAAAAGTCACGGAAGCCTGGCGTGGTGGCACACGCCTTTAATCCCAGCACTCGGGAGGCAGAGGCAGGCGGATTTCTGAGTTCGAGGCCAGCCTGGTCTACAAAGTGAGTTCCAGGAAAGCCAGGGCTATACAGAGAAACCCTGTCTCGAAAAACCAAAAAAAAAAAAAAAAAAAAAAAAGTCACGGAAAATCTAGGGATACGAGGATCATACTTAGATGTAATAACAGCAATTTACAGCAAACCCACAGGCAACATCAATGTAAAGAGAGAGAAACTCAAAGCAATTCCACTAAAATCAGAAACAAGAATTTCCACTCTCCCCATATCTACTTAATATATTACTTGAAGTCTTAAGCAATAAGACAACTGAAGAGATCAAGGGGATTCAAATTGGAGAAGAAGAAGCCAAAGTATCTTTATTTGAAGATGATATGATAGTATATATATAATTGACCCTAAACATTCCACTGGGAAACTTCTGTAGCTTATAAACACTTTCAGCAAAATAGGATACAAAATTAGCCCATAAAAATCAATAGCCTTCCTTTACAGGTAACAAACAGACTGAGAAAGAAATCAGGACAACACTACCTTTCACAATAGCCTTAAAAAAAATCCTGTGGTAACTCTAACCAAGCTAGTGGAAGGCTTGTATAATAAAAATTTTAAGACAGTGAAGAAAGAAATTGAAGAAGTTATCAGGGGATGGAAAGATCTCCCACACTAGATTAGTTGGTTTAATATTGTGAAAATGGCCATTCTATCCAAAAGCAATCTACAGATTCAATGCATTCCCCATCAAAATTCCAACACAATTCTTCACAGAAACAAAAAGACAATTCTCAACTTCATATAGAAACATAAAAAAATTTAGAATAGCTAAACCAATCCTGAATAATAAAAAAACTGCTGGAGGCATCACTATCCCCGTTGCGAGTTGTATCACAGAGCTGTAGTAGTAAAAACAGCTTGGCATTGGCTTGTTGCATTTAACTGAAGACCCAGACTTTAAGTCCATAAGCTATGAACACCTGATTTTTGACAAGAAGCTAGAAATTCACACTCAGTAAAAGGCAGTATCTTCAACAAATAGTGCTGATCAAACTAGGTGACTGGATGTAGAAGAATGCAAATAGGTCAATAGTTATCACAAAACTCACATTTCAAATGGATTAAGAACCTCAACATAAAGCTGGGTACCATGAATCTGAAAGAAGGAAAAGTGAGGCATAGTCTTGATTTCATTAGTACAGGAAGACTTTCTGAGCAGGACACCATTAGCACAGCGCTATGATCAACAATTAATAAATGGGATCTTATGGGACTGAAAAGCTCCTGTAAGGCAAAGGACACTGTCATTGTGACGTAGTGGCAGCCTACAGACTTGAAAAAGATCTTTCCCATTACATACTCAATACAGAGTTAATATCTAAAATATATGAACAACAATAACAACAAAACCAAAACTGGACATCAAGAGAACAAGTAATCCACTTTTAAAAAATGGGGTAGAGGCCAGGTGGTGATGGTGAACACCTTTAGTCTTAATACTCAGGAGGCAGAGGCAGACAGATATCTGTGAGTCTAAGGTCAGCCTGGTCTACAAAGGGAGTTCCAGGACAGCCAGGGTTACACAGAGAAACCCTGTCTCAAAAAAACAAACAAAAAATGGGATACAGAACTAAATAGACAGTTCTCAAAAAATGAAACACAAATGGCTGAGAAACATGTAAAGACACGTGCAGCATCCTTAGTCATCAGAGAAACACAAATCAAAGACTTTGAGATTTCATGTTACCCTGGTCAGAATGCCCAAGGTCAATAAAACATATGATAGCCATGTGGGCAAGAATGTAGGGGAAGGAGAGCTCTCATCCATTGCTGGTGGGAGTGAAATCTGTGGTGGCTCCCAGGAAGCTGGGAGTAGATCTATTCAAGGTCCAGCTACACCAGTCTTGGGCCTACACCCAAAGGATGCTTTGTCCTATTACAGAGTCACTTGCTCAACCATGTTCATTGCTGCCCTGTTCATAACAGCCATAAACTGGAACAATGATTAGATGTCCATTAACTGGTGAACAGATAATGGGTATGTGGTTCAGTTACACAATGGAATATTATTCAGCTGTTGAAACGTAAAATCATAAGTTTTGCAAGTCAATGGATGGAGCAAGGAAAAAAAAATCATCCTGGTTGAGGTAACCCAGATCACAAAGACTGGCGTGTGTTCTTATATGTGGATATTAACACTTACACCTTTGATTGGCATACTACAACCTGTATAACCACAGAGGTTAGGAATAGAGTAAGGAGCTAGCAGGAAGGGATGATCTCCCAAGGAAGGAGAAATAGAATATTTAGGAAAAACATGGGGAAGGAAAACTAACACTAATGACAATTTTGAAAAACCACATGGAAATCTACCACAGTAGAAGCTTCCTAATAGATATGTGGATAAAAGGAATCTAAATGGAGACACCAAATTATAGAGGAGATGATGCCCAGTTAGGCATCTTATGCCACCAAGTAAAAACCTCCAGTATTTGGTATGGGTTACATCTTGTTAGGTTGTTGGCCAAATGGATCCCATGAAAACCCTAAGTCATCACAGACAATTGCCAAGGCTATTGGTTGCTCTCTACATCTTGGTGGTAAGTCCCTATTTCTGGAGACAACACTCACATATCTTATATCTCATTGAACACAGAGAGATCAAACTGGTGCCTAACTAGAAGCCTCATCCCTACTGACTAGTGTTCCCTTGTCCGGGAAGGTTCTCTGCACACTACCAGAGGAGAAAGGCAACCACCAATACAGCTACAAACTCTGCAGTATACAACGGTGACCTGCCTGCATGATATGCTGGTACAATGTGGCCACAAATGTTGTGGGAGTAACTGACCATTCTCTGCTTAGATTTAAGCCTACACCATAAGGTGGAACCCATACCTGACACTGCTCCCATGGCCAAGAATCTGAGACTAGAGAGACCATGGGCCTAGAGGAAACCTAAAAACTATTGTTCTGTTAAAAGAACGTAGTGGAGGCTGGTGAGATGGCTCAGTGGGTAAGAGTACCCAACTGCTCTTCTAAAGGTCCAGAGTTCAAATCCCAGCAACCACATGGTGGCTCACAACCATCCGTAACGAGATCTGATGCCCTCTTCTGGTGTTTCTGAAGACAGCTACTTACATATAATAAACAAACAAACAAACAAAAAGAACGTAGTGGTAAAATGACTCCTAGCAACGTTCTGCGGTGCTCATAGATCAACGTCTTGCTCGTCCATCATCAGAGAAGACTCTTGCAGCAGATGTGAAGAAGGATGAGACCCACAACTAGACAACACGCAGAGATTGAGAGACTTTGGAACACTCAGTCCTAGGTGGAATGTCTTCATTAAACACTTCTCCTCAGGGCTCAGGGAACTCTGTAGAAGGGGAGAGAGAAAGAGAAAAAGAGCCAAAGGGGATGGATGACTCCAAGGAAAGTGTCTTCCAGACACAACAGGACTGATGCACTTATGAATGCACAGAGACTGTGGCAGCATGCACGGGGACTGCACAGGTCCAAGCCAGATGATGTCCCAGTGCTGAGGAGGGGAAGTGGACAGGGGCTTTCATCCCTAACCAAGAAGCTATCTCCACCGGACAACCACTTACAAAGGAAAAAATCAGTTCTCGCCAATGGAGTCTTGTGGTTTCCCTTCCCCCAGCTTGGAACCTGCCTGCTCTAGGGTGGAGCTACCGGCTCATTCGTCCTGCCACGCCCACTGCTGGAACCTGACTCTGCTGCCTGGAGGCACACACGTGTTTGTCCTGCTACTGGACCCTGAGTTACTTGGCGGGAAATTGGGTTCCCTCCCCCTTCCTTTATAAACTGAGTGTTTGGAAATATTAAATTGAGCCTCGATCAGAATCTGTTTGTCCTGGCTTCATTCTTTTCTTCCGCCCCGTCTAGATTCCTCTCTTTGCAGGGAACTGCCATTCTCAGTTGAACTGTTCGTGTTGTGGACCGCAGGCGGGCCGCAACAGTTGGCGCCCGAACAGGGACCTGAAGAATGGCAAAGAGATGCTAAGAGAAACGATTGCTGTGTGGAGCTCCACAAGAAAAAAAAGAATCTTCGTATCGGAGGAGGAGCATCGGAGCAACGGACAGGTACACATGCTAGCGCTAGCCCAAAAAAATTTCAGTTTTGAAAGTGTTGCGGGGATGCAGTAGGATACGAAGCAAGTTTGAAGCAGTGCTAACCCAACACTGGTTCTACTTGGGTCAGCAGTTCGTAAATCGGAACTAGATACGGAGACAGGCGGTGTGCCGCAGTTTTTTTTAGAAAAAACTGCTTAGGTGGAAGATAGAAGGGTTCAAAATCATGATCAGGCCGTTGTGTTTAGTTTTCAGGAGTTGCTTAAGGATAAAGGAAATTCATACCGGAGAAGGTATGGGCTAAGCTGAGACAGCGTTAAGCCCGAGCGCTGGTTCACTTAGGTTCAGCAGTGAAGCTTAAGAGGAGCTAGGCACAGGCGGTAGGCCGTGGCTAGAAAAAAGCTACATTGTTAGGTGTGAGAAAGGAAAGGGTTTATTAAAAGAAAATTAATACAGGCGGATTGCCCCAGTTATAAAAACTGCATCATGAGGGAGGAAATTGTCCCAAATAGCAGGAGTACTCTGCCCCATTTTGTGTCTTGTTTATGTCTGGTGCACCAATCTGTTCTTGTGTTCAATTCATGTATGTTCGTGTCCAGTCTGTATGAATGAATGTTCTATGTTTTATGTTGGATAATAAAAATGGTATAAAAATCTTTATCTGCAAGGCCGAGAGCTGCCACGTGTTTCAGCCAAAAACCAGACACGTGGCAGGAGGGCCCCTGATTGGAAAAAATGTTCGTTTTAAGAAAAAACAGCGAGTACACAGCCTCTTAGTTTCGAATCTGATAAATGGTTCATAATTAATGTGTTTGACAATGGTAAAGTGCTTTTTTATTCTATGATTGTAGCTACAAAGATTAATATTCTCTGATTGGTCTAAAATTAACTGCTTCATTTGGTTCTTTATTAAAAATGTGCTCTGCATGTTTTCGCTTTCAGCTCATAAGTTGTTGGTTAAAATTAATAATTGTTACATTGCTACAGATGGTTAATGTTAAATTTGATAACTCAAGTTTAGAGTCCTTCCGACACGTGGCCTAAGGCAGCCCTAGAGGCTGAGTCTCTTAAGATATTTCTAGTTTAGATAATGATTAATGTGGTTCCTATCCTAAATAGTAAAATTTAAGATAAGATATAAAGCAATGCCTCTTTATTAAAGCGTTAAAGCTTGCTTTAACAGGTATTCATAGGTATTAATTGATATCCAAACTTCGTAATATGATAGTAATGCTTCTAATATTGATTTTAAAGGTGATAAATTGTTTTAAACATAGGTTTTGCTTTCCCAAAGTTGTATTATCCTAACCTTGCACAAAAACTTAAAAATTATGGTTAAAACTGCCATTGTTCCATTGACTGCAGCTTGCAGTTTGATTGCAAATTTAAGATTGATGCTCAGATTAAAAAGTATTTTACCTTTGAGTCAATACAGGGCTCTGGGCAGTCCCAGAGTGGCTTGTGGTCTTTTCTTTTGTTTTGCAAACAATGCCTAAAAAAGTTTTTCCCTGTGTTCAAAAAAATTTCTTTTTAACAGTGTTACAGATCTATTCAGATGTTTAAAATAATGCTTAAATTCAAAGATTTTTGCTTCTAGTAAACTGGTAATCACTAGAAAATTTTGCCTCTATGTATGGCTAATATAGCTTTACATTATGTAAAAAAAATGTTTATTGTTTCTGCTTCTTTACGAGAAGCCAAAAGTTTTAATCTTTCAGTATATATTGTTTCCTAAGTAAAAAGTATTTTATTAACTAATGCTTCTCAAGGGAAGTTTACCTTAAATCCTTGCTCTCACCCAAAAGATTCAGAGATAGTATCCTTTTGTTATTTGGTGTTTTGATTTGCTGCAAGGGGTTTTGCAGGAAATAAAGAAAGCTTTTATAATTGTTGTTAATTGGTAATTAAAAATTAGTTGTGCCCAAGACAATTCTTTGGCCAGAAAAAACATTATTGTAAAGTCATTTTTCTCATCCTCCCAGCCGATCGTTAGCCCACGTGGGCCCAACTAGCTGCTGTGGAGCGGAGTCTTAAGACACACAGTTGCCCCTATTCCAGCACAAATAATCTGGTTGTGTGCTGTAGATGGTGTTTTAAAATGCTGAACAATCAAACCTTAATTTATATATTGATAGTCAATGCTATATCTCTGAGCTCATTATTACTTAAAATTGTTCGTCCCTCAGATACTATTAATTCTCAAATTTACAATTGCTTATACATATTTCTAGTTAATAAATAAATAAATTATGCACGTGTGACTCTTAATAACTTTTCTAGCCTTCTAGTTACAACCGTTCCTTAAGAAAAATAATTGAAAGTACAATTAGTCACTGCCCCTTTACAGCCAAATATTTAAATGTTTTGTCCAAAAAGTTATTAATTCAAAAGGTTAGATATTGTAAAATTTTAAACTTTAACCTCTTAAAAGACAAAAGAGAGAAATTGTATTCCCATATATACTATTTAGTGCATTTCCATGCACACTATTTAAAACATACCTTTATTTTCAAAATTTGAGATTAAAATGTCAAATTTAATAAATGCTTTTTAGTATCTTAAAAGGATCTACTTATTGGCTTATAGATTGATCCTAAAACAGCTACCTTATTAAGAAAGGGAAAAACAGGTTCTCTCCACAGAACTCTACAGAAGCATATTGGTAATTCGTGTGCTGAGCTGACAGGTAAGTTAACTCAGTGTCCTGATTAAAAAGACTAAAGGATTAAATTCATGTTTTAGATCCATCCTTGCTTGTCATTTTTCCAGTTTGAACTAGCTTCTAGCCTTTTAACTTTATGGCAATAGTACATCAGAGACTGTATATTCAGACTTAGTAAAATTAGTCATTTAATAGAGTCATAATGATTTTTCACTCTTCTTCAGTGTGACCAGCCATTCTAACTCAATCTTAGACTGGTCTAATATTCAGTTCAATTATTAGAGATTCCTATATTCTAAATTACCTAGCAAAGTTAATTCAGAGCATTTGCCCCAAGGTCACCAAAGGCTCATCTTGCCTTTACCTTATTTGTCCTAAACTTTTTGCAAACTGACAATAAAGGTCAGTCTGCAGCGGAACGCCGCTGGCACCCAGTTACTTCTAATTTGAGATTAACTTTAGCTTTACAATTTGCATCTAAATAAAGTACCTTGACTTCTCCAAACAGAAAATTTACATTACTACACTCTAACTGTTTAGTATTCTTCCTTCTCTCAAGCAGGTCAATCTACATTCTCCGGTTCTCCGCCCAGCCCCTAAGAGCAAACAGGTGGTTCTGCTAATCTCAGCATGTGGCCTTTCAGTCTAAGATAAGATTTAGATTTACCAGGAGAGCTAGGGAAGTAAAAATTTCATATATATTTACAAAGATTAGTTCTTATTTTGATAGATATAGGCTTAGTCCCTTAACTGGCCTCTGGCTTTTCACCCTTGCTGTTACTGCAAGGTGTCCTTAGTTCCTCAGGCTACTGGGAATAACAGAGATGAAGAGAAAAGACCTTCAGCTCCTAGTTTAACCAAAATTAATGGTGTTAATACTGACATAATTCTTGTCTAGGCCTTGCTAAATCTGAGGTTGACAAGTCTCACATAGAGGCCTCGCAATAACTCAGAATTGCGATACTGATTCATAATCATATGAATACGGTATGGGTACCGCTTGGCGCAGGAGATCACTGCGGAGAGAAGGTCCAATTTGACCGTTTCTGAGTTCCCTGTGCGACACACCTGATTTAAAAGAGGTTGGTATCCGACTCCAGCTAAACACTAAAAATACTTACGGCTCTGCCTCCCCTCCCCAAAAGATACCAAGAGCCACAGATGTAAGTTGTTACGATACTCACGGGAAGAATCAGGTTAATGTCCACCCAAGTCAAGGTTAAGGCCCACTCATCTACGGATGAGAAAATCTTTTGATCACCTCTGTTAAGCATTGCCTATTTAAACTTAATTAACAAGGGGGAGAGAGATTGGAGACCTTGCTGTCGTAAGAGCAGGCCCTTCACTGCCTCCCACCCAAAAAATAAAAAAGCCAATTGGCCTTGTACTAGGAGCCAGCCAGTCTTAATCGCTTCTCACTGTTTCCCCTGCCTGTCACCCAAAATTGTGGATAATTATCAGTTCAGTGTTATTCTAAAATTGTTTAGCTAAACTCAGCCAGGGTTCCAACGCCCTACTTAAAAGGCAAACAGGTAGCTACCTATTCAGCACTAATTAGCATTATAAAGTCAGAGCCTACAGCCTTAGCCAGATACAGTTTACCATTAGAATAGTTAAGAAATCCCACGGAAATAGGTTTTTTCTTTAGCCCTAGGAACTTAGGCAGAACTATTGAACATAGATAATCTTTCTGCCACAGGCCACCCCTTTTTTATATTTTTATTTTTGTTATCTAATGGGGGGAAATGTGGTCTCCCTTCCCCCAGCTTGGAACCTGCCTGCTCTAGGGTGGAGCTACCGGCTCATTCGTCCTGCCACGCCCACTGCTGGAACCTGACTCTGCTGCCTGGAGGCACACACGTGTTTGTCCTGCTACTGGACCCTGAGTTACTTGGCGGGAAATTGGGTTCCCTCCCCCTTCCTTTATAAACTGAGTGTTTGGAAATATTAAATTGAGCCTCGATCAGAATCTGTTTGTCCTGGCTTCATTCTTTTCTTCCGCCCCGTCTAGATTCCTCTCTTTGCAGGGAACTGCCATTCTCAGTTGAACCGTTCGTGTTGTGGACCGCAGGCGGGCCGCAACAGAGTCTCACTGGGCATACAAACTACCCTTGGGGTAGGCCTCATGCCCAGCAGTAGTTGTCCAACACAAAATGAACTCAATGGTATTTTTTGAGATTTTTGTTTTCCTTTTGTCTCTCCTGCTGCTTTGTTTGGGCATTTTGTATCTTACATTTTTTTTTTAATCTTTGTAAATTATAGTTCCTGGATTTGTGCTTTTATTGTGTGCATGTGTGTGTTTTTTTTTTGTTTGTTTTGTTTTTTTGTTTTTTTGAGACAGGGTTTCTCTGTGTAGCCCTGGCTGTCCTGGAACTCACTCTGTAGACCAGGCTGACCTCGAACTCAGAAACCCGCCTGCCTCTGCCTCCCGAGTGCTGGGATTAAAGGCGTGCGCCACCACCGCCCGGTGCATGTGTGTTCTTGTGCTTGTTCTCTCTCCTCTCCTCTCCCTCTCCTCTCCTCTTCCTCTCCTCTCCTCTTCCTCTCCTCTCCTCTCCTCTCCCTCTCCTCTCCTCTCCCTCTCCTCTCCCTCTCCTCTCCCTCTCCTCTCCCTCTCCTCTCCCTCTCCTCTCCCTCTCCTCTCCCTCTCCTCTCCCTCCCCTCTCCTCTCCTCCCCTCCCCTCCCCTCTTCTCCCCTCCCCTCCCCTCCCCTCCCCTCCCCTCCCCTCCCCTCCCCTCCCCTCCCCTCCCCTCCTCTCCTCTCTTCTCTTCTCTTTGCCTGCTTGTTTTCTAAAGAGAGAAAGAAGGCTTGGAGTTGGATGAGTGGGGGAGGTGGGGAGGATCTGGGATGAAACACTGGGATCTGAATAGATTGGTATGAAAAAAAGTGTCTGCAGGCTGGAAAGATGGCCCAGTGGTTAAGAGCACTGACTATTTTTCTAGAGGTCCTGAGTTCAATTCCCAGCCACAACATCTAAATAAATAAATAAATAAATAAATAAATAAATAAATAAATACATTCAGTCTAAATTTTTAAAAGTATTTTCAATAAAAGTGTGTGTGTGGGGGAAACAAGTTAACAATATTAAACATTTTTAGCACTTAAAAAAAAAAAGAAGGGGCTGGAGAGGTGGCTCAGTGGTTAAAAGCACTAGATGTTCTGCCAGAGGACCTGGGTTCAATTCCCAGCACCCACATGGTAACTCACAACTGTCTGCAACTCCAGTTTCAGGGGCTCTGACACCTTCACACAGACACACATGCAGGCAAATCACCCATGTATATAAAATAAAATAAAATGAAAAAGAATAAAAAACATACCCAGGACATAAAAACCAGAAATCGCCTTTAATATAAAGCTAGTGTCTTGAATGAGATCATCAGGATCTTACCCCCTCCCCTTCTACTCTTCTTTCTTTAAATTAAACACACTGCTCATCTTGAGCTTGAAGCAGCTTCTAGTTGGCTTTTCAGCCACCAAACCAAGAGTTTACTGTGACTTTCTATACAATGAGCCAAGACTGAGTCTTACTGAAAACTGCGCAGTACATTTGCAATAACTCTACTTTTGTTTTTATACCACGGAAAACACTGAGACTCATCTAAAAACTGAGGAATTTGAAGACTGTTTTTCACAGCAGAATGTGTTAATGAAATATTAGCAAATCAGCAGACCCAGATGGGAGGTTTGCAGAGGCCAGAGGAGGTGACAGAAGAACACTTGGCCAGATGCCTCCTCTCCTGCTCTGGCTCCTCCAGCAAGTGTTGATTTCTATCAGGCTGCTCTCCACAGCCCCCTCCCCTCAGCTCCTTTAACTTCAGAATGATTACAAAGACTGACTGGTGAGGACGAGGACCTGGGCGTGCTTCCTACCGCACCCATGTTCCTGAATAAATCTCTGTGGAGTCCCAGGCTGGACCCTTTGAGCATCCATGAGCTCTGTTAGCAACTTGCAGAGCCTGTGGATTCTCCTCAGGGTCTTTCAAAACTGAGAGCAGCTGTACAGCACCTGCCTGGGATATGTGAGGTCATAGGTTCAACCCCAACACTAAATAACAACAACAGAAAACTAATAATACTTTATGAGAAAATTTTTAGTTGGGTATGATGGCACAAACCTGTAATCTCAGCACTTAAGAGGCTGAAACAGGAGAATGGCCACAAAACCTGCCTAGACAGTATAGATTCCAATACTTACCTAGGCTTTTGTTTCAAAAAAAAAAAAAAAAGGAAAAATTAAACACACTTGATCGTTTAACTGAAAGACAATGTGATCATGTATGAACACACATGAATCATGTATGAACACACATGGATCATGTATGAACACACAAGAAGGCATCAGGCTTCTTGCTTATGGTTACAGTGTTCCCCTGCTTCTCCTGCCTCCATGCCTGCCTCTTGCCATCATGTTTCTCTGCCATGGTGAGCTCTCATCCCTCACCATAACCCCAAATAAATGCTTTCTCCCTTAAGTTGCCTTGGTTGTTTTATCACAGCACTAGAGAAGTAATACACCTGATGATGTGAGTTTGAGTTCCAGAACAGACAGGGAGGAGAAAACTGACCCTCTTCTCCCTCTCCCTTTTCCTCTACCCTCCACTCTCCAGAAAGCTTGTTTCTCATTTCTATGAGCACACCATAGCATCCATGCACACACATTAATAAATACATGGAAAAATTAACAACAAAATACTCTTGGAAAACAATAGTGTAGCCAAGCAGCCTTGCAGAGGCTGCCTCTAAGCATTTTGGTAAAAGGAGAAGTGGCTGCTGAGAGTTTCCAGCGCCTAGGACATGGAGGTATGCCCAAGGCAGAGGAGGGCCCCCTGGGAGGTGAGCAGGCTGGGCTCCTCTCTGAGAAAGAGGCTGTGTCCTTGGAACCAGGGAATTTCCTTGGAGGATAACGAAGGTGAACAGAGATGCATCTCACAATCTCTCACAGAGTCGTGCTTTGTTGGCACACACACACACACAGAGAGAGAGAGAGAGAGAGAGAGACAGACAGACAGACAGACAGAGATGAGACAGAGAGAAATGTAAAAAGAAAAAAATGAAATTTCATAAACTCATTTCACAACTGTGTTCCCTCAAATAAACACATTGCATTTCTGGCCCCACTAATTCAGAATATGAGGGTTTTCTCACTCCCAGTCCACCACAGTTGCTTCAAGACTCACGGTGGATAGTAACAACATACAATCATCTCCATTACAGTTCCCTCTCACACAAGTTCAGAAGCCAGCTGTGGCTGATATCATCAGCTCTGCTGCTGTCTTGAGGTTGGAAGACAAACTATGGGTCAATTAGAGACAGAGTTAGCTGGGTGGTGGCGGCAGACACCTTTAGTCTCAGCACTCAGGAGACAAAGGCAAGCAGAGCTCTGTGAGTTGGAGGCCAGCCTGGTCTACAGAGCAAGTTCCAGGACAGCCAGGGCTACACAGAGAAACCCTGTCTCAAAAAGCTAGAAAGAGAGACAAAAGGAGGGAAGGAGGAAAGGAGAGAAGGAGGGAGAGAGAGAGGGAGGGAGGGAGGGAGGAGGGGGAGAGAGAGAGAGAGAGAGAGAGAGAGAGAGAGAGAGAGAGAGAGAGAGAGAGAGAGAGAGAGATATTGCCCATTATCTAACCTGATATAGCTAGCAAGCAGAGCCAGGGCCCATCATGGTGATCAGAATGACAATCTGAATCTGGCTGGCCTTGCCCTGTGCTCTCCTGTGCTTTTCTCTTTGACAGGAGAGCTTGGGCCAAGCAGGAAGAAAGAGCTGGAATTTCTTCTTGTGCAGTTGCAGGGAAGTTGAGAGAGATTTAAGGTGATGTCAAGAAGTTCCGGGATAAAGCTGAAACTGTCTATTGGCCAAATAAACACATTAAAAATGCTTAAATTGGGACTGGAGAGATGGCCCAGCAGGTAAGAGCACTGACTGCTCTTCCAAAGGTCCTGAGTTCAATTCCTAGCAACCACATGGTGGCTCCCAACCATCTGTAATGGGATTGAATGCCCTCTTCTGGTGTGTCTGAAGACAGCTACAGTGTACTCACATACATCAAATAAATACAATTTAAAAATGCTTAAGTCAGCAAGTTAATGTTGCTATTAAAGACAATGATAATGAGATCACCGGATGCCACCATATGTCACTGGGGACTCTTTTGATCAGAGGTTGAGATCAGTATCTGTTCTGTCTTCCCACAACGTGCTCCTGGCGTGTGTGATGGTGGACACTTCATCACCATGGCAGTGGGGCTGGGGAAGGCTGCTGTGAGGAGCAGTTTATATAGCTGGTTGTTTTAGGTTCCAAGGCCTGGTGCTGGCCTGAGCTCAGCTCTGGGGAGGGTCCCTGGGCCTCAGCTCATCACATGGCAGGTCATGGTTAGAGCACGTCTAGGAACACGTAACCATATCTGGAAAGCAGACAACAGGCCCCAGCTTTGAAACAACCTTCCTGAGAGAAATCCTAAGTCGACCAGATTCCTTGAAGTTTTTCAAAGGCAGAGGCTGTAGAGCGTGACCCAAGGGGCTCCTATCATGCCACCTCCACACTACTCTCCTGCGGTCCACACTGGCAACGACAGCAGGTGATCCAGCCGGTAGGTGAGGCAAAAAGAGCAAGACCACTAGGATTGTGTGTCGCTTGTCTATGCAAGTCCAGCTGTGGGGCATCAGTACCCACAGGAGAAGGCGGGTAGACACGACCTGCCAATGTGCACCCAACACCGCAACAAGCTTCTGCCGTAAAGGTCAGACTTAAGTCTGTTCTTGTTTTTTAATCTAATAACCAATTTGCAGCAGGTTCAGGGAAGAGAGGAAGGCTGCTGAGGGACATTTGGGCAGGCTGCAATCTGCAAGTCTGTCTGCTGAGAACTCTGCGGGGGTGGGGGGGGGCTGGAGAGATGGCTCAGCGGTTAAGCAGATGTACATGCAGGCAGAACGCTGTATACATGATAAATAAATAAATCTTAAAAAAAAAAAAAGGAAAGCAAAAACCCTGCCTGACAAACAAACTACCAGGCTTCTCATAAAATTGTAGGGATTCTCTCTCTCTCCCTCTTTGTCTCTCTCGTTTTTGTTTCCCTGGCAGTCCTGGGAGTTCCTATGTCATCTTGAACTTGTGACAGTCCTCCTGGTGCGGCTCTCTGAACATGCTTGTCCCACCATCCTTGCTTCATCAAAAAATTATGCAAGAAAAGGATGAGCCCGGCGTGGTGGCGCACGCCTTTAATCCCAGCACTCGGGAGGCAGAGGCAGGCGAATTTCTGAGTTCGAGGCCAGCCTGGTCTACAAAGTGAGTTCCAGGACAGCCAGGGCTATACAGAGAAACCCTGTCTCGAAAAACCGAAAAAAAAAAAAAAAAAAAAAAAAAAAAAAAAAAAAAGAAAAAGAAAAGGATGAAGAGATGGCCCAGAGGTGACAAGATTTCCCTGCTTTCCAAATTGCTGAGGTGAGCTCCTAGGCTCCAGTGGAGTGAGTCCTAACTGCACCTCCAGCACCAATGGCCTGACGCCCTCTTCTACCTCCTTCGAGGACCTGCACACCTCTGGTATACACTCACACTCAACCAGAAACCATTTTTTAAAAATCTTAAAATATTTTTTCAATGAATTAAAGTGATATAAAAGGAACTTAAGAGTGAAAAAAAACCCTAGGTCAATTGAACTGAATGATACTTCCATCAATAATAACAAAAATATATCAAATAATAATAAACAAAAATAAAAGGAGGGACTCAAAGGATGAGTCTACTGCAGGGCCGGGGTCTGGTGAGTCCTGAGTGAGAGCTGGTTGTTTTTGTTTTTTATTTTAAAGACTTCTTTATTGTCATATGTATTTTTTTTAAGATTTATTTATTGTTATATGTGTCTGTCTTCAGACACACCAGAAGAGGGCATCGGATCTCATTATGGATGGTTATGAACCACCATGTGGTTGCTGGGATTTGAACTCAGGACCTTAGGAAGAACAGTCAGTGCTCTTAACCGCTGAGCCATCTCTCCAGCCCCAAGCGCTGGTTGTTGAAACACTCATGGCCCAGTCAGGGAGCCCAGAGCCACAGATCCATAGAGGCCTGGCAAACTCTTCCTCCTGGGTGAAGCCCAGAGGCAAGTGGCAGAGCTTTCTTTGGAGGACCAAAGGCAAAAGCATTGACAGTGTGTGCCAAAAATGAATAACCATAGTTTTCTCTCCCCAGATACTTACGGACTGCTCTCTCTCCACAGCTTGCTCCTACCAAGGTTGGCTAAATCTGTCTCCTTGATGCAGCTGTACACCACAACCCTGCCTTCTTGTTCAGCTGTATGCAATAACCCCATCTTCTTGTTCAACTTTATAAACACCCGAGCTTCTGGGTGCTGTGTTTTTTTCTAGCAGAGAATGTAGACCACCCAACCCCTGCTTGCTGTGTCTGTGCAATCTGACTTTTCTACATTCCCTCCCTACTCCAGCCATGGCCACACCTCTGGTTCTGCTATGTTATTATGTCCCCAAGAAGGACACATTGGTTCCACAGCTACCTCCACACAGTGCTATCTTTATCCAGGTCCATAGTTTATTTTAGGGTCTCTCTGGGCTTTATGTATTCTACTGGCCTGGAAAATGTATAATGATATAGAGACCATCATTCCGGGGCAGAACAGAGCAGTTCCATCATCATAAACAAGTGTCCATGTGTCTTAGCTAGGGTTCTCCTGCTGTGAGCACATACCATGACCCATCATTCCGGGGCAGAACAGAGCAGTTCCATCATCATAAACAAGTGTCCATGTGTCTTAGCTAGGGTTCTCCTGCTGTGAGCCCCATTTAAAGGACAGGATGGTCACTGAAAGCTCTAGACCACCCACTGCTACATGGCAACACCTTGTCTCAAAAGGTCTCTTTCTGTGACTGCTCATGTAGGTGTGTCTGTTTGCCTGTTACTTGTATTTAGTAAAGTCATTTAGCTCTTGTCCCTTGTCTTAGTCAGGGTTTCTATTTCTGCACAAACATCATGACCAAGAAACAAGTTGGGGGAGGAAAGGGTTTATTCAGCTTACACTTCTACATTGCTGTTCATCACCAAAGGAAGTCAGGACTGGAACTCAAGCAGGTCAAGGAGCAGGAGCTGATACAGAGGCCATGGAAGGATGTTACTTACTGGCTTGCTTCCCCTGGCTTGCTCAGCTTGCTTTCTTATAGAACCCAGAACTACCAGGCCAGGGATGGCACCACCCACAAGGGGCCCTACCCCCTTGATCACTAATTGAGAAAATGCCTTACAGCTGGATCTCATGAAGGCATTTCCTCAAGGGAGGCTCCTTTCTCTGTGATAACTCCAGTTTGTGTCAAGTTGACACAAAACCATCCAGTACAATTGACCCCTTGTGAACTTGACACACAAACACAACACTAGTAAGCCTCAACCCTTAGTTTTTTATTCATCCTCAAGATCTAAACAACTTTAAAAGTCCCACAGTCTTTGCAAATTATTAAAATTTCAATCCCTTTAAAATATACAATATCTTTTAAAATTCAATGTCTTTTTACAATTAAAAGTCTCTTAACTGTGGGTTCCACTAAAATACTTTCTTCCTTCAAGAGGGAAAAATATCAGGACACAGTCACAATCAAAATAAAAATCAAACTCCGAAAATCCAATGTCTGGGCAACTAAAGATCTTCTGGGATCCTCCAAGGGCTTGGGTCACTTCTCCAGCCCTGCCCTTTGTAGCACACACCTTGTCTTCTAGGCTCCAGATGTCTGTATTCCACTGCTGCTGTTCTTGGTGGTCATTCATGGTACTGGTATCTCTAAAACACTGCCGTCTTCTGCTGTAACTAGGCTTCACCAATAGCCTCTCATAGGTCATGGTGCCAAGCCTCAACTCCTTTGCATGACCCTTTCAAGTCCTGGGCCATCAATTGCAACCGAGGCTGCACCTTCACCTATAGCCTTCCATGGCCTCTCACAGTGCCGAGCCTCAGCTGCTCTGCATGACCCCTTCATGCCTTCAAAACCAGTACCACCTGGGTGACTCTTACACATAACCAATTCTTGCTGCAGCATGCAGTACAACCTTGGCTACCTCTGGAACACAGCCTCTTTGTGCTCTCAAAAAAACACTTCCCAGAAAATGTCACCTTAATGATGCTGATCTCCTCTTAATCACCACTAATTTCTTAGCTCCAGCTAACTAGCATCAATAGTCCCAGTAATGCAAAGGTTTTGCTGTAGTAGTTTTGGTATCTTGTTAATCACAGCTGATTCTTCAGCCCCAACTAACCCAAACCACAGAATCTTCACAATAAAAACAGAAATGGCCTTAATAAATCCTTAATCTTCCCTCTGAATTTTCACAAGCCAGGCCTCCATCTTCTGCACCGTTCTCAACATTATCTTTAAAGCTCCTACAGAACACCCCACAGAGCTCTTCGCATCCCAATGGCTCGTCTAGCTGAAAGTTCCAAAGTCCTTCCACAATCCTCCTCAAAACATGGTCAGGTTGTCACAGGAATACTTCACTATGCTGGTACCAATTTCTGTATTAGTCAGGGTTCTCTAGAGTCACAGAACTTATTGGTAGTCTCTATATAGTTAGGGAATTTGTTGATGACTTACAGTCTGTAGTCCAACTCCCAACAATGGTCAGCAGCAGCTGTAAATGGAAGTCCAAGGATCTAGCAGTTGCTCAGTCCCACAACGCAAGCAGATGAAGAAGAGAGAGAGAGAGAGAGAGAGAGAGAGAGAGAAAATCTTCCTTCTTCCAATGTCCTTATGTAGGTCTCCAGCAGGAAGTGTGGCCCAGATTAAAGGTGTGTGCCACCATGCCTGGTTCTGGGACTTTCTTTGTCCCAGATGACTTTGAACTCAGAGATCTCCCTTTCTTAATCTTCTGGGATTCATAGTCATTATATCTCAAGATCTCCATGACAAAATCTAGGTCAGAAACTTGTATCTCCCTGCCTCCAGATTATGATCACAGGTGAGTTGTCCAATTCTGGATTGTAGTTCATTCCAGATATAGTCCAGTTGACAACCAGGAATAGCCACTACATCCCTTGGAGTAGTTCTTCTTCCCTCCTGTGTTCTGAAGCAGTGTCTTATATTTACTTTAGCCTCAAATTTACTTTGTAGTCAAAGATGACTTGAACTCTTTATCTTCCTATCACCCAAATGCTGAGATAAAGGAATAAAGGCATATGTAACTATGCTTAGTTTTTTAATTGCTGGAGATCAAATCTAGGGCCTTGAGTATCCTAAGCAAGAACTCTACAAAATGAGTGACATCATAATTTTTTTTAACTTTTTTTTTCTTTTTATCAATTCATTGGTGTGGATTTTATTGGTGGTGGGTTTTTTTTTCTGTTTTCTTTCTTTTGTTCTCTGTCTCTGTCTCTGTCTCTGTCTCTGTCTCTCTCTCTCTGTGATTCTTCGAGACAGGTCTGCGTAGTCCTGGCTATTCTGGAACTCACTCTGCAGACCAGGCTGACTTCAAACTCACAGAGATCCACCTTATGGCTAATATTTTAAGTCCTGTGATGGATTGGTAATCTGGCCACTTGGCAGAGGATGTAGCGATATGATGGGGATCCAGCAGTCGTCCCAGAAGTAAGGAAAGCAACTTATAATAAAGATGTAGAAGTAGAGGTCTCTACAAGGCAGAGGACCTTTGAATTTAGCAGATAGTGAAGGTGCAAGACAGGAATTTAGGCAGAGATTTAGCAAGTTAATTGTGTTGTCCCACACTGCCTTGGGTCTGTTAACTACTAGGAGCACAGCAGTTTAGGGAAGGAGGTCCTAGATAGAGGATGTAAGGCCTGGCTTGTCCTCTCTACAGGAGCAGCTTCTGTCTGAAGTTATGAGCATTCTACATCCCTTTAAACCTGTCTTTTGGGGCTGGTGAGATGGCTCAGTGGGTAAGAGCACCTGACTGCTCTTCTTAAGGTCTGGAGTTCAAATCCCAGCAACCACATGGTGGCTCATAACCATCCATAACGAGATCTGACTCCCTCTTCTGGAGTGTCTGAAGACAGCTACAGTGTACTTACATATAATAAATAAATAAATCTTTAAAAAATATGTAATAAAAAATTAAACCTGTTTATTTTTATGCTGTGTGTATGGGTGTTTTGACTGTTTTCATGTCTGTGCACCACATGCATGCAGTGCCCAAAGGAAGCCAGAAGAGGACATCAGAGCCTCTGGAACTGGAGTTACAGGTCTTTTGAATTGTAGCCTGGTTCTCTGTAAGAACCTCAAGTGAAGAGCCTTCTCATAATGTCTCTGGATATACTCCTAGCAAAGATTTTCTCTAGAGTCTATCAGCAAGAAGGGGTTGTAAGGACTAGAGGATGACTAGCAAGGAACCCTAAAGAATCCAAAGTGTGTGCCAGCTTGCCTTCTCACCAGAGTTCAGAAGTGCCAAGGCCAACAGCTGCTACTGGCAGTGTCTAATTTTTGCAGATCCGATTTTTTTTTGACATCCGATTTGTTTGTAAAGCAATCTATTAAAAGCAGTCACCAGATCTTTAATGAGCTCTCTGGGTTAGTAGTGACATTCAGAACCTTACATGCTTACTGTTATTTTAGATTTCATTTTTAAAGCAACTGCTTTAAAATGGAGCTATGGGGTTTATGTTTTAGTATCTATAGCATATTGTGAAGGTTTCTTTCTTTCTCTCTTATCTTTCTTTCTCTCTTTCTTTCTTTCTTTCCTTCTTTCTTTCTTTTTCTGAGACAGGGTTTCTCTGTGTAGCCCTGGCTGTCCTGGAACTCACTCTGTAGACCAGGCTGGCCTCGAACTCAGAAATCTGCCTGCCTCTGCCTCCCAAGTATTGGGATTAAAGGAGTGCGTCACCATTGGCCGGCATGAAGTTTTTTTCAATCAGTCTTTCTCACTGATACTTTTGTAGTTTTTGTTTTGAAACAGGCTCTCTCTACATAGCCCTGACTGTCCTGACACTCTGTAGACCAGGTGAAGACCACTATGCCGCTGGATTTGCCTCTCTTGAATTTTGCGTGACATAAAAAGAGCCTATTTCATTCACAGCCCCTAAACAGACAGCTTTACCCCATCATCTACAGAAAAGGTATCATTTCGCTGGCCTTGCAGTACCTGTCTGCACTGGGGGTCCGTATTAACCAGTTCAGTCGGTTTATCATCACTATGACTACCTGGTTCATATTTTTACATGTCATGTGAATGTTCTTAAGTTTTTCGTGTTCGCTACACATTTTCATCAGTACGCATGAAAATACCACGTTAAGCTGACCTGGGCAGTGAGCACATAAGAAAACTAAGAACGACCAAGACTCCCGTAGAGGACTGCGCATGCGTGTGCCCCACCCCTCTCCCTAAGGCAACACGTACGCGCGCGCGTGCGTGCGCGTGCACCCACACATAGGGAAATACGCCTGCGCCGAGCGACGCCCCGCCTTGCCACTGGTTTCCTATAAAACCTCGTGCCTTTCCTCGCGAGAGACGACTAGCTCATGCTCGCCGCAGGGGTCGGAGGTCAGGGCGAGCGTCTCCCGGGCCGAAGGAGGAAGATGGCGGTGGAGTCGCGCGTTACCCAGGAGGAAATTAAGAAGGAGCCGGAGAAGCCGATCGATCGCGAGAAGGTGCGGGTTGCGGGCGGCTGCGGGGCAGAGGCGGCAGCAGCAGCGGCGAGCGGGCGGGCGGGCGGGCGGGCGCGGCCTGCGGACGGGTGGGCGGGCAGGCCAAATGGCGCGCCCGAGGCTGACTCCCTGCTTCTCCGCAGACCTGCCCGCTCCTGCTGCGGGTCTTCACCACCAACAACGGCCGCCACCACCGAATGGACGAGTTCTCCCGCGGGAACGTGCCTTCGAGCGAGCTGCAGATCTACACCTGGTGAGCCGCGCGGGACCCGGGCCTGGCGGGCTGCGTCCTCGGGGACAACCAGGGCGGGCTCGCCCGCCGTGTGACGCCTTTCGGGAGTGGGGATGAAGCGTTAGGTCAGAGTGAACTGACCGGCGTCGCTCTCGCCGTGTGGTCGCCCGGTACAAAAGGATAACGTAGGTAGCTTACGGTGCGGTAGGGTAAGATGGTAGAGGACGGGGAGGGAGGTGGCTGTTGAGGGAACCGTGTTCGCAGAGCTGAGGCAATGGGAAGCCTCGAGCCACGCAGCACCAAGATATTAAAAAGCACCATCAACCCCGAGCCCTTTCTGTCCCGGCCCTTGGTGTCAAAGCGTTTGGCGTTTGCACGGTGAGGACCGCTGTCCCAAGTGTTTCATCTCCGAGTGCCTGCCTTGCTCAGGACCCACGCAGCTAGGACCGTTACAGGCTTGTCCTTTGGATTGTGTCGGGTTGACAACTGTAATACCTTTGGAAAAGCAGCAAAGGCGAATTTTAATACATTTTTGTTGCGGTGGTAAGATATACCACAAAAGAGTCCCTGTCTCGGGAAAACAGACAAACAACCCCCCACCCCTACCCAAAACACGAGCTAGTGATTGAATTTATAAGGGAAAACTACTGAGTAGCGACTAAATTTAAGCCACTCTCCACATACTAAAATTCCATGTCCCCCAACAAATGAATTTTCCAGCTTGCCGGGACTTTTCCTGAGGATATAAAGTACTGCTTTTCTGTTCCGTGAGCCCAGCTTTCTAGAGAGGGTTATCTCTCTGTTATCTGTAGAGATTGTTCCAGAACCACATGGATATCAAAATCTTGGAATAATCAAGTTTTTCACTTTAAAAATGTAGTGTTTACTGTACACACCCTTCAGCATATGCTCTTGGGACTTTCGGCTGTAAAATCACGCTTACCCTTCTGCTAGGGCATGCAGACTGTAAAAGCTTGTTTAATTTTTTAAAATTGCCTCCAAAGAAAATCAGAGTTTATGCCAGCGTTGAAGTTCACTAGGAACAATATGTAAAATTTCAGAGTTAATTGCAGAATAGAGTATGAATTCTGGCCAGGTAAAATTTAGATGCAAAAATACATAAGATGGTAACAGATGTCTGAAGTTTTACAACTTATTTTATTACACAGTGAACTACATACAGTTATGAAAAAATAAGATTTTACTTGAACTATACATACTGGTGTATGTATAGTTTGTGTCAGTTTTGATATTATATCTTCCAAATTGTAATTTGTTTTTTTATGTATATGTGTGTTTACCTTCATGTATGTGTGTGCCTGGTGCCTACTGAGGTCACAAGTGGGTATCAGATCTCTGGGACTGGAGTTAGAAATGGCTGTGAGCTGCTCTGTTGGTGCCGGAGTTGAACTCAGTTCTTCTGCAAGAGTGACAGTGCCCCTCCGTCTGAAAGACTGAGTTCTCTTACAGGAACATGGAGAAATACCTGGCGCAGAAAATGGGGGACAATGTAGTCTTTGTGGGTATTTTCACTCCATGCACTGAGTACCGTGGTGTGGAGATTTGTAATGTTTACAGTAACACTGCAGGGCAGTCTTTGGCTCTCTCCTTGGTACCATTCCGTCAGGGTTGTCATTCTGAGGTGTCTCTCTAGGGTTCTGCCGTTTGTTCCAGTGCACAGAATGCTATTTCAACTTTAGACTTTGCCTTTCACTTACCTCTTTGTTGGCAAAAGCAGTGTAAATATGAACTAAGCTGACTGTTGCTGCCATGTTTACATTTTCAGTTACCTTGCCCTGGATTGTGCTGTATTAGGACAAGGGACTGTATTTAGTTCTGAGTTCAGATAAGTATTTTTAATTTAATAATGGCTTAAGTTGTAAAAGGGGCCTGCAGTTTGTCTTAACATTTTATGTCCTTGGCTTTAGGATTCCGGTATTTTAAAAAAACATTTTTTTGTTATTTTTATGTTATATGTGCATTGTAAGTAAGTGCTATAGCTTTTATGTCAGAGGACATCTTTTGGAATATTTTTCTATCCACATTTACTTGAGAGTTCTGGGGATTGAACTTGGGACAGCCAGCTTATGTAGTAAGTGACTACCTGCTGAGCCATCCCACTGGCAGATTTATTTTGTGTGTATATGTGGCCTATGGGAGTGTTGTAGCACATGTGTGGAGGTCAGAGCACAGGTTTGGAAGGCAGTTCTCTTTACATCCCGTGGGTTCCAAGGATCAAACTAAGGTTGTCAGGCTGTCAGCAAGCACTTTTGCCCACTAAGCAGCCATCTTGCCTTGCCTCCATCATTAAGATTCTATGAGAGAACAAGAAATTACATATACTTAGGAAGATGCTGTTCTAGTACACTGGTTCTAGGATGCATTCCACTTCAGACGCTGTAATGTATGGGAGATTGTGTAGCTTAGAAAATAGTTATTTTGTGTAGTTGAATAATTTGTACTGGTTACTTGCAGATAACTAGATGGCTGGGCCAGATGATGTTATGTAGTCTCAGAACAAGGCATGTGGGACTCTCCTAAGCCCTTGTAGCAGGATTTTTATTTTATTGATGTTGTTTTCCCCCATGGAGGACAGCACAGAAATACTCAAGGCAATTTTTTTCTTTGTTATTATTGGGTGTGTGTGTGTGTGTGTGTGTGTGTGTACACATTCCATGAGATGCTTGATTTGTTATTATTAGGGGTGTGTGTGTGTGTGTGTACACATTCCATGAGACGCTTGATTTGTTATTATTAGGGGTGTGTGTGTGTGTGTGTGTACACATTCCATGAGATGCTTGATTTGTTATTATTAGGGGTGTGTGTGTGTGTGTGTACACATTCCATGAGATGCTTGATTTGTTATTATTAGGGGTGTGTGTGTGTGTGTGTGTACACATTCCATGAGATGCTTGATTTGTGGAGGTCAGAAGACAACTGTGGAGGTTGGGTCTCTCCTTTTGACCCTTATTTGGGTTGACACAGGTTGCCAGGATTGTACAGCAAACTGACTTCCCTGCCAGGCCATCTTGCCAGCCATGAATCATATAGTGTGCAGCACTTAATGTCCTTGTTATACTAATATTTATCATAATTATCTCTTCAAAAAATTCAGGATGGATGCAACCTTGAAAGAACTGACTAGTTTAGTGAAGGAAGTCTACCCAGAAGCCAGAAAGAAGGGCACGCACTTCAATTTTGCAATTGTTTTTATGGATCTTAAAAGACCTGGATATCGGTAGGTGACTTGTTATTTTAATTCCTGTTATTTCTGCATTTTGCAAATCAGGTCCCCTCCCCAGCAACACAGATATATATTCTCTTTCTGATAAGATGCAGCTGTGTTGGAATTATAAGCACATGTCACCATGCCTGGCTTTGGGATAATGCCTTTAGTGTCTGTCTTTAGTGACAGTAGTGGTATCTATAGGCTTATATTCAGATCTGGCTTAACTTGAATAATGCTTAAATTCTGGAAATACATCATCTCTGTAGTCTGTACTGTTCTGTTGATACAATTCTAGTCCACTAACCGTTGGCTTTCTTTTCTGCAGAGTTAAGGAGATTGGCAGCACCATGTCTGGCAGGAAGGGCACTGATGACTCCATGACCCTGCAGTCACAGAAGTTCCAAATAGGGGATTATCTGGACATAGCCATCACGCCTCCAAATCGGGCACCGCCTTCATCAGGGAGGATGAGACCGTACTGAAGTCTATTGACTTTCTTGAAGTTATTTTTCAGCCAGTTTGTAAAATAAACTTACTTAATCCTTTCTTCCCCCGGACTTTGCCGTTAAGCCTTTAAATTTTCAACAAATTGTAACACATTTATTTAGGAATTAGAGTTGGATGTACTTTGGTATATTAAAGTCCATATGTTTTAAGCCCTTATGTAAAATATGAAGAAAAGTGCTCTTAGCATTCTGTATAAAGCTGTATTGTGAAATACATGTGTTCAATCAGCCCAGGTGTAAGTTAATGGAGGCTTGAGTCTCACCTGATAATGTAGGGGTTTATTCAGCAGTAGAGGGCATTTTAAGCCCTAAAGAGGCAAAATAAGAAAGCCATGGGGTTGTATAAAGTGGTGAATATGTGGCATTAGATGATCGAAAAAGTAGGTGGCAGAGGCTGGAGAGATGGCTCAGAGGTTAAGAACGCTTGTCCCATGGCCGCCGACACCCCCCCTCCCCCCCCCCCCCCACACACACACACAGAGTTTCTCTGTGTAGCCCTGGCTGTCCTGGAACTCACTTTGTAGACCAGGCTGACCTCGAACTCAGAAATCCACCACCACGCCCGGCTAAGAACACTTGTTCTTGCAGAGGAAAATATTTGCAGTAGACTTTAGAGTAGTAGTTACAGAGTAAATGGGATGGCTGAGCCAGAAGTCAGTGTTTCCTATTAGATGTGTAATGTGCATGCTGGCACATGCACCTGAAGGGAGGGCAAGTGAGAGGGGAAAAGCTTCTAAGTAGTTACTCTTTGATACACGTTTCTGCTCCTAGCTTATGTGGGACAGCTGTGCCACACTGCTAAGCACTGTCTCACAAAACCTGCACAACTGAGGTGCAGTGACTGATTCCTGTGGCTGCTAAAGGTGTGGCTGCTTGATTAGCTCATGATGGGCATTAGGAACAACTGGCCCTGCTTTATTGAATTCTATACAATTGCAAACCCCAATCTTAATACATGACTATAGTCTCCACCATGAAGGTGGTTAAGAACAGCAGAGTGACTGCCTATCTGGTCTGTTGGCTTAAACACTTGCCAATGGCTATGATTTCCTGGAATTGACAAGTAAACTTCTAAAAGTATCCTATTAGGCTTAGTCTTGACCAGGTAACCAGTCTCTGAGAACAAAATCATGGATTCTTATTTTCTCCCAAAGAAGGAAATTCCTAGGGCCAGTAAGCTAAAACCCAAGAATAATCAAAGTAAAATTACATTTATTTTGGGGGGAAGGGGTGTGTGGAAGTCAGGACAACTTTTAGAAGTTGGTTCTCTGGTTCCACTATTGAGTCCCGAGGATGAAATTCAGGTTGTCATGCTTGATAGAGCAGACTCCTTCACTGAGCCATCTCAATGGCCCAGAGAGCATCTTTACATTCTGGGTTTTTACGATTGTCACTTTATAAGTTTGCCTGTGTAATGTGCACCATGTCTGTACAGACCTTTCAGAGGTCAGAAGCTGTCAGACCCCCGAACTCGCATTACAACTGGTTGTAAGTCTCTCTGTGGCTTCAGGGAACCAAACTTGAGTCCTTGGCATAAGCAATAAGTGCTCTCTGTAGCTCTTGTTTGTGAGACGGGGTCTCCCACTTTGTAGACCATGCTGGCCTAGAATTCAGATTTCTGACCTACCTTTGCTTTCTATACTGGGATTAGAGGTATGTGTAAGATAAGACCATGTCCAGGCCAAAGAACAGTTTTAATATTAAACACTTAAAAAGTCACATTAATAAGGAAAAGTCTTTACCCAGAAAAGGTGCTGTGGTGATAATGCAGAGCCTTTTATTTTTTCAAGACAGGGTTTCTTTATCTGTAAACCAGGCTGGCCTTGAATTCAGAGATCTCCTGCCTCTTGCCTCCGTAATGCTGGTATTAAAGGTATGAACCAACCCCCCTTGCCCAGCTGCATAGCATTCCAGGTGGAGTCAGTGGAATAGAGAACTTTGTGCACAGGGAGTTTTCAGTGAGCATTAACTGTTTCCAAAGTGGGACACACAGCCTGTCCCTTTACTCTGCATCATAGGTTGGTTGTATAACCCTATTCAGCTGATTTTCACTTCCAAGTAAACTTGATGTACAGCGACTTAAAGGGTTTTTCTGTACTGGAATTCCTGACCATCCTGCTCTTGGGCTTATAGGTCTGGTTGTACCCAGCTAAAATAGTTTAAATGTGAATGAGGTGAACTTTCAGAGGCTGTCTCAGTTTGAGAAACTTGCAGTGTTTCTTGATTCACTTCACTCAAGCTTTTCACCACTGACAGGTGCCGAGGACTTAGGTACAAAGATCAGACAAAGCCTCTCAAAAATCTCATACAGTGAGGATGAAAAGGATGTAGCTATGCTTATGACAAGTCATGAAGAAGATAGTTGCTGAAACTACACGGTTCAGTTCTGGAGATGGTGTGAGCTTGTCTGTCTCCAAAATAAGATGGCTATTCCAGATAAAGGACTCAATAAACCTAAGAGGGACTAGTGCCCACAACTCCTGCAGTTTTAATCAAATGTAGGGCCCTGCACATGAGGCACCACTACCACTGAGCTACACTCCAGGCTTTTCACCCAACTTGTTATGTACTATCGGTAAGATCTGATGGTAAGGAGGGAGAAATGTCAGGTTACATAACAAGGTGAGAGCTAAGGAAAGGACATCCCAGATTTTAGAGACCATCAGGGCTGTGCAAAACAGTGTAGGCCACAAAGAAAGAAAAACTATTAATGCTCAACTTCCTCATCTGAAGTGCCAGTTACCTACCTCAAATATAAGAACTACATATGCTAAAAACACAGCATTTAGAAGCACACGTGACAGCTAACTCTCAGTAAGCCACACTATGTTCAGTAAACATGAGACCGAGGCAGAGGCTCGCAACAGCAGGTAACTCATTTGGGGGATGAACATGAATTTATACTTGGATATATAGTGTAAGTCTATGTAGTATGACAGTATAACACCAGAGAGCTATACTGGGATCTGGAACCATCCAATACTTTTCAGTTTGCAATAACAAAACTACAGGTAGCTTAGAGGATGGGAGGGCTTATCATTTTATGGGAAGTGCAGGGTACAGCTCACGATGGATGTGTCACCTCAGTCGTGCCTCTGCGTGTTCAGAAAAGCAAGCTCTCCTTCCATGGTTCTGAGAGTCCCCAGCACTGATTGGCATGCTTAGAGACTGCAAAGCTGCTTGGTTGAATCTAGAACTGGGTTGTAAGTTTTTAAGTGTAGAGCAAACAATGTCAGGTGTCAGTTGCTCAAAGACAGGAGAGAATGAGGAGAGCAGGCAGGGTTAAGATCCAAGGCAGGATGCTGAAGACTGGTGTGGCTAAACTGCACATTGCAGGAGAGCAGTCACCTAGGCCTCAGTAAAGACGGATCTCATTTAATAAGACCAGTGGGAAAATTCCCCAGAAGGACCACAGTGAACTAGAAGTATCATCACCATTCTAAGTGACAAAGCTAGGATAGAGCTGCTGAGGGTGAAGGCCAGGGAAACAGTGACTTTACCTCTGCCCTTGTCCATTTATTCTCTTTAGCAAACCCTAAAAGGGCTACCTAGAGCTACTCTCTACCTCTTCTGTCCTTCCTTCAGTCCATCCCAAACTTCATGTCTAAAATTAACATCATCTTTGGCAAACTGAACAGTAAAAGGAAGTCTCTGAATTCTCGGCAGCCGTGAAAGAAGTACTCTGCCAGAATCATTAGCCCTTTGTAGACTAGTCTCTCTCAACATTCCCTAGAACATCTCTTCTTCCCTGGATCCTTAAAAAATTATTACATTTATCCACTGTACTTTATGTGTGTTTTGTGCCCATGGAAGTCAGAAGAGGGCATCAGATCCCTTGCAACTGGAGTTATAGATGTAAACCACCATGTAGGTACCTGGAATCAAAACTGGGTTCTCTGCAAGAGCAAAAGTGCTTTTAACCCCTGAGCCATCTCCCCAGACCCTCTCTCTACAACAGCAGAACCATTCAGTTATGGGGACTCTTCACTACAAATGCCATGTAGTAAGGGCTGAAAGAAATTTCAGAGTTGGCAACATAAAAGGTGGGCTACTCAGAAAATCATTTATTTTACAATATGTACAATAACAACAACAACAAAAAATACAAGCACTTACTACCATTATCCTGGAATTTTTCCATTTGATTTTTTTTAAAAAGAATTATTTGTGTAGATGAGTACATTGTAGCGGTCTTTAGACACACCAGAAGAGGGCAACGGATCTCATTACAGATGGTTGTGAGCCACCATGTGGTTCCTGGGATTTGAACTCAGGACCTCTGGAAGAACAGTCAGTGCTCTTAACCACTGAGCCATCTCTCTACCTCTCCACTTGATTTTCAATGCACAATTAGAATAATCTTTATGTCACACAAAATTTCCTAAAGCTGCCAGACGGTGGTGGTGCACATCTTTAATTTCTACTCAAGAGGCAGAGAGGAGGATCTAGCCTGGTCTACAGAGTAAGCTTCAGGACTGCCACAGCTACACAGAGAAAACCTGTATTGGGAGAAAAAAATTCCCAAAACTAGTAAGTCAACTGGTACTTGCTAATTATTTCTCAAAATTGTAGCCGGACTCTTCAGAACACCAGCTCCCTGTTCCCTACCTGGCTGCAGCACAAAGCTCTCCCAAGTAGCACTATCATGAACTTGGAGAATTACTTTCTAACTGTTCTTGGATCAGAAGGATCTTGGGCTCAAAGGCCATTAGATAGTTCCAGAATCAAGACGTTCCCAAGGCTTCTGGCTCAGAGTAGGTGATCAGAACCTTCCAGGTAGAATCAGGAGCTGCTGGGTGGTCAAGCTGGAGATGGAAGTTGTAGAGGCCATCACAGTGCGGTGAAATGGAAACATTCATGTAAGAATGAAATAAGAGAGAGGCTGGGAGAAAGAAGACTGACTGCCAGCAGGAGCCCTCTCTCCACTTCTACTGGTCTGTGCTAACCAGTTATAATCCTGAGAACCTTAGTCCAGCTCACTTTCCTGTTCTGTCTAGCTTCTGTATTGGATGTATCCACTGTACAATTCCTACAAACAGAAACAAAATCAAGTAAGGACAATTAAGAGACATCAGAACAGAAGGCAACATCATAGCTAAATATTTTATACTTTACACACCCACACACTATAAAAGAAAAAAGCTATGTGGCGACATTTGCCAAAGCAGGCAGGCAGATCTCTGTGACTTTAGGCCAGCCTGGTGTATGTAGCAAGTTCCAGGCCAGCCAAAGCTATACACTAAGACTATTTCAAGAACTGATAATGAAAATTAAATTTCAAATGGAGGGTGTTAGGAGTGGTGGGTTCATTATTGCACAAGCAGACTTATAATAATCTGGGAACGTGGGATCCCAGGGACGGTTTATGGCACTGTGAAGGGAAAGGGACCTGGCCGCCACTCTCACCCTACTTGTCAAATGTCTTGGGTAACCCAGGCACGGGCACAGTCTGCAGGTGTGTTCTTACTCACCGTTACCAGTTTTCCTTGTTGGCAGCGCCTCGGGTGCCCTTCCTCCGTGGCATCACTTTAACATCCATGGAAGAAACTAGGTTTGAGGTGTGCTTTGTTATCATCTAAAACAAAACACATTTCTTTTTATCAGGTCATGTGAATGACAAATCGGCAAGGTGTTATAAACATTCAAGAAAAGCCATAAACTTAAGGGTTACTTACAATACTTAAAAAACAAAACAAGGGCTGGAGAGATGGCTCAGTGGTTAAGAGCGCCGACTGCTCTTCCAAAGGTCCAGAGTTCAAATCCCAGCAACCACATGGTGGCTCACAACCATCCATAACGAAATCTGATGCCCTATTCTGGAGTGTCTGAAGACAGCTACAGTGTACTTACATATAATAAATAAATAAATTTAAAAAACAACAACAAAAAAAAACCAAGCAGGGCATGGTGGTGCACGCCTTTCATCCCAGCTCTCGGGAGGCAGAGGCAGGTGGATTTCTGAGTTCAAGGCCAGCCTGGTCTACAAAGTGAGTTCCAGGACAGCCAGGGCTATACAGAGAAACCCTGTCTCAAAAAACCAAAAAAAAAAAAACCAAAAACCAAAAAAACAACAGCAGTTCAGACACTGAATAGTAAAGAAAATATAAAATTGTAACTTCATATGGAAGTTTGATGTCTAAAGTCTAAAGACACATTTACTGAAGCTAATGGAAATATCCCGAGAGCCATGTTGTCTTGATGAGGATGCAAAAAAAAAAAAAAAAAAAAAAAAAAAGACAGGAAGACTCCCCAATGCACTGAAGAGAATATATGCAGCAGCTGTGAGTCTGTGCACTGTAGACAGCAAATGAGCACCCTCATAGACGGGGAGGCTCACAGGCCCCAGCTCTTCCAGCTCTTCCTTGAGTATGGAGACACAGTGAATGAGAGTGAGCCCATCGACAGCGGCATAGCCACTCATAAACAAACCCTCAGTCATTCTCCTCTCTCAGTCAGAGTCTCTCTCAATATAAAAACAGAGGGCGCTGCTTGGGAAGGGGAAGGGGATCTGCAGGAGAGAAACAGGAGAAGGTAATGGGTGTTTGCGTGTGTCTGTAAATACGAATATATTATGTACATGTATGAAAATGTCACCATGAAAACCATTACCATGTATAATAGTAACACATTACCATGTATTACCATGTATAATAAACTTACGCAATTAAAAAATGGAAAGGAAAAACTGGAAGGAGCACAGTGAGTGTAAGGTGTTCTTGGGACTGGGCAGGTGACAAAGTGGCCAAGTGCTTCTATACCATACACAAGCCCCAGTGTTTCACCCCTAAAAAGAAGCAACCAATAAGACAAAGACAAGGTCTCCTTACCTTCTCATAGAAAGAAGCCCTACAGCAGGAAAGAGTAACCCCCACCTGCGCTCTCATAATCAGATGGCTCCTTACCTACTTTCTCTTCTAGGAAAGCAAGCAGTCAGGTGGTGGGACTGGAGACAGCAGTTAAGCTCTTACAGAGGGCCAGAGTTCAGTTCCAGCTCCTCACTATTGCCTCTAAGGCTAGCTCTGCCGCCCTCTTCTGACTACTCAGGCACCTGCATTCAAAGGTACACACCTACACACCCATTATACACACAATTAAAAATAGATGTCTCACAGTTTACTGCTCTCATGGCACCCCAGTAAGGCAGACCAGCTCCAGAGCAGTCACACAGGAAGTCTCTGCACCCCAGCACTAACTGCTCAACACTATAAAGCAGACTAGAGTCAGACTAGTCCTCTTGTAGTGTCTACTAGTTGGTGGTGCCATCCATACTCCACAGTCAAATATTTTAATACTATGTGAATCAATACTATGTGCCTGCAAACTGACAGTTTGAGAAATGCAGGCACGTGTTATTAATGAGACCTTGCTATGGAGAATTATAGGGCAAAGGACACTCTCACTTTTAATTGGAGGATAGCTAATATAGGAACTACAGATTAAAAACTAACAGAAACAATACACTGTAGAACAAGCTACAAGACAAAATTCCCCAGGAGAGTAATATTGATAACACCAAGTTAGAAACTTCTGACTGGTTCAGGAAAGCCTTGCGGTTTTTCTCAATACCCAAAGCATGATGGTAAATATGACAGTTTATATGCAATTGCAGTTTTCTAACACAGATATATAATTTTGAAAATATTAGGGAAAAAAACCTAGAAAATGACCTGGAGAATGTCTTCTGGAATCGCAGTAACTTTCGGAGGAGACGGTGTTGCAAAATTTTCACAAGAAGTAATTGCTGAAGAAGGGGGCTCTGCAAAACTCTGATAGCATTCATCTGAATTTAAAATTAATGGAACACAATCTTTAATTTCCAAATCAGTTGATGAAGTATTTGGTTTTGATAGTGGATAATCTATAGATACCTACAGAATAAAAATGAATCATTAAATTATGGTAAGTAAATAATAATGTTATAATTTTTTTACTTAAATTCAATTAGTTGTGTTGGGATTCTACTAAGGCAGACCCTGAATGATCCCATCTTCCTGACTGAATGCTACCCAAATCAAGAAAACCATATACAGAACACAACCTTCTATCTTCACTACTAATCTAACTGGAACAACTCAATAGAACAGTGGCTGAGCTCCAGATATGGACAGACAGACTCCCCACCCCACCTCGGCAGCACAAGCCTGAGTCAGGAGAGCTGGACTGAGGGACCAGGGAGCAGCGTCTGAGGCCTAAGGAAGGTGATTAGCGCTTTCAACTTAATGAACTTTACCAAACTTGTGTGATCGCTACAATGGGAAGTTTCAAGCCAGCGCAGAATTTAGGTGCTAAGGTAGAGAGTACGGGAGCAATGGGAGGAAAGGCTAGTCTGGCTAGGCATGAAAACCAACTCAGAACGGAGCATTCATATACACTGTCTGCACACATGCAGGCTCTCTCCCACATCCAAGGGAGGCTGAGCATCCATTAACTCATGCTAACTCTCAAGTTAATGAAGACAGCACAGTTAGGAATATCCCATCACCAGGGTGCCTTCCACAGGAACAGAAACACGACAAGTGGGTGTGTGGTGTGTGCAGGAGGGTGAGGAGGTCACACTCAATCCTCAGCTAAAGAGCAAGGGCAAGGTCACTGTGAGCTACATGAGACACTCTCTCAAAAACAACAACACAACACACACACACACACACAGCACCAAAAGATGTAAATTCACTGAAAATGGCCAGCATGTGCAGTGGCCACCCTGTTAATATGACGCTGTTGACCTACACCTGCACTGTCTGGTATTTTTAGCCACAGCTCAGGGACACTAAGCCACATTTTATGAGCTTAAAAACTCTGAATAGTGGCTGCCGTACCAAACACTAAAAACAGCAGAACATTCCCACCAATATCAACAGTCTGTTCCCTCGAGAGAACCAGTTTGACCTGTTTCTATTCATTCTTTCTTCTTAATATGTGCGTATAATCCTTTATCTTTAAGCGTCACATTTCTTGAAAATCATTTCTTTTAAGTCTTCTGATTTAGACTATGACAAGATTCATGGCCTCAGCTCTCAGATGTGCTTCATACATTCATTCTGTCGCACTGTCACACTGATTCCATGCTTCCACACTCCTTTCTACACCGTTACAGATCTGCACTAATTTGCTTTCAACAAATTTAGATATATGAAAAAAATAATGGCTCCTTATTTCCAGTGCTAGACTACCTCCCAGCAGCGCACTGCCCACGCATTCCTAAGAGCGGCACTGGGCTGACTTGTTACCCATACTGTGTCCAGAAGTAAAGTCATAAGCAGAAGATATGAGCTTTAGTGGAATTTTACCAAATCTGTTCTGTCCATTGTAGAAGGAATTTTCAAACCAGGAGTGCAGAATTTAGGTGGCAATGGTGAATTTACGTATTCCACATCTAGAAGACATAAAATAGGCATGAAAATTAAGTTGAAATTAGTATTTCAACTTTTTTTTAAAGACTTATGTATTTTATTTCTGTGAGTACACTGTAGCTGTCTTCAGACACACCAGAAGAGGATGGTGGAACCCGTTACAGATGGCTGTGAGCCACCATGTGGTTGCTGGGAACTGAACCCAGATCCTCTGGAAGAGCAGTATTTTGTTTGTATATATGTTTGTGCATGTTTGTGCTTATGGAGGTCAGGAAAGGACGTCAAAGCCCCTGGAATTGAAGTTATACGTGGTTTTGAGCACCATGGTTGCTATCAATCAACCCTGCTATCAATCAACCCAATACAGTACTGAACCTGTTTTCCTTCTTTCACCAACTGCTATTTCTTTAATACAGTCATGCTCTTCCTTACAGAACTGTAAGCTACTGTGAGTATGAGCCAGCTACATTTCTAAAACTTGCTTGTACCAGCAGTGCTTATAAATATAATAACACATCGTTCAATTAACACTTTTTCTTTTAAAAAAAATAAGTACAAAACTTTGGAAAGATATGATAAAGACAGTTTTGAACATCTGTCAATAAAGAGGAGAGCTCACAGATTTGCAAAAATCAAAAAGTAAACAGGTTCTGAAGATATGGCTCGATGGCTAAGAGCACTGGCTGTTCTTCCAGAAGACTTGAATTCAGTTCCCCAGCACCCACACGGTAGCTCCAGAGGATCTAACTTCTCTTAGCACGGCCACAGGCACTAGGGGCACACGTGATACTCTCTCTCTCTCTCTCTCTCTATATATATATATATCTATATCTAACATTTTTTTGGGGGGTGGAATATTATGGTTTCTGAGACAATCTCAAAGTAGCCCACGCTGACCTCAGACTTCGCCTTTCCTCCCTAGTGAGGGAATCATAGGTGTGCCTCACCAAACCTGTTAAAACGAGCTTGCCCAGTCAGAGAAGAGCCTGCTCTGCAAGCATGAGGACCCGAGTTCAGATCTCTAGCACCAATGTGCAAAGCTGGACATGGCAATATGTGCTTGCAACTCCAGTGCTGGGGGGGCGGGGGGGGGGGGATAGGGGGTGGGGGGATTGGGAAGGCACATTCCTGAAGCTCACTGGCCAGTCAGCCTAGCCAAACCAATAGGCTCCAGATTTGATGAGATAACCTGTTTCAGAAACAAAGATGATGAACAACCGAGGGAGATGCTCTAGTCATCCTTTGGCCTCCACACAAGCCCACATGAACATGTCCAACCACAGTAGGTTAAAATGTGGAGAACAAAAACCTGACACACAGTGCACATAATCACAATAATACTGAACGCCTCCTGGAGCTGGACGGATGGCTTGGCTGCTCTTGCAGAGGACCCAGTTCCAGTTCCCAGCACCCACATGGTGGCTCACAACTGCCTGTAATTCCAGTTCCAATGCCCTCTGCTGGTCCCCAAAGGTACAAGGCACAAAAACATGAAAGAAAGAAAGAAAGAAAGAAAGAAAGAAAGAAAGAAAGAAAGAAAGAAAGGAAGGAAGGAAGGAAGGAAGGAAGGAAGAAAGAAAGAAAGAAAGAAAGAAAGAAAGAAAGAAAGAAAGAAAGAAAGAAAGAAAGGAAAAGAAAAGAAAAGAAAAAGAAAAGAGTACTATGTGTTGCTGTAATTCCCAACTCCAATAAGCCCATATAAAACACACAACCCAATTATTATAGTATAAGCCATATACATAGATTGGGCAGATCTAGCATTGTACGGACTTAGTCCCCAGCTCTAAGACCCTTTGCTACTTGTGACTTACTTCTCCAGGCCACACACCAGTTAAAATGGGGAGAAGGTTCATTTGAATCGCCCAAGAGACAACTCCTCTTGAGGAAGCAGAATTAACATCAGAATACAAACAGCATCAGGACAACCCACAACACTACACACTAAAAAGATGCAGAAAACTATCAAAAACTAGAGAATCATTGCTTACAAAAGTAATTAGGAAAGGGTACAAAGGAGAAGCTGAATTTTAAACTCACCGTTTTCTTCCATCTGCTGGATTATGGGACCAGGAATGGCAAAAGAATTCTCACTGGTCACGGGCCCTGTTCCTCTGGCTTCTCCACTGACGCCACTCAAAAGGGAACTGTAAAGTCATAAGAGTTAACATTCAACCTTCGTAGAAAAACTTCATCTCACTTATTTCAGTCTGGAGTAGCTCATTTTGGTTTATGAAATAAGGACCAATGGAAGAAATCATTAAAATAATCAAAAAATAGATTTAATACTATTATCTTTTACTTTAAATATTTAAAGTAGTATACATATTCAGTTTAAATATTCAAATGTAAAGCACGGGTTGGAGGCACAGACATGCAATCCTAGCACCTGAGAGACAAATGATACCTTGTCTTGATCACCTTGACGAGGACTAACAACCTCTTATTGTGGAATTTTGTTACCCAGCATATAAAGGCAGTAAGTAGCAACGCATTAATAACCTAGTATCGAAGAATTTTTATTAGTCTGATAGAAAGCAAAATTATTAGAAGCTCAATAACAAGTTGGGGGTGGAGAGCTGACCCAGTGAGAACACTGGCTGCTCTTCCAGAGGAGCAGGGTTCAATTCCCAACAGCCGCCTCTAACTCTAACCCCAGGGAATTTCAAGCTTTCTCTGCCTCACAGGTCCAAGGTGCACAAGACACAGATCCAGGCAAACACCCAAACACACAAAATAAAATGAAAACTTTAAAAACCTGTCATTATTTTAGAGTAAAAAGATTGAGTCTGTCATTTTATTAAGACAGATTTGCTCAACTGTGGAGACATAGAAGAAATCCCTGCATGCTGTGTGGGTTCTACCACTCCTTACATTCTCTAAGGAAAGCGATAGCTCACGTTCTACTGATGAAATTAGTGATTCAAGAGATTTAAGTCGGGTGTGGTGGTGCGCGCCTTTAATCCCAGCACTTGGGAGGCAGAGGCAGGCGGATTTCTGAGTTCGAGGCCAGCCTGGTCTACAAAGAGAGCTCCAGGACAGCCAGGGCTATACAGAGAAACCCTGTCTCGAAGAAACCTAAAAAAAAAAAAAAAAAAAAAGATTTAAAATCGGGGAGGGGGGGGTTAGCATTTGAAATGTAAATGAAGAAAATATCTAATAAAAAATTGAAAAAAAAAAGAGATTTAAAATATGAAGTAGCTGAAATCTTTCTAAGAGTTGCCTGGAGAGATGGCTCAGAGTCTCCTGCCCTTCCAGAAGACCCCACTTTGGCTCCTGGCACAGTCATCAGGGGCAGCTCATCTTACTCCAGTCTCAGAGGCTAGGAGTAAAAATAAGAAGTGACGAAGGCAATGGTGGTGCACACCTTTGCTCTCAGCATCCTGAAGCAGGGGCAGGGCAACCTGAGCTCAGGTCATCCAGGACATGTTAGAGAGACTCAAACAAACAAACAAAATCAACAACAAAAACGGACAAACACAAACCCCCAAGTTTTGCGGGCTTGGATGCCAGGAAAGGGGAACTCATTTACTGCTGGTGAGAGTGCAAGCAGGTGCTGCCACTATGAAAATCAAGTGTGGGTGGTCCATATAAAGCTGGGGGTGTAAAGCTAGAAATAGCTCTTCCATGTCACTCAGCCCCACTACTCCTGTGCGTTTCCTACTATAGAGATATCTGCCCAACTATCTTCACTGCTGCTTTCTTCAGGGCAGCCTGGAGGTGGAAGTAGCCTACGTGCTCAGCAGCTGGTAACAGATTTGAAATGCGGTGCACGTACACAGCGGATCATTAGTCACCTGATAAAGATGAAATTAGGACATTTGCAGGGAAATGGGCGGAGCTGTAAGCCATCGTTCTGAATGAGGCAACCCAGACCCTGAAATGCAAACACGTCTCCTCTTGTATGTGGAAAATGCAGAGGCACCTGCTAAGGGGACATGAGAAGTAGCTTTTAAGGACAGCATGGGGGGGGGGGGGGAATAATAGAATAAGAAGGATAAAGTGGTGTGAGGGATGTGAGATGAGATAAAGGCAGGATAAGGCTAACTAACACTAAAGATCTTTGAAAAAGTCATGGAGACCTCCTACTGTAGACGCTTCCTAATACATACACACATACAGAAAGTTTAAAAGGAGGTACCCTCTATCAGGGACACTGGTCATGACCCCTGAGACACCACAAGCTACCAGATTAAAAAAAAAACAACCCAGTACCTGGAATAGGTTACCTTTTGGAGCTATTTGTTAGCGAGGCCCATAGACTCCCACACATTACAGACAAGATATACCCACTGGAGTTTCAGAAATAAAACACTTTCTAACTGAAATTATGGCCTAATCCACAAGATAAAACAGATGCATAAAACTACTACTGGGGACAAGAACCTGTGACTAGATGGATCTTAGGAGGAAAACCTACTTTTATTAATTCTGCTCCATGGACAGAGTACTAAACTGAGGCTCATGCCACAGATTAGTGGACATACTCACCCTTTCTTTTTTGAGACAGGTTCTCTCTATGTAGCCCTGGCTGTCCTGGAACTTGCTATGTAGACCAGGCTGGCCTTGAAATCCCACAGATCAGCCTACTTCTGTCTCCCTCCCAAGAATATCCAGCTTGGAAAAGCTCCTTTTTTCAGATGACCATTAACACAGAGATACACAAGTAGCCAACATGGGGAGGATAAGAGGTCAGGGGTCATCGTGGAAGAGGCAGTAGAGGACTACATTGCAATAGTGCTTTCCTGGTACAAGAGGGCAATTGCATATATGAACTCACAACAGTTTTGACAGAATGCACGAAATCCCAACATGCAGGAGGAAGGTTGCAAAGTCCCACCCTTAGCCGAGGAGTCACAGGCAACTGTTAACTGCTGGGAGAGGTGTGGTCCCTGGTAGGTAGACTATGCACTAGCACTATGCGGGAAGCACAAATCAGACTCCAAGGGTTATTTAAAAAAAAAAAAAAGCCATGAATTGGGGGAGGGTGATGCTAGAAGAATTAGGGGACGATAATAAAAAACACTGTATAGAGTTTTCAAAGAATTAACAAACATTATTTCCAAGGGGCTGGATAGATAGCTCAGCAGTGAGCATCTCCTACTGCTCTTGTAGGACCTGAGTTTGGTTCCCAGCATCCATACTTAGGGAGCTCACAAATGCCTGCACCTCCAGTCCCAAGGGCATCCAGTGGCTCTGGCTCTGAGGGTTCTTGCACTCACCAGCACACACCCACACATGGAATTAAAAAAATCATAAAAATAAACCTTAAAAAAAAAAGCCAAACCCTCGAGTTGCTAACCTTTTAATGTTCTTCATATTTTTAAGTCCCATTGTGTAATCTTCATTTAAACACATAGTATGTTCAGATATACCAAAGTGTTCTAATTTAGGAGTTTCACACTCAAAATCATCCATCCTTAGAGCACACCGAGGGGTCTTCAGCACGGGAACAGACGGTTCTTTGGCAGGAGGGGTCTCAGCTACATGTTCTTCTTTGAGGCTGGCAGCTGTCTGGGGAGGGTTTGCTGGGACTTGGGAAATGATGTATCGCTGAAGTCCAAAGTCTGAGAGCTGTGGGCTTCGCAGAGGCTCTTCAGAAACAGAATCGCTCGGAACACAGGGATCAGACAGCTCCTTCACACCAGGCTTTTGAATGTCTTTACACACAGCTAACTCTGGGGTGGAGTTGTTCACTCTGTGCTCACAGCCTGGGAGGAAAAGTCAAAGAGGTAAATCCTGGCTAAACATCAGACAGAATTTCTTGATTATTAAAATATCACAGAATAGTCGCCCGAAATGTTCCATGTCAGTAGAAACTCGATTCTCTTAAGTTTTCATTTCAACTGTCTCTTCTGAGAGTCTGACATATACATCTTATCTCCTTGTATTCTATCTAGATACTTTAAAGAAATGAAACTATTTTAAAAAATCAATACCCACAAAGAAGATCCAATTTCTTACTTCCTCAATGTGATTTACTGATCAGTCTTAGTATTTTCTGAAAGTATTAATATGAAATTAGTATATAATCAACTGTTCTAGATTTAACACAAACTGTTAACAGTATAATTTTAATCTTTTAATTTTGTAAAAATTTTCAATTACATTTGTGTGTGTATGTGAGACAGACAGACAGGCAGGCAGTGTACACGTGGTGATATCCAATCTCTCCTTGTGGGTTCTGGAGATCACACGCAGATTGTCAGGACTGGCGACAGTTCATTTACCCAGAGGCACCTCGCCAGTTCTAGACTTAACTGCTAAGCACTTGGGTGGGTACAGAGGGAAAGGAGTATTTGAATCTATGCTTCTTTTACGAGGAAATCAAATTACATATTACACATTTTCTAATTTCGAAAGTAAACTGAATTCTGATATATCATGTTGACTAACATAGTTACCACACACATATATACTTATTGGATTTCATTAATGCTGTCTTACATACAATGATCATCTTCATAAAAGACCACGATACGGAAGCATATGAAAGCCAGCAGCTCAGAGGTGTGTGCAGAACGGTGGCGGCAGCAGGTAACACTGGCAACAGACAGGCCGGTTGACTGCCACCTAGTGCCCTTCAGACACTGGTCTCAAAAGGCTGCAATGTGCTCAGCTCTAACTGGTCTTTATAGAACCCCATGAAGTGGACACATTAGTTATCCCCACCTTGCACTGAGGAGCAAGGTCAGTAATTAGGCTCCAACTAGTACCACTTTTGAACTGGTGACCCTCCTCCCTCAGACCTAGGACTACAGCATCTTTTGCTTTATGAAGTCTCCAGGGCACAATAACCAGTCCTTTAAAAAAAAATTATTAATTTATATAGCTTAAACATCTTGTTCTGCAGAAGAAGAATCTGAATAAAAAAGAAATAGAAAATTCCTGTGTGGTTCTCCAGCTACTTCCTGGCAGAGCTAAGCAGGCATGTTTTATCCATCTTGTCAGGTGACTTTACCTGCACTTTTTCATTCTCAACAGCTCAAAAGCTCTCATCTACCACTGTGGAAGGAGAGCAAGGGAAGTTTTACCTCTTACTGCCAAGTCTTGCTACTACTGTCAGGACCAGGGGGATGACTTCCCAGGTAGCTCTGCCTGGCAGTGCTGAACTAGCCCGGCTGAGCCCCCAGCTGTCGTAATCACTCTGCCTGTGTCCACACTCAGATGCCGGGGGATGAATCAACCAAACCTGAATCCTCCTTGTCGCGTGCTTGGTAGCCATACTTCTGGAAAAACTCTCTTAGTTTTCTGACGTCTGCTGAGGTTTTTTCCATCAGTATTTTTGTTGCCTTTTTGAACCTTGTGCTTTCTTGGTTCTCCAATCTTGCTTCATGGAGAAGAGCGTTAACATTATCCTTTCAGGAGGAAAGCAAAGATATTACACATTTTCTAACTTTCAAGTTTACTCTGTGGTGGTTGCTATTATGTTTAAGTTTAAACTTACTCTGCTTGACAGACCAAAAAGCAAAAACGCTTTCCAGTATGTAAGCCCCTAGCTTGTACAAGCTGGAGCCTTCCCTTTCCCCAGACACTGAAGACTATTCTTAAAACTGACTGATCTTGGAAGATCTGCTGCTCTTGCTAGATAATAGGTCCCAAGAGTGTTATTTCTGCTTTTATAATGAAGTTTGCTCACTCTGCTCAAAAAAGATGATTAGGACAACTGTTAGACATATATGTTAAATGAGGCCTTGCCGACATGCAGGAATAGCACATGTAATCTAGGGGGTTTGCATTTATTTTATTATTATTATTATTTTTGTTTTGGGTTTTTTTTTTTTGAGACAGGGTTTCTCTGTGTAGCCCTGGCTGTCCTGGAACTCACTTTGTAGACCAGGCTGGCCTCAAACTCAGAAATCCGCCTGCCTCTGCCTCACCACCGCCCAGCGGTTTGCTTTTATAAACCCTGGACTAACTGCTTATCTTTGATGTACTCTCAGATGCAGTCCTGGCGCCAATCAGTTCAGGTACCAGTATCCAAATAACCTCTTCTTATTAAAATCTTATTCTCTGTTAGGTTGGTGATCTCTGGGTGACCCTGCACCCATCACAACTAAGGCTAGAGAAAATTACCCACATAGAAAAATTGTAAGTTAATAGTACCTTTAGAGTCTGGACTTCTGAATGAAGGTCATGCAAAATTCTCCCTGGAGAATCTTCAAAGTCTTCAAGCAAGGAAAAAAAGTTCAATAAATATGAGGAAAACAAAACAAAACAAAACAACAACATATCAATGCAGTTTCTTAACCATAAAAGTCCCGCTGGGCAGTGGTGATGTACACGTTTAACACCAGCACTTGGAGAGGCAGAAGCAGGGAGTTTCAGGATAGCCAGGGATACAGAGAAGCTGTCTTGAAAAACAAAAATAGAAATAAAGAATAAAAGCCTTCAAGGAACTACAGCACACATGAATTGCATAACTCTCCAGGCACAGCAACCCATGCCTTTGATCCAGAAGAGTGAGGCAAAGGTAGATGGATCTGCTGGCTTCAAGGCCAGACTAGTCTCTGATCAACAAGGCAAGAACTACATAGTGAACTCACCAAGATAAAGTACACCGAACACCAAATAAAGCATATAAACACACTAAGTAGCAAATGATACAATGGAATAAGACTTGATATGGGTTTTACTCTACAATGTGGATGAAGGTGAGAACGAGGCTAAAGGACAATATTCTAGGGCTCCTATTACAGGAAAGGTCCAGAAGAGTCAGGTCCACTGCACAGAAGTCGACACAAGGTTGCCTAAAGCCTGTAGGATGGACTGTAATAGGATTACGGGGAACAGCTGTCTACTGGCAAAGATGTGTTTTCTTTCCTAATGAAGCAGAGCTTGGGTTTCCTGACGTTAACAGAGAAACACATGACAGGTGGCAGTGGGGCACGCCTTTAATCACAGCATTCAGGAGGCAAAGGGAGGAGGAAATCTGAATTCGAGGCCAGCCTGGTCTACAGGGTGAGTTCCAGGAGAGCCTAGGCTACACAGAAAAATTCTATCTTGAAAAACAAAAATAAAACCAACAAACAAACATAAAACAAAAAGAGAGAGGAAGAGAGAGAGGGAGGGGGACAGAGGGAGAAAAAAACAACACCCATAAAGACAGACACAAGGCTTCTGTAATAAAATTTTGGGGAGTTTGGAAGTTATTAAACTCTAAACCCTCCTTACTAGCAGTCACACAACTCTGACTGTACCAATGAAACACATTCTTTAAAAAGTCTTAGCGTATGTAAATTATCTCAAAGAAAATGTATTAAGTTCATTTCGTGATTCATCACTATAGTCATTGTCTTAGGTTATCACTGCTGTGATGAAACCCCACAGTCAAAAGAAACTTGGGGAGAAAGGGTATATATTTGGCTTATACTTCCACATCACTGCTCATCATCAATGGACGTCAGGCAGGAACTGATGCAGAGGCCATAAAAGGGTGCAGCTTATGAGCTCAACCTGTACGTATGGAACCAATGAGCACCAGCCCAGGGATGGCACCAGCCCAGGGATGGCACCACCCACATCAATCACTAATTAAGAGGATACTCTCAAGGCTTGTCTGCAGCCCAGCCTTATGAAGGCATTTTCTCAACTGAGGCTCCCCGCTCTCAGATCATTCCAGCCTGTGCCAAATTGACATAAAATCGGCCAGAACAGTTTTGAAAGTGAAGACGCTGGCAATACTCCCTGTATTTTTTTTTTTTACATATTAAAGAATTATTACAACATTTTCTTGTAAAACAAATAAACAAAAAGTAAATGAAGTTTGTGCAGAGGGAATGTTTTAATAAAACTACAGACTAACAAACACTTGGTGAAAAGAACTTTTATACAGTTGAAATACTAATGAACTTTAGTATAGTATGCCGAATTAGCTCAACAACATAAACAAATAAAGCATATTTTAATTCCCTAAAATAAGAAGTTACAAAAAAAAAAGCTACAACAGTAAGTGATGTCTGTTATGAATTAAGTAGAAAATAAGTATACTCTTTTTACTTTTCTGTATTTGAAATTTCCTACAGTACATGTTACTTCTACAGTCTCCAAAACATTTCCAAATGGAGAGTTAGTTATAAATAAGAGGAATCTGTGTCTACGGGGTGCAATTTTTGTTGTTTTGTTTCTGTTTTTCAAAGCAGGAGTTTCCTGTATATATCCCTGGCTGTCCTGGAACTCGATTTGTAGATCAAGCTGGCCTCAAACTCAGAGATCTGCCAGCCTATCTAGATCTTCTAGAGTGCTGGGATTAAAGGCAAGTGCCACTACATTCGACCTACTGGGTGCGAGACAGATTACAATTATGACATTTTATGATAATCTCAAAATCTGAACTACTTTTGCATCGATTTTTTTCTTTTTTTTCTTTTTTTTTTTGGACAGGGTCTCACTAAGCCTGGTTGATTGGCCAGGTGCTACCTATGAGACCAGGCTGGCCTGGAACTCGCAAAAATCTACCTCCTTCAGCCTCTTGAGTGTTGGGATTCATGGCGGACGCCACTCCTTGACCTTGCAACTTTTTAAAAAATCTCTAGTACAAGTTAGAAATGATGTTTAATTTTATTATTAAAAACAAAACAAGGGGCGGGAGAGATGCCTCAGTGGCTAAGAGCACTGGCTGCAATTCTGGAGGTCCTGAGTTCAATTCCCAGCCACTACAAGGTGGCTCACGACCATGTATAATGGGATCTGCTGCTCTTTTCTGTCGTGCCTGCATCCACGCAAATAGAGCATTCATATACATATATAAACAAATCTTTAAAAAAAGAAAAGAAAAAACGAAACAGCAGTGCCGAGTATTGGTACTTCAAATAGAGTGTCAGTGGAGAAAATGTAGATGCTTGCTTCAATAGGGGCCCATTCGAGTGAGACGAAATGACTTTACACGTACAGAAAACAGGGTTTTAGTGCATCTTAATACAGTTGCCGCTGGATGTTGTTAATAAACACCCAACCACCAGCTCGCCCCCGCTCCGCCTGCGGCCACAAGGAGAATTTGTCCACACTGCTTCCATCACAGATCAGCTACGCCCCGTGGACGACACCGCCCGCTGAGAACCGCACTCTCCCGCCCGCGCCCACTCACCGCTGTCCTCGCCGTCCAGCGCTCTCAGCAGCCGGGCCGTCTCGCTGTCCAGCGTGGTGGCCAGACCCCGCAGCTTACAGTGGAAACTCTGGATGGGGTTCATGCTGAGGGCCGCCGAGCAGACTGCGGACCTCCAGTCCGCTCGAACGAACGCGCTACACATTTGAATCCTGCGCAGGCGCAGAAGGCGTCTCTCGCGAGAGCGGAACTCTTGTATCGGGGCCCCAGAGAGACCGGAAGCAGCACGCCGCCGCGTTGGTCGAAGGACGCGGAGCGCGGAGGGGAGCGCGTCCCGGGCCGGTTGGTACGCGAGGTGGGTTTTCGGGGAGCCCCCACCCCCATATCCTGCAGTGTAGTCGGCTCCCGGCTACTCACTTCGGGCGAGAGGCCGAGCGCGCTCTGGATTCGGCCCCGTGGCCGCGGGATGTGGGCGCCAGCTTGGCACGTCGGTTGCTCGCTTCCCGGGTCCGGGGCTCAGCGACCGTGGCTTTCGTGTCATTTCCTCAGGGGGCACCATGTTCCTCACCGCCGTCCTCCTCCGCGGCCGCATTCCGGGCAGGCAGTGGATCGGGAAGCACCGGCGGCCGCGTACCGTGTCTTTCCAAGCGAAGGAGAACATGATCCGTCGCCTGGAGGTGGAGGCCGAGAACCACTACTGGCTCAGCATGCCCTACATGACAGCAGAGCAGGAGTACGGCCACGCCGCGGAGCGACGGGCCCAGGCTTTTGAAGCCATCAAGGCAGCGGCCACTTCCAAATTCCCTAAGCATAGATACATTGCAGACCAGCTAGACCATCTCAACATCTCGAAGAAATGGTCCTAACCCTTCAAGATTATGGATACCGGACTGCTCTATCCTTTCTTGGTCCTGGAGCTGAGAAAATGTAATTTATATACCAGTGTGACCCCTTCGACCAGTATCTTATTAAAGCAAACATGATTGATTAATAGTTGTCTCATACGGAATACTTGGGACCCTACCTAGGCGTTTGTTTCACACCTGTAAACCCAACATTAAGAGGTGGAGGCAGGAAAATCTTTGCTGATGTAGTTACTAAGAACTAGACTCAGAAGGCCAAAAGAGACTATTTGGGGCTCCATATATACATAATTGGTCTATTTTCAGGATTGTTTTTTATTTTTTCTGGCCTCAAGCTTGCAGCAGCCCTCCCTGTACCTAGCTGCTGGAATTACAGGCATGGTTCCCTGCCCTTTTGTAAAATGTGGGGTTTTTTTTTTGTTTGTCTCACTATATAGCCATAGAACTTGCTGTGTAGGCTAGGCTGGCCTTGAACTCGGAGATCTACTGGCCTCTTCCTCCCAAGTGCTGCGACTAAAAACAAGTGCCACCATACCTTGCACCTTTTACATTTAAATGCTGTAAAACTACAAACTTTTGAGTCTTAAGGCTGAGGTACTTGGCTAGAGCTTTGTTGTAAAAGGGGTGTTTTTTCTTACTTTCTGTCTAGTATAGCCATTCTCAACCTGTTGGGCATGACCCCTTGTGGTGGTGGTTGCAGAACCCTTTCACGAAGCTGAGTATCAGAGATTTGTATTATGATAACAGCAAAATTACAGTTATGAAGTAACAATGAAAATAATGTTATGGTTGGAGTCACCACAACATGAGGAACTACTAAAGAGTGTAAGGGAGGTTGAGAACCACTGCTCTGGACTAGAGCCTGCCTTTGATTTCACAGCATTCTGTAAGTGGAAGTAGGATTTGAAGTGTTAGGTCAAGTTCCATGCAGATTTGAGGCCAGCCTGAGATACATGAGACCATTTCTCAAAAGAAGAGTGTTTTCATTTAGAATTTGGATTCTGTGAGTGGACATGTGAAGAAAAGATGTTTACTAGAATTGTTAACAGGAAAATTTCTGTTTGTTTGGTTTTTTGAGCTCATCTATATTGCCCATCCTAGCCTGGAAGTCCTAAATGGATACAAACAGTGCAAGTTTTTGTTTGTTTTTTTAATGTTGTTGATTTGTTTTTCAAGACAGGTTTTCTCTGTGTGATGTTGTCAGACTCACTCTGTAGACCAGGCTGACCTCAGACTCATAGAGAACTGCCTTCCTCTTGCCTCTTAAGTGCTGGAATAAAGGTGTGTACCACCACCCCCTGTGCACACAACTTTTTTGAGTAGGTCTTGCCGGGCTGTGTAGGTTGTTGAACTTATGGGCTGAATTGACCCTCCTGACCGAGTCTCTCAAGTTTCTGGGTCTACAGATGCAGAGCAACTTGGGATTTTTTTTATTATTAATATTATTATTATTTTTTAATACAGATCTTACTGTATTGTCTTGGTTGGCCTCAAATTTAGATGGGCACCTATCTCTGTCTCCCTAGAGCTAGGAGCAAGGTGTATATACTACCATACCCAGTCCTTTTTAATCGTTTATTTTTTTTTTTTTCAGTCAAATGAGGATAGTTTATTGAATGCCACACCCCAAGACTGAATGATCAGAGTCATAGGACAGACTTTGGAGTTGAACATTGAGTTAAAATCCTACAGGGCTTTTAAGTCTAAAATCTACTAGCATCTGTGCCAAGTTATTCCCCAATCTGGATTTTTTTTTTTTAATTAGGTAATTTCCTCAATTACATTTCCAATGCTATCCAAAAAGTCCCCAATACACTCCCCCCCCCCAGTCCCCCACCCCTTGGCCCTGGCATTCCCCTGTACTGGGGCATATAAAGTTGGCAAGTCCAATGGGCCTCTCTTTCCAGTGATGGCCTACTAGGCCATCTTTTGATACAAATGCAGCTAGAGACAAGAGCTCTGGGGTACTGGTTAGTTCATAATAATGATCCACCTATGGGGTTGCAGTTCCCTTTAGCTCCTTGGGTACTTTCTCTAGCTCCTCCATTGGGGGCCCTGTGATCCATCCAATAGCTGACTGTGAGCTTCCACTTCTGTGTTTGCTAGGCCCCGGCATTGTCTCACAAGAGACAGCTATATCTGGGTCCTTTCAGCAGAATCTTGCTAGTGTATGCAATGGTGTCAGCGTTTGGAAGCTGATTATGGGATGGATCCCTGGATATGGCAGTCTTTAGATGATCCATCCTTTCTTCACAGCTCTAAACTTTATCTCTGTAACTCTTTCCATGGGTGTTTTGTTCCCAATTCCAAGAAAGGGCACAGTGTCCACACTTTGGTCTTCGTTCTCCTTGAGTTTCATGCGTTTAACAAATTGTATCTTATATCTTGGGTATCCTAAGTTTTTGGGCTAATATCCACTTATCAGTGAGTACATATTGTGTGAGTTCCTTTGTGAATATGTTACCTCACTCAGAATGATGACCTCCAGATCCATCCATTTGCCTAGGAATTTCATAAATTCATTCCTTTTAATAGCTGAGTAGTACTCCATTGTGTAAATGTACCACATTTTCGGTATCCATTCCTCTGTTGAGGGACATCTGGGTTCTTTCCAGCTTCTGGCTATTATAAATAAGGCTGCTATGAACATAGTGGAGCATGTGTCCTTCTTACCGGTTGGAACATCTTCTGGATATATGCCCAGGAGAGGTATTGCTGGATCCTCTGGTAGTATTATGTCCAATTTTCTGAGGAACCGCCAAACTGATTTCCAGAGTGGTTGTACCAGCTTGCAATCCCACCAACAATGAAGGAGTGTTCCTCTTTCTCCACATCCTCGCCAGCATCTGCTGTCACCTGAATTTTTGATCTTAGCCATTCTGACTGGTGTGAGGTGGAATCTCAGGGTTGTTTTGATTTGCATTTCCCTGATGATTAAGGATGTTGAACATTTTTTCAGGTGCTTCTCTGCCATTCGGTATTCCTCAGGTGAGAATTCTTTGTTCAGTTCTGAGCCCCATTTTTTTTTTTTTTTTTTTTTTGGTTTTTCGAGACAGGGTTTCTCTGAGCCCTGGCTGTCCTGGAACTCACTTTGTAGACCAGGCTGGCCTCGAACTCGGAAATCCGCCTGCCTCTGCCTCCCGAGTGCTGGGATTAAAGGCGTGCGCCACCACGCCCGGCTCTGAGCCCCATTTTTTAACGGGGTTATTTGATTTTCTGGAGTCCACCTTCTGGAGTTCCTTATATATATTGGATATTAGTCCCCTATCTGATTTAGGATAGGTAAAGATCCTTTCCCAATCTGTTGGTGGTCTTTTTGTCTTATTGACGTGTCTTTTGCCTTGCAGAAGCTTTGCAACTTTATGAGGTCCCATTTATCGATTCTCGATCTTACAGCACAAGCCATTGCTGTTCTATTCAGGAATTTTTCCCCTGTACCCATATCTTCGAGGCTTTTCCCTACTTTCTCCTCTATGTTTCAGTGTCTCTGGTTTTATGTGGAGTTCCTTAATCCACTTAGATTTGACCTTGGTACAAGGAGATAGGAATGGATCAATTCGCATTCTTCTACGTGATAACCGCCAGTTGTGCCAGCACCATTTGTTGAAAATGCTGTCTTTTTTCCACTGGATGGTTTTTGCTCCCTTGTCAAAGGTCAAGTGACCATAGGTGTGTGGGTTCATCTCAGGGTCTTCAATTCTGTTCCATTGGTCTACTTGTCTGTCGTTATACCAGTACCATGCAGTTTTTATCGCAATTGCTCTGTAGTACAGCTTTAGGTCAGGCATGGTGATTCCTCCAGAGGTTCTTTTATCCTTGAGAAGAGTTTTTGCTATCCTAGGTTTTTTGTTGTTCCAGATGAATTTGCAGATTGCCCTTTTCAATTCGTTGAAGAATTGAGTTGGAATTTTGATGGGGATTGCATTGAATCTGTAGATTGCTTTTGGCAAGATAGCCATTTTTACAATGTTGATCCTGCCAATCCATGAGCATGGGAAGTTTTTCCATCTTCTGAGATCTTCTTTAATTTCTTTCTTCAGGGACTTGAAGTTCTTGTCATACAGATCTTTCACTTCCTTAGTTAGAGTCACGCCAAGGTATTTTATATTGTTATTGAGAAGGGTGTTGTTTCCCTAATTTCCTTCTCTGCTTGTTTATCCTTTGTGTACAGAAAGGCCATTGACTTGCTTGAGTTAATTTTATATCCAGCTACTTCACCGAAGCTATTTATCAGGCTTAGGAGTTCTCTGGTGGAATTTTTAGGGTCACTTATGTATACTATCATATCATCTGCAAAAAGCGATATTTTGACTTCTTCTTTTCCGATTTGTATCCCCTTAATCTCCTTTTGTTGTCTAATTGCTCTGGCTAGGACTTCAAGTACAATGTTGAATAGGTAGGGAGAGAGTGGGCAGCCTTGTCTAGTCCCTGATTTTAGTGGGATTGCTTCCAGCTTCTCACCATTTACTTTGATGTTGGCTACTGGTTTGCTGTATATTGCTTTTATCATGGTTAGGTATGGGCCTTGAATTCCTGATCTTTCCAAGACTTTTATCATGAATGGGTGTTGGATTTTGTCAAATGCTTTTTCAGCATCTAACGAGATGATCATGTGGTTTTTGTCTTTGAGTTTGTTTATATAATGGATTACATTGATGGATTTTCGTATATTGAACCATCCTTGCATCCCTGGGATGAATCCTACTTGGTCAGGATGGATGATTGTTTTGATGTGTTCTTGAATTCGGTTAGCCAGAACTTTATTGAGGATTTTTGCATCAATATTCATAAGGGAAATTGGTCTGAAGTTCTCTATTTTTGTTGGGTCTTTATGTGGTTTAGGTATCAGAGTAATTGTGGCTTCATAGAATGAGTTGGGTAGAGTACCTTCTGATTCTATTTTGTGGAATAGTTTGTGAAGAACTGGAATTAGTTCTTCTTTGAAGGTTTGATAGAACTCTGCACTAAACCCATCTGGTCCTGGGCTTTTCTTGGTTGGGAGACTATTAATGACTGCTTCTATTTCTTTAGGGGATATGGGACTGTTTAGATCATTAACCTGATCTTGATTTAACTTTGGTACCTGGTATCTGTCTAGAAACTTCTCCATTTCATCTAGGTTCTCCAGTTTTGTTGAGTATAGCCTTTTGTAGAATGATCTGATGGTGTTTTGGATTTCTTCAGGGTCTGTTGTTATGTCTCCCTTTTCATTTCTGATTTTGTTAGTTAGAGTTCTTTCCCTATGCCCTCTAGTGAGTCTGGCTAAGGGTTTATCTATCTTGTTGATTTTCTCAAAGAACCAGCTCCTCGATTGGTAGATTCTTTGAATTGTTCTTCTTGTTTCCACTTGGTTGATTTCACCCCTGAGTTTGATTATTTCTTGCCGTCTACTCCTCTTGGGTGAATTTGCTTCCTTTCGTTCTAGAGCTTTTAGGTGTGTTGTCAAGCTGCTAATGTGTGCTCTCTCTAGTTTCTTTTTGGAGGCACTCAGAGCTATGAGTTTTCCTCTTAGAAATGCTTTCAGTGTGTCCCATAAGTTTGGGTATGTTGTGGCTTCATTTTCATTAAACTCCAGAAAGTCCTTAATTTCTTTATTCCTTCCTTGACCAAGGTATCATTGAGAAGAGTGTTGTTTAGTTTCCACGTGTGATGGCTTTCTATTATTTATTTTGTTATTGAAGATCAGTCTTAGTCCATGGTGATCTGATAGGGTGCATGGGACAATTTCAATATTTTTGTATATATTGAGGCTTGTTTTGTGACCAATTATGTGATCAATTTTGGAGAAGGTACCGTGAGGTGCTGAGAAGAAGGTATATCCTTTCGTTTTAGGATAAAATGTTCTGTAGATATCTGTCAGATCCATTTGTTTCATAACCTCTGTTAGTTTCACTGTGTCCCTGTTTAGTTTCTGTTTCCATGATCTGTCCATATGTGAAAGTGGTGTGTTGAAGTCTCCCACTATTATTGTGTGAGGTGCAATGTGTGCTTTGAGCTTTACTAAAGTATCTTTAATGAATGAGGCTGCCCTTGTATTTGGTGCATAGATATTCAGAATTGATAGTTCCTCTTGGAGGATTTTACCTTTGATGAGAATGAAGTGCCCTTACTTGTCTTTTTTGATGACTTTGGGTTGGAAGTCAATCTTATCAGATATTATAATGGCTACTCCAGCTTGTTTCTTCCTACCATTGTTTTGGAAAATTGTTTTCCAGCCTTTCATTCTGAGGTAGTGTCTATCTTTTTCTCTGAGATGAGTTTCCTGTAAGCAGCAAAATGTTGGGTCCTGTTTCTGTAGCCAGCCTGTTAGTCTATGTCTTTTTATTGGGGAGTTGAGTCCATTGATATTAAGAGATATTAGGGAGAAGTAATTGTTGATTCCTTTTATTTTTGTTGTTAGAGTTGGTGTTCTGTTTTTGTGGCTGTCTTCTTTTAGGTTTGTTGAGGGATTACCTTCTTGCTTTTTCTATGACATGGTTTCCGTCCTTGTATTGTTTTTTTCTGTTATTATCCTTTGAAGTGCTGGATTCGTGGAAAGATAATGTGTGAATTTGGTTTTATCGTGGAATACTTTGGTTTCTCCATCTATGGTAATTGAGAGTTTGGCTGGGTATAGTAGCCTGGGCTGGAAATTGTGTTCTCTTAGTTTCTGTATAACATCTGTCCAGGCCCTCTGGCTTTCATAGTCTCTGGTGAAAAATCCAGTGTAATTCTGATAGGCTTGCCTTTATATGTTACTTGACCTTTTTCCCTTACTGCTTTTAGTATTCTATCTTTATTTAGTGCATTTGTTGTTCTGATTATTATGTGTCGGAAGGAATTTCTTTTCTGGTCCAGTCTATTTGGAGTTCTGTAAGCTTCTTGTATGTTCATGGGCATCTCTTTCTTTAGGTTTGGGAAGTTTTCTTCTATAATTTTGTTGAATATATTTGCTGGTCCTTTGAGTTGAAAATCTTCATTCTCATCTACTCCTATTATCCGTAGGTTTGGTCTTCTCATTTTGTCCTGGATTTCCTGGATATTTTGAGTTAGGATCTTTTTGGATTTTGTATTTTCTTTGATTGTCATGCCGATGTTCTCTATGGAGTCTTCTGCACCTGAGATTCTCTCTTCCATCTCTTGTATTCTGTTGCTGATGCTCGTATCTATGGTTCCAGATTTCTTTCCTAGTGTTTCTATCTCCAGTGTTGCCTCAATTTGGGTTTTCTTCATTGTTTCTACTTCCATTTTTAGGTCTTGGATGGTTTTATTCAATTCCATCACCTGTTTGGTCTGGTTTTCCTGCAATTCTTTAATGGATTTTTGTGCTTCCTCTTTAATGTCTTCTACCTGTTTAGCAGTGTTCTCCTGCAATTCTTTAAGGGATTTTTGTGCTTCCTCTTTAATGTCTTCTACCTGTTTAGCAGTGTTCTCCTGCAATTCTTTAAGGGATTTTTGTGCTTCCTCTTTAATGTCTTCTACCTTTTTACCAGTGTTCTTTTGTATTTCTTTAAGTGTGTTATTAAAGTCCTTCTTGATGTCCTCTACCATCATCGTGAAATATGCTTTTAGAACCGGGTCTAGCTTTTCCGGTGTGTTGGGGTGCCCTGGACTGGGTGAAGTTGGAGTGCTGGGTTCTGATGATGGTGAGTGGTCTTGGTTTCTGTTAGTAAGATTCTTACTTTACCTTTCGCCATCTGGTAATCTCTGGGATTAGTTGTTATTGTTGTCACTGTTTAAAGATTGGAGCAGACTCTGTGTTCCACTCACCAGAAGTCTTAAGGTCCTGTGGTGGGTGTTGTGGGTAGCTGGCGAGTGTCAACAGACCCTGTGCCCTAGCTACCCCGGTGCTGGTCTGACCGGAAGAGGCTTGTGGCCCTACTCAGGCCGGATTTCTGCCTCCCCAACCAAGGCAGTCTCAGGTCCCGCATGATTGGACTGGAGCAGAAGCTGTGTTCCACTCAGCAGAAGTCTCAAAATCCTGTGGCGGGTGTCGTGGGTAGCTGGCGGGTGTCAGCTGACCCTGTGCTCTAGCTACCCAGGTGCTGGTCAGACCCGAAGAGGCTTGTGGCCCTACTCAGGCCGGATTTCTGCCTAACTAATGCAGTCTCAGGTCCCACGCGCAATTGGATTGGAGCAGAAGCTGTGTTCCACTCACCAGAAGTCTTAAGATCCTGTGGCGGGTGTTGTGGGTAGCTGGCGAGTGTCAGCCGACCCTGCGCCCTAGCTACCCCGATGCTGGTCTGACCGGAAGAGCCTTTTTAATCTTTTGAGTTGGAGATTTCATAGAAAGTTACCAAGAGAGAAAAAAGTACAAGTCCATTGTAACTATAATCAAGTAACATTTTTTTCTCTAACCATATCAAAACCTAGAAATTGCTATAATCTGTAGAGCTTTTCATATGCACCCATGTTTATGTGTTCAAGTCTACTTAGTTGTCCTATAACCATGGTTCCATTGCTACAGCATCCTTTATTCTCTTTGTAGATACCTGACTTCCCCACTATTGTTAATCTCTTTGCTTTTGGGAAGAAGGATCTGTAAGTAGAATAATTTATATTGGCTTTTTAAAACTGCACAATGTAATTTATTTCCTTTGCCATCCATTCTGGTGGTTACATTTTTCAGTGATTTGAACTTCCTTTTTTTTTTTTTTTACTGTGTAGTCCAGGCTGGCCCTGAAGTCAGTGATCCTCCTGCCTCTTCCCCTCAATTGCTGGGATTTTAAGTATGCACCACCATGCCTAGCAAACTTGCTTGTTGACTGCATCCGTGTATCATGGGCCTTTTTGTGAATCTATACAGATCCCATATTTCTATTACATGCACAATAATATAGATATGCCTGTTAACATCTATTGATAATGGACATGTAATTTTTTTTCCCAACAAACCTTGCTGTCAAGCATGTCAGTATACATGCATTCTTAATGACTATAGTGTGTGGAACAGTCTTAAAAGTGTTAATGAATCCTTTGTACACTGGCACTGTCAAAATGGTGTCCATTAATACTGTACCACTTTATGCTCAGCAGTAAGACAGAAGATACTAGTGAATTTGTTTCTTGCTGTACTGTTTATGGTAGCAAATTTAAACAGTGAAAGAAGAATAAAGCATGATGCAGAGACTGCTGGGCACTCTGGCTTATGTCTTTCCCAATGCCTACAGATGCTCAGTGTTCATACAGAGGGAATTTACTAGTCATTCAGAAATGCTGAGTGCCGAGGGTGCACTTGGGACTGGATTGGGCCCCTTTGTTTATAACGCGCCCCCCTCTGTAATTTGGTTTTTTTTTTCTTTCTCATTTATTTTTCAAGGGAAAGTCAAAACAATAATTATACATACATAATTATAAATTTAAAATACATTATATAATGCAAATGCCTTCTAATATGTAAAGGTATATCTTAAGTTACAGTATTTAAAGTTTGAATACAGAGTAAACACTCCAAGATTAAATGACAAGCTTAAGTGTCTAATTCTACAGTAGCCTTTTATACCTGCCATATGCTGAGACTTCCCTAATGATAGATATTCATTTGTTTTTTTAGCTACTAACATGTCTTTCTCTGTAAGTTAGCCTCTATATTTTTTATTGGATATTTTCTTTATTTACATTTCAAATGTTATCCCCCTTCCTGGTTTCCCCTCCACAAACCTCCTATCCCCTCCCCTCCCCCTGCTTCTATGTGGGTGTTCCCCCCACCCACCCACTCCCACTTCCTGGCCCTGGCAGAGGACCAAGGGCCTCTCCTCTCATTGATGCCTGACAAGGCCATCTTCTGCTACATATGCAGCTGAGCCATGGGTCCCTCTATGTGTACCCTTTGGTTGGTGGTTTAGTCCCTGGGAGCTCTGGGGGGTCCTGCTTGGTTAATATTGTTGTTCTCCCTATGGGGTTGCAAACACCTTTAGCTTCTTTTTTTTTTTTTTTTTTTTTTTGGTTTTTCGAGACAGGGTTTCTCTGTGTAGCCCTGGCTGTCCTGGCACTCACTTTGTAGACCAGGCTGGCCTCGAACTCAGAAATCCGCCTGCCTCTGCCTCCCGAGTGCTGGGATTAAAGGCGTGTGCCACCACACCCGGCCCCTTTAGCTTCTTTATTAAAAGGTATTAACTTCAGCCATGTTGAGTTTTAGAGGATATGTGTGTGTGTATATATATATATATATATATATATATATATATATATATATATATATAATTATAGACAAGAAGCAGGTTTACAAAGGCAAGTAGTGCCCTTGTGTTTTCTCAGTTCAAGTTTTCTGAACATTAGGGACAACTGTTATGGGTTCAGTCACCCATATCATCCGACACATATTCATGGAGCACCTGCCCTGGGCCTGGCATTATGCTAAGCACAGTGCTAGGTGCTGGCTATCTAAATGAAACAGGAAAAAAAAAAAGGCTCTGCTCACCCAGAGCTTCTACTCAGCTGGGAAAAAGAAATCAGTCAGTAAAAAAATGTAAGTGGTATGTGCTGTGGGGAGCAAGCACGTTAGACCAGCAAGCCTCAGGGGGAAGGGGCGGGTTGCAATTTTAAAGAAGGTGAGAAGAGCAAGCCTGGCTGAGAAAGTGCATTTGGGTAAAGGAGAGGAGTCAAGGTAGCCTTGCAGCTATCTGAGGTGACTGCATTCCAGACAGAGGGAGCAATCAGTGTAAAGGCCTGAGGCTAGAGCATGCTCGACAGATTGAAGAGAGAGCAAGGAAGCTAGTAGGCCTGATGGAACTGTGCTAAGGAGAGACTCCCGGGGCAGGAGAGCACAGAGATCACTGGAGGTGAGAGGACAGAGTCGTTCAAAGGACCTGGGGTTTTGCCTAGTGAAATGAGAAGCATGGCAGTTTCTGAGCCGACTTCTATGACACAATGGGGCTTTGGTCCCTAGCATTAGTGGCAGTGTGAGAACTGGTGTTTTGGTTAGAAGGTAGAGCTGCCAGGGTGTTTGTTTGCTTGCTTGCTTGCTTGCTTGCTTGCTTTTATGGATTGAATGCAACCTGTGGAAGAAGAATTAAAAGTAGCATAAAAGGTTTAATAAGCCTAGTAGGTAGAGAAAGTTTCTGAGCATTAACTGATGTGAAGTGGGCATGGTGACATCCACTTGCAATCCTAGCACTCAGTAGGCTGCAACAGGAAGATTCCTGTGGTTTCATGCCTTTCCTGGACTACGTAGTGAGGCGCCCTGTCTTATAAACAAAAATATGGACACCTCATTAGGAATTTATATACATATCACACTTGATTTGCATTGAGCTATCATGATAAACAAAGTTTGTTCTATATGTCCATGTACATATAACCAGCAGTCTACTACATTTATATTTTATCAAATTATTTACATTCATCTTAACTATTCTATTTATTATTCAGATACAATTTGAGTACCACAAATTCTGGTTTCGTTGATATATATATATATATATATATTTTTTTTTTTTTTTTTTTGCCGTCAACTATCCTGGAGAATGAGATTAAGGCAAGGCATTTAGAAAACACAGGACCATTTGTATATGGATTGACAGACTATGAATATCCATGAGGTTCCATTTACATGGCTGTAGTGTGACTGTCCTTCTCTTGATCCCTGTGACAACTCTAGAAGCATACAATATAGTACAGCATTCTGAAAAATGTACCTCCGAAACCGCAGTTGTTGGGGAGGGTAATCCGTTTCAGTACAAAGCTGAGCTGGGAAGTGGTTCCTGGTGAGCTTGTATCCCTGCTCCTCTCATGGACTTCCAAGAGCTCTAGGGAGCACAGCATCTTGTGAGCCAGGTGACTACATAATAAGAACTATACGAATGTGGTCCCTTCTACCATGTTGCTTCAAACACTCTGGATTCCTTGGCAGTGTCTTCATCCTCCAGACCCCAAAAAGTTTGTCAGGACGCACTTTCTTGTCCTCTTCTTGTTATCATCCTAGAACAATGTGCCTCTTCCACACAGGCTCCTGAAAGTCCTTTGCTCTTTTCAACTCTGCCCCAGGATTAGTGTCTCGGTTTGTTTTCTGTTGCTGTGATAACCATCATGACTAAAAGCAATTTTGGAAGGAGAGGGTTCATTTTCCTTAGAGTTCCATGCCATAGTCCATCCTTGAGGGAAGCCAGGGCAGAAACTCAAGTAGGGCAGGAAGCTGGAGGGAGGAACTGGAGCAGAGGACATGGAGGAGTGCTGCTTACTAGTTTGCCCTCCATGGCTTGGACAATCACTGGAAAAAGCAATCTCTGATGCTTTCCAGGAGTCCTCTTGGTCTGCTGTTTTACACCTATTGTCCCAAACTGAGTAGGATTCTATGCCATCCCCTGACCCCCTCCCGCGCCATACACTCGGAAAAAGAAGCAGCCTCATCTCGCCTCCCGGATGCGGCTGCACCAGCAACATCAGCTGCGGGCGGAGCCTGGGTGCTTGCCACTTCCCCCTCTTCCCGCGTGACCCTCGCCCCCACCTCCAGCACTCCCTCCCCCTCCAGGAGACACACCCTCCTTCTTAGGCCACTCAGGTCCGGGCCCTTGGTGAGAGGGAGCAGCCGCCGCCGCCCGGCAGGACCCAGAGCCTGCAAAAGCTAGAGCAAAAAGGAGGGAAAGCCCCCTCTGTAATTTGGTCTTTACCGTTTTTTCTTAGCATGCAGGAAATGTGCGGTCAGTGACCATGAAGTGAGGACTATGGATGACTCCCTTCACCATTCTGCTATTTTCCTTTCCCCAACAGGATGGTATTTCCTTGGGCATAACTCACCTACTCTTTCTTCTGAACCTATGCAGTGGACGGACAGACTTAGAAGCTAAGTACTTTGTTTATGGAATGAAACTAAGCCGGGCGGGCATGGTGGCGCACGCCTTTGATCCCAGCACTCAGGAGGCAGAGGCAGGTGGATTTCTGAGTTCGAGGCCAACCAGGTCTACAGAGTGAGTTCCAGGACAGCCAGGGCTACACAGAGAAACCCTGTCTTGAAAAAAACAAAACAAAACAAAACAAAACAAAAAAGAAGAAAGAAAGAAATGAAACTAATACACTTAAATATATCTACTCTTAACACATGGTCAACAGTGCCAAGACCAAACAAAGGGCCAGAGTAACCACTGCACTCAGGGCAGGGTAGCATTACACACATGAAGGAGCAGTTTTTTAAAATATTAGATTTTTTTTTTCTTTTTTCTTTATTCATATGTTACATCTGGACTGCATTTCCCCTCCCAGATCCATTCTTCCCTTTACTTCTCAGAGAAGAGCAGGCCTTCAGGAACATCAAGTACAGTGTAACAAACTACAGTAAGTGAAGCAAGTTCTGATACATAGACTCTAAAAGGAATTATTCTATCCCCTCATTCTACCATCCTCTCCAGCCTGTAAAATAAAACTGGCATGAGTGAATCCAAGAAGTGACGTGAAATCCCATGTACAAACTTTTCCATCTCTCAAGATTATAAAACTCGATAGTGCTGGTGGTAGAATCTGGGGTGTCACATTATGCAAAGTTCTTCCAACACAACTACATGCCCTGCCTGAAAAGGGTAGGGGATATTTGATGGCTGTGGTGGAGGATGCCTCAGGAGCAGAGCAGGCAGAGCGTTGCATCCCAGGCTAGCCTGGTCAAGATGCCAAAGCTTCACAGTGAGACCCTCTCAACAACAGCAACAAAACCTGTGGGGGTGCAGCACACAGGATTTAGACAAGGGCTTCTGGAGTATCCACCAAAGAAGACCTCTTAGACACAGGGTCAAGCACACAGGATTTCTGTATTAGCTAGCAGGTAATTACACCGGGCATTTTGTTACTCAAGTGCAGGACTGAGCCTTTCTCAGGGTGAGCTTTTAAGTACAAGAAAGACCCCACACCTGGGCTGACTTGATATACTTCAGTTAAGTACAGCTAGGAGCAGGATCATACAGGCCAAAAAGTAAGGTTAGGACATTTAGAGGCTTCCCAAAATTATGGACTGTAATACGGATTTTGCTGCCTATGAGATTGTTTCCAAGGCCTACTTCCATCATGGTGTCTGTTGTTACAGGTTCATCATGTAGCCTAAGCTGACCTATAAATAGTCACTGTCCTCCAGTGTTGGGATTATAGGAAGTTTTTTCAAACTGTACTTGCAGCACACACAAAACATCTCCAAAACTTTGAAAGGGCTACATGATACAGGCATCACTTTCATTTGAAAAGGTTGAAGCCAGGCGGTGATGGTGCACACTTAATGCCAGCACTTGGGAGGGGGAACCAGACAGATCCCTGAGTTCAAGGCCAGCCTGGTTTACAGAGTTCCAGGACAGGCAGGGCTAGCTGTCTGCTTGCTTACCATGTGCAAAGGCCCAGGCTGGAGGCCTGGAACAGGAAAAAGACAAAACAAAAAGGCCAAGAAAAAACTGCTGGTAGCTAGTTTACTCTATGTCCAGGCTCACTCAGAAATGATGAATCTTCCAAACACATGGCTTTTACTGCCAGTGGTCAAATGAAATAAGTCATAAACCAAGGTTTTCTGGTTAAGTTTTTGTTTTTTTCCCCTTGAGACAGCCTCATTATATGGCTCAAAATGACTTTGAGCAATCCTGCATCAAGTTCCCAAGTGCTGGGGTTACAGTTGTGAGCTGCCAACACTTCTTACTCTATGCCCATATCCCAGAGCTCGCAGCAGTCTTGTTTTCCCTCACTGGCCACCCAGCATTTTGTCACCTCAGGCCTTCCCTTACCAGGGAAGCTAGGGCCTTACAGGGGCTGAATGCCTAAACAAGAGAACAAGTTGCTTAGGCTTCTATTCCTGCTGCTCATCCATTCTCGGGAAGGCACTCAATAGCTGCCATTTTCCCAAGGATGTACTTCATTTGTTTTTTTGTTATGTAGTCCTGGCCTGGAACTTACTATGTAGACAAGGCTGGCCTTGAACTCATAGAAGTCCAGGTATTTACCTCCCAAGTGCTGGGATTAAAGGCCTGTCCACCATACCTGGGGAGTGCTCCAATTTCGACTTTACAAAATCTTTTAATGGCTTCTTGGTGTCTCTGGAGTGTACAGACATAGGTCTTCCTCATTTACTGCTTTGTAGAAAGCTCTCCAAACAACTAGCTTTCTCTATCATTCCTGTATAAATTCCTAGGGTATTGATACAGAGGTTGCACCTCAGGGCTGGATTTCATCAATGCTTGTTTTTTTGTTTTTGTTTTTTGCTTTTTTTGAGACAGGGTTTCTCTGTATAGCCCTGGCTGTCCTGGAACTCACTTTGTAGACCAGGCTGGCCTGGAACGCAGAAATCCGCCTGCCTCTGCCTCCCGAGTGCTGGGATTAAAGGTGTGCGCCACCACGCCCGGCTATCAATGCTTAAGTCTTCACATACTCAGAATGTTTTCCTTTGACTACTACCATAACAATTGAGCTATTTTTGGACTATTTATTTCATTCATGTGTTTACACATGCACAAGCTACTGTGCACATTTGGCTTCCTGAAACCAAACACAGGATTTCAGCATGGAGGCAGCTGCCTTTACTTCAGAGCTATCTTGCTGGCCTAGACGTTTTAAAATAACCGAAAGCCCTGTAGAATGTATGGGCTATGTGAAAAAGGCAGTGTCTCCTCACACAGGTCGCTCAATGGTCTAGCATCTTGTCACCTTTGATACAGACCAAGGCCAATTTTTCTTTTTAAAAACCAACACAGGCACCTGGTAGAAGAGTATGAAAACAAGTGGCAGCTCTTAACTTCAAGCAGCTCTCTTAGGGGTTGGTCAAGCATTATTTAAACACATCATCACACATACAAACAGTAGTAGAGCCAGACACACAGCACTTCAGTCGTTTGTTGCTTCAAACAGTACTGTAGAGGGTTTTTTTCCTTGTAGGGGAGACAATGCATTACCACAAATTTCGAATCCGAGTTTCACACATTTGAGGAAACTGCAGGGGTCAGCACATACAGATGGCAATGGATAAGCCTCACCTTGGGAAAACCATCTTCATGACCATGGTAAAAACTCTCTGCCAGATAAGTATATGTAATGAATATTCTTATGAAGTACAACTCCTGAAGAAAGAACCAAAGAATGGCCACTGCCAAACCTATCTGCTCTGCCAAGACTACTAAAGGCACTAAAACATTAAACTCTGACCCTTTAAAATTATTTTTAATTGTGTGTTGTGTGTGTGGGCATATGGATCCCCCTGAGCTGGAATCACAGTCACCATTATAGGTGCTGGTGGCTGACTCCTCCCCCTTGGAGGAGCAGTGTGTGCTCCTCATCAACCACAGAGCACTCTCTCTAGCTCCTGGTTAATATATTTGAAGTTAGAGGTATTTAGACACCACCAAAGAAAAATAAAACTAACGGACATGAAATTCATTAGTCCCTTTCTGACTTTTCAGAGTTTATTTTATGGGAGGCTACTACAGCAAAACAAAATTTCAAGAGTCTATCTGCAGTTGATTGGAGCCAAGTAACAGTACAGCAAGAGGAAAACGGTAATAGAAACTTAGTATGGCCGGGCGTGGTGGTGCACGCCTTTAATCCCAGCACTTGGGAGGCAGAGGCAGGCGGGATTTCTGAGTTCGAGGCCAGCCTGGTCTACAAAGTGAGTGCCAGGACAGCCAGGGCTACACAGAGAAACCCTGTCTCGAAAAACCAAAACCAAAACCAAACAAAACAAAACAAAAAAAAGAAAAGAAACTTAGTATGGTGGAGGTACTAAGGGTGTCAGCCTGTGATGAAGGGTGACTTGACGAGCTAAAATGTAGCCTGGGTGGGGCATCGAGCAGAAACACCACATAAAGCTACTAGGGAGTTGTGCAGTTGGCTGAGTGCTTAGGAGTGTGCTTCCCACTTTCCAGAGGAACACTGAGTGGCTCCCATCTGCCTTTAACTCTAGCTTCATGGATTCCAGGGCACTGAGAGCCACTTTCACTCATAAGAGGCTTGGGATGGGGATCCCCAATAAATCTTAAACAACAATACAAAATGAAAAACCATTAGGTGAGAGCTGTGAACACAAGGTCAAAGAACTATTAAATAACCATAAAGACTGTGGCATCAAAGAGTTGCTGTCTTTGTGCATTTTGGGATATCACCTAATGGTTGTTTCTCAAGAGAGTCTCAACCATGTAGCCCTGGCTTGCCTGGAACTTGTTATGTAGACCAGATTAGGTTCAACTCACAGACATCCTCCTGCCTCTGCTTATAGTTGTGCACCACCAAGAGTGGCCTGAGACAGTGTACTTACTGCACCAGAGAAGGTGTTCATCTATGTGGGTCTCTCTATTGGTTCTTACAGGTTCTTGAGTTTTTGTTGTTGTTTTTGTTTTGTTTTGTTTATTCAAGACAGGGTTTCTCTGTATAGCCTGGCTGTTCGGTAAACCTTTTAGGTTCTGAATAAAATTTTAAACTACAATTTAACTGTCTCAGAGTTTCTAGAAATTACTAAGCTCTGCAACTAAGCCAGCAGTTCTCAACCTGGGGGTCATGACCCTTCACAGAGGTTGCCTAAGACCATGAAAAAAACAGATTTTTATGTTACAATTCATAACAATAGCAAAATTGCAACAAACGTAGCAACAAAAACAATTTTATGGTTGGGGGTCACCACAACTTGATAAACTAGAGGGTGACAGCATTAGGAAAGCTGAGAACCACTGAACTAAACAACACCTGTAACAGATTTTCATGCGGATCAAAATGACAATTATTTTCTCATTTGACAAATATAATGGCAACAAAACCATTAAAAAACAAGACAATATCTTTATCTGTTTATTAATAAAGTAATTATGGTTTCTGAAAAAAAATGCACACATAGTAATGTAGGTTAGGCCATCCAAAATACAGAGCCAAGAGTCACTGGTCATAGTCCAGGTTCACATAATGAGAATAAATAGAAGGCTATGCTACTGATAAGACAACTAAGGCAAACGATCTCTCAAACTTATTTATAGAAAAACATTAAATATCACCTTAAACAGTATCCATCTCTTCTTTTAAATGGGCATAGGCTTGTCTGTAATCATGTACAAATATAATAAACTAACAGCTTCCTTAGCTCCTTAATACAAATACAATTCCTTGCTTTACGTAACTCAAGAAAATAATATAGCATGAAGTCATTAGAAAAATATGGACCTTTCTGAATCTCTATTGTATTTTAAATTTGAATTTAAAAATACAGCTTAGATCATATGAAACATGAATTTCAGATTTATATCTTATTTGTACTTTTACATATGCTCTTACTAGTTTGACTGAAATGCAAAAATATGATTTCTTAATATCAGTTAAAAATACTTATCCACGCAAAAGTACTACTTTATAGAACAAGATGTAAGCGAAACGTAGTTTGAGTTACTGCCTATCCAATGCCGCAAATACGCAGGCTCTAACACTAAGCCTGTAACAGTTTTGCTTCAGAGAGAATTAGAGATCTCTTGACTCATTTCAAGCATTCCTGTAAACAGTCAAAATTTGCTTTCTGTAAGAATTAAAATTCAAGTAAAGACCATATATTTAAGCTAACTTGTTATGCTTTAAACACATTGAGTCATAACTATGTAAAAAGTTTTTTAAAAATCATTCTTTTATGAAGACAAAACTCAACTTTGTAAACATGTTCATGTCAATAGCTGGTACACTGCAGCTGCTTTGGTTGGCACAGTGACAGGGTCAGGTGCCGCAGGTACTCAACAGTCAAGTACCTCTGTACCCAGGTAAACCAAGTCTCCTGTCTGATGTTTTTAATGGCAAGGGCAAGACCTGAAATTCAACTCCATTTTCTTCACAAATGTTCAAGTGTTTGAAATTTTGGCAAAGCTTTGTTTCAAGGTAGTCCCCCCCCTCCCCCCACTGATAGCAGACTCAATGCCAGTTCACATACTAAACATCCAGCCTTTCCCTGATTCCCATACCACTTGCTGGTCCCTAATGAATGGCTCACTGACACGTATGAACAGCTTCAGCTTGGGCCAGGGATGTAGCTCAGTGGTAGAGGACTTGCCTAGTATGCAGAAGGCCCTGGATTTGATTCCCAGCACTAAAATGAAACAAAACCAAAACAACAAAAGGCAGCTAAATATTTTAGAATGTGGCAAAAAGCTGGCTATAAAGGCTACCAAAGTGGAAAACTAGAAATGGTTTTACTATGCTAATAAACAACTCAGAAATTTGATACTTCTACATAATAGTATGTTAAAGGGGCAAATTATGCCAGGTGCATGCAAATCCCTTGATATAAATATAGAAACACTGAAATACTAGAATATTTCTGAAAGTAGCATGCACACTACCAAATTGAAGTTGTATTTCTGGTTAGTAATTGATCTTCTTTTCCTCTCGGGTTGTTTAGCACAGGCTTCATGCAGCACAGGCTACTGTTGATGCTGAGAATGAACTAGACCAACTTGATTCAGACTCCCAAGTGCTGAGATGGCCAGCAGGCTCCAGCATGCCTAGCAGTAACTGGCATCTCTTAAGTCATTGTTTTTATAGAATGAACGTCAAAAGAGCTGCAATGAAGAGGAATTCATACTACATACAACTTTAAACCATGGTGCCAAAGCTGACTCACTCCTTTGGTCCAAAGGGAAAGTTACTTAAGATTCATAATTAGTGCAGTCAATGGGAATCCAGTAAACTTCCCAAATCGCAAAGTTAGAACAGCAGCGATCTTGATTTATGTAGGATTAGGAAATCACAGCACTATCTTTAGTATAATATTTGATATTCAGAGGACTTGAGAGCTACTTGGTGGGTAAATAAAAAGCAAGGTTATTTGCAAACTTCAACACTGGGTAATGTGGGGAGTCCTACAGTCCAACTCATGCAGGATGCCCTCTCCTCCACAATCCTATTGTGCACACAAAGACACTGCATAGCCACATCCTAGACAGCAGCACATCAGAGACGTCTCTCTGCTGGTCCACCTCAAGCAATCATTTGGGGTTGTTTCTTTTCTTTCGTCCTTTCTTTCTTTCTTTTTTTTTTTTTTTGGTTTTTCAAGACTGGGTTTCTCTGTGTAGCCCTGGCTGTCCTGGCACTCACTCTGTAGACCAGGCTGGCCTTGAACTCAGAAATCCACCTGTCTCTTGCCTCCCGAGTGCTGGGATTAAAGGCGTGTGCCACCACGCCCCGTGGTTCTTTGATAAACTGTATAAACCAAAAATAGTGCCTCTACATTGCCATTTGATGGACCAGTGGACTAATCTCCTAAATATAGCTATTTCTATTAAAGCCACTAGATGCTAAAAACATACTATCTGTTAAAAAGAGAGCCTGTGTGCACCAGAGTGCACATGTAAATGCCAGAGGACAATGTGTGGGAGTTAGGTATCTTCTTCCAGAATGTGGCTGATGTCAGGTTGTAGGTCTGAGCGCAAGGGCCTTTATCCACTGAGACATTTCTCCAGCCCAAGCCTGGGACATCGTGGTTTTGTTTTACTTATTTCATCCTTATCTGAACTGCATTTGAGTCACTGTTGACTTGGCTACAGGATTCCTGTAAAGGACCATAGTAATTTTTAGACATTGTCTAAATGAAATCCTATTTAATAGCATGTTGTAGTCTATATACTTTTAGGGATGAAAATTTGTTTACTTTATAATACTTCTTCTTTCATTCTCTTTTTTTTCTAGTCACTCCCACCTATTCATATATGTGTTAGGTCTTTGGATGGCACGTGAACCTCTGTGCTTTCCTGCCCATAAAAACTTCCCTTGAACACTCAACAACTAGTAATTAAAAAGCAGAGAATACCAACATGTAGTTGTTTCCTTTGAGCCTTGGGCTCACACTACACCTACACCACATGGTTGTACTATTCTGTGTCTTAGATACGGTCTCTATGCAACCAATGCTAGACTCAAAAATCACTGAATCTTACCTCAGCCTTCTGAATGCTGGGATTATAGGCATGTGCCACTTGGCTTTTAAAAGTACTAATTAGAAGTATTAATGCTTCTAACTAAACCTTCACTGAATTATATTAATATCTTCAATGTTCTAAATTATTATATTTAGGTATCTGAATCCTTCTGAGTGTTATTTTATAGCCAATAATTAAAAAATCTTTATTAAAATGTTGAAAAGTATAAAACAGTAATTATAAATTAGTAAACATCTAATAAAAAAAGCAGTATTTCTTTCCCTTATACAGCACAAGAATCAGTGATTTGGGTATCATTTTTAGCCCCCGTTTTCCCTAGGTATACTTCACCACAGACAACTTTTTAGTTTGTGTTTTTGGGGTGAAAATTTATGTGGATACTAAGAAATAGCTCTAATGTTGTAACTCAGATGTTTAAAATACATATGGCATGTTAACACGTAATAGCATTGTAAAACAGGTGTTACTTCCAAAGGAAAATTAAGTCACTTTTGAGCTGTGAGGCAATGTCACACAAATGGACACTAAAAATTAAGGCATCTTTCTGCTCTGCAGTGCTTCTGTGGATCCATCAAACTGTACAAACATCTCCTTTTAAAAATATATCTTCTGTTATACTTCAAATATTTCATTCCATCCATCATTTTCTTGCAAATAAAATTGAAAATAGTCCAAAATGTGTTTTTATATACCTACAAAAGACAGAAATTGAATTATTAGTTAAAAGCCAATTTTTCATTTCCTAAGATATTTAATAAATGGTCCTGTGGATAAACAAGTTAGGAATCAAATTCTTGAGTTCTACTACAATAATACAGACTCCAGTTAGCAGTGAAGAAGGGAACAAGCAAGCTTTCTACTTGCCTTCAGCGCACCCTGCTGCCTGCTTGGACACCTCACATCGGCCTATCACACTGGGGATTCTCTGACTACATAAGCAGTACAGATGCAGGATTCACTGGCTGGTAACTTTAGCTCCAAGTGCCTGGGATGGACAGGAGTGTGCTCAATATGTAGACCCTGCAAGCGAGCTTCTCTTCATAGTGTAGCCAATTCTGCCAGATGTGGGACTTGGAGCCTGGATCTCACTCTGTCATTGGCCTTGGGCCTGTCTCTATCATTGCATAGGCTCTGAGTCCTCGTCAAAGACCTGACCTCATGATAAGCCTAGAGTGCAGGATGCAGATGTCACATTTGGAAGACCAGAGATGAGATCCTCTGGGAAAAAAAAAAAGTAGCTAGGAAGAAGGGGCTCAGTATGTGTTGTTCTGGGCCATGGGTTTGAGACAATACTTTGTTGCTGTGTCTTACAAAACTATCATCAATAAATCCAGAAGCCTGTTGTCAATCTCCACTTGAGCAAACGTCTTCAAATAACGAAAAACCACTCTTTTTCATTATCAACTGGTTTTTTCATTAATCCACCAACAAACTGTTAGTAACACTGTGTTAGAAGTAATAAGGAAAATGAGATTTTGGAAGAAGTCATATTTGGAATCATAGGACAGAACTGTTTGATTTGGGTGTCATAGTTGAAAAAAAAATAAAATTTGTTTTGAGATGAAATATGCAAATAAACTACATTTGCCAAAGGATATTATATTGTCTTACCTTGCACTCATCAAATGGTTAGTTATGAACAAGTAGTACTCAATTTTCTATTTCCACTGTAACATGGTTATTTGTCCCTGTAAACATATAATTAATTATAAGACAGAAGTATTAAGTTTCTCGTGAAATGCTGAAGCTTATTACATTAAGAATAACATGTGAGTGTGAAGAGGTAGAACACAGGTGTCAGTGCGGTGTGTTAGAGCTGTTCTTCTGCTTGCTGTGTGAACATGTAAGATGTTCAGGATGTTAAGCAGCTGTAATTAAGAAGTCCAGGAAACACCTCTCCCCATTACCTTACCTAGGACCTGACTAATCTTAAAGACCCTACAACACTGACTAACAGATTCCCTGTAGTTCTTTATGTGCTGTTTCTGGCACTAGGTTCTCACTTTGTGTGGCCCAGTTTGGTCTTGAATCCATGGAAATCCTTCAGTTCAGCTTTTGAGTACAGTGATACAAGGGTGTGCCACCAAGATTGGTAAGGGAAAAGTTCTAAATGCCTCTCAAAGCTCTAATGAGTCCCTGCCCTCTGCACAAGGATCAGAGGCGTTCAGACAGTTCACAGGATACTTCCTGAAGTCACTGTGAGCTGATGCGAGTATCTCAAACTGTTTCCTATAATGCACCCACATTACTGACGGCCATATAACCACTGGAATCAAGAAGCACCTGAGACAGCCTGAGACAGGATTTGGACTTGTCCTGGGAGGTAAGTGGTCAGATAATACTGCAAACCCAGTTCTGACCAGAGAGTCTACTTAGTCTGAGCAGCCGTTCTACACTGCACTCACACCTCACAAAGCGAGTCAGTAAGAAAGGCTAAAGTCTTGTCCACATTATTCTGTAAAGACTACAAAGCTCCCTACATTCTTAGGAAAGGTTTCACAAGGAGTCAAGGCTTGTGTAGAAATGGTGATCCTCTTGCCTCAGCCTCCCAAGAACTAGAATTATCGGCTTGTGCCATCACACCCAGTTGGGTACAATGCTTTTCTTCTTTCTTTCTTTCTTTTTTTTTCTTTTCGTTTTGTTTTTTTTTTTTTTTTTGAGACAGGGTTTCTCTGTGTAGCCCTGGCTGTCCTGGAACTCACTCTGTAGACCAGGCTGTCCTGGAACTCAAGAAATCGGCCTCCCAAGTGCTGGCTGGGATTAAAGGCGTGCTCCACCACTGCCCGTCGAGTACAATGCTTTTCAAAAATTGTTTTCAACTAAGTATATACTAGAACACTAAAAGAAAAAGTTCTTAAAATACTATTCAGATTAGCCAATGCCAAGCTAACTTTCTTTATAGACAGAAACACGTGGCTGGGAAACAGGCCGGCTGAACGGAGAGCGGAGTACAATTAGCCACTGTGCCTCTGCCCCTTTCCCAACAAATCTCCTCGGGCATTCAGCTTCTCAGGTTCCTAAGTTCCGTTTTCTCAAATATCACACAGTTTTGGTTTTCTACTGTATTTGTTTAATCTGGTGACTTTCCTGTGAACCAGATGAGAATTATTACCTGATTTGGTGACTCCTTCTTCAGCTCCATTCTCTAGCCACTGAGATTCACTGTCCAATAAACGGTTTTTTGATTCACTAAGTGGTTTGATAGGAAAAGGTTGATTTGAGCCAATACTGAAAAAGGAGCAGACAATTTAGTGAATAGTTTAATGCTCAATAAGGATATTTAATAATTAATAAGCAGCAAATTAGTATTCCTTCTCTGAAATATGTGAGGGCCACTCATGAGATCTTAGCACTCTGAAAAGGCTCTCTCCAAGAGAAAATGCCCACAACCCCCACCCCAATGATGGCTCTTTAGGCCCAAAAGTGTATATCCAGCACTGCCAAAGAAACCAGTTAGACTGAGAAACAGCTTCAGAGGCTGGTGGGAAGGGCTTGTAACACTTGTTAATCGGGAGCTGTAGTAGCACAAGGACAGGTGAAGAGCTATGTCTGTGGCCCGTACAAAAAGTTACCTGTCATCTCCCAAGTTTTCTGCTTTCTACCTCTGCAGTTTAGATCTAAGGGGAAAAAATGATTCAGTGATTTATCGTAGACTTATTATTCTAACTAAGAGAACCAGGGAAGAGGGAATGGAGGAAGGAAAAGAGGAAAAGCATGGGCAGGTGCTTATGGGACAGACTCTCTGCTGGTGCTTTATACACCAGCTCCACCCTCGAAACCCAAGGGAAGGAAACAGCTCTCATCATCCTTGGTTTCCAGAGAGACAGACTTGAGTGACTTAGATCCACAGTGAATGCTGGAGCTGAAGGGCCAAAGGCTTTGGTGCAGTGCTAAGTTGCCTGCTGATGTCAGCATCCTATGGAGCTTAATGCTCTCTTTCTCCTTTCATTTTTGTTTTGTTGAAATATGAATTTATGAATCAATTTTCCTGATGTACAACTATGTTAAGAAATTTCCTATGAGTAAGAAAACATTTGTACTTTCAAAATTCTCATTAGTTATCTGATGTTGTAATTAAAATCTAGTTATCAAAATTTATGATTATTAGAATAATGGCAGTGGTTGTTAAAATTTTCTTTTAAAAAATTCAACTTGGTATAAACCAATATAATGAGATCTTAAAGGGAATCTTCTTGGGATGAAGACATAGTATATTTACTGGCTTCCTGGTTTTCCTAGACACTACAGACATGCTCTGCTCCATTTGTGTTTGAGTTGTTCAAAGTTTTATACTAAGAATATCAGGCACCTAACATATCAGTCCTCCATTAAAAAAAGAATGTCAATAGATTTTTTTTCCCTTTTTCTGTCTGCTTCCTGGAGTGCTACTGTTTGTGTACGAATCATTCATGTACAACACAGACATTAGGTTGTCTTATAATGAATATTGGACTCTTGGAAACACACCTTCTGACGTATTCACCCTGGTTTGCAACAGAAGCTTGTTCTGGATCCATCCCCACAAGGCGAGCTGGAAAACTGCAACCATCACCCAAACTGTACAATGAGAAATAGTCATTATTTTTGTACTCACTTAACAACAAAGGTTCAATTTAAGATTTGCTTTTCAGAGGCATGATAGAAATACATTACTAAAATGTGTCAAGTCAGAGATCAAATCCCAAGATGTCTAAGTTTAGAAGTTACTGCTTGAAGACAGCCTTTTCTCTTATAACTCACATGTACTTAGAATCAGTGTCCTTAATGTTGATTAGGATCACAATGCGGGTTAAGAGCAGTGGCTGCTCCTCTACAGCACCCACATGGCAGCTGACAACTACAGCTATCTCTAGTTCCAGGGCATCTGATACCATTTTCTCACCCCTTGTAGACACCAGGAACACACATGGCACATATACACACGCACATAAAAACTCAGTAGGTATTTGACAACAATAAGGAGAGCCCACTCCAATTATAAATTTACTGCTCAGAGAAAATATCCTAATAACCAGATAGTGTGCATTTCATTCAACAGGAGTAGAAAACTTCACTGAAAACACGGAACAATAAAGCACACCCAAAGAGTGGACTTGAATATATAGCAATAAGGTTTACAGAAAATGACACACACACATACATGCAGGAGCAGACAGTATCACAGAGCTGTGGGAAGCAGCTCCAGATAGGCCCAGGAGGAGTCCCTAAGGTGGGGAGGAGACACAAGAGACTCTGCTAGCAGTTCCTCTCTACTGGTGAGAACTTCAAAGCCAGTGACAGATTCACCCAGCTGGGCATGTGTGCAAACCTATAATCCCAACACTGGGGAGACCAATGGACAGATCGGAACTCAAGGCTAGTTTAGCTAGGGAAAAAAAAACAAAACAAAAAAACAAAAGAAAACCAAACTAAAAAACCAAAGAAACAAAACAAATAGACAACAAAACAAAACAAAACAAACGCCCCAACCCTAACTTCAAGTAATCCCAAACAAAATAAGTCTTTTAAAAAGCTACCCTAAATTTTATCACAATTAAGATTTTGTGATTAACAAAAAGTAGTGATTAGGCTGGGCGTGGTGGCGCACGCCTTTAATCCCAGCACTCAGGAGGCAGAGGCAGGCGGATTTCTGAGTTCAAGGCCAGCCTGGTCTACAAAGTGAGTTCCAGGACAGCCAGGACTACACAGAGAAACCCTGTCTCGAAAAACCAAAAAAAAAAGTATGTGAAGAAGGCATATGAAGTAAAAAAAAAAAGAAAAGGTGATTATATCTGTCAGCAGAAAATAAGACAAGCCAGAAGACAGTAAAGCAGCATGTAGGGGTCTACACCAAAATAAAAATAAAAAAAATAAAAATGAAGGTAAGCAAGCCATTTTCAGATAGAAAAGCCCCTACAATTGCCCTGTGCTCCTTTAGAGACAGGGTCTGACTATGATTATATAACTCAGACTGGCGTCCAACTCCTGACGATGCTCCTGCAGTGGGAGCCTCCACCCAGCACACCTACAGATCTCAGAGTTAGGACTAGGGTTAGTATATATCATTTACACCTCAGGTAAAACCCATTAAGTGTTCAGACTTTAGGAAAGCAGAGCTATGTTGGATGTGGTGAGCCAGGCCTTTCTACTTGCCCTCTGGAGGCAGACAGTGTATCTTTGTGAGTTCCAGACCAGACAGGGCAACATAGTGATACTTGTCTCATATTTAAAAAAAAAAAAAAAGGTCTGGCTCTGAGGTTAAGAGAACTCTAGGGGTCCTGAGTTTATTCCACAGCAACCACATTGTGGCTCACAACCATCTATATTGAGATCTGGTGCCCTTTTCTGGCACGCAGGTGTACATGCAGATAGAATACTCATACATAAAACAAACCTTTAAAAGAGAGAGAGATAGCCGGGCATGGTGGCGCACGCCTTTAATCCCAGAACTTGGGAGGCAGAGGCAGGTGGATTTCCGAGTTTGAGGCCAGCCTGGTCTACAGAGTGAGTTCCTCCAGGACAGCCAGGGCTACACAGAGAAACCCTGTCTCGAACACCCCCCGCCCCCGAAAAAAAAGAAAAAAAAAAGAGAGAACACCTATACACACACTTTATTTCTGTTCTGTAATCTATAAAAACATATATCCCTAAAAGTGATTTAATTTCATTTTGAAGAGCTTTTTAAAGTTATTTCTATTTTTCTATTCTCCATTCAAATGTATACTTATTGTACCTAATTTTTAAAAAAGCAAATATATAATTTTATATATATTTAAGATATTTATCTACAGGCAGAGGCTACCACTGACCCCTACACATTTTGTAACTTACCTTGAAAATATTGGAACTAGCCAATATTTCTTTTCATCACCAAAGACTTGTCTCCAATTTTTACTGCATCCAAGAGAGAAACCATTTCCATCTATTCCATAAGAAAACATAGGTGCACGAAATGATTCTGTTTAAAAAAAGGGGAAAAAAAAAAAACCAAACTCAAGCATGTATACATACATGAATAAATCTTGTGTATTTAAACTTATGAAGGAAGTGAGAAATAGTAACTTTTTGCCAATGTTTTTGACATAGACAGCTATAAACATAATGGTGACAGGAAGTAACAAGGAATGATAAGCATCTGAAATGGCAACTGTCCTAATTATCCCCATCTGATTGTTACATTCTAGATATCTCAGCATATACACAATTATGTTAATTAACATAAAATCTACTTTAAAAAAGATAAATTTGACTTACTTGATGAAAATATATTTTAATTTTAACCCTCCAAAATGAAAGGCCCAAGTAATTACCTAATATTACATTTATTTGTTTATAAATGAATCAATAACTAAATAACTAGGGTCTCTCTGTGTAGCTCTAGCTATCTTGGAACCCACTATGTAGACCAAGCTGGCCTTGAACCTACAAAAATGCACCTGCTTCTGTTTCCCAAGTGCTGAGCTTAAAGGTGTGGGCTGCCATGCCCAGCCATACACTGTCTGGAAAAAAGCAGTCCTTGAACATTACACTTTGGGTTTATTCTACTTTGTGGTGCTAGGAACTGAGCCCTTGCACATGCTAGTCAAATGTTCTCCCGCTGAGCTAAATACCTAGCCTTTAGTAAAGATATTTTACTTCACTTGATTTATTGTATTTCAATTTATTTTTAAGTCACTGGAACTTGTTGACTTTAAAAAAATTTTTTTAAAAATATTTATTTATTATTATATCTAAGTACACTGTAGAGGTCTTCAGACACACCAGAAGAGGGCGTCAGATCTCATTATGGGTGGTTGTAAACCACCATGTGGTTGCTGGGATTTGAACTCAGGACCTTCAGAAGAGCAGTCAGTGCTCTTTACCTTTTTTTTTTTTTAACCTATTCATTTTACATCCTACTCACTGCTCCCCTCCCAGTCACCCCCTCCCACAATCCTTCCTTCGCATCTACTCTGAGGGGGATGGGTGGGCTGGATATCTCCCCCACCCTGGCACTTCAAGTGTCTATGATCATCTGGGCACTTCCTTACTGACTGAGTCCAGGCAAGACAGCCCAGCTAGTAGAACATATCCCACGTGCAGGCAACAGCTTTTGGGAGAGCCCCCATTCCAGTTCAGTTGTTCAAGACCCACATGAAGACCAAGCTGCACATCTACATATGAGTGGGGAGGCCTAGGTCCAACTCGTCTATGTTTTTTGGTTGGTAGTTCAGACTCTGAGAGCCCCAAAAGCCCAGGTTAGTTGATTCTGTTGTCTTCCTGTTTAGTTCCTATCCTCTTTGAGGTGGCAATCCTTTCTTCTATTCTTCCATAAGAGTCCCCAAGCTCCCTCCACTGTTTGGTTGTGGGTGTCTGTATCTGTCTGCTTCAGCTGCTGGGTGGAGCCTCTCGGAGGATAACATGCTCCTGTCAGTATGGTTCAGGAGTCTGATGGAGTCTGATGCAGAAGAGGCAGCGGGAGAATGGGAATTTGTTCATTCTTTATTGGTGAACTTCCTATATATTCCTAACAACATAGGTACTTGGATTTTTTGTTTGGATTAGGTAGAATTTCTACAAATCTAGTCTAGCAAAACCTACATTTACTAAGCACTGAGAATCCTATGCCCTTGTGAGTATGGAAGTAAAGGCAGCTAGTCTTGTGGGAGGACAGAGGCTGTGTGTCCTGGGGTAAGGGTAGCTTAGGTGAAGATGGGAGGAATGGAGTTCAGAATGCTTGGAAAATGGGACAAAAGAAGGAGATTACAGACCACTGCTTCAAGCTTTAGTGTAAAGAGATCCAGAGTGAGGTCTAGGCAAATACTGATATCACAAGAAAAGTTGTACTTTGTTTTTTAAGACAAAGCCCTTCAGCATCTTACAAGCTGACGGGATGGAACCAGACTGACAGTATAGAAAAGCCAATAAAAAGCAGGGCAATCGGGCTGGTGAAATGGCTCAATGGGTAAGAGCACCCGACTGCTCTTCCGAAGGTCCAGAGTTCAAATCCCAGCAACCACATGGTGGCTCACAACCATCTGTAATGAGATCTGACTCCCTCTTCTGGTGTACCTGAAGACAGCTACAGTGTACTTACATATAATCAATAAATAAATCTTAAAAAAAAAAAAAAGAGTTAAAAAAAAAAAAGCAGGGCAATCTAGAGGAAAAGACAGTCTTAGACCGAGTTCTAAGATAAATCTTGCAGGAAGGCTGACACTCATGGGTGGGAAAGGAGGTATGTATAGAAGGCAAGAAAGGTGAGAAGATGGGAGATTGCTTGTGGCTTCTCAACATTTTTCTCTGAAGGACTCAAAATAGTAAGAATAGAATGGAGAAAATCAGGTGGTGGCACATACCTTTAGTCCCAGCACTTGGGAGGCAGAGGCAGGCGGATCTCTGATTTTCAAGCTAGCCTGGTCTACAGAGTGAGTTCCAGGACAGCTAGGGCTGCAACGAGAAGCCCAGTCTTGAAAATCCAACCCTGTCTTCTTCTCACCTAAGAAAATCTAGATTTCTAAGGAAAACAGCCGAGGAGGCCGAATGACCACTGTTTCTACCCTCAGTTAGGTCATCCTTGTTTGTTTGTTTGTTTCTGACAGTCTTAGCCTGGCCTTGATCTCACTGTGGCTGAACTAGACTATATAAAAATATCAGATTATATTACATTGGATTGGAATTAATGATACTCTTTGATACAGTGCTTATTTCTATAATTTTGGAAGTATATGCACACAGGCTAACTCATGGCATAAACTGGTCTCTCTCTCTCTCTCTCTCTCTCTCTCACACACACACACACACACACACACACACGGGTCACTGAACACATGTGGAGGTCAGAAGACAATTTGTGGGAGTCGGCTCTCTTTTCCTCTCTCATGTGGGTTTTTCAGACTGAACTCAGATCATCATCAAGCACCGCACACAGCAGGCACCATTACCTATCAGCCATCACTCCAGCTTTGTACCCTTACTTTAAAAATTAGAAAAAAAGGAAAAGAAAAAATGCAGTAACAAAAATACTATGCACTAAATTTCACCGAAAAATGAAACAAAAATGGAAGATGTGTAGTAGTGGTTTCAATGAAAATGGCCCCCACAGACTCATAGGGTAAGGCACTGTTGGAAGTGTGGTCTTAGGGGAAGTTTTTCCCCTTAAGGTTTCAGAGGCTCAGAGTAGGCTCAGTGTTGCTCTCTCTTCCAATCCAGGCATAGAATTCTCAGCTATGTCTGCCTACCCGTCGCCATGCTTTCTGTTAAAACAATAACAAATTAAATCTCTGAAACTGTAAACTAGCCCCAATTTCATGTTTTCCTTTATAAAAGTTGCTGTGGTCATGGTGTCTCTTCACAGCAACAGAAATTCTAAGGCAACCTTTAGAACATATGCCAGTTAACCTTTAGAACATATGCCAGTCAGGCTGTGTGTCTGTGGGGTCAAGAATACACAGGAGTATGCTGCTCTGTCCAAGCAAGAAAATAAACTGAGGATTTTAAATGGTTTGTGTCTGAGAGTGAACTACCTTAACATGAGGATCTGTCTATCATTCAGAATAATATCTTTTACTCATAATGTATAGACGGTAAGTTTTGCTATATAATACATTACACTGAAGTCCTATACACACAGTCACTCCTGCACTTCTCTTCAACACCAGTCTCACGCCCACTGTACCCAACACAGTCAAGTTCAAGCACAGTTACTCTTCATCTCTTTATCACCTACTACCATCTTTCTATACATTCAACCCACGTTCATTTGTGGTCATTAAAAAAAACCATATACTTTAGTCTATTTACCTATTGTCGTTCTATTTTTTCCAACCAGCCAGCAATGGTAGCTAAATAGTGAGAGCACACTGACGAAGAACATTGCAGACACAAAGAAAAGGAACAGTACGTGGAACTTTGCGCTGGGGAAATTTAAAACTGTTGGTTCATTCTGAGGAAAGAAGAAAGAAGGGTTAATTGTAAGGATACTGAATCTCTAAGTGCAACTTATTCTGGTTCTTCATAAAGACTGATTCCACCAAAAAAAAAAAAAAAGTCACACATGAAGAGTAATAAAATAAGACCATGTATTCTGAAACAATGACTACAGAAGCAAACAATGGGTCTAGCAGGCTGAGCCCATAAACACTCCAGTAATTTATAAACTGTCCCTAGGGGCTGGAGAGACAGCTCAGGGTTAAGAGCACTGACTGTTCTTCCCAGCACTACATGGCATCTTACCACTGTCTGCAACTCCAGTCCTAGGAGATCCAACACCCTCTTCTGACCTCTGGGGGCACCAGGCATGTACTTACATGGTACACAGATATAAAAGCAGGCAAATATCCATCCATACACATATTTATTTATTAATATAAAGTAAATAAGTAAGTAAATAATTTAAAGTCATTAAACACCTAATAATTCAGCCATAAAATGAGATGGACTCTTTCCCTAGCAATTTTCTTTGACACCCTATATACATATTCAGATTTTCCTCAACATCCAGAGGAACATGAGTACTTCCATTTCCTTAATTATATATGCATTAAAAACAAGTGGAATGTGATATATTCAGTTCTACTTCTGCACGTCTCTCCTCCAAGCTGCCCCTGTTCTTAGATGTGCTGATGTCCACCTTCTCATCCTTGTTTCTTTTTCTCGGGAGTCTTTGTAGGTAACTGTCATTTGTAAGAGTTGCCATAACGTATTGAAGAATGAAGTTTCTGTCATTCCTTCTTACAGAAATATGGCTAGGAAGAAGCCTTTGAATATTTGCTCTTAAAATAAAACCATAAAAGGGCTGGAGGTGTAGTTCAGTCAGAAAAAAATGCTTGCCTAGTATGCATGGAGTCCTAGGTTCAGCCCCTAGCATGACAGGAACTGGACATGGTGGTGCATTCCTGTAATTCTAGTACTCAAGAATAAGCAGGAGGACCAGCCGGGCAGGGTGGTGCACGCCTTTAATCCCAGCACTCGGGAGGCAGAGGCAGGCTACTCAGAGAAACCCCCGTCTCAAAAAAAAAAAAAAAGAAAAGAAAAAAAAAGAAGCAGGACCAGAAGTTCGAGGTCATCTTTGACTGTACAGTAAATTCAAGGTCATCTTGGGACACATGAGACTGTCTCAAAACTTGTAGCCTCCCCCAGCCTGAAGCGGGCTGGTGCAGACCTTGTTGGCACTGAGGTGGGGCCACCTGCAGTGCAGCTTTCCAACTTGGCTGCCTTCTTTTGAAGTGACAACTGCCCTGCTCTTCTCCAAGATGCTGCTACCCTCAGAGAGGCTGAACCTGTCTTCCTGAGACATTCCTGAATAAGCAACAACCTGGCGACAAAGCACCAAGGATTGGGGGGAGTTGGGGGGGGGGAATGGGCCTTCCCCCTTTTAAGCACAGTCTCTTAGTAAACTCTCGGGCCTTGATCAGAGAAAATTTGTCGTGGTCTCATTATTTCTCTCACAGTCTAGTCTCTTTCAGCCCCAGCCTGCCTTCCAGAAATACCCGGTTCATGTAGGCCGTGGCATACTACAACAAAAACTGTATCGGCAGGTCTCCTAGGCTTTCAAACAGGTTGCCCTACTTAATTTAAAAACTATTTAATGGGCTAGGTATGGTACCACATACCTTTAATGCCAGCACTTGGAAGGCAGAGGCAGGACAACCTCTGTGAGTCTGAGGCACATTGGAATGTATCCTGGTCTACATATTATGATAGCCAGGAGTACATGGAGAGAGACCCTATCTCAAAAAGGGGGCGGGGTTGAGGGTAACTACAACAGACTGGAGAGATGACTTCTTTAAAAAAAAAAAAAAGGGAGGGCTCTCACTGTGCTCTTCCAGAGGTCTTGAGTTCAATTCCCAGCAGCAACATGGTGGCTCACAATCATCTGTAATGGATCTGATGCCCTCTTCTGGTGTGTCAAGAGAGCAATGGTGAGTACTCATATACATAAAATGAATAAATAAATCTTAAAAAAAAAAAGAGTTCTGGCTGCTTTTCCAGAGGTTCCCAGCACCTACCTCAATGGCCCACAACTACTTACAACTCTAGCTCAAAAGGTCTGTCTATGGGCCAGGCCTTTAATCCCAGCACTTGGGAGGCAGAGGCACGTGGATTTCTGATTTCGAGGCCAGCCTGGTCTACAAAGTGAGTTCCAAGACAGCCAGGGCTACACAGGGAAACCCTGTCTCGAAAAAAAAAAAAAAAAACAACAAACAAAAAAACCTGTCTATGGAATTCACTCACGCACGTGAGCTGTTTTATTTTTTTTTTAATTTCTGACCAAAGGGGCAGCAAGAAGGCTCAAGAGGTTAAAATATGCTTGTTCAAGCCCAACATCCCAAATTCTATCTCTAGAACCCATGTTTAAAGGAGAACTGGCTTCCAAACTTAACCTCCACACATGTGCCTGCATGCATGTACACACATCATACGCACAACTATAATTTAAAATTTTTAATTTAAAACAAAAAGTGTTTAACAGGGGGGTTAGAAAGCTAGGAGGTATTTTATAGGTATTTTTTTCTGGAAGCACTCACATAAATAGTGGGAATGGCTACCCACACCCATGTAAAGGTCGGAGAGAGGCAGACCAAGAAACTCGCTAGTCAGAGAGCTTCTGCTTCAGTGGGAGGCCCTGTCTCAAGGCACTAAAGTGCAAATGGAAGATATCCACTATGTCCCCCAACATGTGTGAGCACCTGCACACTCATGTGCATATACCACACACATAACACACTACACACAGACTTAACTGAAAATCTGTTAGTGTGTGTGTGTATTGGAGATTGAACCTGTGGACTCAAAAGCTTGATCACTGAACATCATCTCCCCCACAATCTTGCATTATTCTGATACCTCTCTTTTTCCCCAGAGAAACCACTACACATTTAAAACACAGTAAATAGTCTGTCTTGCCAACTGTAGAGCAAAGTTTAATTACATACATTCACTCTGTAAAAGATGATGAGGATGTCATGGCAACAATGTGTTTTACCTTTGGGCAATTCTCTGTAGATTTCCTGCGGCAAAGCTTGTGCAAACAAAGACAATGCATTAAGAAAATTAAGTTATAAAATCCTTACCCTGGAAACTAAGCTTTATCAGTTGTGTGCATTTGGAAAGAATATAAGAAGCTGCCCTCTAATTTAGGATCTACATTTTCCCAAAAGATAAGAAAAAACAAGTAAAAACATTTCTCTCTTCAAGCACATCTCAGAGCCCCTCTAAACATGCACTTTCCCATCTAATTATAAAAGACACTCTCGTCTAAAAGAACTAATTAACATTTACAACGCACATCTGTATGTAACTCTTTAACCTCTGGGTTCTTAGTGGTTCTAGAAATGAGACCTGATGACTCAGCAACTTCACTGTTGCTGCCTGTCTCACTGGGGAGACAGTGGCAGCCTCTGACTCAGCTCAGCAACTTTTACAAGTCATAGCATATCACTTTTTCCCACTTTTCTGGAGACAGACAGACACGAGACGCACACTCACTCTTCTAACACCAGAGATCTCGAAGGTCCCTCTATCACTTAGCCCTACCAGAATCCTGGGCTTTCCCTTAGTATCCTTCCTGAGTCTAATTTAGGTATAAAAAGATCCCTAGGAGCTGGGTGGTGGTAGTGCACACCTTTAATCCCAGCACTTGGGAAGCAGAAGTAGGCAGATTTCTGTGTCTAGCCTGGCCTATAGTTGAGTTCCAGGACAAGAATACATAGAGAAAAGGTTCCCTTAGTGTAGCCAAAACACTCCAGTTGACACCTATAGATTAAAGGTTCTTCCTTCCCTCAAACATCTACCAGTTCCCTTCTGCCTTGGTTCATGTCTTCCCTTCACTGTGAGCTCCATCGTGTCCACTCACTCTAATATGCAATCTACTCTATTTCAAGTGTCCAGGTATGGGAAGGTAGATTGGCTGCTTAACCCTGAGGTCCAGTTTTCACCCTGTACTGACTGAGAGTCCAGAAACTTTACCAACAGAGGCTTGTCTTACTCTCAAACAAAGATTGTTATGAATAGCTCAGGGACTAATTATATTTGATGTTAATTCCTTCTCCTGTGAGGGGTTGTGAACAAGGAATGAGTCAGCACTCAGGTGATTTCCTGTAAACCTGCTTCCCACCTTAATTTGTAAAATAAAGGAGAGTTGATGATTGGGCAGATAAAAGGGAAGGTGGAGTGGAAGGTGAAGAAAATGGAAGAGGGAGAGGACATGGAGGAAGAGGAGGAAGACAAGTGGAGCAGAAGCACATGGCCTGAAGAAACCGCAAGTTCTAAGGGGTCTCATAGATGTGGAAGATGGCAGTGTATCAGTAGATCTGCCCAATCTAGGTGCACAGGATGTATTCATATTAACTGAGTCGTGTTTTCATTGTCAGGGAATATTTGGGTTGGAGATTTACCTCAGCAAAAGATGTTTAAAACTTTGCATATTTTGGACACAATGTTTGTGACCTCTAATTTATCTGTATTAGCACTCTCCTGTCAGCCCTAAGTCTAAAAAAGTACACCTCAAAAACTACTTTTAAGATTTCATTTTGGTTTTAGAGGCAGGGTCTTACCATGTAGCTCTCTGGCTGGCCTAGAACTTGCAATGGAAACCACATTAGCTTCAAACTTACAGAAGCATATTCTTTAAGAGAGATAACTAAGCTGGTTCCATTTTGTTTTACTAATTACACTCTAGCAAAATTTTCAACTTGGCTTCATCTTAAACTCTTCTAGATTACATCTTTCAAATAATGTAACTTAGCCACAAAATCACAAGCAACCATCACAAGGCTATCTACATGTAACACTGGAGAACCCACATCCACACCTTGAGAGCACGATGTGATTTCCTGACCTTCTTTCACCACCAGTGCTTAACTGTAAAGCAGTGATTCTCAACCTTCCTGATATTGTAACCCTTTAATACAGTTCCTCATATTTATTGTGGTGATTCCCAAGCATAAAAGTATTTTTGTTGCTACATTGTAACTATAGTTTTGTTAGTGTTATGAATCATAATGTAAATATCTGACTGATATCTGATATTCAACCCCTGTAAAAAATCATTTGACCCCCAAAGGGGTCATGACCCACAGGTTGAGAACTGCTATTCTAAAGCACGTATGTACGATATCTTCTCTCTACTCAGTAAACTCACTAACTCTGATTTGTCTAAAACTTGTTTCTGTGGAAGTCCACGAGGAAGCACTTTCTTTGGACAGTGCTAGGCTGCATCCCCCTGATGCTGCTGAAAGGCCAAGGCCCAGATGCTCACAATCTATCCCTGAGCAGAAGCTGATCAGGTTTTGGTTTTGAGACAAGGTCTCACATACAGTTCCAGCTACTCTGGAGCTCACTCTGTAGGCCAGGCTGGCTTCAAACTCAGAGAGATCACCTGCTCTGCTTCCTGAGGGCTGGGGTTAAAGGTGTGCAGAGGATGCCAGATGAAGTTTGCTCAAAGTCTAAAAACCACACATTTTTTAGGACTTGATTTTAATGAGTGGGTTTTGTGTACACATATATGTAAGTAAACCGTGTTCGTGACTGTAAGTGGATGTGAGCCAGCATGTAGATATGGGTCCCCTCTGTAAGAGCAACAAGTGGTCTAAATCAAGGAGCCATCTTCTCTCCAGGCTCCCTCAATTACAGTTTTAGTAAAAATCTCTAAGACATAACTGTGTTCCATGACTCGGTGCTGTACGCTGCTTTAACTGACAACTGACCTTGAGAAGTACCTGACTCTGCAATAAAGATCTGACCTTAAATTCTAGTTTTCTAGACTATGAAGTATGTGACCTAGGGTGCTACTTAATTTCTCCAATCTCAGCTTCTCACTCTGATAACTGCAGTAACAACAACCCTCTGTACGACCATGGCTCCTTCTCTTCTTGTACAGGCACTCTGGGATCTTGGTGCTTCACTGACTTGGGCAGATACTGCCCTCACAAGCTGGCCAGTACTTAGAAAAGAACTCATCACTCCAAAAGGGCAACTTTCATATGCTAATCAATCCAGAGCCTATACCCAAGCCTGCCATTCCTGTGGCCACTCCCACCAGGAAGCAGTATCCTCTAGTTTAGTCATCCAAGAATCCATTGAAATCACTCAAACTGGCTAATCCTAAAGCTTTTTAGACTCCAAAAGCTCTTGCACTCACTGATCCCCCTGAATAGCCACCCACACTTCTACTAGGCTGTTTCTGTTCTCTTTGGGGCCTTTGAGTAATTATCTTCTCAGTAGCAATAGGCTCTAGGTCTGTGGGCCTCACCAGAGCTGGATAATAAGAAAACACATATACATCTTAAGATTTTTCAGGTGTTAGAGTATATGTGGACATATTTGTATGCCACAGTTATTCCTCTGCCAAATCACGGTTTAACTGTGAAAATGTAAACAATAAAGGTGTGAGAAGGAAACAGTCTCATATCAAACAGAGAGCAGCCAGAAACACGAACGAAAAGAGCTTAAAAATAGCAAACTTTGAGAAAAACAAAATGTGTTTAGAAGATACAAGCTAAATGTGAACGGAAACTTTTCAGCAAGAGTCAGAGGACGAGGAGTATCTTTAAGGAGCCAGTGCCAGGAAGACACTGAAGAATGTTAGGGGCATTGTACTGGCTGGTTTTGGATCAACCTGACACAGCTGGAGTTATCACAGAGAAAGGAGCTTCAGGTGAGGAAATGCCTCCATGAGATCCAGCTGTGGGGCATTTTCTCAATTAGTGATCAAGGAGGGAGGGCCCCTTTGTGGGTGGGACCATCTTTGGGCTGGTAGTCTTGGGTTCTACAAGAGAGCAAGCTGAGCAAGCCAGGGGAAGCAAGCCTGTAAGAAACATCCCTCCATGGCCTCTGCATCAGCTCCTGCTTCCTGATCTGCTTTGAGTTCCAGTCCTGACTTCCTTTAGCGATGAACAGTGGTTTGGAGGTGTAAGCTGAATAAACCCTTTCCTCCCCAACTTGCTTCTTGGTCATGATGTTTGTGCAGGAATAGAAACCCTGACTACGATAGACATGAACACTGTGGCTGCCTTTCACCCAGGAGATTTTGCTGTGCTGTGTGGCAAAAGCTGTCTACAGCCTGGGCCCAGGCAAACCTGTCTCAGCCAACAGAGTACAGGTCTATAGATGCCCAGTGGCTCCTGGTAGGAGAAACTGCCAATTTTCGTGCTGCCTAAATTATGAACTTTGTTTCTATCGCTGGAGATGTCTATATTTTCCTAAAGAAAGTCTCATCTATAACAAGATCATACATAAAGATCAATATCTTTTCCACGGAAACAAAAACCTATCAGAGAGGGGCTGGAGAGACGGCTCAGAGGTTAAGAGCACTGTGCTCTTCCAGAGGTCCTGAGTTCAATTCCTAGTAACCACATGGTGGGTCTCAACCATCTGTAATGAGAGCTGATGCCCTCTTCTGGCCTGCAGGTGTACATGCAGCCAGAAGCCTATACACATAATAAATAAATCTTGAAAATAAAACTAATCAGAAAAAGTAGACAAAAGATCGAGCTCATAAAAAGATATGGCTATGAATAATAAGCACAGTCTTACACGTGCAGAGTTAACAAAGTTAAGTACTCTGATCGTAAGTCAACAGGCGCCACACTTTAAGAAAGGAGTATAAAAACATGGCATCAGGACACAGACATGGTTAGGACAGGATAGGTTGAGACATACAATGAGAAAAATAAAACCAAAGGCTGAGGCAGGAGAACTGCCTGCTTAGGTTACATGGTGAGTTCTAGATTAGATTGGCTAATTTAAGACCATCACACAGACAGACAAACATCTACTGGATGCTTTTCATTTAGAACATGTTTACATTCATTTAACCTATCACTTCTGTGCAGTTAGTATTATTCCAGATTTCACAACTGAAAGAGCAACCTAAGCTAACTTCCTTTGGCTATTTTACTATTCAGCAAACATTTACTAAACACCTACAGTGTTGTGTGCCAGGTAACATCCTAGATGTTCTACTGATGAAAAGGACAAAATTTCTTGCCTTCATGGAGTTTAAATTATAAGAATATATAGTTATATAGATCTGCCTGCTTCTAGACCTAGGTATCAGAGGACAAACAACAACTCAAGAGTAATTACCAACTAAAGGTTTGATACTGGGTTCAGCAGTGTGACAATCAGGACTGAGCCTTTATTTAATGGGATTGATGAAACCAGGGGGCAAAAATAGATGAAGTATATCCAGATATTTAAAGATTTAATGAAAGGGTAGTATATATATTTTAAAGTTACTTCTAAATTATATCAATAGCACATAAACATATAAAAATCAAATACCAAGAAAATGTTATTAATAACTACTTCTAAGATAGAGTTCTTTTCACACTTTTGTAGTTACTTTCCCCTCAAGAATATAAATTTACAAATTAAAAAGGTTTCAACTTGATTACATATTCTGAATATATAAGCATTTGCAATGGTACCTAACACCCCTAAGAGAACAAGAATCAGCAGGTCTCTTCTCCTGTCGTCCTTCTGAGCAGAGAGTACCATCAGCAGCTCTCTAACATTTCCAGAGAGGCCAGGACACACTCACAGGTTACCTTTCCCCAGACACCATCACATACTTTTTACACTCATGTATGCCTTGTTCCTTGTTCACAGCACATCCCAGAGGTCACTCCCAGTTACTGCCCTACTGGGTGCTTGTTTCTGTATGCTTTCCTCTCACAGATAAATCAAACTTTAGCTCCTTGTTGTTAAAACGTTTGACTATTTTCAACTACTTGCCATTTTTAAAAACTCTGAGAAGCTGGGGTTGGAGAGACATTCCAGCTATTTAAGAGCCTGGCTGCTCTTGAAGAGGACCCAGGTTTAACTCCCAAAACGTACATGTCAGCTCACAATCTCCTGTAACTCTACTTCCAGAGGATCTGACACCCTGTTCTGGCCTCTGCAGGAATCAGGCACACACCTGGTGCATCTATGTATATGGCAAAACATCCAAATGTATAAAATAAAAATACATCTTTTTTAAAATTCTGAGAAAAAGGGCTGGAGAGATGGCTCAGCAGCTAAGAGCACTGACTGTTCTTCTGAAGGTCCTGAGTTCAAATCCCAGCAACCACATGGTGGCTCACAACCATCTGTAATGAGATCTGATGCCTTCTTCTGGTGTGTCTGAAGGCAGCTACAGTGTACTTATAATAATAAATAAATAAATCTTTTTTAAAAAGTATGCAAACAGGAAGCAAGTATTAGTCTGGCCCAAGGATATCATTCTGAGCCTTATCAAGTCAAGTCAAAGTAGTGACCTCTTTAAAACAGCTCTTTTGGCAATGTGCATCACAGAGAGACACTTGTAATCTATGAAATAAACATGTATTTACAAGTACACATGCAATTTATATGAAGTATAGTCCTGACTGCACCATTATAAAATCTAATCCGATCTACTTATAAAAAGTACTAAGTGACTCTTTCAAATACATATCTTTTACATATGTTTAAGACAAAAAAAAGACTTACCGTCCAAAATTTTATAAAATACTCTAAAACTGTTGCAGCCACAAAAAGGCAATATAGTAGAGAATACAACAAAAACAGCATGAAGAATTTGTAATTAGTAAATCCCACACAGTTATTCACCCTGGAAGAATACAGAAAGTAACATTATAAAAGTCAGACAAACCATAAGCACAGAATCAGAATGCAAACGTGGTCTCAGGCGTGTGGGAGAAGGATGTTCGACGCTGTCTCCTCTGTGAGATGTGAACATCCTGGCAGCTGTACAGAAGTGGGATATACTTGCTGTTACTGACCTCACAGAGATGGCTAAGACAGGAGATTAAAGTGTGCCTTTTAGTCATAGGAAGGAAAGAGGACCAGAAAGCTTTACGTCATCATTACTTGGCAATAGGTCAAGTAAGAAGTAGAAAACAAAGCCCGGCGTGATGGCGCACGCCTTTAATCCCAGCACTTGGGAGGCAGAGGCAGGCGGATTTCTGAGTTCGAGGCCAGCCTGGTCTACAGAGTGACTTCCAGGACAGCCAGGGCTATACAGAGAAACCCTATCTCGAAAAACCAAAAAAAAAAAAAAAAGAATGTGCTGGGACTCTGGAGTTAAAAAACAGCATCACAAGATTTTTTTTTTAAAAAGGGATTATTAAGAAAAAAAATCATTTTCAATTCCTGCTTCTGATGCCCAACCCTGGCCCCCTTGGTTTAGGCAATTTCTACTATTTTTCATACATACCATGGACAGTGATGATCCATCTTAAGAACACATCTAGGAAGCAAGCATACGAAAATTCATACAGAAAAATTGTGACTCTAGTTTCTCATTATTTTACTGAACTAAATATTTTAAGGGAATATTTAAAAATATTCCCTTAAAACTAAATCTTATGAGGCAACCTAGAAACATCAGGTAACTTGTGAGATTCTGTAAGCACCTCCATGGGTAAACAGTCACAAGGTTTTTACATTGTGAAGTCAGTCCATTGCATCTAGCTCATTGGACCAGACCAAATGACATCTTATTATTCAGATGTGGAGATGACTTCTAGTACATTACAAAGGCCCAATTTAAACATCAGCTAAGAGCTGGAGAGATGACTCAGCAGTAAAGAGCACTGACTGCTCTTCCAAAGGTCTGGAGTTAAAATTCCAGCAACCAACTACAGATCTCACAAATAATGTAAGAATGATAAACCTAATACCCAGAAAGTAGCACAGCTTGTCTAAGTGGCTTCGATTAGTCAGGGTTGGTTATTTATTTATTTATTTATTTATTTATTTATTTATTATATGTGAGTACACTGTAGCTGTCTTCAGACACTCCAGAAGGGAGCATCAGATTTCATTACGGGTGGTTGTGAACCACCATGTGGTTTCTGGATTTAAACTCAGGACCTTTGGAAGAGCAGTCGATGCTCTTAACCACTGAGCCATCTCACCAGCCCCCCCAGTCAGGGTTTTAAACTAACTTCTCATATGAAAACAAGGATTAAAATGGAAGTGATGGCAGATAAAAAACAATCATAGTATTTACTTCATTGATTTTTTTTCATATCAACATTGATAATAAAAACAAGAAACTATCATTGTCTCTAATTCAAGAAGTAATCAAACATATTTTACAAGGCGGGTGTAACCACTGGCTCCTTAACATTACACGAAGCACAGTACAGAAAGCTTATTTAAAGTTAAAGTTCTATTCAACTAGCAGAGAAACTCTTCTAGTATATTCTAGCTTACATAATCATTTATGATAGTTCTATATTAACAGCAAGTGACAGGAAAAGACGAAATGGTTTTGCTAAGCATGAGGAAGCATGTAATGTCTGTCTGTTACCTAGGACTAGAGTGGTGCTAAGAAAGCAAACTGAGTAGCACTCACCTGTCACATGCTGAGCAGTGATGGGCTCGGTCAGGTTTAATCAACTGACATTTTTCACAATATCGGATAGCTAGAGAGAGAAAAAAGAAGAAGAAACTCAAAGGTGTGTGTGGTGGTTTGAATAAAATGGTCCCCAAAGGTCCACAGAGAGTGGCTCTATTAGGAGGCATGGCCTTGTTGGAGTAGGTGTGGCTTTGTTGGAGGAAGTCTGTCACTAGAGGGTGGGGTTTGAGGTCTCATAAACTCAAAACCAGGTCTAGTGGCTCGTTCATTACTGCTGCCTGTGGATCAAGATATAAAACTGTCAGGGCCTTCTCCTGCACCATGTCTGCCTGCATGATGCAATGCTCCCACCATGATGATAACGGACTGAACCTCTCAAACTGAAAAGCAGCAACAATTAAATGTTTTCCTTTGTAAGAGTTGCTGTGGTCATGGTGTCTCTTCACAGCCATAAAACCCAAACTAAGACAATGTGTAAACTTAACTCATTTTTATAAAGCTTGATTTTCAAAATACACTCTGGAAACTAACAGTGGTTAGTTTAAAAACGCCAGAGTCCACCAGAGAGCTTCTCAAAATGCCAGGAGAACGGGGACTGCATAATGTATCCTCTCAGAAGTTCTCACCCAAGCCCAATGCTTGTTGATATAGCATAGTGTCTATTGATGTACTTAGAGGCATTTTAAGCATTCTCATTTTGACGTTTTGAAACAGCTTTATTTAAAGCCCTTCTAAATACCTTCTGTCTGCATCCATCCCTACCCTAGACCAATGACAATTCATTTTTGGAATAAAAATGAAAACTTCTTTCTAAATAAATTCTAATACATGTTACACTATTACCTAATTCACATTCTACTGTTCAAAAGACACTGATCACCTACTATGTGCCAGGTATTCTAATCAAAAATCCCTGCTTTGTGAAGCTTATACACTCTATACTCTAGGGACTAACAGGCAAAAATAAATAGCATATCAGACAATGACATCAGACAGTAAGGACAGTAGTCTAACTTTACAACACCTGAGAAAACAAAGGGTTAGAGACTGAGGATGTAGTGCAGATAGAACAGTGCCAGCCTAACATTCATGCACAAAGCCCAAGATCTGAAGCATACCACTGCATGTACAAGACATACAGGCCTGCAGAAGTTCAAGGTCAGTAGCAAATAATTACACTGGGAAGTTTGAGGCCAGTCTGGGATACAGGAAACTTCAGAGGAAACAAAACAAAACACTATTTTGAAAAATGAAGATTCTATTTAGAAGTAACAGTCTGCCATAGAAAACTGCTTGCTCTTACAGAGGATCGAAGTTAAGTTCCCAGCACCCATGTCAAGTAGCTCTAAACCATCTACAGCTTCAGCTCCAGACCTCTGGCCTCCAAGTATACAAGACACATACCTAAACCTAATAAAAAAAATAAATATTTTTTAAAAATGACAAATTAGGACGGGCAGTGATGGCGCATGCTTTTAATCCCAGCACTTGGGAGGCAGAGGCAGGTGGATTTCTGAGTTCGAAGCCAGCCTGGTCTACAGAGTGACTTCCAGGACAGCCAGGGCTACACAGAGAAACCCTGCCTCGAAAAACAAAAACAAACAAACAAACAAACAAACAAAAAACAACAAAAAAAGACAAATTAGGATGCTTATTACAGCTATTTTAAATAATGAAATACCAGGAAGATTTTCTGGGGTTTGTTGTTATTGGTGTTGTCTTTGTTTTGGGTTTTTGAATTTTGTCTTTTTTTGGTGTATTTTGCGTGAATGTATGTTCTGTAAAACTGGTTTGTGCTTGGTGGCCTTGAAGGCCTTAAGAGGGCATCAGATCCTTAAGGGACTGAAATTACAGGCAGTTCAGAGCTGGGAATTGAACCTGGGTCCTCTGAAAAATCAGCCAGAGCTCTTAACTGCTGAACCATCTATCACTCCAATCCCCAAGAATAATTTTATAGATGAAAATGGCCTTATACTTCATGGTATATCTGTACGGCATACTATTCTGCAAAACAAGAATTTCCCACATAAAATACATATCCCATTAAGGAAAAGACAGCACGCTGAAGATGGTGCCAATAATGCTGAGTCCACACAGGAAACAGAAACATAAGGCTACATGTTTAGTACGCTCAGGATCGGAAAGCAGTTAAGGTCCTCATGTTCCCTTTCCTCTACATCCTCTCTCCACTCAATCTGTGACAGCTGTGCACAGATCTGCGTGGCAGGCCCTGTAAGAAAAATGGGTTGGAGTCAGCTGTGGTATTGCAAGAATTTAATCCAGCACTTGGAAGGTACAGACAGGTAGATTACGATGAGCTTTAGGGCTACATGGTGAAACCCTGTCCTAAGGAGGGATAGTGGGAGAAAGAAACAAAACAATGCTTAATAAATGAGCAGTTGAAGCTAATGAAACAGCTGCACTTTTTGTACAGAGCAGCCAGACAAGGACAGTACTGAGGACAGATGCAGCAGAGTGTGGCTAGGGTGTTGTTCAGAGTTCCTACACATGGCAAATACTGCCCACCTGCAAACCTGTCTCCTGCTTCCAGGACACTAGATTTTAAATGTAAATCTGCTTTCTATGAGTTTTAAGGTTCAAACAACTCATTAAAGTACAAGTATCCTTCCAAAGCTAGAAACACAAAAATGGGTCTGACTGGACAGACAGACAGACAATGAATAGAAAGGCACATGCCCAGGTGAATGATGAACTCTGACAGAGGGCTCCTGGGATGTGCTGGGGCAAAATGTCAGATCCTTCTGAAATCTTAAGAATCCAAGGTGCAGCTGGGCGGTGGTGACGCATGCCTTTGATCCCAGCACTCAGGAGGCAGAGGCAGGTGGATTTCTGAGTTCGAGGCCAGCCTGGTCTACAGAGTGAGCTCCAGGACAGCCAGGGCTACACAGAGAAACCTTGTCTCGAAAAACCAAAAGAATCCAAGGTGCAGCTTTGTTGATAAAATGTGCCAAAATGAAGATAGGCCGAAGAGATGCTTGGAATCCCCTCTTAGGCTATCTGTTGCAGGAACCAGGCACCTTCCCACACTTGTGCTGGTAACACTCTGCCTCAGTGGGCTGGCCAGCTATGCACTGGCAGGCAATGCCTGACCTGTTTTTATCTCATGGAGACTCTCAGGCCCGGAGCTCCCAACTGTCTCTAGTCATCTTGCTAAGTTTCCACAGGCTGATAGCTACCATGCCAGACCCATCCTTCAAAACCCCCACGACCTTTGTGGTGCACATCTGGCAAACCCATGAAACACAAACTTAGTTCAGAAACAACGATAATTCATTCACTGGGTACAGCAACTAAAATCCGAATCCTGACTGATCCGCCATTGAAACTGGGAGACACAAGCAATTACATCTTGTCCTCATGCTAGCCCCATCCAAAATAACCTAACCCTCTCCTGCTTCCTCTCTTTCCCCCTCCAACCCAGAAGTCCCCTACTCATCCAGTGATCAGCTCCTTTATTCATCAGGGGATTGGTTCACGAGAAGTGACTTGAGTAGGACTCACTCCTTGTCCAAAGCCCCTCCCAGGAGAGTGGAATTACCATCTACATACAAGCAACCCCAGGGCTATCCACAACAATTCCCCTTTCTGTCCAATTAAAAGACTCTTTTATCTCAGATATAAATTGAACACAACATTACCATTTTGTAATTTGTAAAGTACAAGATAGACCTAACATCCAGTCCATCATTTATGTCACTAAGATACAACATTGTCATCTGTCCTAACTCAAATACGTATAATTCTACACCTGACTTATGTCCTGGCTTTAGATTGTATGCTATCTGAAAACCATCCTCTCAAATCTGTTCTCTCAATGTAAATAGCCTGGGATGGCTATGGAGCTATAAGTCTTCAATAGCAAATGCATGCTTTAAGCTTATTGCTAGGGTGTTTTTGGTTATTCTAATTAGAAATAGTTGAGAGTAGTTAATAGAGAACAGCCCAGATTATTTTACACAGGTAGTTGGTTTTTTAGAAATGTCAAAAATCCACGGAATATGACATTTAATGTTATCTATTTACTTGTTGTCAAGTCTGTTCCTGACAGCATTCACTTTCTTGGATTCAAAGAAGAAATTGAGCATCAGTGGAGTTGCTCCAGTTGTGGTGAGGCAGCCACTAGGCAAGAATTGCCACATTACATCTACAGATAAATTCTACACCTGACTTATGTCCTGGCTTTAGATTGTATGCTACCTGAAAACCATCCTCTCAATCTGTTCTCTCAATGTAAGTAGCCTGGGATGGCTTAAGTCTTCAGCCCTGTCCAGAACAAGGACACAATTTACAGATTAGGACAGCATAGTCTGCTGAGACAGAATAGGTTAGTCCTTAATTTCCTGTTTCTCTAAGGTCTGTCAAGACGATCCTGGGCCAGAAGGCTGAAGACAGATGAATGCTCCAACTTACTGACTTACTGGGTCTGTATAGGTAGGCAGCTGTCTCTACAATTTGTCTCAGTTTTAGAAGCTGTGTTAGGCTTCCCATATATTTTCAGTTAATGTTGGTCATGCTCAGATTTCTGACAGGGCTGAAGACTTAGAGCATATAGTGGTTTTAATCTCTTTAGTCTGAAATCTATACAAGGTACCTCATATATCACATAGTGGTTTTATATATCTATATCTATATCTATCTATCTATCTATCGATACACACACACACACATACACATGTGTGTGTGTATATATATATATATAAATATATATGTGTGTGTATAAAATCAATATACCAAAACACCTTTACTTAATGTCTTAAAAAGTTAACAATGTAACCTCAAAACCTAGCAGTTGTTAAGACACAGAAAAGTAACTCCTTGCTGAGAAACCCATAGTAGCTCCTTCCTATGCACACAAGTATCCTAAGCCTGCCCCTCCCTAGCACGAGTGTATAGCTATACTAAGTTTTAAGAGATTGCCTTTAATTATGTGTAATGTGTTTATGTGATGATATGCATATGGGTACAGGTGATTTCCCAGCAAACATGGTGTTTGGTTTGATGCTGGGAGACAAACCCAGAGGTCCTCCACAGAAGCAGCAGGAACACTTAACCCATCCTCCACCTTCTCTACAGCCCCATGAAACTAACTTTCTTTTTAATGTATGAGTGTTCTGCCTGCGTGTATTCCTACATGCTGGAAGAGGGCATCAGATCCCTTTATAGATGGTTGTGAGCCACCATGTGGTTGCTAGGAATTGAACTCAACTCAGAACCTCTGGAAGAGCAGCCAGCATTCTTTTTTTTTTTTTTTTAAATGTATTTATTTATTTTATGTAAATACACTGTAGCTGTCTTCAGACCCCAGAAGAGGGCATCAGATTTCATTATGGATGGTTGTGAACCACCATGTGGGTGCTGGGACTTGAACTCAGGACCTCTGAAAGAGCAGCCATTGCTCTTAACCGCTGAGCCATCTCTGCAGCCCCAGCAGCTAGCATTCTTAACAGCTTGAGCCATCTTACCTGCCGGAAACTTTTTCTTAATAAACTCCAACTCTGCTTTATCCTGACTCATCCTGAAATTCTGTGCATAAGTCATAAATCCTGGCTTGACCTTGAGGCCTCTGAAAGAACTCTTCAGACTGCACTGCCGGCAGCATCAAACTGTGGCTTCTGTGGCTATTGAGGTAACTTAGGCTTCAAATGTTTAAGTGACTTGCACAGCACTAGCAAAGAAAAACGAAGGCTTTATCTGCAAGAGATGTGTTTATTCTGTACTATAAAAAGCTAGTTGTATCATTTATCATGTGTTGTCTGTGTGTGGTATGGTATGAGTGTTGTACACGCTTGTATGGAGGCCAGGAAAAACTCTTCCATTGCCTGGACACAGGATCTCATCCTGAGCAGGAAACTTGCTGTTTTGGCTAGGCTGGCTGGATAGTGCTCTCAGGAAGTTCCTGTCCTCACCCTGCAGTGTTACAGGCACACACTGCAATCCTGGGATTTTTACGTGGGTGTCAGAGATTCAAACTCCGGTCCTCATGGCAAGCACTCTTACCCACTGAGCCATGTCTCCAACCCACCATCTGCTTTCCATCTTTAAAATCCCAATATACCCCTTAAAATATTGCAGATAATTAAGACTTTTCTTGCTCTTTTTCTTTTTCTTTGTTTTGTTTTTATTTATTTATTTTATATATGTGAATATACTGTCAATGTCTTCAGATACACCAGAAGAGGGCATCAGATTCCATTACAGATGGTTGTGAGCCACCATCTAGCCATCTAGGCAGGCTAGAACCAGGAAAATGAATTGGGCTTGTTAGGATTTCTATTGGGAATTGTTTTTGGGAATTGAACTCCGGATCTCTGGAAGAACAGTCAGTGCTCTTAACCCCTGAGCCATCTCTCCAGCCCTTGTTTTGTTTTTTGAGACAGAGCCTACCTATGTAATAATGTAACTCAATATGTAAGACCAGGATAGCCTCATACTCTATCTGATGGGATTAAAGGTGTGAACCACTATACTCAGTTTAAAACTTTGAGTCAGGGTTTATACACAGCCACAACAGTAAGCTCCTTGATTGTGTGCTCTGTTCCTGAGAAGTTCATTTGGTTCCAAAATTAGAATACTTGAATTCAATTCCTGTTTCTTCACATACAGCCTTGTGATGATCTTGAACAAGTAATTCAACCTGTGTCCATTGACATTATCTACTGCCGTCCTGAGTCACAGTACAAGGGCTCCCCCAGAGACATCACAGTTGGTGTTCCTGCAGTCTGCCAGCATGCTATAAATGGACCACCATGCTATAAGTGTAGATGTTTATAACTGCACTCAAATGCCTGCAATATGCCTGACTCCATCCCAGCCCTCCAGTGGCCAGGCAGGAGGATCTGAGTTTAAGGCTAGCCCATGCTTCTGTCAGGAAGTCTGGCAATAACTCCCAACCTAGGTTCTGGTTTCTCTGCTGCTTTTCACTGGTCTCTCAGCTTTCTGGGCTGCTTCTCATTATGGTGACAAGATTATTTCAGGTCTGTATCTTACTTTCCCGCGTACACATGGGACTACAATATCTACCCCATGGGGTTATTGTGAATGTCAATGAGTTCTGTACACCTCAGCACAAAGGAACCATTAAGCTGGTACTATCTTGTCTAAACCAATTAACAAGGTATATAATAACTTAAACAATTCCCTCCAGTATATAAAGTGACCAGCTCAACAGCATCTCTGACTCCTCTCTATACCAAAGTAAAGGGAAGAATGTCTCGGCGACCCTGAGGGGCAGTGTCCCAGAGGAAACAGGCAGGCTAGAACCAGGAAAATGAATGGGGCTTGTTAGGATTGCTACTGCTGTAATGAAACACCTGATCAACACAACTCCAGAAGGAAAGGATCTGGATTGCACTTCCACATCGCAGTTCACTGAAGGATGCCAGGGCAGGAACGCAAGTATGGCTAGAACCCGGAGGCAGGAACTGATGTAGAGGCCATGGAGGCGGCTGCTTACCGGCTTGCTCCACCTGCTTTTTTTATAGAACCGAGGACCATCAGCCTAGGAATGGAACCACTCACAATGGGCTGGGTCCTCGTCCACCACTAATTAAGAAAATGCTCTACAGGCTTGCCTGATCTCATTTTCTCAGTTGAAGTTCCCTCCTTTCTGATGATTCTAGTTTGTGTCATGTTGACATAAAACTAGCCAGCAGAGTTCATAGCTTGGCCTCAAAACTCATATCTTGGTAAAATTTCTCCCCATTGTCTTTACTTCTCCCCATATTTCACACATTCTTGATTTCTTATTTATACACTGACATACACGCCTTTAATCCCAGCACTCGGGAGGCAGAGGCAGTCAGATTTCTGAGTTCAAGGCCAGCCTGGTCAACAAAGTGAGTTCCAGGACAGCCAGAGCTATACAGAGAAACCCTGTCTCAAAAAACAAAAAAAAAGAAAAAAAAAAGTTAAATTTAAATCAGAACTTTCAAACGGTAGTGTAGTAGGAACAGGATTTGAAAGCTCTAGTGGAGAAGGCAGAGTGTTAGAATGAAAACAGGCAATAAGACAAACTAAACCCAGATTCACATTGAATCCCTCTGAGAAGTCGCCTTACATCTAAAATACCACACAAGATGCAGTAAACAGGAAATTGTGGTCAGTCAAGTCAAGGAGATCTATCCTAACAGAAGCATGCACATTTAAAACTCCTTGGCAAAGTCCAGCCTGCTGCTCTTACCCTTTGAAGCTGATGTGGTGTAGATAGGCAGGTCTCTTGCTGCTCTTCTCAAAATGTCTTGCTGTCTTTCTTGGCTGAACTCCTTCTCATAACGCTCCTTCTCAGAGTTTGACAAGTAGAACTAGATGGAGAGAGACAACGACTACATTTGTACTTCTTACCTAGTGTGCTTTGAAAAAGTTTTACCTGAAATAGGGGTAGAACCTCCAAATAAAAACAAGAAAACAAAACAAACTTCGAACTTCATGTACACTTTAACAAAAACCCCACAGATGAAAAGTGTTAGCACCTCCTACTAGGGATGGCTTAACACAGGAACTCCACCATTTTTGCACCTTTGCCTTTTACAGGTGAAATTTAAATCCTTAATAAATCACTCAGTTTAAAAAAAATGTTGAGGGCTGAGAAATATGGCTTGGTGGTAGAATGATTTGCCTAGTGACACCAAATTTTTTATAATAATTACATAAGTAAAATTAAAATAATTAAGCAACTATGTATATAAATAAATACATATAACTAAGTAAATATGAAATATTTATAAATAAATATAAAAGTTACTGCCAAGTGTCTTTCTTCTCTACTTGCATGTTTATGTGTATGTATGGGTATATGTATGTGCTCAAGGTGGGTGTATATACAAGTCTGCTAACACTCTGTTTGTGGGTGTATGTGCACATGTGTAGAGGACAGAGATCAGTGCTAGGTGCTTTTCTCAATCACTCTTCATTCTACTTTTTGAGGCAGAGTCTCTTACAGGACTCAGCCCATCGTTTTTTTGCTGGGACGGTTAGCCAATAAGCTTCCATGAATCAGGCGCCTGCCTTTGCTTCACCAGTGCTGGGGATACAAATGTGATGTGTATATATTCGGTTTATATGCTAAGGATCTGAATTCAAGTTTTACTCAAGCACTTTACCAGCTAAGCCTTCCCCCCAGGCTGCTTTTTCCTTCTTTGTTTCTCTGTATAGCCATGGCTGTCCTGGAACTAGAGCTGCAGATCAGGCTAGCCTTGAACTCCTGCCCCTCCTGCCACATGCTGAGATTACAGGCATGCAGCACCACATCCAGCTCCCTCCACTCTTAAGATTTGTTTCGCCTTTTCTTCCCCCAGTGCTCCTGAGTCATAGAGGGAGTGATGCAGATGCCCCTACTTAGAGCTGAGCGCTCAACAAATCATTTCTTCTCAGCATTTCGACCAGTTATGAGTCTCTGCAGTAACTGCTACCACCCTATACAAAAAGCAGCTTCTCTGACCAGAGCTAAGTTCTAGAGAATTTAATTTTTACAAGGTTGCTATGCTCAAGTTACAGTGAAACCCCTGGAAGAGAGCCCCATGTTTGTCTTTCCAAATGCCTCAATGAAATTAAAAAAAAAGCATTGCTCACACTTTTCATTGTTTAATTTTTTTTCCTTTAATTATGTGTAGGTGTGTGCCTGCATGTGGGTGAATGCATGTTAGTGTAGTGTTAGCAGAAACCAGACACCGGATCCTCTGGGGCTAGATTATAGACTTTTGAGACACCATCTGTCATGGGTTTTCAGTACCAAACTCAGGTCTTCTGGAAAAGCAGCCAGTGCTCTTATCTGCTGAGTCATCTTTCCAGCCCCATTGGGTTTTTTCACTTTTTAAAAGGCAAGCACCTGTGCTAAATTTTCTTCAGACTCACCAAGGTTCACCACCTTATCAACCTCCTCCCCAATGAGATAATCCTTTCATAGGTGTCTCTGTCTGTTTGGGGGCGGGGGAGAGCTTAAAAATAGTTTTCATAAAATACATTATCATATATTCTTGTCCCTCCCAACTCCTATGTCCTCCCTCCCAATTCTGACTTCATGTTCTTCCTCTTTCTCTTAAAAAAAAACAAAAACCCCAAAGCCAAAACTCAAAACAAACACAAAAAGACAAAAAAAAAAACCCAAAACAAACAAAACCCAAAAACCTCAACAACAACAACAACAACAAAATACCCCCAAAAAACCTCATGGAGTCCTCCCTCTAGTTTATTTCTTTTGAGACAGGATTTTAGCTGGGCAGTGGTGGCACACGCCTTTAATCCCAGCACTTGGGAGGCAGAGGCAGGTGGATTTCTGATTTCGAGGCCAGCCTGGTCTACAGAGTGAGTTCCAGGACAGCCAGAGCTATACAGGGAAACCCTGTCTTGAAAACCAAAAAGAGAAAAAAAAAAAAAAAAAAAAAAAAAAAGAAAAGAAAAAGAAAAAGAAAAGAAAAAAAGAGACAGGATCTTGCTATGTATCCCAGGCTGGCCCAGAACCAGCTATGTAGCCCACACTAGCCTTGAATTCATAATTCTCTTTCCTCTCCTTTCCCCATGCCACCAAGACACCAAATGGGTCCATTTCAAGTACAGACTGAGTTCCAGGACAGCCAGGGCTATACAGAGAAACCCTGTCTGGAAAAACCAAAAATAAACAAACAAACAAATCAAGAGCCTTCCCTCTTCCATGATTTCTTATAACTAGGAATTTCTAATTTTTTAAAAAAATCAATTCTGACAGTTTTGCTTTTTAAAACTAAGAATAACTTAGACTTTTTTTAAAAAAAAATCATGTTTCAGATTTTAACAATAGTGACCCTTCTTTTTAAAAAATCAAGGACTCATTAGCTAGAATTTCCCATAGTCCCACGTAAGGAACACTTTGATCTATGCTAACTCAAACAGGGAACTGCCCTATCACTGCTAAGAGTGATGGACTATACATACTGTTATAAATAAGACAACAGCTTGGGCTCAGGAAACCATGACTGTAAGAGATGAGGAAATTTTCGTGTTGCACATTACTGGTAAAGACAGTCTGTATTCTCTGGAATCTTTTTCTAGCAACCACTAAGGTGACTACTCCAACTTTTTACTACTGCTGTCACTGCTTACCAAACCTCAACAAGACAGTGTATTAAGAATTAAGAACATCTTCCTAGGTTATACAGCATGACTTGAGCAGAAAGAGCAGTCAGAGAAAATGTATACAGTTTTACTTACGGTGAACGTCTACACAAACTTTCCTATGCCTCATAGACTCGACACTTTCAGGAAGAGAAGTAAAATCTCATGGTATAATGTTCAATAATTACACTGCAGAGCCTCTGACCAGGTATCTGCAGTTCCTCTGGACTGACCCATCTAGCCTGAATCAGGATTCCAGACCTCAGCAGTAAAAGACTGCACTTTTACCCATCATCATCATCATCATCACTATTTTTCCTTAAGAATTTAGGTCAATGCAAACTTTCAGATACCATAATATACAATGTTCAATACTACTGACTGTAATCTAAATTAAACTAAGAGATGCCTTTATTAGCTTAAATCCAATGTTCAAAAAAATTCCACTTAAATATGTAAATGAATCAAGGATGGTTCTGCATGAATTTAGCATGCACAAAGTCCTGGGTTCAATCCCCAGCAGCAAAATAACTAAGAATAGATGTTTTACATCATTATTGTTTTTTTTTTAAAGATTTATTTATTTATTATATGTAAGTACACTGTAGCTGTCTTCAGACACTCCAGAAGAGGGCGCCAGATCTCATTGCGGATGGTTGTGAGCCACCATGTGGTTGCTGGGATTTGAACTCTGGACCTTCGGAAGAGCAGTTGGGTGCTCTTACCCACTGAGCCATCTCACCAGCCCATCATTATTGTTTTAAAGGGGTAGTTATGCTATGTTGCTCAGGGTCATCTCAAACTCCTGCATTCAAGCATTCCTCCTGACCCAGTTGCCTGTGTAGCCAGACTACAAGCTCACTCAGAATCTAACCATAAACATGTATTAAATACCAATTAAGAAGCCAGGCATAGCAACCAGGACACACCTTTAACACTCAGGAGGCAGAGACAGGCAGATCTCTGAGTTGAGGGTAGCCTGAGCTATAGAGCAAATTCAGAGCAGCCAGAGCTACACAAAGAATCTCTGTCTCCCAAATGAAAACAGCAGCAGTAAGACATCAAGGCCCATGGTTGAGGAGGTGATTAAGAACATCTACTGTCACTGCAAAGGATCTGAGTATGGTTCCCAGCACCAGCACGCCAGCTTACGACTGTCACTGACTCTAATCTCAGAAGATTCAGCACCCTTTTCTAAACCTTCACCAACACCAGACATATGTACAGTGCACATTCATACCTGCAGTATAACACTCATACACATACAATAAAAATAACCAACAGCTAAGCACTGTTTCAAATGGCACAGATCTAAAGATGAATAAAAAAAAAATCCTGCCTTCAAAACAAAGAATTATAAAATAAAAATCAGTGCAATAGTTACAGGAGCTATCAGGTTGCTGGTAGATAGATAAAAGATTTCCCAGCAGAGGACTTTGTGCACTAAAATATCTGCACCTGCCAGGCCAGGTGTGTCCACTGGTGCAGTAACTGCATGGCTGATAGATCTGATGCCCACACCACAGAGGGAATCCATTCCTAGTAGTAAGTCTAGATAAATACGCATGGCTGACGGGCAGAGCAGTAATGACAACATACACCACCGCTATTACTGTTGTTTACATGCCAAACGGATGACATGGTGCCAAACTGCCTTATAAATACTTATGTCTTTACCCATACAGTGGAGCTGCACTCTCAGCATTGGTCAGAAGCTTGTTTGCAGTGGCTGATGGTTAATGCAGAGACTTATAATTGGACAAAGCACTAAGAATACGTGACTGCTGACAGGTCAGCTCTAAACACAACTCCATCATCCCTTCCAAGGCCCAGGAAGCATAGTGGAGGCTGTGGGGCAGAAAGAATGTACGAATGAAGAACAGGATGAGGAAACACTGGACATGAGATGGCCACTGTTACTCATGGGCTTATGGTTACCTGTGCAGGACTGCGTTAACATCCCATCAGGCAAGAAGCTCATAAGGCCCTACCCTAGTTGAGGAGATGGCACATAATGGCTACCAGGGATGGGAGAATCATTTTGCTTCAGTGGTGTGGCTACTGGTAAGTTGCTCATGCTCCAGTAAATAACACATATCCATGTTCAGGCAGATCATCCTAATCCAACTCATTGAGTCATAATCTCAATCTCAATCTCTGCCTCTTTCACACACACACACACACACACACCACGCATACACACACAGGAGAAAAAAGAGTTTAGAGGTTTGGGGCAGGGGGAACAAGTATGATCAAAATACATTATATACATATATAAAACCGACAACATTTTTTCTTAATTTATCTTAATCTTTATTTTAAGGTAAGATAAAAATAGTGATTTCAAGAACGATTCTTGGAGATGGAGGTGGTGGTGGTAGATACCATAAAGGGGGATATTTACCATAAAAAAGGGATATACCCTAAAAATAAAGGGGAGTTTTCCAGAAAGACAAAGGAAAAAGAATATTGGCAAAGGGGACAATGAGAGACAATAGGGTGTGAAAATAGCCTGGTGCTAGAAGAGAGCTGCCTTTCACAGGCAGTAAAGGTAATAAGATTGCATTGGCTCACAGAGGAAGGTTGCTGTGTTAGTTATCATGTGAGTGAACATCACCTCTTATCATGCAGTAGATTGGCAATCTCTATACACTTCCAACCAGAAAATGGTGGGCCTAATTTTCCTTTTAGAAAGGACAACATATTTTGCTGGGCCTAGGGCTCATGCTTACAGCCCAGTACTTGGCAGACTATGGTAGAAGTCTACCTTGAATGTAAGGCCCCTTGGGTTACAGAGAAAAGCACTGTCTCAAAACCATTATTACAGAAACAAAACAAGAAAAGAAAGCAGGCAGCCATCTTTCTTGAGGAGATGGAATAATGTCAACCAGCTATCCTCATCTGTAGTCACCCTTTCATCATTCTTTCAGGTTTTAATCCATCTGCCTATTGTACAGAAACAGGCCTGATTTATACAATGGGGATACTAGAGGAAACAACAAAGATTTTCCCTACAGGAAGCCCAGGAGGAAGGAGACTTACAAACATCTCAGCGGGACTCCAAGTCCTAAGGAGAACCTAACAGGAGTTTTTCCTCCCCACAATAATTTTGCCCAGCTCTGCTAGGCCATATCACTCGTTTTCTAATGTTACTTCAATTTTCTAAATGTATTATAATCTTTCTGCCACATGCTTACGTAACACCTGACTCTAATATAAAGACCAGGTCTATCTGATTTTCCTGCGTAATCTTTAAACCCAGCAGATCAGAAGCAAGACAGGTACTTAGTGTGCACCTAATGATTGGAAAGAAAATTCCAGTTTTTATAACTTAACTCCCCTAAAAAATTTAGGTTTGCCTTTTTTTTTTTTTTCCTTTTTGGTATTTTTTGAGACAGGGTTTCTCGTTATAGCCCTGGCTGTCCTGGAACTCACTCTGTACACCAGGCTGGCCTGGAACTCAGAAATCCGCCTGCCTCTGCCTCCCAAGTGCTGGGATTAAAGGTGTGAACTACCATGTCCTGCCATATGCTATATTTTCAAGTCATCACTACTAAGAACTGGTTAATTTGGTCTTTTTAAATATAAAAGATTATGAAATAGAAGTTGGTAACATAACTTTAAGGACTAATTATTACCAAACGCTTTAAGAACATCTCTCAGAAACCAGTAGGTTTGATTTATGGTTTACTTCTCACTCAGAACAAAGGCATCCAAAAGTAAAAGTAGACAATAGCTTATGCAGCCTTCCAATCCTAAGGGACATAACACAGCCTTACCTGTAACCAGCCTAAACAATAGGCCCAGGAAACACAATGTTATCTACTACAACAGAACAATAATAGTGAAAATGGCCTACAACAACATAGATGGACCCTACAATTAGAATGTTAAAGATGAGCCAGACACACAAGCACTTATGGAAACGAGAGAGATGAGTCTATATACAAGGAAAGCAGAGGAAAGATTTCCTGTGAGAGGGCTGGGAAGATATGGAATTATTTTCTTTCCAATCATTAGGTGCACATCTAAGGCTGATGCAGGGCTGGGAAGATTCTGTTCCCTCAAATGGCATAGATGATTGATAACGTATGTATTTAATTTTAGTGAAATCTTTCGTTTGTTTTTTTGAGGCATGGTCTTTCTATTAAGTAGCTCAACTGCCCTGGAAGTTGCTACGTAGACCAGGCTGGCTTCAAACTCAGAGATCCACTTGCCTCTACACCTCAAAGCTGGGCTTAAGGATAACATCCTACACCACTACCCCATCATGTGCTAGCTATTCTTATGTCAACTTAACACAAGTTAAGAGTTATCTGAAAGAAGGGAAACTCAATTGAGAAAAATGTCTTCCTAAGATCTGGCTGCAGGAATTTTTCTTAACTAGTGATTGATGGGAGGGCCCAGCCCATGTGGGTAATGTCATCCCTGGGCTGGTGGGTCCTGAGTTCTGTAAAAAAGCAGGCTGAGCAAGTCATGAGCAGAAGCAAGTAAGCAAGCGGCTCCCCTCCATGGCCTCTGCATCAGCTCCTGCCTCCAGGTTCTGCCCTGCTGAGTTCCTGTCTTGACTTCCTTCTATGAACAGTAATATGGAAGTGTAAACCAAATAAACTCTTTCTTCCCTGAGTTGCTTTGGTCATGGTGTTTCATTACAACAACAGAAACTCCATCTAGGACATCTGGCCTAGTTTGTAAATCTTATCAAAAGTACACTTAGGACTTTTCTTTTTTGGATATAGATTGTCTTTGAAAGTATGAAGTGAAAGTTGGTATTTTAAACTATATGGTCTATAATTTTTAACAAATTTTGAAACATTAAAATGAAGGAAAACAATATTACTATCATAATATTTGATTATTAATCCTGAAGCAGGAATATATTTAAAAAAAGTCAGTCCTCACATCACATGTATCCCACAGAGACAGGAATGATTTTTTGACAAGAAAACTGATGCTCAGAATTAATGTGTTGAAGAGAGAGAAAAAGAAAAATCAAACTCAAACAGTCTTAACTCTAGTGTGTGTGTGTGTGTGCATGCTTGTGGATGTACATGCTGTTTGTTTGGGGTCTCACTATGTCCAAGGATAGCTTTGAATTTGCAATCCTCCTGTTGAAAGCTATATTGATAGGAGTGTGTCACCATTATGTCCAGCCTACAGAAGAATGTTGATCACCTTGCTATACTAGATTCCCTCAGGGAGGGAAGAATTCATTTGTGTCAAGGCAAGAGACTATCAGTTGCAAAAATCTACTGCACATTTCTAAATGTGTGCCTATATTACTCTTACCTATATATCCTCCAAGCAGAGAAATGCAGTCACAGCAAGATAAACCTTGAATAACTGTTTTCCACAGAGACACATCCTTTAGATACAGCACATATGCTCATGGCTGAGAAAGTAAGCTGAGTTTCTAAGAACCAGCTCTACTTACCTAACTGAATTGTGACCCTAAAAATTTTTACTTAGTGTTTAAGAAAATTCAGCATGCCAGAAACTATTAGTACAAGTAAACATTTACTGTCAATAGATTGTGCTGAGAAGAAGCCAATGACTCACAGTCACATTACCAAGGAATTTTACAAATGGAAACAGAACAAGTGTTTCATGCAAGGTTTTAACAGAGTAAGACAAGGGAATATCATTCCATAATCAGCTAAAGCATTTGACAATTTACCAACCGAAAATTTACCTCTTTGGAAGGGCTAGCAGGAGATGTGAATATTGTCATCCAATAAGACCATACAAACATAACAAAGAACAGATGAAAAGCCACAAGGTAAACAACGGTCTTTCCTGGTAAATAAAAACAAACAATATTTCATTGAGTCCAGGGGAAAAGAAAAATGCATTATATTAAAACAGTACTTGGGTCATGAGATCTGATTTAATAAAAACTTTTATTTAAATATCAAATATATAAACTTCTTTACTATATAACATTAAGAAGATATTAAGAAATACTCAGTACTTGTATTTCAGAGTATGAGGTTATAAAATAAAATTTACTTATAAACCGTAAAGTTTATGGGTAAAGGCTACATTTGGTGAGACTTGATTACATTTAGTTGCTGAGGATCTCAGATAAAAACATCTCTGAAGCCGGGCGTGGTGGCACACACCTTTAATCCCAGCATTTAGGAGGCAGAGGCAGGCGGATTTCTGAGTTCAAGGCCAGCCTGGTCTACAAAGTGAGTTCCAGGACAGCCAGGGCTATACAGAGAAACCCTGTCTCAAAAAAACAAAAACAAACAAATAAACATAAAAACATCTTTGAACACCTTCTGAGGTCTGGTGCAGTGTGTGTCACCATGCCCAGTTGGGTTTGAAGTTTTGTTTGTTTGTTTTAAGTACACTTGGGTTTGAATTTTTTAAAAAAGATTTATTTGTTTGTTTGTTTATTTATTTATTTATTTATTATAAGTACACTATAGCTGTCCTCAGACACACCAGAAGAGGACACCAGATCCCATTACAGATGGTTATGAGCCACCATGTGGTTGCTGGAATTTGAACTCAGGACCTCTGGAAGAGCAAGTCAGGGCTCTTAACCACTGAGTTTGAATTTTTTTTTTTTTTTTTTTTTTATGGTTTTTTTCGAGACAGGGTTTCTCTGTATAGCCCTGGCTGTCCTGGAACTCACTTTGTAGACCAGGCTGTCCTCGAACTCAGAAATCCGCCTGCCTCTGCCTCCCGAGTGCTGGGATTAAAGGCGTGCGCCACCACGCCCGGCTCCGGAGTTTGAATTCTTAAAAGTTTTTTGACAGGCTGGCCTTGAACTTACTATGTAGTCCAAGGTGGCCTGGAATTCATGACTTTCCTACCTCTGTTTCTACGTGAGGACAGCTAAAGAGTGTTTGTGTAACACGTGTGCCTATAACTGGCCATTATTGTAACTTAAATGTTAATTTTTAATAACTTTTAATTTACTTAAAAGGATACATCACTATGAAACAGGGGGAACTGGAAACAGAAAGTTAAAATGGCTTTTTTTTTGTTTTGTTTTTTCTGGGTTTCTCTGTATAGCCCAGGCTGTCCTGGAACTCACTTTGTAGACCAGGCTGGCCTCGAACTCAGAAATCCACCTGCCTCTGCCTCCCCGGTGCTGGGATTAAAGGTGTGCACCACCACACCAGGCCTAAAATGTTTTTATTATCACCAAAAACAATGAAACTTGAATAACTCAATTTCTGTCTAGGTTAGAATCAACATAGGAAACGAAAAAGTTTCTACCGTGAGTTTCTGCTCTAATCTTTCCCAAGGAGATTAGGGTCATATTTGACACATGAGACTCCAACTATCAACTCGCTGATATGGTATTAACCTTGTGTTGTGTTCTACAGTCTTTCTATTTGAAACAAGTAGGATTGGCTTTTATAAGAAGCAAGAACCATGGACTAGGGATGAACTCTTTTTGGTGTGAAGTGTTCCATATATACACTCTGAAGATAAGTTTGAACTTCTACTCATTTTTAAAGTCAGATTAAATGCCATTTCTTCCACAAAGTCCTCTCCTTTCCCAGAGCTTGCTTTTTACAGGCCACTCTTCTGTACTCACACTTGCTTAGACTTCAATTACAGCCCTCATTTCAATCAAGTCAGATACTTAAAAATGACAAATTCATAAATGCAAAACACTGGGCTGGAGAGATGGCTCAGTAGTTAAGAGCACCGACTGCTCTTCTGAAGTTCCTGAGTTCAAATCCCAGCAACCACATGGTGGCTCACAACCATTCATAATGATATCTGACGCCCTCTTCTGGTGCAGTCTGAAGACAGCTACAGTGTAGTTAGATATAATAAATAAGTAAATAAAGTAATTAATTAATCTTTAAAAAAATAAAAAATAAATGCAAAACACCAATGTATCTATGTAACCAGAGGACTTCTTAGTCACATCTGACCTTAGCTCCTTTTCCTATGGAAAGCCTCTTAGCATATGACATGCTTTCTTTCTAACCCTTATGAGTGTAAACAAGGAGGCATAGAAAATCCGCTCTTACTTAATGTCACTTGTATGAAATCTTAAGGCCAGAATTGAAATTCACAACTGCTTGATAAAAATCTAAAGTCCTTCATTTATGTCTTCACTTCACCAAAATTATGTTTTCCTCCACTTTTCCAGCCAGCATTTAGTCATCTCTACTTCTGAACTAAGATTTGAATTCAAAATAGAACACAGATCATGACTTCCTCTACATTTCAAATACTCTTTCATTTCCACTAATATTGTTATCCACACTAAAAACTGGGGCTTCAGCAAGCTGCATTTCTCTGTGCTGATCATTCCTGCCAGGCCAAATCTCAGTGTACCCAGTGGGCTCAAAAACACTGCTTCATTGTGTTTTCTTTGGGAATGCATTTGGGGCCTTCTCTTTCTTGACTTTAGTGGTATTTCATCAGCACCCCAAATTCACTTCTGCCCACATCAGGCCAGCATTCTTCATCTACACATGCTATACGATAGCACCAAGTCTTTTAAACTTAGCTACTGACAACTAAGACCAACATAAACTCTTCAACTGTTAAGTTTTTAACAAAATTAACTATGTATTACAAAGTAACTTCAACTTTCACATGACTAACATGTAGTAAAATGCATGATTACTTCAAAATCCTACAGAAAACGTTTTACAGAGAGAGAACATCAATACACAGACACTAAGAACTCCCAGAGTGGTAGTGATTTGGAACGAGTGATATTTTGTCCCTCCAAGTGACCAACTTTTACTCAACGACACTGGAAAGAATCCAGTGGCTTTTCTAGTGTGATCCACCGTGCTATGTCTCCAACAATTTGATTACATTTGGAATGCTGTAATTTTAAAAACCTGAAGAAACAGCATTTGCTAAACAATTTCAAAGATAAACTGGTTAGTCACATCTTGAACAGTTCTAACATTTACTATTCCTTTAGGAAATTTCTACCCTCCATGCACACAAATCCCAGCAACCACATGGTGGCTCACAACCATCTGTAATGAGATCTGATGCCCTCTTCTGGTGTGTCTGAAGACAGCTACAGTGTACTTACACACAATAAATACATAAATTGAGAAAAAAAAAAAACAACCTCAAGAATATCAATACATGTGAGAACTTTGAAAAAATAATGTCAAGGCTGAGCAGATGGTAAATGCCTATGACACTGGCATTTGGAGACTCAGCATGTTTTGTCTGTAACATTACCATTTGAAGGCAAAGGCAGGTAGATCTCAAGTTCAAGATACAAACCAAGTTCTAGAAAGCCTGAACTATACAAAAGACCCGGCCTTAAAATATACAAAGCAAAATCTTCAGAAATTCTCTGCATTTTGTATCTATACTATCAACATACATAAAATAATTATGAGTTGAAGACAGGACTACCAAGACCAAATCTATGGTTCTTCTATTGCTGAAAATTAGACTTAAGAGCAACTTTAAATAATCAGGCATGATTATTTCTGGTAATAAGAATAAATATTAAGCTGGGTGGTGCTGGTGCTGACCTGTAATCCCAGCACTGGGGAAGCAGAGGCAGGCAGATCTATAAGTTCCAAAACAGCCAGGACTACACAGAGAAACCTTGTTTTGAAAAACCAAAGAGAAAATAAAATAAATCAATGTTAATAAGTGTTAACTGTTCAGCTGTTTTAAAATCTTCTGGGTTTTTGCATGTTAAAATCTAATTTTAGTTTTGAAAGTTTACTTCAATGATACTCCTAAAGTTTTCTTTAATGCTAGTGAAAGTCATTTTAGAAAAGATCTTTCCCTCTAGGTGTTATTTGACTGGCCATTATAAACTCTTTTATTCCCTTGATCTAATAATACACATTTCAAGTCTGGTTATTTGGTTAAGTTCTGTGACTAGTAATGTGCTATTTTAAACAACACATGAACAATGGAACCACTCCTAGCATCTAGGCATTATGAAAGCTCTCCCTCAACCCAGTGAAGACTGCAACTGCTACTGAAACAGACAGAGTTCTGAAGAACACACAAGGCAAAACTGCATGCATTTACACAGAGTAAAGTACTAGGAGCCTTACAAAACCATGGCTATGCTAACCATTTAAGATACTCTACACCTGGGAAGAAACAGAGTTCTCTCTCCTTTTAATTACTTTTAAGATAAGTATTCCCTTCTAGGAAAACAAAAACACTTTATTCACTACTAAATAAAAAGTACATGGTTACAACTGAGAGTCTACTTGAAGTTAAGATGAAGAGTGTCTTACCTTTTTCTCCTGTTCTAGAAATAGTACCTAGAAGAAAAAATTAAAATAAATATACTTTATACATGAAGTTTATTTCAGGTTGAATATTTATCTTAATTTCATTTTCATAAAACTTTAACAATATAACTACTTAAAATTTTTAGACCTCTTTAAACTCCAGGTGTGTTGACAGAGCTCTTTAGTGCTTTCCTTAATCTTTCAGCAAAACAGGACTATTCTCTTTATTAGACCACAGCACACCTTACCAACCTCTGTCTGAAAACTGTATTCAATATAAGTTTCTTGGAGCCTGGGAGATGATTCCGTTGGTAAAGTACTGGCTGCAGATATGCAGGGATATGTGCTTAATCCCCAGCACCAGCGTGCTGGAGGTGAGCACGTGCAGTCCTAATTCTGAGTCTATCATTACAGCAGATCCCTGGGTGGCCAGGCAACCTAGCCTAATCAGTGGTATTTGCGATGGGGTAGGGTGTGTGTGTGTAATAAGTAGACACAGCTGGACATGGTTGGATGGGAAGAAAGGACATAATATAAACAAAGGTGGACAGTTCCTGAGAGAAGACATCCAAGAGTGACTTCTGACCTACACACATATGTACAAATTTCCTTTTAACTGATGCACAGTGATCATACCTATTTAGGGAAAGAGTATATGATGTATGAATGGATCTAAGAGATGGAAATTACAGAAAGCCACAATTGGTCAAGATGCAGAGAAGAACTAACCATGGAGTGCTCGTCCTTTAATACACAACACAACCCTACAGCTAAGGCTCAGAGCTCATTTCAGAAGAGGGAGAAGTTAGACTGTTAGAGCTAGAGGACCAGCTACAATAACAAACTCTTTTTTTAGACAGGGTTTCTCTGTATAGCCCTGGCTGTCCTGGAACTCACTTTGTAGACCAGGCTGGCCTCGAACTCAGAAATCCGCCTGCCTCTGCCTCCCGAGTGCTGGGATTAAAGGCATGCGCCACCACACCCGGCCCCAATAGCAAACTCTTATACAAATCAGAATTCACATCATCACTGCTGATGACACACACAGCTGAGTCAAAAGTCTACTGGGACAATGGATATGAGGCAGGCAAAGGCAGGTTATTTAGCCTAGGAGTGTACTTGGTTTACAACATTTTGTAATAATGCACTTTGCAGCCTAGTTCCTTCACCTGTGCATTCTATGCTCACACAATCCTCTCCTAAAAGTACACCTAGCAATCATTGACCCTCCCCACATTCAAGCTAAACAAACTTAGTTTCTATTCAAATGTATTCCTAATACATATATCTAAGTAAGAATAACGGAAGAGCCAGTCTGGTCTGAACTGGTTTGGGTACATGCTCTGACCCCTAGGAAAATCCACCATTTACTATATTATGCTTATATAACATTAGGTGTGCACACAACTAAAATCTCAGATGTATTATGGGAGAGGCATAAATACAGGAAAATGACCCGTCACTACAACAGAGAGCACCCTCACCATGCCCCACAGCAATCAAGTCACTCTTGAACCCCAGAAACAGAAGGCCCAAGTAAGTGGGCCCTTTAGTAGTCAGTCATGTGGTCTAGTGTCAGTTCTTACAATGTACCCTGCACCACTCTTATTTCTCTTTGAATAAAATGATCTTGCTACTTTTACAAATTTGCTGAGTCCAATTTCAAATGTTCAGGTAAGAGGTGGCAAACAGCCAACCCAAATCAGACAGGTAAGCACCTACTCAGGAAGTCAACTGCCCTCAGTGCGTTCCCGGCCTTCTAGCTAGGAAAGCAAAAAATAAAACCGCCTCCGTGATGGCTCAGAGGGTAGGAGCACTGGCTGCTCTTCTAAGGGTTCAGTTCCCAGCATCCACATGGCAGCTCATAACCATCCATCACTGCAGTGCCAGGGGATCTGACACCCTCCTGGCACTGCATGCATATGGTGCATAAACATACATGCAGACAAAACATCCATACACAACAGTATTTTCTCCTTGGCTTTGGTTAGTTTTATATTGATTTTATGAATCGATGTGGGGAAAACAGATATCTTCATACTACTATCTTAGATTCAATTAATATGCTATCTCCATTTTAGATTTCTATCCCACCAGTATACTTGCTAGATTCATTCCTAACCTTCCGTTTTTGATGTTATTAGAAAAACTAGTACTAGAAATACAAAGACGTTTTACTGACCTTCTATCTTACCTCGCTAAATTCACAGTTTAGTTCTAGTGGCTTTTTTTTGAGAAGTCATTGGAATTTTCTAGTAAATGATAGTCTAGTGTGTCAACAGGGCACATCCTTTTCTCTTGGTGATGAACTTCTACAGTTTATGCTCTTTAAAATACTATTTTGTGTGTATGAGTGTTGTATTTGCATTATGTCTACGGACCACAGGCACACCTCATGTCTTTGGAGGTCAGGAGTCAAAATCCTCTTGAGTTGGAAGTGTTGGAAGTGTGCATGGTTGGCTGTATTCATGTGGATTGAAACTGGCTCTGAAGAGCATCAGTACTCTTTAAGTGCTGAGCCATCTTTCCAGCCCACTATGTATGCCTTTTTTTTTTTTGTTCCTGTTTAAAACAGAGTCTATCTAGTCTAGGACTAGACTGTCCTGGAACTCACTGTGTAAACCAGGCTGGCCTTGAACTCAGAAATCTTCCTTCCTCTGCCTCCCAGGTGCTGGGATTAAAGGTCTGTACACCATGTCTGGCCTGTGTATGCACTTTTCTTTTAAAAATTTTATTTATATGAGTACACTGTAGCTCTCTTCAGACACACCAGAAGAGGGCATCAGATCCTATTACAGGTAGTTGTGAGCCATGGTGTGGTTGCTGGGAGTTGAACTCAGGATCTCTGAAAGAGCAGTTAGTGCTCTTAACCACTGAGCCACCTCCCCAGCCTGTGTATGCAACTTTAAAGATAAAATAGCTCAGAAGTCTACACTAATGTTTTTAATTATAACGATGCCTACAGTTTCTGTTTTTCAGACAGGGTTCTCCAGTGGCCCAAGCTGACTCTGAACACTCTGCATGGCTGAGGATAAATACTGAAATTTGAGGTAAGCACTACCACATTCTTTTTTTTTTTTAAAGATTTATTTATTTATTATTATAAGTAAGTACACTGTAGCTGTCTTCAGACACACCAGAAGAGGGTGTCAGATCTCATTACGGATGGTTGTGAGCCACCATGTGGGTGCTGGGATTTGAACTCTGGACACTCAGAAGAGCAGTCGGGTGCTCTTACCCACTGAGCCATCTCACCAGCCCGCACTACCACATTCTGTTTACAGAGTCCTAAGACTCAAACCCAGGGTTTCATGCACGCTAGGTAAGCACTTTACAAGCTGATCTCAAACTGTCCCAAATGTAGCCAGGAAGGCCTGCACTTAGCAGCCTTTACTTTTATTATTATTATTATTAGGTATTTCTTCATTTACATTTCTAATGCTATCCCAAAAGTCCCCCATACCCTCCCCCCCTCCCTTACCCACCTACTCCCACTTCTTGGCCCTGGCGTTCCCCTGTACTGAGGCATATAAAGTTTGCACGACCAATGGGTCTCTCTTTCCACTGATGGCTGACTAGGCCATCTTCTGATACATATGCAGCTAGAGACACGAGCTCTGGGGGGTACTGGTTAGTACATCATGTTGTTCCATCTATAGGGCTGCAGATCCCCCCCAGCTCCTTGGGTACTTTCTCCAGCTCCTCCATTGGGAGCCCTGTGATCCATCCACTAGCTGACTGTGAGCATCCACTTCTGTGTTTGCCAGGCCCCAACATAGCCTCACAAGAGACAGCTATATCAGGGTTCTTTCAGCAAAATCTTGCTAGTGTATGCAATGGTGTCAGCGTTTGGAGGCTGATTATGGGATGGATCCCCGGATATGGCAGTCTCTAGATGGTCCATCCTTTCCTCTCAGCTCCAAACTTTGTCTCTGTCACTCCTTCCATGGGTGTTTTGTTCCCAATTCTAAGAAGGGGCAAAGTGTCCACACTTTAGTCTTCTTTCTTCTTGAGTTTCATGTGTTTTGCAAATTGTATCTTATATCTTGGGTTATCTAAGTTTCTGGGCTAATATCCACTTATCAGTGAGTTTTTTTTTTTTTTTTAATCATTTTGTACATGAGCTTGTGGGCCAGGAGGTCAGAGGACAATTTGCAGGATTCAGTTCTTCCATCTCGTGGGACCCAGGGAATGAACTCAGATCAGCAGGTTAGGAGCAAAGGGTCTTTGACCTGCTGAACCATCACCAAAGTAGTAACTTTTTATTCTCTCCTATTCCCCAGTATTTGGGAGGCAGAGGTAGATCTCTGTGAGTTCAAGGCCAGCTTTCTCTATATGGTTGAGTTCCAGGATAACCAGGACTATGTTGAGATCCTGTTGCAAAAAAAAAAAGTTTTACACTGTGTGTATGAATGTGTTTATATGGGTGTGTATGTAGACGGCCTGCAGAGCCCAGAAGATGGCACCAGCTCCTCTGGAGTGGTTACAGGCACCAGAGAGCTGCCCAACTGATGCTAGGAACTAAACTCAAGTCTTCTGTAAGAGCAGTGTGCACTCTTAACCAGTGAGCCATTTCTCTAGTCCGTAATGTTTAGATGTATTTCTATGTAAGTGCCCGCCTGACTTATGTATATGCACACAATGCCACACTCATGCCTTGTACCCGAGGAGGCCAGAGGCATTGACCCCCTAGAACTAGAGTTACAGATGGTTCTGAGCCAGCATTTGGGTGAGAGAAAATGCACCAAGGTCCCTGCAAGAACAGCAAATACTCTTTAAGTGCTGGGCCGTCTCTCCTTTGTTCTGACCTGGTATTTGTATTTGCTTTCTTTCTTGAGATTCAGGATTCTCAAGGACACAAAGCATGATAATCAGAATGCCTTACAATGTTCATCTAAGAATCTAAGTAGTAAGACCAGTAATACTGCCACCGAGAACAAAATTAAATCTCTCCCTACTGTTGCCCAGTGCAGGGGTGGCTGATTCAAGATTCAGCTTCACAAAAAAACCCATGACCATGATGAAGGAAGACACTGCTGCTGAAGGTGCTGATGGATGTTAATACAAGTTAACTTAATAGTTATCAAAAGGCTGATGAGATAAATTGTTCATTAGCTCAAAGTGCTTGCTGCCAAGCCTGACTGAGTCCAATCACTGGATCCGACATAAAAGAAGACAACCAACTCTACCAAGTTGTTCTCTGACCTCTGCACACAAGCCTTAGTGTGCTTATGTGTGAATGTACACACACATATACAAGAAGATAAAGTATTCCTGCATACAGAATTCTAGCTACTATAGACAAAACGATGGCATTATAAAACTGTTTTTTTAACTACTGTTTTTTCACAGTAGCTATCTTCAGACACACCGGAAGAGGGCATCAGATCCCATTACAGATGGTTGTGAGCTACCATGTGGTTGCTGGGAACTGAACTCAGGACTTCTGGAAGAACAATCAGAGTGTTAAGTGGCTCCTAACCACTGAGCCATCATCCAGCCCAAACTAGTGCTTTTTCAAGTAAGAATCCTTAAAGGATACTAAAAGGAGTCTGATGAAAGTACCAAGGAAGAGAGGATTTACAGTTTCAAAGTGCTTCCATGTAAAATACCTGTCTTAGGCTGGGCTCTGTGGAACCAAATGTTGTGCTGGCTATTTTTTATTTTATTTTGTCAATTTAAGATTGATATGAGAAGAGGGAACCACAGTTAAGAAGCTGTCTCTGTTAAGACTGGCCTGTAAGTCTGTGAACATTTTCTTAGTAGTGACTCATGCAGGAGCTTAGCAAGGTAATAAAAGTGTTCCTCACTGGCCACTGCTTCAGCTCTGGCCCTGACTTCTTTCTATAGGTGGCTTTTGGTCCTGTGTGTATTTCACCACAGCAAGAGAGCTGAAACAGCTTGAGGTGCCACCTATTTTCTGGGGGAAATGTAACAGGACAAAAAGGTGAAGTACAGTGGGACAGAGCCAAGGGAACTCTTTAAGTGCAGCAGAGGTTCTGCAGTGACACAGCAGGGAGCAGAGCAGCTCCAGCTCTCTCACTGCAAGCAGGCTGTGCCAGGAAGGGTGTGACCTTGGGTGAGGCAAATCACACAGAAAGAGCTTGGCTGTAGCCTGCTGGCCACACTTGCCACAGCTGAGCAGTCCTTCCTAGAAGGCAAATCTGCTTGGTGGAATTCAAGCCTACCAGAACACTGACAAAAAGGAAAACTGCACCTTTAACAGATGAAAAACCTGGCACACATCAGCTCAAGTGGTGAACAGAGTTAAAAAGTGACACAGCATCCTTTCTGCAGCACTCCTGCTCCAGGCTACTCTATCTAATCATGAGGAAACCAAACTGAAGGACATCCTACACAGCATGCCTGTGATTTTAAAAATGCCACAGTTACACTTCACTAAAGGCACTAAAGGACAGCTATAATTTGTAAGCACCCCCCTTTTTTATTTGCAGTTTTGTGGCTCAAACCAAGGTTCTTATGCATCCTCACAACCAACTTTGTTCTCTGAGATGGGAACTCACTATGCAGTAGAGACTGGCCTTGTACTCACTACAGAACTCACAACTCAAAGAGCTCTTGAGCCACTACACAGAAGTTGGCCTTGAACTCACAATCCTGTCTCTGCCTGAGTGCTGAGACTGCAGGCATGAACTACCATGTCCATCTTTAATGTGTAACCCTGACTGGATGTGAAGCAGGAGGAAGAACAAAGTTATGCTGTTTACAAAAATGGGAGATAATCACATTATACAAATTAGCTAACACAGAATGACAAATGTTTTCTCTCATTTAAGGTTCAAACATAACAGCAGAAATGAACTGTCTGGGGACAAAGGAGTATATGCTCAAATACAATACAAATGTACAAAAGCGTGGGCAAACATTTACAGTGAAGGCGCATGTCATGCACAGCTTACTCTCAAACACTCAGGAGACGATGACTAAAGGAAGCAGTGAGGGAGAAACAACAACATGCAGCAAATCTGGGTGAGGCCACAGGGAACTCTTTCCATTTATCCTTCACTAGTCAAAGTACAAGGCCGTGGAACAAGTCTTGCAAAGCAGGCACTAGGCCTAGCTTCCACTACAGCGCCTCAGAAGCAAGACAGGTTATAATCAAGGGGAACACAGGAAGGAAAATGAGATTTACCCACGTGTGATCAAATCCTGGAACAGTGAGGCACGGGTCTGCTTCTCTCTCACTGTGGTCTCTTACCAGTTGTCCCATCTTTTCCTCCATGATCTGAGGCACTACCTTTACCACATTCTAGGTTTTTGTTAAGTATTGTCTATTTCTAAATACCACATTCTGTTCCACTGCCAATATACTTCCCCATTAACTAGAATATATAATTTAAAATATATATACTGTTTTAAATACCTAACAAAACTAAGAAAACGCAAAGTTTGAATCTGCTGAAGATCAGGGTGTGTTAGTACACAATCTTGATCCCACTGCTCAGGAGGTAGAGGCAGGTGGATCCCTGTGAGCCGAAAACGCCAGGTTGGTCTACAGATAAGTTCCAGGTTAGCCAGGCTACACAGTAAGAACCTGTATTTCTATCTTTCTTGAAGCTATGCTATTAGAGTAGAAATGGAGTCTTGGCCTGGGCGGAGACCTAACATTCAAGCTGAGCTGGTTCAGTCACTGGCTAAGGGCCCACCCCACTCACAATTTAAGTCATGCTCAAGAAACAGAAGAAATAATTAGTTCTTTAATGAGATTCTGGATATTTCTTCCCCAGAATTCCTGACTCTAATATAGAAACTTACAGGTGGCAGGCAGATTCTTTTTTTTTTAAGATTTATTTATTTATTTATTATATGTGTGTACACTGTAGCTGTCTTCAGACACTCCAGAAGAGGTCATCAGATTTTTGTTGGTTGTGAGCCACCATGTGGTTGCTGGGATTTGAACTCAGGATCAGGACCTTTGGAAGAGCAGTCGGTGCTCTTAACTGCTGAGCCATCTCACCAGCCCAGCAGACAGATTCTTAAGTCTGCCAACTTTTTTCCATTTCTCTACAAAACTGGAACCTTTCTTCTTTCCGCCTTTTTCCTAAGCCTGCTTTCCTTAAGTTTGGGCTTTTGCCTCAACAGTTTTGGCTTCCTGGTCCTTTCTCACAGCCATGTTGTCTGCCCTCCATTTGCCTCCTTCAGGCAGATGCTGAGATTTCTAGCCTGCCTGCTCTGTAGTTTCTCTTTTAAACATTAATAAACTTTGTGTTTTATTTGAGTCCATTCTTGAATTCTTTTATTGATGAGACGAAGAACCCAAAGGGGACCCCGACTTCCTCTGTATCGCTGTCTGAGGAAACGGAGGCCATGGCTGAGAAGTCTTGCCTAGCCATCACCAGCCCCGTCCTGGTCCTAGTTTGTTCTGTTTTACTTTTCCCTACTTTAGGCTCTAGAAATACAGCAATAACCGTAGTGCTCAGCTGAGAAACAACTGTCAGACACATACATACGTGCTGCTGAGAAAACGAGGCCTGGGGTAAAGAGTCTGCACTAGGGAGCAGTTGTGTGGAGAGCCAGATGGGCCCTCCATGGGGGACTGAGCAACAATGTGAACAGAGGCCTGTCACAGGTGGACAAGCAGTGCTACAGCAGGACAGGAAGCAGAATGGACTCAGGTGACTGTGCCTGAACGGACAGGTAGACTATTTAATTGAAGCATAAAAAACAAAGTCAGGGCGGTAGGCCATGCAAACACCTGAACTCACTGAGCAAACTGGAGAACTATTGGGGACTGTGAAGCAGAGATGTAATACGCCTGATTTTGACTTAAAAAGATGCAATCTAGCTACCTGGGGGCTGGCAAAGGAATCGTATAAGGGCAAGATACGAAAGACTCCTACACATCTTTGATGTTACCACCTTGATGAGGTAGAGCCAGGTGGATCTCTTGTGAACTCAAGACCAGCCTGGTTTATATAAAGACTTCTAAGATAGCCAGAGCTAGATAGTGAGAGACTGTCACAAAACAAAAACAAAAAGTATAGTATGTATAGATATTTATTATGCTCATTGTCTCACTTAAAGTTTCTGTTACTGTGCCGAAACACCATGACCAAAAGTAACTTGGTGAGGAAAAGGTTTATTGGCTACATTTCTACATCATAATCCAGAAAGTCAGGATTAAAACTCAAACAGGGCAGAAGCCTGGACACATGAGCTGATACACATGCTATGTAGGAATGATACTTACTAGCGGCACTGGGCGTGGTGGCGCACACCTTTAATCCCAGCACTCGGGAGGCGGAGGCAGGCGGATTTCTGAGTTCAAGGCCAGCCTGGTCTACAAAGTGAGTTCCAGGACAGCCAGGGCTATACAGAGAAACCCTGTCTTGAAAAACAAAAACAGGGGCTGGTGAGATGGCTCAGTGGGTAAGAGCACCCGACTGCTCTTCTGAAGGTCCAGAGTTCAAATCCCAGCAACCACATGGTGGCTCACAACCATCCGCAACGAGATCTGGTGCCCTCTTCTGGAGTGTCTGAAGACAGCTACAGTGTACTTACATATAATAAATAAATCTTTAAAAAAAAAAAAAAAAAAAAAAACAACAACAAAAAAAGATACTTACTGGCTTGCTCCTCATGGCTTGCTCAGCCTTTCTTATAGAACCCAGGACCACCAACCCAGGAATGGCACCACCCACAATGGGCTGGGCCCTCCCCTAACAGTCACAAATTAAGAAAATGCCCTACAGGCTTGCCCACAGCAGGATCTTCTGAAGGCATTTTTACTAAGGTTCCCTTCTCTTTAAAGCTGTGTCAAGTTGACATAGAACTATTCAGCATAGTCAACAAGAGTTTTTAAATACTTATAGGAAACATATCAGTTATTCCTTGAAATATCAAAATACAGGCTGAGCATGGGGACACAAGTAAACAATCCATGCACTTAGGAGGAAGCAGGGGGGCTACAGTGAGTTTGAGGCCACCCTGGACTACAAAATCAGGCTCTTGTATCAAAATGTTTAAAAAGGCCAACCATGCCGGATGGTGGTGGCGCATGCCTTTAATCCCAGCACTTGAGAGGCAGAGGCAGGTGGATTTCTGAGTTTGAGGCCAGTCTGGTCTAGAAAGTGAGTTCCAGGACAGCCAGGGCTACACAGAGAAACCCTGACTCGAAAAGAAAACCAAAAAAAAAAAAAAAAAAAAAAAAAAGCCGCCAACCATTACAAATTTTTTTTGTTTTAAAATGTTAATTTTCAAGATCTGGCTTTCTACCTTACAGAAATCTATCCTGAAATGTAGTTGCTGTTATTCTTAACCTCTTATTTCAATATGTAAAAGTGGGCAGTCCTCCTCTACTCAGGAACACCTAAGTCTACACTGCTTCCTGGTTTACAGGAAGAGCATGAAGTGTTAACCATCTTTAAACTGTACATCATAATGATGTGGGGGCTCCTTCTCTTAGACAGTACATATAATCCTGACACTATCAGCAATTTAATAATAACAAAATTGGCACATTTTTGCAATATAATCTTTTTTTAAAAAATCTAGCTGAGAAAAAACTATCAAAGCTGAGTGAAAAGTGTTCCTGTACTTACAAAAACAAAACAACAAACAAAAAAGAGAATACCACTTTAAAAACAAAAACACTGAACTGGTGCACACCTTTAATCCCAGCACTCAGAAGGCAGAGGCAGGAGGATCTCTGTGAGTTCCAGGCCAGCCTGGACTACATAGTGAACCTGGGTCAAAAGGTAACAAAACTAAACCAAGCCCAGGTCCTCTACAAGAACGGCAAACGCTCTTAACTCCTGGGCCATCTCCCAGGCCCTGTGACAGTTATCTTACCTCATTATAAATGTGGCAGTGTTGTGAAAGACACGGATATAAGCTCAGAAATTACAGTCCCTCTTCCTAAATCTCTACTTGAAGTTCACTCCCTCCTTGGAGAAACCACACAGCTCTTCGAAAGGTTTCCCTTAGAAGTGAAGTAAAAGGGCTGCCTAGATCACCTCTATAATCTACCTGCTCAAGACCATACACTACTCCTACAGCTCACAATGACTGACGGAAGTGTCCTGATAAATGCTGGAAACCTGTGAAGGCAGCCATAGCAGCTAGGGATGCCCTCAGTGGTAGAGAGCCTACCTAGCTCATGGAAGGCTCTGGGTTCCAACCCCGGCATGGCAAGCAAGCAAACAAAGCAGGTCTAGTTAGCATTCTCAAATATTAGCTTTGGAAAGGAAAAAAAAATTAAAAGGGAATTCCAATCTAAAACTAAAAGCATTATTATTTTGGTTCTTCTCTTATCATGATCTGAAAGACAGCAGCTTAGCTGAATCACTCACTTCCTAGTCAATTCTAGCTCAGTAAGTTCCTTCCACACAGCTCAGAGGCTCACTTCCTACATCTGCACACAAACCCCTGTTGGGACACTAAGGGAAAGAGGAGGGTAAAGGAAACGCTTGCTCCCTCTCCGCCCACTGACACACTGCAGTTCTCTATTCATATTCCTTTCCGTTTATTCGTAGACACACTCTGGGTCAAGGGGCTTACTGCCAAGCCTGATGACCCAAGTTCAACCACTCCCAACCCACAGAGTAGAATCCCAGAAGTCTGACTCCAGAGACATGCACACACACAAACATGTAGGAAATGTAAAAATGAGAGGCTGACATAATAAAAATTTACTGGACTTTTTAACCTCACTGTGGGTATTTTTGAATAAAAATGATTTTCAAGTTAAGCCGTACAATCTGAATCTAATTCACATATTTAATGTTCTTTCAGGAACTTTAACTCCAAAACTCTAAGGGGAAGTGGTATGAGGGGTTGAGGGTGGGATAGAGGGAGGGCATGCCCTTGATCCCAAAAGAGGCTGTCAAATCTCGAGGCCAGCCTGGTCTACAAAGCAAGTTCCAGGACAGCCAAGACTACACTGAGAGGCTCGGTCTCAAAATTAGAACAATAAAAACATTTAAACAGAGTCAATTCTAATTTAACAATTTTAGCAAACATTTTGGTATTCAAAAAGAGGAGTCTAAATTGTTATATGCAACAAATTTACTATTTGGGAAGGTATTCCATAATTAAATTACTCAGAGCCCAGCTGTAGAGATAACTGTTCTAAAAAATACTGTTCTGTTTGGGCCACTGACAGGGCTCAAGCAGGTAAAGCAACGAGCATGCAGACTTGATGATCTGAGTTCAGTCTTAGGAACCTACATCACCATGGAAGGAAGAAACTAACTGACTCCACAAAGTTACCCTCCAACCTCCTCAAGTGAGCCTTGGCCCGTGTGCACCCTTGTACATCATACACACACACACACACACACACACACTAACTATGTGTTGTTTTGAGACAGGGTCTCTCTACATGGCTCTGTTTGTCCTAAAACTCACTATGCATAAGAGGCTGGCCTCAAACTCAATAGATATGCCTACCTCTGCTTCTGTATTCCCAGTGCTGGGATTAAAACCCCAGCTGTTTTATTCTGAGACACTGAAGCCCAGGCTAGCCTGGGCTTCAGCCTCCCAAGAGCAAGAGGACAGGAGTACACTGTTTCTTCTAAATCAAATGTTCTAAGAAGCAAAGTAATTTTCTTAAGGATGCTGTCATTTAAAAACCTGCAGAAAACTTGCGCTACTTCAGAGTCTTCCATGAACAAAACTTGAGTTTTAAACAAGTACTTGGTTTGGAGCTCGCCAAATCCAGAACCACAACTGAGGTCTAGGCTCTACCATTTTTGAGTGATTTATTGATTATTATACATAAGTTCACTGTAGCTGACTTCAGACGCACCAGAAGAGGGCGTCAGATCTCATTATGGGTGGTTGTGAACCACCATGTGGTTGCTGAGATTTGAACTCAGGCCCTTCGGAAGAGCAATCAGTGCCCTTACCCGCTGAGCCATCTCACCAGCCCGATTTTTTTTTTTCCATTCTTGTATTTACCCCATGTTTTTCCCCAAAGAAAATCTGTCCTTCTGATAACCGAGGGCTCTGCCTGAAAATTAAAACCACATCATTTTTGGGAAACCAGGGAACTGCTTTTTCTTAGAGTTTTATTTAATAATGCTGATGGGAGACGAACACAGTAAAGAGCCAGTAGGTATAAAAGGCACACTCAAAGCTTACAGGCAATTATTTAGTATCACTGACACAGTAATGGCCTAGGGTGTTAATGACAATGAACCAACCGGCTAAGTCATGTAAGTATAAAGCAACGCTATTCCTTTATCCCAGGAAATCAGGTAAGAACCATACGGTAAAAAAAAAAAATTAAAGAGAAATAGCAAAAGTAAAAATAAGCCAAAGCCCTAAAACTAAAGGTATAAGCAATACAAACCTACAAAATAAACAGCAAAAAAAAAAAAAAAGTCATTGAGCTTGCACCTCTCGTTCAATTCCTTGTGCCTCAAAACAACGTTTTGTGTGAATCCAGCATTGAGACCCCCAGATGAATATTAAAAAGGGTCAAATACAGCTCAAACCAGGGGCTGAGCCCACACTGCAGACCCGGGAGACACACCTCCCTCCCAGGCCCCCGAGGCTGCTTTCAGCTTACACGCTTCTTCTCGCGCAGTTTGGGGAGCAACAATCTGGGAGGAAAAGATTTCTTTGTGCGCGTGTTTTAGCCAAACTGACCTCACAAGCCGTCTCAGAAGGGGGATTTCTCTAGTTCAAAAGGAAGGGCCTTTGTGAGCATTCCGTCACAGAAGGGTGGGAGCCCCAAGGCGACGGCAGCCACCCGGAAGCGCGCAGGCCCGAACTCGGGACCCCACGAGCAGCGAGCCGCAAGCAGAAACCCACGGACAGGGCCCCCCACCGCCGGAGAAGCGCGGGCCGGAACCCTCGGAGGTGGAACCCACCGGCTGGGGAAGCGCAGGCCGCCCCGCGGAATCAGAACGCGGCGCCGAGGCCTCGGCCTGCCACCCGCCGCCCGGCCCGCGCCTCCCGTACTCACTCACGCACAGCTCCACCACGTACGCGTAGTAGGACCAGACGACCACAAAGGTGATGAAGAGCACCGGAACCCAGCCCACCACGCGTTGGCAGCAGCGCCAGAGTGTCCAGGGCGCCATGTTCCTCTGCTGACTGCCGGGTCCCGCTGCCCACGATTCTGCAGGACCACAAGACCCCAGCGGCCCTGTCGCCAGCTTCCCCGCCCCCGAGCCTCCGCCGCCGCAAGCAGTGGCGAAGGGCGACGCCGCAACTCCGCCCCTCCCGGCGCCTGGCCCGGGTCCGCCCCTGGCTCCGCCCTCGGACCCGCCCCTCATCCCGCTGCGAGCTGTGGTGAAGGGCGACGCTGCAGCTCCGCCCCTCCCGGCGCCTGGCCCGGGTCCGCCCCTGGCTCCGCCCTCGGGCCCGCCCCCGGGCCCGCCCCTCATCCCGCTGCGAGCTGTGGTGAAGGGCGACGCTGCAGCTCCGCCCCTCCCGGCGCCTGGCCCGGGTCCGCCCCTGCCCCGCATCCCGCCGCTCCGCCCCTAGCCCCGAGCTTGGCAATCCCCGTAGGGGGTGGGGCTACCCGGCTGTAGGAGGCGGGGCCTGAGATTGGGGCGGGGCTTCTACTCAGGCCCGCCCATGGGATTTGGGGGTGCCTTGGTGGAAAAGAGAGGAGAGTGCTAAGGGTGTGTAGGCGGCCATCTAGGACTGGGTGACAAGAGGGATGGGGATGCGCAAGGGGAGAGGAATGAATTCTTAGCTGCCCTGTGTGCCTTGGATGGCACTCTGTATAACACTTCCCCTAGGTCTTTCAGGACCCATACAAGTCGGGTTCCCTACTACATAAGGCCGTGCATCACTCAAGTGTGCAAGCAAGAAAAATATATATATTAAAATATAAGACTCCTGTGACTCTAATGTGTCTCCAATGAAGAATCCCCTGGGATAATTTGGTCCTCGCTCTCTCCACCATGTTTTGTTTGAACTGGTAGGAGCCTGAGATTTAAGGTGGAAGCCATATACAACAGGTCAGTTTGATTTGGAGTCCACATTTAAGGTTACACCGTGAAAGCAGAATATAGAAACAGCCCTTTCCTGGAGTGGGATTTTCAAATATTTACAGCTGGAGATTGCTAAGTAATGACTGCAATCTTAGAATCTAGAAGCCTTGCTGTGAAACATCATAATGTACAATCACTAGAAATAATTTCATACATTCTTTTAAAACACAGTGCATTCATTTATTTACATTCTGTGTGTGGATGTGCATGGACCACTGCTCAAGAGTATGTGTGGCCCAGGGGTTGTCTGAGGACAAATGAAAAGTTTTTAGTTTGGGTTGGGTTGGGTTGGGTTTTGGCCCTGGGCATAGTGGCACATGCCTTTAATTCCACACACTCAGGAAGAAGAGGACGGTGGATCTCTGAGTTTGAGGCCAGCTAAAACAGACTATTTACTAAAGTCTCCAAGAAGAAGGTAACTGCTATTATAGTATGATAAAGACTTAGTAAAATGAGTATTAATATTTAGCCACCATACACTACTGTTACATTAAAGTAACATGTATACAATAAGAAAATTGCAACATGCCCTAAAGATGACATTAGGACCCAGAAGTGCATGCCTTTAATCCCAGCACTTGGGAGAGAGAGGCAGGTAGATTTCTAAATTCAAGGCCAGCCTGGTCTACAAAGTGAGTTCCAGGACACCCAGGGCTACACAGAGAAACCCTGTCTAGAGAAAAAAAAACAAAGCAAACATATTCTGACTTCAAATTTTTAACTACATATTAGTGGCTAAGTTGACCCAACTCTAGGGAACTAAGGTGGGTAAAATTCAGCTATTTTCCCAGAAAAACTGTCTCAAAGCATTAAGATACAACATGGAATTTGGAGGCTAGGGATGGAGCCCAGTGGTAGACCACATAAACTCATGTGTGGTGATAGGTTCAGTTCCCAGTGAGGTGTGGGTGGGTGGTGGGTGGTTTTGACAGAATTAGGACTGACAGAAAAACTAGTATTAAGAATGCTGTCTCAGCTGGGCAGTGGTAGCGCATGCCTTTAGTCCCAGCACTCAGGGATTTCTGAGTTCAAGGCCAGCCTGTTCTACAGAGTGAGTGAGTTCCAGGACAGCCAGGGCTACAGAGAGAAACCCTGTCTCGGGCCAGCACTCAGGAGGCAGAGGGCAGGCAGATTTATGAGTTTGAGGCCAACCTGGTCTACAGAGTGAGTTCCAGGTCAGCCAGGGCTACACAGAGAAACCCTGACTCGAAAAACCAGAAAAAAGAAAAGAAAAAAAGAATGCTGTCTCTTCCCCCCTTTCTTTCCACATGCTCCTGGCCGGCCTCTTCCCTTATTTCTTTCTTTTCTTTCTGTCCTTCTCTGACCCTTTTCTTTCTCTTTCTTTGCCTCTACTCCATTCCCACGTCCCAAATAAACTTCATTTCTTCATTAAAAAAAAAAAGAAAAGAATGCTGTCTTTTACATAAAAAGCAGTGAGAGACTTGAGACCCCAGAGAATGGGGAGGTCTGGAGGGGTGGGGTGGGGACATCCTCTTGGAGACAGGAGGGGGGAGGAGGGGGAGGAGGAATGGGATGAGGAATTGTCAGAGGATGGACCAGGAAGGGGCTAATGACTGGACTTTTAAAAAAAAAAATTGATTAAAGATTTAAAAAAAAATGCTATCTCTTGATGTACCAGGATGGGTGGGGGATATCTAGGGGGACCCTAGCCCCCCCTCAGAAGGGAGGGGCAATAGGGGATTGGGGGGGATCAGTGAGTGGGATGTAAAGTGAAGAAGTAAAAGAAGCAAATTTTAAGAAGACAAAAATATTGCTGTCTTGCCAGGTGGTGGTGCATGCCTTTAACTCCAGCACCTGGGAGGCAGAGGCAGGTGGATCTCTGAGTTCAAGGCCAGCCTGGCCTACAGAGTGAGTTCCAGGACAGCCAGGGCTACACAGAGAAACGAAGTCTCGAAAAACAAAACAATACAACCAAATGCTGTCTGAGGGCTATGACTGGCATGTAGGAAATGAAGCCACCCTCCTCTAGCCATCTTTCTATTTATATAGATAAGACTATAAAACTATATAATTTTATAGCTATGCTAAAATTTACACCCTTCACTGCCTCTATGTAAAACAGATGCAACTTCTCATGTGTCACTTCATTATAACTTCTGAGTCTCACTGTTCCAGGGATTGACCTAATGGGTCACCAAGGGAACAAAGAAAGGACACACACAGAAGAGCTAAGACTGGGTGGTCTGGGCTCTCTGATGGACCCTGTGTCTTAGTCAATGTTCTACTGTTATGAAGAGATACCAAGACCCCAGCAAATCTTATTAAGGAAAGCATTTACTGTGGTTGTTTTACAGTTTCAGAGGTTTATTTAGTCCATTATCAGTGTATCAGGGAGCATGGAGGCAGGCAGGCAGACATGTTGCTGGAGAAGGAGCTAAGAGTTCTGCATCTCTATCAGCAGGCAGCGGGAATTGAGAAAGCCACTGGGCCTGGCTTGGGCCACTGAAACCTTAAGTCTTCCCCCAGTGAGACACACTTCCTCCAATAAGTCCACACCCATTCCAAGGCCACATCCAATCCCTCTCAAGCAGTGCCACTGGCTAATGACCAAGCATTCAGATATATGATATAAAGGCCGTTCCTTCCACAACACTCTGGAAACTCAGCTTGCTTACTATATACAGTGGAACAAAGAGGCCGGTTATTGCATATAGGTGAAGAGAAAAGAGGGCTATTGCGTACAGCTGAACAAGACAGGTTTAACTAATCTCCATAGGGGTGTCTTCAGGCCATTAGCATCCTAGGAGAGTGGTGGAAATGACAGTGGACATTTTTTAGTCATAACCAACATTTTCATTCTAACCAGAGGAGGCTTTGCCAGTCCCATGGGGCTGAAGCATTGGTCTTTGACATGGCTGCACCCATGTCAACAACATACATTCATTCAGGATTTAATTTACTCCCTACATATAGCATTGGCTACAAGAGCATAACAGATCACAAGCCCAGGCGATGGGTCTCAACCTTCCTAACACTGTGACCTTTTAATACAGTTTCTTATGTTATGGTGACTCCCCCAAATATAGAATTATTTTTGTTGCTAGTTCATAACTGAAAATGTCCTGCCATTATGAATCATAATGTAAATATTTTTGGAGATAAAGGTTTGCCAAAGGAGTTGAGACCCACAGTTGAGAACCTCTGAGCTAGAGGCTTAAAACAACAGAAATTAATTCTCTAGATTCTGGAAGCAAAACACTCTAAGCCAAAGTGTTAAGAGAGGCCTACATTCTCTTGGAAAGGGCTAGTAAGAACTCTTTTTTACTTGTATTTTATTATTGTTTTGAGACAGGAACTCAACACATAGTCCAGGCTATCCTTAGACTGACAATCTCCCTGCCTTACCCTCCTGTGTGCTGGGGTTAAAGACAGAGTTTGCCCCACCTAACTGTTCAGAAAGAATTCCTCTTTGCTCCTTCCCCTGTGGCTGTGGCCATCAGTCCTTGGCATCACTTGACTCACAGGCTGTGTCACTGCAAGATCCCCATTTATTGCCACCCTGCGTTTCACTTTCCAGCCTTTCGCTCTTAGTTTGGCTTAAGGATGAACCCTACTCCAGTGACTTTGCCCTAACTAGTACAGGCATAATGATTCTTTCCAATAAAGGCTAAATTCCTAACTACTGGAGGGTTAGGGCCTCCCCTTATCTCTGGGAAGGCACACCTCAGTTACAACATAATCTTGAATGTGAAATTAACCATCCTGCCTCCTACCTTGGAAGGTTCTTAAAGGGAGTATTTATTGTGAACCAGTGCCACCTGGGCAAGAAACAGTGGGCAACTGAAAAATGAATGCTTGCAGGTTTCTGTCTAATGTTCCAAACAGTCTCTGATTTCTGAGTGTCACATATGCACTCAATTTACCAGGGGCATAGGAACTATTTCAGATCTGCTGCTGCAGTTTCAGTCTTTTTTTTTTTTTTGCCTGTGTAGTCATGGCTGTCCAGGAACTCACTTTGTAGACCAGGCTGGCCTCGAACTCAGAAATCTGCCTGCCTCTGCCTCCCAAGTGCTGGGATTAAAGGCGTGCACCACCACCACTGCCCAGTGCTTCTGGGTCTTAATGCCATCTTTAGAGCAGGTTGTAATTTTCTTTTAAAGGCAGGGTCAGGGATAGGGTAGTTCCCTGCTGACATTTGGGAACTGTGTCTGTGTTCGGTGTTCACGGGCATGCATTAACTCATGTTCTTTTGCATGTAAATAAATGATCACAACCAGCATCCTAGACTTTTCTGTTCTTTGCTGGGCTATGATTTCACTCCTCTCTGCAACTGCTTTGAGTTCAGGTAAGGTGAGCAGACAATGTGAGCAGAAAAATGGGTTTGATGACAGTCACTCTGACCACGGATAAAAGAATAGTAAAAAGAAAAAAAAAAAAGTCTTCAGACCAGGAGACCAACTGGGAGGCAGTTCCACGGGAGAGTTGAGGACAACCTGAACTTGGGCTGCAGAGACAAGCCATTCCTAACTTCAGATTACTCCAAAAAACAGCAGCAAATGAAGAAAATGGAAACTGAAAAGACCGCATTCTCCGTCCTCAGCCTTTATCGTCCCACACCAACAAAAGAAATAAGGCTGGGCGTTGTGGCACAGGCCTTTAATCCCAGCATTTAGGAGGCAGAGGCAGGCAGATTTCTGAGTTAGAGGCCAGCCTGGTCTACAAAGTGAATTCCAGGACAGCCAGGACTACACAGAGAAACCCTGTCTCAAAAAAAAAAAAAAAAAAAAAAAAACCCAAAAAATAAAAACAAAACAAAAAAGAAAAGAAAGAAATAGGGAAAACAATGTATTCAGTCTCAGACTGTGGCCTCCCTTCTGACCTCCTCCACCTCCTTCCCTCATCCTTTTTGCCAGCCGTCAGCTAGCCTGATGACTGGTTTCTGGGTTCTCCATTACAAACACCAGCAGGGACCTAAATATAGTTCAAGTTCTCTCTCTGGGTTGAAGGGTCGGGGAGGATCACTGGGGCTTAGCGAAGCCATGTGGGTATGGGTGTGGAAAGAGTTAAGGTAAATCAGGCGTGGCAGCAGACACCCGGGTTCCCAGCATTCATGAGTCTTTGACACAGACTGAGTTTGAGGGCAGACTGAGATATGTTAAGACCATGTTTCAATGAAGGAAACGAGCGAAGAAGAGAAGGGAGTTCATTTTCTGAATTAAAGCAGAATCCCAAAACACATCAAGACATCTAATACTAAGAAAGGATGCAAGTAAAAAGCAGCAGCAGAAGACAGGCAGTGGTGGCACATCCCAGAACTCAGGAGGCGAAGGCAGAGGCGGAGACAAGCAGATCTCTGTGAGTCAGAGGCCAACCTGGTCTACAGAGCAAGCACCTAGACAGCCAGGGCTACACAGGGAACCCCTGTCTTGAAAAACCAAAACCAAAGAGGCTGGAAAGAAGCAGAAGAATGCAGGGCGCCTGGGGGTTTGTGGAACATACAACCTCCACACTAGAGGGCCCTCCTTGAACCACAGGAAAAGAAACCATTAGCCCAGGAGACATGGAGATGCCATGAAACATCTGAACAAACAGGCCTTGCTAAGCTCCTGTTTTATTACCATTAAATCACACCTTTTCTCTTCCAATCGCATCCATAAAAACAGACGGGCTTCCCTGTTTGGACATTCACTTCTAAAGGCTCCGTGTCACATAAAACATAATAGTAAATACATCTGCACGCTCTTCTGTTGCTAACCTTTTATTACAAGTCTTCCGTGATGGAATCCTCCCCCCCTCCAGGAGAACTGCAGGAGAGCCGTGTCTTGCTTTAGGAACAAACGACTCGGTAGAGTCTATCACCCTAAAAAGGCAAGTTGAGGCATGTGGAGCATGAGAATGTAGAGTCAGGCAGTTCACAGGTACTCACTGAGGGACCAGGTTCTACACTCCCAGGCACCCTGCTGATGGCGTATGGGGTGGGGATAGAGGTGGTGCGTGTGCTTGTGCTAGGGAGTTTATGTAGGGCCAAAAAAAAAAGCATGTGCTCCAGTCCTGTGCCCCACCTTACCCTCATCCTGTATATAATAAATCCACAAGAGAAAGATACAGACAACTACACTGATTAAACCAATACAATATATGTATTCTATTGTACAATACAGTACACGAGGGTCAGAGTAACCTTACAACATTTGTTTTGATGGGACCACGGTAGTAACATGACAATTAATTTGGACTTATGACTTCTTCAGTTATTTTGGTTTTTGTCTAAATATTATTTTGGTTAATACATCTGGACCATGCAGTGACATGGAATTCTCAAGTGCGTTGTCAAGGCCGACATGACTGTTGGGGAAGTAGAAAGCTGCGAACTGTCTAAGCAACCACAAAATGAGTCAGGACAAGATGGTGCTCTACCAGTCACTTCACATAGATGGGTTATTAAAGATGAAAAAGAAAAAGAAGGGCATAATAAAAGTGTTTGAAGAAGACAATGCTGGCTGGTGACCAGCGCGGCTCAAAGTAATACATCCCCAGAGAGAATTGGGATAAGCACTGGTTGTGGCCCCAAGGCTGCCACATTTCCTACCTTTCAGATCCTGAGTTCTGTAACAGAGGCCCAGATCTTAGCACAACTGACTCCATGATGGAAGTGCCATTCAGGCTAGAAGGTGCCCTAGCTGTCAATCTGACACAGCCCAGGAGAAACATTTATATGTATAATATCTGACTTCCTATTCTCCAATACTAGGAACATCTCTGGGATTACATAAGTTATAAGTTTCCTTTGTATCTAAGCAAGGTTGTACATTTTCCTTGTTTTTAATTTTTAAATTTTTGGTTTTTTTGAGACAGGGTTTCTCTGTGTAATCCTGGCTGTTCTGGAACTTGCTCTGTAGAACAGGCTAGCTACTGAACTCAAGATCTATCTGAGTTCACACAAACCACCACAGTGATGTAGCCTCATCTCATCTTTCTCTGGATACAGAGATTTTGTAAACCCCGCCTCCCAAAAATTCCACTAGAGAATTCCTACAGCTGATAAACAGCTTCAGCAAAGTGACCGGATACAAAGAAATCAGTAACGCTCTCTGCAAGCAATAAACCAGTTCTCGTTCTCTCTCTCTCTCTCTCTCTCTCTCTCTCTTCTCTGTGTGTGTCTGTCTGTCTGTCTCTCTCTCTCTGTCTCTCTCTCTGTCTCTGTCTCTCTCTCTCTCTCTCTGTCTGTCTCTGTCTGTCTCTCTCCGTCTCTCTCTGTCTCTCTCTCTCTCTCCTCACTCTGATTTGGATTCTTTCACAGCATAAGTCTAAGTCCTCATTCTTTAGTGCAGGGGTTGGGAGGAGCCATGAGAGCAGGATCAGACTTTGATGGTGAATTAATTAGCATCCTCATCATTGGGGCAAAGTACTCAACCCAAAGCAAATTAAAGAAAGAGATGTTTCTTTTGGCTGACAGTTTAAGGGTACAGTCCTTCACACAGAGAAGGTCGTCATGGCTGCAAGAGCTCAAGGCTTCTAGATCTGCATGTGCTCAGAGCTGGAATCCCTTTCCCCCTTTGAGTTCAGTATAGAACCTAGGCCCACAGAGCAGTGACTCCCACATTCAGGTTGAGCCTTCTCGAGCCAATGAATCTAATATAGATAATCCTTCCCAGCTGTGTCCAGAGACTTGTCTCCTTGGTGAATGTGTGTTGACAATAAATATTAGCCATACAGGTGGCATTGGAACAAAAACGGGACTTTCATCTCAAAGGGAATAAGAGATAATTTAATCTGGGCTCATATGAGTGATTATGGCCCAGTAGCACAGATTCCTGTTGCCCTAAAGGCACCCCCTCACCCCGACATGGTAACAGTTTTATGTTGTTTTATAGTAATAGAGAATTCTAAGCCAATGAATTTAAAATAAACACACACACACACACACACACACACACATTGGTGGAAATATCAAGTAGGCAGTTTACAGCAAAGTGGGAAAATATGCTCTAGGTCTCCTTAACCTTTGTGTTGGTGGAAGATTTACCAGTCACAAGAATTTTAGGTAATACACAGAGGTAAAAAATGTGGGTAAAAAATGCCCACTGACAGAGCCAAAGTTAACCAAAGATAAATTGGGTTCTCAACCTGTAAGATTCCAACTCCCCACCATCTGTCAAGAAGCTTTAAAGAGCATATAGTGCAAATGAGACCATCAGTTCACCGCAGGATGAAGGGAAGCAGCAAGGTGCAGAGAGACAGCTGAGACACAGAGGCAGCACCACTGGCCAAGAGCCCCTCTCCCTCAGCCAAGCCTCTTGGCTGCTGTCCGTTCAGGGTTCCCACTCACCCTGCCCACAGGGACATTCACCTCACCCCTGGTCTGCTCCACAGTGTGATGGCCATTCTTGCTTGTCGACGACATCTGGGATAAACTAAAACCCCCAAATTGAGGACACATCTGTGAGGGATTTGTTTAATTTGAGTTGAGAAGATCTACTTCTAGAATGTAGAGGCAGGAAGACACACCATTAACCTGGGCCACACCTTCTGTTGGGAGTACACGGAAGTAGTCAGCACACTGAAGAAGGAAACGTTTGCTCTTTGTGTTGGGGCAGAAAGTCTTTCCGCGACTCACATGAATGAACACCCATCTCAGTCAGACAGGGATGGTTTATTGAACACACACCCTAATACTGATAGGATCAGGGACGTAGCTCAGAATTATCTGAATGACGACAACAAAGATTTCTCAGGACAGGAAGTGCTGTCCAGTGGTAAGCTCTGACTCAAGCCATTTTAGACATGAAAGAAAGTTCATACTGACCTGTAACTTCATGAGTTCTACTTAAAGCTCATGTGGAATTTCTTTTCTTTTCTTTTCTTCTCTTTTCTTTTCTTTGTTTGTTTGTTTTTTGAGACAGGGTTTCTCTGTGTAGCCCTGGCTGTCCTGGAACTCACTCTGTAGACCAGGCTGGCCTCAAACTCAGAAATCTGCCTGACTCTGCCTCCTGAGTGCCAGGATCAAAGGTGTGTGCCACCACGCCCAGCTTGGAATTTCTTAAGATTAACAAACTTCTTACAGAAATAACAGGGTATGTGATCGGCATGACCCTACTCTGAGTCAAGTTATTTTTCTGTGTCAATGACTAGCAGGCATGTTACAGTACCACTATGAAATAGCTGGCAGGCATGGAGCAATGGCTACAACTATGCTGGGTGAGGGAGCAGACCTCAACACTTAGCCTGTTTGCTCTCACTGGCAAGTCTATTCCTCAGTGGCATCAGAGCCTACTTCTTTAGGATTCCAGCTGAGACATCCAGCCTCGTCACCTGCTCTGCCTAACACACTTGAGGCTGTGGTTTTGGTTTTGTGGTACTGGATTGAATTAAGGGTGGCACACACCTTGGATACCTGAGTTGCACCCTGGCCTTCTCTATACTTGTTATTTTGAGACCGGGTTTCACAAAATTCCCCAGGCTGGCCTCAAATTCATTCTGTAGCCAGGTAGGCCTTGAACTTGCGATCCTCCTGCCTCAAGCTTCCAGCATGGCTTGGATAGGAGGCCTATGCCACCAGGACTGGCAACTTGATTGACTTTAATGGTTTGTTGCAAAGCCACATCTAATGGCTCTTCATCCCTCCCAGTGCTCTGGGGCTCACTCCACAGCGTCTGTTTCGGAAGCTTAGCATCCACGAGCTCAGGTGAGACTCTTCTCGCTCCTTCCAGGTCCTCCAGGACTGGCTGTGGGCGAGTGCTCATGACCTATGCACTGACGATGACGGGTCAGAGCCTGGACCTGTCATGGGCTCTGGCAGCCCTAACAAGCTAGGTTGGGCCATCCTCAACTAACCAGGCAGTGAGAAGCAGAGACATGAGATTTATCCACGTGATCATCCAACAGGAAGAGGAGCAAAGAGGTCCAACGACTCTGTGTCCTGGAGGGAGCAAGGGTGGCCTAACTACAAGCCAGCCCCAGGGTGTGGGAGCTGGTCCAGTCCCTCAAAGACTGCAGCACTTGGGAGAGTGGCCCCTGCGTTCACCCCCCACCCCCAGGCCCAGATCCAGGGCTGAGTCGGCTCACCCCGTAGCATCTATATCATCTGTGATGGTGAATTTTTACACAGTGGATGAAAACGTGCTTCAGTAAACAGTTTTAGCTTCTGATGGTTTTTTTATCCCTCCCTCCTTAAATTTTTTTAAACTTCTGAAACCATCTTACTTTTACAGATTAGTTGGAAAATATTACAGAGAATTTCTGTAGAAGCTTCACCCAGCTTCCCCAAATGTCAGCTTACATAACTGCCAAATATTTATCCACACTCAAAAATTAGCATGTCCAACAGCATAACCCAAGCCATGCACTTCACTGGGATGTCACAGTTCCCAAGGTCCATTTTCTGTTCCAGGACTTCTCACGTGTATGTAGGCCTTGGGCCCTTTTAGTCAGCCCAAGTCTGGATGTGGTTTCTCAGTCTTTCTTTGTTTTGCAGGATAAACACTTTGGAAAAGTACTGGCCAAGAGGACCAGAAAGACAAGGCAGTATTCTCACTTGTGTGTGGATTCAGAACAATCACATTCACAGGATCAGAGAGAGGAATGGTGTTTACGAGAGAGAGAGAGAGAGAGAGAGAGAGAGAGAGAGAGAGAGAGAGAGAGAGAGAGAAGAACATTGGGACAACATTTCAAGGAGACATGACGTATACATTTTAGTTCTTGATGACACAGCATGATGATAAGACAGTACTTTGCATGTTACAGATTATTAACAGTAAACCCCAAAAGCTCTCTGTATAAAAATAGTACTTGAGGTGAAAACAGGTGTAGTAGCTTGATTCAACAATCGTTTTTGTGGGTATATGTACATTATGCATATACATAAACATATATACATACTCAGCACCATAAAATATGTATAGCATTTATTTTGGCCCATTTGCTATATTTAACTTACTATTACTGTTTATGTGCATGTCAAAGGATAATTCTGTGGAGTCAGTTTTCTCCTTCAACCTTTAAGTGTGTTACAAGGATTAAATTCAAATCACTTGCCTTTCAAGGCAGGTGCCCCTTCCCCAGGCCCCCCGTCTATTTACTGTAAAGAGTTAGAAAGTGACTCAGATGCCAACACTCTTTTATTTGAGAGAGAGAGAGAGAGAGAGAGAGAGAGAGAGAGAGAGAGAGAGAGAGAGAGACATTCAGGAAAGGAATGAGCTGAGGTGAGGACAAGTCCTGAATGGAAAGAAGTCGATGCTCATGAAGGCAGAGGCAGATTAAACTGTGAATTCAAAGTCAGCCTGGTGTACCTGTAAAGCTCCAGGCCAGCCAGGACTATAGAGTGAGACCCTGTACCCCCTTGACACCACCCCCAATCCAAAACAAACAAACAAAAAAGTGCTGTTCAGGTATTTTGTAGAAAGGTCCTTAATTGAGGTTCATTTGATGATGATTTCTCATGAATACAATGACAGTGTGGATTTTTTTCCCTTTTTAAAGATTTGTTTTGTTTTATTGGTATATGTATATGTGTGTCTATGTGAATTTTTATGTGCACTGTGAGAGTGTAGGCGCTCACAGAAGTCAGAGAGTGTGGGGTCCCCTGGAACTGGAGTTACAAGTAGTTGTGAAGTGACTAATGTGGGTATTGGGAACTGTTGTTTTAAAAAAATACAATCTCAAACTTCAATTTACCAAAAGACGACTCAGGACACTGTGGTGAAAGCCTGGTAGCTCTGAGAGGCAGAGAAAGCAACCAGCTGACTGACCTTCCTACTTCACTGATGTCCCAGAAGGAAGAAAACTCCATGTCTTAAATACCCTTCAACACAAGGCTCTCCTTTCAGTCTCCTTAGTTCACTCCCGGTCAGCTGGTTGCTCACTCCACCTGGTGACCTAGGGTTGACTTGATTTAGCTCCTGTTTACAGAGAGCTCTTGGGGTTAAAGGTGTGTGCTCAGGCTGAGCCGCACCACCACTACTTGTTTACAGTCAACAGAAAGGTGTTAGGGCTTGGATAAAAGGTGTTAGGGCTGAGCCACACCACAACAAGGTTTTCCAAGTTCCTAATTTATGGTTCACAATGTGATCAAACATCCTGCAACAGAGAACTGGAACCCTGGGTTGTCTACAAGAACAATAAGGCTCTTAAGCATGAAACCATCTCTTTAGAACTTGGAGTTGTGGATTATAGGGAAGGAAATCAAGTAGGCAACATGTTGCATTACAGGCATCTTGGAGTGTATGTGTGAGCTGCACAAGACTTTCAGTAACTTTTGCTTTTTTCTTAAACAAGGTGTCATCTCCATGTTTGTTTGAGTTAGGGTTCTATTGCTGTGATAAACACCACTGACCAAATGCAACCAGTGGAGCGTCTTAGTTTGGATTTTATTGCTGTGAAGAGACACCATGATCATGGCAACTCTTTTTTTTTTTTTTTTTTTTTTTCGAGACAGGGTTTCTCTGTGTGTAGCCCTGGCTGTCCTGGCACTCACTTTGTAGACCAGGCTGGCCTCGAACTCAGAAATCCGCCTGCCTCTGCCTCCCAAGTGCTGGGATTAAAGGCGTGCGCCACCACGCCCGGCTCATGGCAACTCTTAAAAAGGAAAACATTTCATTGGGATTGGCTTACATTTCAGAAGTTCAGTCCATTATCATCATGTCAGAAAGCATGACAGCGTGCAGGCAGATCTTGTGCAAGAGAAGGAGCTGACAGTTCTCCAGATCTGAAGGCAGCAGGAAGAGAACTGTTACACTGCACGTGGCTTGAGTGTGAGACCTCAAAGCCTACCACTTAGTGACACATTCCAGCAAAGTCACACCTATTCCAACAAGGCCTACTTCTTGATAACACCACTCCCTAAAGACTTATGGGGGCCATTTTTATCCAAACCACCAAAGTGAGGAAAGGATTTATTTTGCTTATAATTCCAAAGTATAGTAGTGCATAAACTAGAGAAGTCAGGGCAGGGACTCAGAGCAGGAACCTGGAGGCAGGAACTGATGCAGAGATCATGGAGGAGTGCTGCTTACTAGCTTGCTCCCCATGACTTGCTCAGCCTGATTTCTTACAGCATCAGGACCACCTGCCTAGGTGTGTAGTACCACCCACAATGCGCTGGATCCTCTCATTTTCAATTATCAATCAAGAAATTGTACCAGGATTCTGACAGAACTGTAACAACACGCAGTATACCCTTTTAAGGCCAAGGGGCACCCCATCTTCTGCACGTTTGCTAGAATTGTGAATACAAGCAGGAAGCTTGTGTATATATCAACAAAACAATGCACAGAGTAGACAAGCTCACCATACATGCAGAAGTGCAGCTACAAATGGGTAGTGTTCTACATAGTGCCCAGGCTATGAACACCAGGTGCCTCTATTATGCAGGCACTGCTGACACAGTGGACACACTCTCTCCTCCACTATTTACACTCCTCTCTCTCTCTCTCTCTCTCTCTCTCTCTCTCTCTCTCTCTCTCTCTCTTTCTCTCTCTCTCTCTCGTCCTTTTTCTCTACAGTCCTCTAAAGATCTGTTTCCACCACTCTAGCTATCTCTGTGCTGCCTCCTGAAGTTGGTAGATTCCCACCTTCAATTGCTACATTTATTTCTGCTTGTGACTTTTCCTGGGGAAATGTGTGTGTTGAGGGAGGGAGGAAATCTATCCACTCAAGATAGGACAATGATGATAAACCAAAGAAATATCTCCTCCCAAGTCTAGCCCCCACATTGCTCTTGGAAGCATGGGAGAGAGGTTTCTTGCAGTAGTGCTGGTGATTGGTGACTTAAAGACAGCTGTGATCATCAGAATGCTGAAGAGAGCTGGTGGTGACTCAGGCAACCATGTCCCTGGAGCTCCCTGAACAACTCTGAGGCAGAAACTAGAAAGCTTTGTCTCCCTAGCATTTATCACTGCTTCTAGAACCATGCAGAGGTCTCTGTGAATCTCACGTTGTAACTTGCTAAGGTTTCGGAGTCTCTAAGTTGAATGTTTACTTTCTTCTTTCCAGGAGAGAATGTTTTAGTTCAGGGAGAATTGGCTACACATCTCTAGTACAGTGAGAGATATTGTGTCTGATTTTCTGGAAATCTAAACAGATAGCTTGTGGTCACTTGTTTATTGATCAGTCCAGGCATGAGTTATTGATGGCCTGTAAGCTATAAACAAAGTCTGGACTCAATTTCTGTCATAGGAAACATAGATTGATGTCACAGTTCACACAAAAGGCTTAAGAGTTCCATGATCAGAAAGGATCAGGCCCTTAGGGAACATAGAGATTCACCATCTCTGTGGCTTGACATTTCTGTAAGGTCATTCAGATCGACAAGTTTCTAAAAGCAAAGCAGAGTGGACCTGTTGCCATGGACACAGAGGTGCAGGTGGGGAGTGTTTCAAGAGGTGGCAGAAGAGGCTATTGAAATGCCCAAGTAGCTCTATATTCTTGTCTATGCTAACTCCCTTCAGGGGATACTTAGGTGGGATACACACTCTGCTGTATGTAATGACTCAGTCAAAAATAGTTTCCTTCCTTAGATCATAAGATTCTGAAGAAGGGATTACACCTGATTTGCTTACCACTGTGAGCCTAGCACAATGTCAGGTACATAAAAGATACCATATGATAGTCACTGAATAATGCAAGTAAATTCATAAGTGATATGGAATTAAGGAGGTCCATGCTTTCCTTATGAAAAATTTTAATCTTATGATTTCAGTCATTGAGGTCTTGCATACGATGGTTAGATTTAATTATCATCTTGATATATAAAAGAGAGTCTCTGAGTAACTGCTAGATTGGACTGGCTTGTGAGCATGCCTATGAAGACTACCTTAATTTATGTGGGAAGACCCAGCTCACTATGGGCAGCACCATTCCCTTGGCATGGGGTCCTGACTGAGTAAGAGGGACCCCTCTTTGACTTTGCCTTTGACTGTGGATGTGATGTGACTGGTGACTTCCCTGAGATGGTCTGAAACGCAGAATTGTGCGCATGTATAAACTCTTCCTCCCCCGAGTTGTTTTTATTTCCAGGTAATTTTATCACAGCAACCGAAATGAAGCTAGAACCAGTGTCCTCCATTGTGTTATTAGAATACTATTCTGCTTACTCTACATTTTCAAATAGAAGAGACATTTGTGACTAGAGATTGAACTATGCCAGAGAAAGTGGTGGGGTTTGCTGTTGTTTGTGGTGCTGGTAGTGGAACCCAAGGCCTTGAACATGCTAAGCAGGTACTCTACCATTAAGCTTCATTCCCATCCCTTGAACACAGTTAAGGTTAAATTGACTTTGAAGTCTGTGTTCAGGTTTTCAGTTGGCGTACTGATGAGGCATAAGTATCTGGAGGCTTCAGTCTTGGAAACTGGGGAGCCCAGGGATAGTTCTAGCTACATCACTGCAGAGGGCATCATGGAAGGAATGCATATGAAAGGGAGAGAGTGATTTAGACTCTAGACACACTGTCTTCTAACTATTCACCTTCATAAGGACTCCATCAAGGAGCCACAAGAGTATTTTAGTCCTTTCTGAAGGCCCCAGCACCCCACCTCATCTCAGTGACCTAGCTTTCTCCTGTTAGTCCCAGTTCTTCCAAATCCTACCACCTGTGGGAACTAAAGGGGGCAGGGGAAGGAGGATAAGGGAGGATAGCCCACGTCCTGCCAGAATTCCTCCTATGCTCTGGGCAGGCGGACGTGGGAGGACTGTCAGACGCTTTCTACTTGGTCCTGGGTGGGCATCTAAGCCACTGACCCCACTCGATGGGGGGTGGACAAGGGGCATCCCCTGACCGGGGGGGGGGGACCCGGGGGCAACATTCTGTAGCTCTGGAGTTATGGGAGAGAGGGCATAGGGGGAGAGGTTCCCATACAGGCGAGAGTCTGCACAGCGGGCCTTGATGAACAGAGACAGTCTATGGTTTTAGAGCTTTATTGTAGAAAGGCAGGGGGAAAGAGAAAAGGTAAAAGAAAGAGAGAGAGACCGGCCATGGCCAAGAGGAGAAAGGGAGAAAGGAGAGAGAAAGAAGAAAGTCTAGAAAGTAAGAGGGAGAGAGAGGAAGAGAGTGAGAGAGAGAGAGGAAGAGAGTGAGAGAGAGAGGAGAAAGGAGAGGAGAGGAGAAAGTAAGAAGAGTATAAGGGGAGTAAGAGAGTGAGGTGGGGCCAAGCAGGCCATTTTATGGTATGCTGTTATCTCTTCTGTTGCTAGTAACTGGGGAGGAGTCTAGCCTGAAGGTCAGAAGCTTGGGTCTAAGTGACTACTAACCATGCTTCTCTTGTGGGGGCTGAAGGGGCAGTAACTTGGACAGGAGGCAGGGTTCTAGGAGACATGAGAGAACTCCTTCCATCTCATGTAGGTGAATTATCACCACGGGGTCCCGGGGTTCAACATCTAGCCTTGACTGGAAACCAGATTGTCTTTGCATAGCCCAATGCCCCACAACCAGCTTTAAACATCACCCCACTAGGGGCCAAGCTTCAATCATGCATTTTTGGGGATGTCAAATGACATCCAGACCATAACAAGGTCTTTAAGAGTTTAGTAGGGAAAATACAGATTGTAGAATCAGATATTTGGGTTCAAGTCTCCATTTCATCTTTCATTAACAATGGGATGTTGCAGACTTTGTCTATTACCCTCAGATTAGGTTCTGCTACTATATAATAAGTGCCATTTTCATAGCATTTGTTATGGGGATTAAGTGAAATTTTATGCATAATACATGTATATATGGGTAGGTTTGGTATGAAATAAGTAGCTGGGCATGGTGGCGTACACATTTAATCCCAGTACTCAGGAGAAAAGAGGCAGGCAGACCTGCCAGTTCAAAGCCTGGTCTACAAGAGTGTGTTCTAGGACAGTTAGAGCTACACAGACCCTCTCAACAAATGAACAAAAACAAAATAAAAAATTCTTTCACACAGAATTCACAGCACCAAGTCTTTAGACTTGCCACACCCTGGTGAATGTTTACAAGTGCTCAGAAGCCTTTGTTCTCTGGGTGGCGGTTTGAATGAGAATGGTCCCCAAATGCTCCTGGAACTATTTGGAAATGACTAGGGGGCATGGTCTTATTAAACTAAGTGTGTTGCTGGGGTCTGGCTTTGAGGTTCAAAAGCTAGCCCATTCTGAATGTTTTCTTTCTCCCTTCTTCATGGTTGTGTCTCAAGATGAGAGCTCTCAGCTACTGTTCCAATGTCGTGCCTGCCTGTCTGCTGCCGTGCTTCGCACCATGGTGGTCATAAGCTCTAACCCTATGGCAGTTTAAGCCCCAAATAAGCGTTTCTCTTTGCAATTTGCCTTGGTGATGGTGTCTTATCACAGAAATAGAAGAGTAACTAAGACAGTTCTCCCTCTAGATAGGCATCTATTTTTATTTCCTGGCTCAGGGTCATTGTATCATACTCCACATTAAGTATTGTAACAGCAGAGCTGGAGAGAGGGCTCATTGGTTAAGGGCACTGACTGTTCTTCCAGAGGACCTGGGTTCAATTTTCAGCACCCATACTGCAGCTCACAGCTGTCTGTAACTCCAGAATCCAACACAGACGCACACGCAGGCAAAACACCGGTGCACATACAATAAATAAATTAATTTAAAAAGCATAACAGAAAATTCGATTAAAGAAAAAGAAGTGTTTGAAATAGGTATTAGGGAATTTTAACCAGAGAGAGCACTGGAGTAACACAGAGAAATCCCTGCTGGAAGCAACTATCATGTTCACGGCCCGAGCATAAAGGCAAGAGGTTGGAGTTATTGTAGTCTAGAGGCTTGAAGGAACAGTCAGTCCTATGCGATTAGGAAAGGATGCCCAGAGGAAAAGGCCAGTGGGGCTTCGGAGAGCACAAACAATGGAGTTGGTTCTAGGCTTGCCAAAAAAAAAAAAAAAAAAAAAAAAAAAAAAAAAAAAAGCAGCCAGAGACTGGTACTGCAGGGATGCAGGGATGCAGGCCGAGACTGGAGATATCACAGGGCTTGTTTTCCAACCCCAGGCTTGAAGCCTCCCTTGTACTACTCACTGTGGGCAGAGGTCAGGATGCTGCCAGCCAGCAGGTAAAGGCAACCAGCATCCCCAGGTCGCTGCCTAGCATCATAGAGCCCAGTGTGTGTGGAAAAAGGATGCTGGAACAGCGAGACAATCCCTTTTCCATCTGCAGGATCCTGCAACTTAATTTATACACTGTCTTAATTAAGGTTTCTTTCTTTTTTTTAAAATAAGATTTATTTATTATTATAAAGTACACTGTAGCTGTCTTCAGGCACGCCGGAAGAGGGCATCAGATCTTATTACGGGTGTTGTGAGCCACCATGTGGTTGCTGGGATTTGAACTCAGGACCTTTGGAAGAGCAGTCACTGCTCTTACATACTGAGCCATCTCACCAGCCCTTAATTAGGGTTTCTATTGCTGCAATGAAACACCGTGACCAAAAGCAAGCTGGGGAGGAAAGGGTTTATTCAGCTTATACTTCCACACTGCTGTTCATCACCAAAGGAAGTCAGGACTGGAACTCAGACAGGGCAGGAACCTGGAGGCAGGAGCTGATGCAGAGGCCATGGAGGGCTGCTGCTTACTGACTCACTCAGTCTGCTTTCTTATAGAACCCAGGATCACCTGCCCAGGGACAGCACCACACACGTGGGCCTGACACTCCTCCATGATCATTAATTGACAAAACACCCTTAAAGCTGGATCTTAAGGAGGCATTTTCTCAATTGAGGCTCCCTTCTTTCAGGTGACTCAAGCTTGTGTCAAGTTAACATAAGACTAGCCCAGCATACCCTCTCACACTTTTAGTGGTCGCCAAGAACTCAATCATATAATCTACTTATCCCTTTTCATGGTGCTGGATATTTATGTGGCTTCCAGATTTTAGTCTCTGAAATGATGCTGCAATGATAGTTGATAAAATTATGACTCAATATATTTGAGGAGAAAATAGTCATAGTTTGTCTTTTTCTGGGCCTTAGAATTAGTGTTTTTCTCACCATCAAATACTTCTCACAAATACTCTGCAAACCTGAATGCTGTAAGCAAAGCTGTCATCTCTCACTTCACTCTCGCGGAAGGAGGATCGATTCCACCAAAACAAAGGCACACCGCGATCAGAAAAGCTCTGGTGCTGAAGACGGAAGGAACTGCCCCGGGCTTCATTTCCTTCCTCTTCAAATACAGCCCGTTGCCAGCCAACCGGCAGCAGGCGCACAGTCTTCTGAGCGCTGGTAAATACTCACCAGGGCGTGGCAGTCCATGCTGCCTGCAGTGTTTTCTTTCGGACTGGCCTTTGAGACAGACCTTGCCTTGCTCCTACGTTCTTCCATGCGGGTGCCTGGACATGGTTTTGGGATGCAAGGGCGCCATCTTGTGGGACTTTCGTGTTGAACTCTAGTTCTTTGAAAGCGACCTCACTGATACTGCGATCTTTTTGTCTCAATTATCCTACGGTGCTGACGAGGTTGTTCTGTCTTTTTTTTTTTTTTTTTTTTTTCCGAGACAGGGTTTCTCTGTATAGCCCTGGCTGTCCTGGAACTCACTCTGTAGACCAGGCTGGCCTTGAACTCAGAAATCCGCCTGCCTCTGCCTCTTGAGTGCAGAGGCCCGGCTGAGGTTGTACTATCAATTTGAACTCCACATTTTGAGAACATGCATTCTTTCTTATGATGATTCTTAATGTGCCTACATTAAAAAGTAATTTAAATTAAATATTTATTTATTTATTTTTACTTATTTTTACTTATTTATGGGTGCGAGGGCCATGTGAAGATTACAAGGCAACTTTTGGAAGTCAAGTCCTTTCTTTCCTGAGGACTGAAATCAGGTCATCAGCCTTGACAGCAAGTGCCTTTAGTCACTGAGCTAGCTCATAGGCTCTTGAAGTTTTATTTATTGGAGACAGGGTTTCTTTATGTAGCCCCGGCTGTCTTGGAGCTCTCTATGTAGGCCAGGATGGCCTTGAACTCAAAGAGATCCATAGTGCACATGTATGTAGCAGTCAGGGGACAACTTGTAGGACCATATTCTATCCTCCCATCAGGTGGGTTCCAGGGCTTGAACTCAGATGGTCAAGCTTGGTGGCAAGCACCTTTATCTGTTGGGCCACGTCAGTAGCTCTAGTTGCCGATTTACATAAACTGTGGTCAGTCTAGGTCTCACACCCTGTGTCTTCAGCTTACTACATGGACTCATCTTCCTGCTGTTCAGTCTAACTCAGTGCCATCTTCCTTGGCACAATTTATTTCCTTAGTGGTGGACACTGGTGCAGGCAGTCCTGACAGGAAGCCCTTGGAGCCACCCTCTGACCATTAGCATGTCTCTCTGGGGACATCTGGCCAGGAGGCAGGCTTGCTCTAAGTTTCCTTAAGATTGTCAGTGTGTAGGCAGCAGACACAGGGATCTTGTTTCCTGAGTCCACGCTAACACTCCTAGATCACATTCTACTTTTTGCCAATCTGGTAAGTATGGGTTGGTGTCTTGTCTTAATTTGTACACTGCTCAGAGCTTTCTTGGGGACTCAGGCCAATCTTTGTGCTCTCTCCCCTCTCAAGCGGAATGCAGTCATCAGCTGCTTCTTCCCTCTTCCCCCTCCTTCTGCTCCTCCCCTCCTTCTGCTCCTCCCCCTCCTTTTGCTCCTCCCCTCCTTCTGCTCCTCCCCTCCTTCTGCTCCTCCCCTCCTTCTGCTCCTCCCGTTTCCACCCCCCCCATTCCCTCTGCTTCTCCTTGTTTCTCCCCTCCCTTTTCCTTTCCCACCTAGAATCTCACTTTTGCCCAGGTTTGCCTCAAACCCTTGAACACAAGTGTATCTTCCCCCAGCTTCCCACATAGCTGGAGTTATAGAAGCCTCTGACTGCCCAGCCTCTTTGCTTGTTTTTCTACCAAGTTGTTACATAGTCTAAAGGTCAGTCACCCAAGAGTGTTTCAGAAATGTTAATTTATCCGGGGAAACGCTTCCAATAGGACTGTGCCTGAGCTACTGGTTACATGTTATTTTTTTATTATTATTATTATTATTTGGTTTTTTTGAGACAGGGTTTCTCTGTGTAGCCCTGGATGTCCTGGAACTCACCTTGTAGACCAGGCTGGCCTCAAACTCAGAAATCCCCCTGCCTCCGCCTCCCAAGTGCTGGGATTAAAGGCGTGCGCCACCACAGGTTATTACTATTATCATTGCAATTCATCTGCATTAGTTTTTTAAAAAAGCATTCTTAGCTATTTCATTTTATCTTTAGTATCCATTTTGTAGTGAGGTGTCAGATGCATTTTATCCTATGATATACTTATTCGAAGTGTTGCTTTTTTTTTTTTTTTAAGATTTATTTATTTCATTTTATGAGTACACTGTAGCTGTCTTCAGACACACCAGAAGAGAGCATTGGTTCTCATCACAGATGGTTGTGAGCCACCATGTGGTTGCTGGGAATTGAACTCAGGACCTTTGGAAGAACAGTCAATGCTCAGCAGAGCCATCTCTCCAACTCTGTATTAGAGTTTTATCTTAAAAGATAAATGTGTGGTATTAGCCTTTAATCCCAACACCTGGGAGGCAGCGGCAGGTGGATCTCTGTGAAATTGAAGCTAGCCTAGTTGGAATACTGAGTTCCAGGACAGCCAGAACTGCTTAATGAGACCTGTCTGGGGGGGGGGGGGAACCAAACAAATAAAACACATATGTAGGAGTCAGTTCTCTCCTTCACTTGGGGTGAGATTTGTCTCTCACTATGTTACAAGAGTGAAGTCCTGTCTTTGCCTCCTGTCTCATGGGGGGAATGGCTGGCATTAGAGATGAGCCACCATATCCCATCCTGTATGTGGGTTCCAGAGAGCAAACCCATGGTATCAAAAGCAAATGCTTTTACCTGCTAACTTGCCTCACTGGTTCCTGTCCATGGGATCATAAATGTCCCCCAAACATCCACATGTTTAAGGGTTTGGTCATCATCTAGGTGCTGTTAGGATGCAATGAAGCCTTTTGAAGCTACCTTCATGATGGACTGTGATCTACAGGACACATAAGCTGAATTCAACCCTTTCCCCTCCAAGTTGATTTCAGTCATGTTGTGTGAGACCCCGACTTAGAGCGTTTTTCCCTGGAAGGTAAAGCCCCAAGCTTGTTTTCCCTGATCTCTAAATATGCAGCCAGAAAGAAGCTCTTTGTTCTCTATAGCCAGCAAAAAACCTTTTTTGTTTCTGTGCCTTACAGCCAGAGATGTGATAATTGTAGGAAGACCTACAAGGACATGGAGATAGACACTGGAGAGGAGGCTGCAGCTCACTCCCCTCCCCCTCCTCCCTCGCCAGAAAAGAGATGTAACCAACTCTCTTCCCAACTCCTCCCAATTCCTCAGCTAGCTGTTAAAAGCCCCCTACTGTTACCACTCAGGGTCGAACTCCCCTGCCCTGCACGGTGGCAGAGGGACTTCATCCTCAGCTAACTGATAATAAAACCTCTTGCAGTTTGCATCAGGTGTGGTTTTCTCTCGAGTCATTGGGGTGCTGGCCAGCTCATCCCGGGACTTGAGCGGAGGCCCAGCTTTGGGGGTCTTACAGTTGTTTGTCACAGCACAGGAAACAAACTAGAAGAGAGGTTGGCACAGGATCATGGAGTACTGTTCTCACAGATCTGACCATGGTGTTTTTGGAAGGACTGTGGAAGATATTTGGGGTTTTGAGATAGAAAACAATTCTGTGCTCAGAGTTCAATGAGCTGTCACAGGAGCTTGGAAGACAGGAATATGGGAGGCAGTGCAGACAACAAAGGTCTGGTTTGGGGAGTTCCAGAGGGGAAGCAGAGACTTTATAGAGCCATCTTTGTGCTATTTTGAATTAAGAATCTGGGGTTTCAGCCGGGCGTGGTGGTGCACGCCTTTAATCCCAGCACTCGGGAGGCAGAGGCAGGCGGATTTCTGAGTTCGAGGACAGCCTGGTCTACAGAGTGAGTGCCAGGACAGCCAGAGCTACACAGAGAAACCCTGTCTCGAAAAAACCAAAAAAAAAAAAAAAAAAAAAAAAAAGAATCTGGGGTTTCTCATTAGCTGGGGCTGTGATTAGTAAGAGACCAGCACCACTGAGGTGTGGTCTGGGAAGTGTTTCCTCATGGTCAGCACCCCAAGAGGGACCAAAGCTGCATCTCAAGCCGGGTGCACAACTTCAGAGTGATCCACATAGCACTGGTTTTGGTGGCGTGAGAGCTGCAGGACAGGGATGTCTACAGAGAGGCATGGCACCAACCCTGAGAGACCAGGGTGCCACCATGCCTTCTCAGGTGCATGGTTCCACTTACACAACTTCAAAGAGTCATCCGTTCACATCTTTTCCATTTTGCCTGTGTGTGCATGAGAAGTTCTTGCTGCTCTCTAACTGGTGGTCTTCCTGCTTCTGCCTCCTGGGTTCTGGGGTTACAGGTATAAGCCAGCAAGCCTGCTTTAAACAGCTGTTACTAAGTTGTAGGAATGATATTTTCTAGATGTCAGTCCTCCTGGGCTCTATGATTTGTAACCGTTTCCTCTAATCTAAGAATTATGGTTCCTCTTTCTTGCTATGTAGTCCAGGATCTCCATTGAGTTCACAGAGATGTAGTCCACTGAGCTGAGCTCTAACTCCGAGGAAGATCCCTTTGCATACTCGTTGTCTTGCTTCTACCGTCTTTTCTTGTGCTTTGGGAATTGTAGCTAGGAAACCAGAAATAGTCCCAGTACCATGGAGCTTTGTGGCTTCTTCCATTCAGCCCATTGATGTGTTTGGAGTACATGTTTTTTTTTTTTTTTTTTGCATATGGTAAAAGGATTCAGCTTCACTCTTTTTCATGTGGATATCTAGTTTTCCTAGCACAATTGGTTGAAAAAAAAAACCCAGTAGTTTCTTTATTTAATATTCTGGGCAGTCTTGTTGAAAATTATTTGACACATCTGTGAGGGGTCTCTACTGTAGTCCTTCGGTCTTGCAGGTGTGGCCAACCCTTTGGTATTGAGATACTTTACTGTCATGTCTTTAGTCCCAGCACTTGGGAGACAGAGGCAGGTGGATCTCTGTGAACTCAATGGAGATCCTGGACTACATATTAAGGTGTAGGCCAGGCAGAGTAACATAGTGAGACCCTGTCTCAAAACAACCTAAGACCCCTACAACAAGCCCCCCAAAATCTCGTAATGTTTTGTGATTTTGTTGTTGCGCACTGTTTCCATGGAGACATGGACAAATGTTTCACCAGATAAAGGACAGAGTACTGGAGAGAGAGCTCAAAAACTTAAAGCACTTGCTATTCTTGCAAAGAAGCTGGGTTTGGTTCCTAGCACCACATGGTGTCTCACCATCTACAGGTACACACAAGGTATACATACGTACGTGTAGGTAAGACACTTGTACACATAAGATAAATAAATCTGAAAAAAAAAAAAAAAGAATGGATGAGAGACCAAACTAGCAATATCACCCAAGTCTAGCTTGGTGAGCTCATGGGTTTATTGGGATCACTTCAGAAACATGGGGGTATTTGCAGGAGCAGGAGCTTCCACATACACATGTATGTCCACCTGTATACATACACATACACATGTACATCTTCACATAACATCATTTCATATTTATTTTATTGCAAGCTACTTTATAGTGCCATATTTCCCACAACCCAAGATACTGTAGCTTAAGAAAACTTGCTATTATGATCACTGTATGTGTGTGATGTGTGTATCTGTGTGTGTATGAGTGGTTTTAGATGGAACTCTGTGTGCTGCTTGTTAGGAAAGCATGGTACACAGCTGTGTCCTTTGCTGGCTGAGCCCTCTCCCCTCTGTGTCTGGGAGAGGAGACTGTATTTATATTTCAAAAGCATAGAACATTTAAAAAAGAAAAATTTTTTTGTATCAATGTAAATACTTCATCCTGCTGCCAGACAGGACACTGCCATTATGTGCTATTTCAAGGCAGGGAGCAAAGAACACTGGAGCAAGCCTTTAACTGCACGTATTCCCTAAGCTACCATGGCTTCTGGGATCCGTACCTGTCTTGGGAATGAAGTTCCTCCCCTGACTTGTTTAGCCCTCCAGAAAGCACACTTTGTACATAAGTCTTTAATAGAGCAGTGTGGATTTCCATAAAGGAATACTTTGTGTAATGAAAAGTCACCAAGAAATGATGGAGTCGGAGCTGGTGAGATGGCTTATCAGGTAAAGGCACTTGATGTCAAAGCTCGTGACCTGAGTTCAATCTCTGGGACTCCCACGGTAGACAGAGAGAACCAGCTCCTACAGGCTGACCTCTGACTTCCCACTGTGGCACACACTTATTCACCTCCCCTTCATCCCTCCCAAATCCCCCAAATCAGAAAGTGAGTCTTCACATCTTCACACTCAAAAGAAACTCAATGAAGACACAGAAACAGTCAGCTCTTGGAAAAACCACTTTCTGGCTCCTGGAGCTCCATCAGCTTCCCCTTAGAAGGCGCCTTTGCCAGCTTGTTGTCTCCAGGCTTCCTTTACTCCCTTGATGCTTTCCTTCTTCACACACTTCCAGTATTCTTGCACACTCTGCTGCTGTGACACCTGTGCTCGGAAAGAAAGAGGAGCAGTCACTGGTGCTCTGGTGAGGCATGGCTCCATGCCCCTTACAGCCTTGTTTATCGCCTTCCCACACTGCTCTAAAGAAAGCTGAGGGTGGCCTATGCTGCCAAATGCATGAAATGAAAACCGTAGTTATTAATTTCCCTCAGATTATATGTGCTGTGGGAATTCTTGCAGATGAATTGTTTTCTAAGTTGTCATGAATACAAGCATCACATTCTCGATCACCACTCCTTCCTGTCTCTCATCCTAACTCCCTACCATCTGTGTAGACGCTAATGCAAACAAAATTCTGGGCTGTGCTTGTCCCTCAGTCAGAGCACTGACTGCGAGCAGCCATGATGGGTGCTGAGAGTTCTGTGTAGTTCCTAATGTAGCTATTGTTGGTTGAATTTATTAGTTTGCTTAATTATATAGATGAGGTATCTGAGGCACAGAAAAACTAAGTAGCTTTTCTTTTTTTTTTTTTTTTGCTTTTTTTTTTCAAGACAGGGTTTCTCTGTGTAGCCCTGGCTGAACTGGAACTCACTCTGTAGACCAGGCTGGCCTCTAACTCAGAAATCTGCCTGTCTCTGCCTCCCAAGTGCTGGGATTAAAGGCGTGTGCCACTACCGCCCGGCCTAAGTGGCTTTTCAAGATTCATTAGTTAATACACAGCAGAGCAGGACTTGAAACTGGAGATGGGTATTGAGTCCAAGGTCAGATCCAAAGTCAGATCCTAGGCTGATTTCTGAATTTAAATTCAGATTTTTGTATGTGTGTGTGTGCACATGAATATACAAGTTTGTGTGTATGCACATATGTCCAAAGTGTATGTGCATGCATGTGCGCAGTGACAGAAGTCGGAGGATAGCCTTGGGTGTCATTCTCTGGCCTGAAGTTCACAAAGCAGGCTAGTCAGTCTAGCGGCCCCACTGTCTGTCTCCCCAGAACTGAGACTCTCGGCACCTGCCACGGAGCACATGCTGACTAGCCTAGCATATGCATGGGGCCTGCGGTGGAACCCAGGTCCTCCTGATGTTTTCTCCAGACTCAGGTTATTTTTAAAGCAAAGAAAATACTAGCTGGGCATGGTGGCACACGCCTTTAATCCCAGCACTCGGGAGGCAGAGGCAGGCAGATTTCTGAGTTCGAGGCCAGCCTGGTCTACAAAGTGAGTGCCAGGACAGCCAGGGCTACACAGAGAAACCCTGTCTCGAAAAACCAAAAAAAAAAAAAAAAAAAACCAAAAAACAAAACAAAACAAAACCCAAGATGTTTTACCCATAAGCCTCGGTGCATCCTATTTTTCAGTACCCCAAGGAACTCGCCGTGGCTGAGGCACTCGTCCCCGTCCAGGTCAAAGATCTTGAAGACGGTGTCCAGAAGATTGTCCGAGAGCTCCTGTCCAGTCGCCACCTTCACGGCTCTCTTGAACTCTGCTAAAAAGCGAACGAGAAACTGCCAATCAACCAGGTGATTCAGTTCAAGTGGATCTAATCCATACTTCCATTGCTTGAGAAGTAAACACAAGCATACCCACGTGAGTGTATTCAAACCCCACATTTGGCTAAGACACATCAGGAAAGCCAAGGAAGTCATTTCACCTTAATCACGGCTCCCAGGAACATGGTCAACTCCCACTCCCTTCCCCCTTCTTGAGAACAAAAAAGTAAAGAAGCAAGTAAAGTAACTCTTGAGTGAGTGAACTGAGAACACCAGAGGCGTCATCACCGCCTGATCCGTGAAACTACTTACAGACAAGAGAAAGTAAAGGACACACATCTTACCCAGCCTCACAGGGCGATGAGCTAAACTAAACATTTGCATGGCGATAGCAAAATCTTCCAAATGCGTTGTAAAATGGCAAAAGGACTTGAACTCATCCAAACTAATGCTCTAATAAAAACAAAAGGGTTTTAAAGTTACAATTTTGTAGATACATCAAAATCGTATTAATGATAAGTCTTCTACCCTAAAGCCTCTGACCTTATCTCTAGGCAAGTTGATAAGTACTGAAGACAGAGAATACGATCTAGACTCTAGAGCTGCGGTGGGTCCATGCGCCTGTGTGGACCAGTCCTAGTTCCCTTCCTCATTCTCATGTTGAAGATGAGAATCTTCTAGCCCTCTTGTAAGGAGGCTGCGGAGTAAAGTGAGGTCATGGGTGGGCTGTATTCCTGAAAGGCTGATGTCTAAGGGAGTGCACATTAGTGTCCATTGCTGTTCTGTGGACGTGTGCACACACCCACAGAACAGCAGTCACAGAAGGACAGAGGACACACACCGTGTTAGCTGAGAGGCATTTCACTAAGAACAATGTAAACCCAGCTTTGCCAGCACTTGGATCTCAGGCCAGAGAGAAGGCAGGTTTCTGTGCTTTGTGACTGTGGCCAAGGAGCCTAACACACCCTGGCCAGTGGGCCTCTCTTCCTTATGCAGGTTGCAGGGCACGGAGCAAGAGGGCCTATGCTGAAACTTCAGCTCTGCCATCTATGAGGTGTACGATCTAACCCTAAATCTCAGAGAAGCAACACTTAGGTTCTTAGTCCAAGGTCTATGGATATGAACCTTGGTTTATCTGACTTTATTATCTATGTAGTTAAAAACAAACAAAACCCAGGTTAAAAAAGCTTTTTCCAGTAAAAAGAAATCAGAGAGAAAAATTTCCTCCTTCAGGTGATGTTGCCCGGACTGATTTCTACCTCATCACCCCTCTCTCCTCAGTCTCAGGAGTGGCTGGGTTCCAGATCCACACAGCCGCGTTCAAAGCTCTTAATCTGAAGGTAAGGTCTTCCAGGTTTTGTCTTTGCAGGGCCCTAGCGCCCTCCAGTTTGTGCGCATGCGTCTACTCAGGCTGCACTGCTCTCAGCCTCTGTGGGTCTTTGTGGAATAACCAAAGATTTATTTGTAAAACTGCAACAAATGAAAAAATTCTTTTCCCTATGTGTATGGTGTTGTCTGTGCACCACTTGCATGCCTGGTGTCCACCGAGGCCAGAAGGTATCAGATTCTCTGGATGATGTTGGCAGGAAGGGTGACCCCTCTTCTGATCTCACTGCAAAGGCACCGACAATGCCTCTGTGCTTCCTGAAATACACAGCTCCCACAAAAGCGGCCGTGCATCCACACCACACAAACTGCCAGGCTGAACTCGGGAACAAGCTCTTCACAGTTCTGCACGTTGCTTTCTTTTTTTTTCCACAGTGAATTTGTCAGCACAGTTGTGAAACAAGGAGAATTTCTTTGTGTATCATTCATGATCTTAAAACAGGCATGGAATACAACCCTTCTGATGTCTCCTTCATTTTGTTCACCACACTGAGGGCAAACTCAGGAGCTTGTGCACTGCGCTCTTCTGATCGGTAAAAATGGCGTCTCATTACCACTTGACCTTGGACCACCTCAAAATGAGGTTCGACACTGTTGATATGTGATTTCTCTCCTTGTGACTTCATGTCCTGCCCTGGCAAGGGTTACCCTTGCTGTGATGCAGCACTACGACCAAAGCAACTTCGGGAGGAAAGAAAGGGTTTACTGGCTTGGTTCTCATGGCTTGCTCAGCCTGCTCTCCTATAGAACCCAGGACCACCAGCCCAGGGATGGCACCACTCACAATGGGCTGGGCCCTTCCCCAACAATCACTGATGAAGTAAATGCCCTATGGACTTGCTTACAGCCTGATCTTATGGAGGCATTTTCTTACTTGAGGCTCTCTCCTCTCAGATGACTTTAGCTTGTGTCAAGCTGATATGAAACTATCCAGCACTGATACTTTCCTCACGTGTCTGGTGGGCTGCTGGGTGGTGCTGCTCCCTCTTGCTGTGGGAGACAACACTTCTTAATTATCTTTTCAACAGAGGCACAACTGCCTTGTTTGGTTCCTGAACATCTTTCCATAGATGGATGTATCATGGGCAGCCTTGAATACACAGTGTTTTCCCCAGACAGAGGACGGCTTTGTTTCCTGCCACACACTGAAAACAATGCTTCCTTCTGCAGCACAGGTCAGGACACCCTGCTTCCTGCCTCTTCTGAAAGACAGCGGGTTGGGCTGTGTATGACCACACAGAAGTTTTCCTCTGGGACTCACAGAGTAGCTGTTATGGGCAAGGGGAAACCTTCCCAAACAGGACGCTCATACTACTGTTGTGTTATGAGTATTAGTTTTTTTGTTGTGTTTTGTTTTGTTTGTTTTTGGTTTTTGGCTCTGACCCAATAATCCTGCATCTTCTGTAAGCATCCATTAAATTGTGCAGGGTGATTTGGAAACAGATGGAAGTTTCAGATACTTTATAGAGATCAACAGACTGGCCTGGAAAGCTCTCAGATACTGAACAGAGAAGTCTTGGGTCCTTTAAGTGTTTTGTAGTCACAGATTTAAAAGAATCCATTACATCCTAATTTGCCCCAGCTGTCAACCTGACACAGCCCAGGAGAAACATTTATATGTATAATATCTGAGTTCCTATTCTCCAAAATAGGAACATCTCTGAGATTACATAAGTTTTCTTTGTATCTAAGCAAAGTTGTAAAATTTCCTTGTTTTTAATTTTAAAATTTTTGTTTTTTGAGACAGGGTTTCTCTGTATAACCCTGGCTGTTCTGGAACTTGCTCTGTAGACCAGGCTGGCACTGAACTCAAGATCTATCTGCCTCTGCCACTGGAATGCTGGGATTAAAGAAATGCACCATCTTTGTAAACACTGTTGTTTTTTGTTTTTTGAGACAGGGTTTCTCTCTGTAGCCCTGGTTGTCCTGGAACTCACTTTGTAGACCAGGCTGGCCTCGAACTCAGAAATCCGCCTGCCTCTGCAGAAATCCGCCTGCCTCTGCCTCTCGAGTGCTGGGACTAAAGGTATGCACCACCACGCCCGGCCTTTGTAAACACTTTTTAATTTTAAAATTAAATTCATTTGTAATTATGTATTTCTGTTGCAATTATCAGTGGTATTACCTTTCTGGGTATGGTGGCACACTGGAGGCTGAGGCAGGAGAATTAGGAATTCAGGCCTGAGTGGACTACATCGTGAGACCGTGTCTCCAGAGGAGAAAAAAAGATCACTCATATTTTATCTTCTCCCTTTTGTTAGAAATAGCTTTTGAAGGCTAGAGAGATGGCCTAGGAGTTACTGATAATGGCTGCGAGTCATATGAGAGGAGTCATATTCGATTCCTAACACCTACATAAAGGGGTTGCATCTTCCTGAAACTCCAGTTCCAAGGGATCTGACACCATTCTCTGGCCTCTGTAAGCATTTACACACATGTGATTCAGACATATACACACTCACACACACATACATGGGCATACACATAAATAAATCAAAAACAAAGAAAAAGGGGTTCATAATTAAAAAAAATAGAAATAGTTTTAAAGACCTTATATAAACATAGTTGTTCACACAAAAACATTTTGCTTACATACAATTACAAAGGGGGAAAAGATAGTGTGGCAACACATGCCTGAGGTCCCAGCTGCTTTGGGAAGCTGAGCATAGTAGTATCTAATTAAATGTTTAAATTGATCTCAGGGGTGTTTCTTGCTATCCACCCTGTTCTGGGTTCTCAAATGAAAGACACACATAGACTTTATGTTTTGATATTGTTAAAACAGCTCAATGGGTGGGCCATTCCCTAACCTCTATGTGGCTAATCCACCTCCCTCTGATAATCCTGAGTTATTATTTATTAAATGTTATATTTCATCTTTGCTGCCCTGGACCCAGTTGGATAGCATTCCCCTCCACTTACATGGGCTACTGCCTCTGTCTGTGCTGTCCAGCCATTGGCTGCCAGCATCTTTATTTACCAATGAGAACCAATTTGGGGCAGGGTCCCTCAATGTCTCATGTGTGGATGTAAAAATTCCTATGCAAACAATTCTGGGGATCCAAGTTAACATAAGAATAGAAACAGCCACAGCTGAGGTGAAAGGTCACTTGAGCTCCCAAGTATAAGATCAGTCCACACAGTATGGCAAGGCACTTATTCAAAACAAACATAAATAAAACAAACACACACCACTTGAAATCCACACACAGTTTGTAGAACTATTTGAGAAGGGTTAGGAGGCGTGGCTTATTGGAGGAGGTGTGTCATACTTTGAGGTTTCAAAGACTGCAATGTCCTATGTGCTTCTCTGTCTCCTGCCTGTGGATTAAGATGTGAGCTCTCAGTTGTTCTTTACCCCATGCCTTTTCTTTGTTGTCAGGAGCCATTCTGCCTGCTTCTGTGAAAGCCTACCTGTCAGGCAGAGTTTCCTGGCAGATTTCCTGGTCTGCTGACCCATGGAATGATAAGAGGAGATGCACTTGAAGCTCAAGGCAAGGGGCTGAGCTCTGTTAATCTTGGAGGAAGGAACAGGGAGGAATAGGGAGGCCTCTGGATTGGTACAGATATCAAATGTACATCAGCCACCGTCTCTGCTGGCTTGTGACTTTGCTTCCCTCCATACTGTAAAGTATTTAAAGCCTAGGAGAATTAAACTCGAGGCTGCTGCAGTACTGACTGGACAGCCCTCCTAATTTCTAACCTTTGTCTCTGAGTCTTCTTTTCTGTTTTTTCCTGTAATCCTCCCTCCCCCCTCAGAGGACTGCTTGACTTTGTACATTTTGTCACCATGGACTCTAATTCTCGGAAACCATAAGCCCAAATCAAACGCTTTCCTTTATGAGTTGCCTTAGGCATGGTGTTTTATCACAGCAACAGAAAAGTAAGTAAGACACGTACAAAACCCAGAGTGCCAGCTTGGTCATGATCATTTTGCATCACACACATCATATTTTCTCACTTAAAATGGGCACACAGGGTAGTCTGAGTTCCTTTGGAAGTTAATTTACTTGGTTATTTGGAATTTCTAGTTTTTTTCATTTCTATCACATGTGTAAGAAAAGGAATACCAACCTCTCCGACTGACAACTTTTCTCTCACGTTTCTCCAGTAAATATCTTTATTTTCAGTGTTAGTGAAGAAAAGTAGCCACTCTGCAAAGTCTTCTTTTCTCATGAAATTCAGACCTTTAGAGAACTGAAGGAATTCCATTTCTTGAACTTCTGTTTGTAAATTTTCCATAAATCTAAATATTAAAATAAGAAATTAGTATAAGCAGCTAGTGTTATTCCATCTTAACATTGTAAGTGTGTCTGCAAGTCGGTTCCTTCTGCACCGAGCGGCAGCCTCTGCAGGGAGCAGAAGGATGAAGCCTCAGGACTGTGGGAGAGAGAGAAGCTGGCCGAGTCCAGTCCTGTCCACTCTGTCCAGCCTGCTTGTGCAGATCGTATCTGACAACCAAAGCTGTAATCACTGTGAGAAAAATCATGCAAACTGTCGCTTTAATAGAACCACAGAGAGTAACATCTTGTGGAAAGTATTTTTCCCAATGTAGCAATATATCAGTAACTGGGAAAATTGAAATACAGGAGAGAACACTACTTTTAGAATCTTAATAATTAATGGTTCCTACTGTTTATAGACACCAAATAGAAACAGTGACGTTGAATTGCAAGCTTAGATCTGCGTGACATTATCTGTAGTCTTTTGGGCAACAGTGTGAATCTATAGACTCAACATTCCCCTTTGCCTTTTAAAAATAAAGACAGCATAGTCCTTTGATTAAAGTCACAGCCATAGCTCCGTGGGAAGGTACGGTTGAACAGATGTGAGGCTGACTTTGACTTTCTTGAACAAGAATCTCAAAAGGTCGCCCCAGGGTTTATTGCCTGAGTCATGTGGAAGCATTATGAGAACCCAAAGTTTTCATGTGCTGCAATCTCCTTTAACACACACACACACACACACACACACACACACACACAGAGCAAATCTTAGTACAAATGCAGTGAGCTGAGGAAGGTACAGGTCCATGTTTGTGCTGTTCTCATCTTCTTTTTAGTACCTGTTTTAAGACTGTGTTTGAGAGTGCTACAGGGAGGCCCCCTCTTATAATCACAGTGAGTAAGGAGAGGACAAGCAGGGCTCCACTATGTTATTATCTACAATAATTAGATAACCCACGAATTACTGGCCCAATTTTACAAAGAAATGAGTGGAGGGCAGTTACCTGCCTAAGGTCCGTGTTAGCATCCAGCTTTACCTGCGACATGGAGCTGTCTGCTTCACTGGGCACTGCCCTGGTGCTGTCACAGGCCTGATGTGGGGATGTGCATATTTACTGCTGGGCCTCTGCACACCACAGCTGAGGCCCCACATCTCAGATTGGTTTCAATGCAGAGTAAATCCAGCTGAGATCAGCCAGTGCTGGCCCCAGCAGAGCTGTACTCGGGGAAACAGGGCATGACCCTTGTTGGGCTGGTTTGTTCTATATTGAGAACAATATGGCAGGGTGGTGGTAGTGGTGACACACACCTTTAATCCCAGCCCTCAGACAGGAAGCAGAGGCAGGTCTCTGTGAGTTCAAGGCTAGCCTGGTTTACAGAGTCAGTTCTAGGATTGCTAGGGTACACAAAGAAATCCTGTCTCAAAACAACCAACCAACCAACCAACAGCAAAGTGAAACCAACCAACCAACAGCAAAGTGAAACTTAGCTGATAGTATCAAATCACCAAAAGGAAACATTACATTTTATAAGTCAGACATTATATTTTAAAATAGGCTAGAATATTTTGAGAACAGGAATGTTACATTTTTAGGTTAACTTGGGAAATAAGTATATGCAGTTTCTTCACTTATTACATATAGAAATTTCCCAAATAAATATCTTTATGTTTACCTTCGAAATTCTTTATAATGGAGTTTTTTTTCTCCTCTTTTTCCAAAGAAACGCACTTGAAGGGTTGTGTTAACTCCAGGCTCTTTCACTGTTGGGTCCTATAAAAAAAAAAAAAACCAAAACAAAAAGGAACTTGTGGGCAGGGGCTTGGGGAAATAGTCACAAGTGTGTCCCGTAAGACAGATGGGAAAGAGGGCAGGCACTCTTTTTGCTTATTACTTTTGCCTAATAGGACACCTTCCCTCTCCCTCCCTTCCACTTAACATCCTTTGTCATTAAGCCCCGAAGAAATTGGGAACAGAAAGAACATGCCTAACAGGAAAAACCCATAGCAAACATTTTAAATGGATAAGAAAATAAAAAGTCTAGAAAGAGTCAAAGGTACCTACCCCTCTCCCTGCTTCACGACAGCTTAGATTACAGGTATGTGTTACCTCAGCTGGCTTTATGGAGTAAGCCCCTTCTAATGCTCCTTGAAATGCTTTGGACACAGCTGCCAGAGGTTCGCTCTGCAGCCCACAGCACACTGGTCTGGAGTCTAGTGCCTAACGCTGCTTCCATCTCTAACCCTGTCTAACGCTCCTTCCATCTCTAACCCTGTCTAACGCTCCTTCCATCTCTAACCCTGTCTAACGCTCTTTCCTTCCATCTCTCACCCTGTCTAACGCTCCTTCCTTCCATCTCTCACCCTGTCTAACGCTCCTTCCATCTCTCACCCTGTCTAATGCTCCCTCCATCTCTAACCCTGTCTAACGCTCCTTTCATCTCTCACCCTGTCTAACGCTCCTTCCATCTCTAACCCTGTCTAATGCTCCTTCTTTCTCTAACCCTGTCTAACGCTCCTTCCTTCCATCTCTCACCCTGTCTAACGCTCCTTCCTTCCATCTCTCACCCTGTCTAACGCTCCTTCCTTCCATCTCTCACCCTGTCTAACGCTCCTTCCATCTCTAACCCTGTCTTCTTCTTTTGCTGACTTTCCCTGAACTCAGTGGCCGTTCAGACAGGACTATTATTGGGCTCTGTCACCTCAGAAAACTTTTCTCCAGAGCCCACCTGTTTAAAACAGGGGCTGCCTGACTTAGGCAGGTGAAAACCTGTAGGGAACTCTCTGGTGCCTTCTTAGCAAAGGTCTGTATGTGCCCAGTGCCCAGAGACACCATTCTCTGCGAAAGTGTTTTTATTCTTTCTTTTACTCAATTTGGTTATGAACTAGAAATTTTAATTTTTAGATGCAAATTACCATAGTGTTAAGGTTCTACAGACCTAATGAAGCTAAGGGTATCTGCCTCAGGATTACAGAGGCAATCAACTAAATGCTAAATAGTGAGAGGCCAAATCAACTAAATAGCCAAATGTCCTCAAATTTAAGCTAAGAAAAAAAGCTGTCTTATTCCAAAATTAGATAGTATTTACTGATGAGCTATTTGGTAGTAGCTATTATGATTGTCCCAGGAATCTGAAATAATAATTCAACTTTATAAAAATATTATCGTTACTAATTTTGAAGTCTGTAAGCTGTCTATTTATTCAGACAGAATGTTATACTTCGACATTTCCTTTAGGATAGCTTTTATTTTTGGCATTTACTAAATATCAGACCAAATGTCAAAGCATAAATAATAAGTTTGTGGTAGCCAAAATATTTTTTTTTATTAATTCTTTGAGAATTTTTTTTTTCTTTTTTCCCTACTTTCCAAGACAGGGATTGTGTGTGTAACAGCCTGTCCTGGAACTTGCTTTGTAGACCAGGCTGGTCTCGAATTCAGAGACCTACCTGCCTCTGCTCCTAATGCTGAGACTAAATGTGTCTGCCACCACACCTGGCTTGAGAATTCCATGCGATGTATTTTGATCATATTTGCCAACTCCTCTCCTTGGCACTCTGGTAATGTTTTTCTAATTAGATTTAGATTTAAGTCACTTTGGCTCAATATCTGCTTAGAGTCCCCGATTTCAGTTTACAAGTCTATTTTAGCTTTTGCTCTTTTGAGAGAGGGTTTTCTATAGTGAGGGTAACCTCCCCGGTGTGGGAGTGCTATGCTTTCTACGCCTGCTCTCTGTGGGGCTTCGGACTGAAGCCAGGGTCCTGGGCATGCTCTGTTTGTCCCACCACTGAGCTGCATTTCCAGTCTCCTTGCTCATTCTCCTTCTTTTTTTTTTTTTTTTTTTTCCGAGACAGGGTTTCTCTGTATAGCCCTGGCTGTCCTGGAACTCACTTTGTAGTCCAGGCTGGCCTCGAACTCAGAAATCCGCCTGCCTCTGGCTCCCAAGTGCTGGGATTAAAGGCGTGCGCCACCACCGCCCGGCTTCATTCTCCTTCTTTAAAGATCTGTTTATGTATATGGGTGTTATGAATACATGTATGTATACCACAAGAGGGCATAACTCTCATAGGCCTATAGTTATGGTTATGAGCTGTCATGTGGGTGCTGGGAATTGAACTCAGGACTCTGGAAGAGCAGCCAGTGCTTTTAACTACTGAGCCATCTCTCAAGCACTCCTCCCCAACCCCTGTACCATCCTTGAGGTAAGGATCTCACCATAGCCCAAACTGGCCTTGAACTAACAAATCTACCCCAGAGTCCCAAATCTGAGATTTCTAGAGTGTAGCACTATTTTAACAATTAAATATATTTTCTTCTAAGCAAACAGTTATTTCTAAGTTTCCACTCCTGTTTCAAGGGGTTTCTTACTCATGTATTAATGCCTTTGGGTATATGTGGTGTGTGCATGTGTATATGCACATTCACATGTGTGGACATAGGTGAATCTGTTGTGCATGTGTGGAAGCCCAAGGCTGATGCATGACAGAAGTTCTTCTTGATTACTCTCCACTGCACTGAGGCAGGGTCTCTAACTGGGCCCTGAGCTGTCAGAACCCCTGTATCTGCAAAGCTTTGATCACTGAGGACTCTCCAGGTACCCAGTATTTATATAAGTTCAGTTCTCAGGTTTGCACAAAAGTGCTTTAGCACTGAGCCATTTCCCCAGCTGTTATTTTTAACAGTGAGTGTGTGTGTGTGTGTGTGTGTGTGTGAGTGTGTGTGTGTGTGTGTGTGTGTGTGTGTGTGTGTGTATGTGTGAGACATCCTATCGTCATCCTCAGGAACACGGTCCACCTCTTTGGAAACAAGTTCTCTCACTGGCCCAGAGTTTACCAACTAGGCTAGATTAGCTTGCCAGAGAACCCCAAGGACACCGCTGTCTGCCTTCCCATGCTAGGATTAGAGGCATGCACTACCGATTCTATATAGGTTCTGGGGACTCAGTTGATGTTCTTGAGCTTCCAATGCAAATGCTTTACCAAGTGAGCAATCCTCCAGTCTGAACTAACTTAATTAAAATAAAAATTTCTTCTTAAAAAGACAACTTTGGTATCAGGTATTAAATTTTCTTCCATGGACTGGAGAGATGGCTCAAAGATTAAGAGCTCTGGCTGCTCTTCCAGAAGACCTTAGTCCAATTCCCAGCAACCACATGGTGGCTCACAGCCACTGCAGACATACATGCAGGGCAGAACTCTGTATAGATAATAAATAATTTAAAAATCCTATTTTATTGTGCTGTCTAGACACACAATGCTCCACATGGTGCCTATGGAGGGGAGGTTGTTTTGGTTTTTGTGAGGATCGTATTAACTATCCCTGGCTGGCCCAGAACTTGCTTTGTAGACCAGGCTGGCCTTGAACTCACAGAGATCCACCTGCCTTTGCCTTCTCAGTGCTCTTGACAGAGGTTGTGAGTTTTACTAATGTACACAATTTGAAATAGATGTGTTCTAAAGATGGAGTGATTCAGAAGTTTAAGAAAGACTCATAAGTGCCGGGCGTGGTGGCGCACGCCTTTAATCCTAGCACTCGGGAGGAAGAGGCAGGCGGATTTCTGAGTTCGAGGCCAGCCTGGTCTACAAAGTGAGTTCCAGGATAGCCAGGGCCACACAGAGAAACCCTGTCTCAACACTCCCCCCCAACCCCCCAAAAAAAGAAAGACTCACAAGACAGAGGTATAATTAATAGAATGTTGTCAGTTGAAATCTATTGGTATACAGTACTGGCAGGACTGAAAATTCATTTGTGTCTTATATAACACACTGGTTAATATTTGTCAGTCTGATAACTTTATCAATAGTCACACTCTTTGATTCAGCAATTGAATTTCTGGTAGGTCATCCCTAAAACATAGTCATATGTATATAAAATAGTGTAATCTTAGTATTATTCCTTGCAGCCTTATGAACATGATAGACATCTGGTAAATATTTCCTAGAAGATGAATGACAGCATTAATGTCACAGCCATACAACAATGTACTTGAAGCCACGATGAGAATGGGATTCTGAGCTAGGGAGATGGCTTGGTGTGCAAAGCACTTGCCACATGAGTGTGAGGACCTGAGTTTAGATCCCCAGACCTACAGAGCCAGAAGCAGCAGCCCGTTTGTAATCTCAGTGTTCGCTGGGGAGGTGGGAGCTGGACAAGGAGACCTGAACCAAGGCCAGCAAGGACAGACACCTGAAGTTGTATCTGACGTCCACACCTGTGCTGTGTGCACACAACCCCCGCCCCCACTGCCCCACAAATTAAGAATGTGGTCTTGAGATACACTATGAAAATGAAAAATGTGGAATAATACAAAGCATACTATAGCTTATATAAGAACAAAAATCAATCTAGGTGTGTGGCTGTGACACAGATGTAAACCTCACACTAGGGAGGCTGACAGAGGATCGCTACAAGTTTGAGGGTGGCCTGAGCTACAGAGTGAGAGCTTGACTCAAAGAAACACAAAAGAAAACAGACCTCCACATATCCATAGGAACAGCACAGCACTCACTGCCCAGGGGCTGGGCTGGGAGTGGGGCACTGGCAGGACAGCCCTGTGCATCTGCATGTGCCTTTGTAGCTTAGTAAGTGTGTGCCCAGGTACCAAGTTCTTCATAAATCCCACCGTGAGCTGGGAAGATGGCAGCTATTTCCATCACCATGCGTTTGGAGATGTGTACTTACATACCTGGTATTCTGTCTCATTAGTCTTCACTGTCTTGAAGCCATCTTGTTTACTTATGATCTTCTGCAGCTGAAAAGATCACAGACACGACTTTACAAGTCTGTCTAATGGAGTTTTCAAAATAACCTGAGAACAGATGCTAGGCTGTAATTACAGGACATCTGCTAGTTGTCTGTGGGCTGACTGGACATGTAAGACTACAGGGGGAAGAGACGGAAAGGCCACTGTGGCCAGAGTCTCCTGCTCAGCAGCAGCTCCAACAGCCAGGCACTAAAGTCTGTGAGGCTCTGTCTTTCTCTCAGTGACTTTTATTCAGGCTTGTTTCTTAGACCACTGAGAGTTTACAGCCACAATGCAAAATACACACTGCATACACCCTTCCTTTTTTTTTTTTTTTTTTTTGTAACACTTTGAAAGACTTATGTTTTTATTATTATAAAACTGTAACAGTTTCTTAAAACTGAGTATGTTAAATAACCTACCTACCTTTCAGAGTCATTTGTACCAGTCTTCAGATGGAAAGCAAATTAAAAGAAAAGGATTTAAAAAAAAATGAGATGTGCACAAAATCTCAAACCATGGCTTAAACCAATTAGGAAACAAACCATCAGGACTTATTTTTTAAATGTAATTTGTTAGTAATTTACAAACTACTGACATTAAATCACAAAATATCAATCTATACTTGACGCCTCCTCCTGTGTTTGCTCATGGTGGGCTAACTCCCTCCCTCCCTCCTGCCCGCCTCACAGAGCTCAGGGTTCCTCCTGACTTAAGCCTCTACACTGGTTTGACCTTTTGGGCCTACCACTGCAAACCCAACGGCAGTGCCAGGCTCAGCACTCGAGTTTCCTATTCTTCCCTTTGCTCAACACCTTAACTTTTTTCGTGCGAGAATGAGCAAAATCCCAGGAAGAGAAAGAAGCACCTTCTACAGGACTACCCAGTAAGAGCACACACTAACACTAATGTGATTAGCTTATCTATGCGTCTCCTGGTGGTTCCTGCTTGGTTTCTGTTCACATAGTTAAATGCAGAGTGTAGCCTTGTCCACTTGGTAGCAGTTCTCACTGCATCCATCTGGTCTTCCTGAATGTCTATGGAAGCAGTCCTAGTTTTTCTTCTAAATTAAGCCCACCTCGTTTTTAAGTGGAACTGGATAATGCATATTGTTTTGCATGTGCCTTTTTTCTTTCAGCGTGCTGTCTCCAGATTCATCCCTGTGGCTTGTTTCTATTCACTGGTGAATTGTGTCACACTGTCTGACTACACTATTAAACTATTTATCTGACTTGTGGTCCTTGTCTGCTATTTTGGCTACTATAAATCAAACTGTCATGATCACTTTTTGTGCAGCTTAATTTAATGGACACTGGTTTAACTTTTCCTTGACTAGATATGCGGCAGGGGAACTGGACTGTTGAACTTTATTTAAAAACAAAACCAAAATGGTCAAAGTTTACTTTTCCAAAGTGAACTGAAGCTCTGGCTATCCCAAAACTTGCTCTGTAGACCAGGCTTGAAGTCACAGAGATCCATCTGGCTCTGCCTCCCAAATATGAGATAAAAGACGTGCATGCCTGACCTCTGGAGCACTGGCTGTCATGGGCCTCTTTAATAGCCGCTATTCTTCTGGGAGTGTGCTATATATCACTATAGCTTTTACACTTGCATTTCCTTAATGTAAGGATACCTTCTCCCATGCTTATGACTCATTTGTGTACTTTTTTTTTCTTGTAAAATGTCAACTATAGTCTTACCATAAAAAAAGTTACTAACCAGTAAAACTTCATTACATATTTTAGCTATAACAGTTCCTTTGTTAGACAAGTGTCTGGAAATATTCTATTCCCAATCTCTTTCCTGTCCATCTATTTTCTCACCATGTATCCTGGGCTGGCCTTGGACCTGAAGTCCTCTTGCCTTAGCCTCTGAAGCATCAGTGTTAGGGATGTGCACCCATATGCCTGGGTATAATCCCCATGGCATTCTTCAGCACAAATTCTTCATTGTGGGGAAGGAACCCATCATGACTGCCTTTTGTGGATGCCCTAAGAGACTGCCTTGGGCTGGGGCTGAAGTTCAGAGGTAGAGCATTTACCTATCATGGAGGAGACCTTGGGGCTGCATCCCCCAAGCTGTGAGCAAAACCACAAGGACCACACCACACCACACCACACCACACCACACCACACCACACCAAATGACTCTGCCGCCTCTAGATTCTGAAGATATCTGATAATATTCTCAACCTGGAAGTTTAACTATTTTTGTGTCCGGCTAATTTTCTTTATACACATCAGTTGTTCTAGCACAATTTGTTAATTAAAAAAGTTTCTTAGCCGGGCGTGGTGGCACAACAAAAACAAAAACAAAAAACAAAAAAGCTTCAAGTCAAGAAACTTTATTTTTAGCCGGGCGTGGTGGCGCACGCCTTTAATCCCAGCACTCGGGAGGCAGAGGCAGGCGGATTTCTGAGTTCGAGGCCAGCCTGGTCTACAGAGTGAGTTCCAGGACAGCCGTTTCTCTGTGTAGCCCTGGCTGTCCTGGAGCTCACTCTGTAGACCAGGCTGGCCTCGAACTCAGAAATCCGCCTGCCTCTGCCTCCCGAGTGCTGGGATTAAAGGCGTGCGCCACCACGCCTGGCTGACTTGAAGCTTTTAAGGAAAAGTAAGTGAATGCACAGTATGTACCCTGTCGTTTTCCACGGATCGACTCCACGTTAGTACCCACGGTGCACTGGGCCCTGATATCAGCTGCTGCCTCAGCCATCTTTGCGTGATTCTCAGAACCCACATGCCCTAGCTCTCTACGTTGACTTTTACATTTAATTATTTTTAATTTTTTAAATTAAACCTTCTTTTTGCAGAACTAGGGATCAGAACCCAGAGCTTTGTGCATGCTAGCTAACCCACACATGCATTTCAAAAATAATTTTGTCAGTTTCTATAAAAACATCTGCTTGTCATTTGCAACCTGAGGTTTGTCTTGACACATCCAAACTCATTAACATCTGTATCTCTACCTATATACCTTCTAGTGCTTTTATCAGCAACACTTTGCTTTTTTTTTTAAAAAAGATTTATTTATTTATTATATTTTAAGTACACTGTAGCTGTCTTCAGACACTCCAGAAGAGGGCACCAGATCTCATTACAGATGGTTGTGAGCCACCATGTGGTTGCTGGGAATTGAATTCAGGACCTTTGGAAGAGCAGTCAGTGCTCTTAACTGCTGAGCCATCTCTCCAGCCCCCTTTCTTTGCTTTTTAAAGAGATTTATTTAGAGTGCTTTGCCTATATGTTTCTATGTGTACCACATGGCTGACTGGTGCCCATGGAGGTCAGAAGGGGTTGGACCCCCTGGAACTGGAGTGGTGGGTGGTTGTGAACCATCATGTGGTTGCTGGGAACTGAACCCTAGCCCTCTTCAAGAGCAACAAGTGTTCTTAATGCTGAATCAGCTTTCCAGATCCTACAACAACACGTGAAGTTTCAGGGCAAGGTTTCTGTTAAACTTATTAGTTCATATTGTCCTAAGTAGAACTGACTTTCTATCTATTTCTACCACAGGAATCTACTTAATTTCTGCATACTGACCTTCTATCTGGGGCTCACTTTAACCTCACTTGTTTGAATGGGCTATGCTTTTGTTGATGGGACCTTTTTCTGTGGAGTTCTGTCAGCTGGCAATAAAAGCCAGATTTGACTTCTTCATTCTAACCTTTACATGTGTGTTTTATTTTTCTCTTCTTGAGTGGCTGCTATCACTGGAATGTCCAGCAAGATGCTGAACACAAGAGTTAAAAAGATGGAGAGATGGCTCAGTGGTTAAGAGCACTGTCTGCTCTTCCCAAAGTCCTGAGTTCAAATCCCAGCGACCACATGGTGGCTCACAACCATCTGCAATGAGATCTGACGCCCCCTTCTGGTGTGTCTGGAGACGGCTACAGTGAACGTACATTGCCTTGCTCCTGATTCTGCAGGGAAGCCCTCAGGATCCTTCACCTCTCCAGCAAGATGCTAGGTTTGCTTGTTAGTTTTTAGTGCCGAGGACTGAACTCAGAGTCGGATGTAGTTTAGCATGCGAGCTCCTGAGCTATCCTGTAGCCTCTAGGCATTTGTAAATGCTCTTTATCAGAATGAAGATATTATTTTCCTATTTCACTGACTTTTTTTTTTTTTTTTTTTTTTTTTTGGTTTTTCGAGACAGGGTTTCTCTGTATAGCCCTGGCTGTCCTGGAACTCACTTTGTAGACCAGGCTGGCCTCGAACTCAGAAATCTGCCTGCCTCTGCCTCCTGAGTCAGCACTCAGGATTAAAGGCGTGCGCCACCAACGCCCGGCTTTCACTGACTTTTAACCATGATTCATTTGGTTAAGGGCCTGGTGGTGCATGCACTTGGATCTGTGGCATTTGGAGGGAGAGGCAGAAGGATCATAGCCAGGCTGGGTGTTATATAAGAGCTGTGTCATAAAGCCAAAGGTCAGCACAGAGAACAGACAGCATGCGCACACATGGCCTCTTCTGCTCTGTGACCATGACATATGTTGGACTGCATGAACTGATTTCTTACCTATGGAACTCACTGTATTTATATCTCGACCTCATTCTGCACTTCACATAAAGATTGGTTTGCCCTTTCTGGGTAAGTGCTTCTGCATTTTGGCTTATGAGAATAGGACTAGAATTTACTTCTTGGCAGGCCTTCCCCTAGGCTTGCTTTCTTTTGTCTTGTGTTTCTGAAGGGTTTGCAGAAGTTTGGCACTACGTCCTTTTTAATCCCAGCTGCACTTGAATGTCTCTTTGTGGGAAGATTTTTGGGATAGTGATTTCTAGGCTTCTGATAGAAGCTGTTCAGTTAGATGCCATGTTTTGTTAGTTTTGTTTAAGAAATGTGTGCATTTCATCTGAACACACAGGAGCTGCTGTCAGAGCACCCCATGTCTGCACCTGGCTATGTGTGGCATCTGTGGTACTGTTTCCTTTGAGCCAAAGTATTGTTACTGTACCTTCCTTTACTTGTAGATTATTTATTAATACTGGTGGAAGCGTATCATGGGGTTAAGAGCACTTGCTGCTCTTGTAGATGCTGCATACAAGAGCAGTGGTTCTGAGCCTTCCTAATGCCGTGGCCCTTTAATACAGTTCCTCATGTTGTGGTGACCCCCAGCCATAAAATTATGTCATTGCTACTTCATAACTGTAGTTTTGGTACTGTTATGAATTGTAATGTAAATATCTGATATGCAAGATATCTGATATGTGGCTCCCAGGTTGAGAACCACTGTGAGAATCTGGATTTGGTTTGCTCACCCAAGTGATTCTAAGGGAGGTGAAGCTCTCTTCTGGCCTTCATGGGTAGTTATGCATGTGGTACACAGAAAATAGGACAAAACACCCATATGCAAAAATTTTTTTTCTCAGAAGTTATTGTATAAATAAGTAATTTTTAAAACACCATACAAAGGATGTTTTGCCCGAGTGTATGACTGTGCACTACTGTATTCCTGCTGCTTATAGAGATAAGAAGAGGGTGCTGGAGGCCTTGAAGCTATAGCTGCAGCCTGTTGTGAGCTGCCATGTGATGCTGGGGATTAGATATGGGTCCAGTGTGACACAGACACACAAACACACTAAATGTGACTTTGGAGTGCTTGTATTCAGCTTTGTATTGACACACTTTCATTTGAGAATATGAACCTAAACACCTCAGTTCAACACTTAGGCCAGAGGGTCTTTCTTTTCCTCTTGACTCTCTTTAACATAGTAGCAAAGGACTGGCTCATGTAACAAGCCCTATGTGCCTGCTTTATGAGAATGGCACTGCTGGACGAGCTAGGGAGACTGCAGTGAGGGACAGGAAGCACCCTAGCCATCACTGAACTTCCATTCTAACGAGCAGAAGAGAATAGACGAGAGAAGAGAAGAGAAGAGAAGAGAAGAGAAGAGAAGAGAAGAGAAGAGAAGAGAAGAGAAGAGAAGAGAGTAATGGCAGGTGCTGAGCTAACCCATTGGAGCAGGGGTGGGAGAGAGACTGCTGCGGTTTTGGGAGGCTTCCTCCAGGCAGCACTCCTTGATCACACTTGAGATAAGGAGATCCAAGCTCAGGGAAGAGCAAGGATTTGGGCATAGGGATGCTATGCCAAACAAACAGATAGGTAAAGCTAAAGCAAAGAAGCTGTAAAAGACCCTCCAGTGCCCAACTGCTGGGTATGAATTCTGAAAGATCAAGAATGAGTCAATTATCTGAACCTCCGCTCATCAACACCTTCAATGCCAGGCTGAAGTGAGTCATGCACGGTCAGTTTTGCCTCTCTTTGCTCCCAGGACAGTTTACACTCGGGAATGGGAGACTCACTCAAGACCACGGAGGATAAACTTTCCCCGAAGGCTTTCTTACTTAGTTAGCAGCAACTCTAGCAGGTGTATGTTAGCTGGACAAACTGCTAACACTCCTATTTTAAGAGCACAGTGCTTGCCACTGGTGTGAAAGCAATTCGGAATGAAAGGACCACCTAAGGAGTGGTTTCTCCCAGCGAACAGACTGGTCATTAATCTACCGTCTAGGAGCTGCTTCAAAACCCTGGCACTTAGCCCACAAGCAGATGTATCATCTATCAAGGTGAAGATTACACGGATTAACTATTACTGGCTTTGATCACTGTCTACACTGTTTATTTCACCTGACAGAGAACAAGTCATGTAGACTCTTTCACCAGCACTCAGGGGAAGGAGTGAGCGCAGCACTTCTAACACAGTGTTTTCATCCAGATGGTAATAAAACACAAACGGTCACAAACTGAGGCAATTTAAATTTTAGGACACTTTCAAAAGATATTACAGAAATCTTATCACTGCATCATCATACCTGGCTCTTTCAAGAAAAAATATATTTATATAAAATATCATATCTTTAATATCTATATATACAATACTATATTTATATAGGATTATTAATACAATGGAAATAAATAGATAAAATATAAATATAGTTTTCTTCCTTGAAATACTTTCGTCAAAAATTAACATACATATAAGTCTCCTTGACTATTAAGTTCTAGCACCAAGAACCCTTTACAAGGTTAGCTTAATATCCTCAACCTTTAACCAATTGGTGCTATTTTCTGTCCTCTCTGTCTCTCTCTCTCTGTGTACACACATGTAGAAGTCACAGACCACCTTGGGTATTCTGCCGATAGTCTTCACTGTCTTGAAGGCATCTTGAATATCTAAGATCTTCTGTAGCTGCAAAGATTCTATCTACAGCTTTGTGATCTTTGCCTCATGTTACCCCCAAACATTGCTGAAATGCAACCAATTCTGCAAGCCTGCTGGTGACATCTGCAGGGACTCCTGTTCAGTCTGTCTTAGAAAGTCACCTCTACTTCACTACTGTAAAGATACATACCTTATGACCACACAAAGGTTTTTCCAGGTTTTGAGAATCACACATGTGCAAATTCTAACAGCTTGATTAACCCGACAGCTCAACTCTATACCTCACAGCCTCTCCACCTGAATGTCTGTCATTAATCCATGTGGTTCTTGGCTCTGAGGTAGATGAGGTATCTTGTAAACTACAGTACTGACTCTCAGGTTCTATGTGTGCAACCATATTTCCTTCCTTAAGTTTAAGGCCCTTCTTTAGTTATCACTTGTCCCCCAAGCATCCATCCGCCACTCTACAGCCTACTCGGGGGTCACATCATCTACCCTGTCTCCTCATATGCATAGGTGGGTTTGTCTATTCTAGATCACTGCTAAGATTGTGAAGCATTGGCAAACCTACTTTTGGAGGGGTTCAACTGTTTTATAGTTCATTCTCTATTTAGGATCTTTTCGGCTCTTCCTCTGTTCCAAGGCTTTGTGATAGTTTCTTGTATAAAACAAACCATTTCCAAAGCTATGGTATTGAACAGTGTCAAAAAGATTTACTGGGTGAATTTTTATAGAGAACAACATACACCTTACAGAGCCACATAACCGTACTGATCAAGACTTGAAGTATTTTCAGTATTTCAGCCTTTTTTCTCTCTCCCTCCCTTTTCTCTTGGAGGCAATCAACCCTGCATTCCTCTCGGGCTCCAGACAACCAATGGCCTGCTTTCCTTTAGTACTAACACGAAGAACACACAATTTATACTTTTTTCATTTGGATTCATTCTTACTGTTGTGATTGCTTAACTCTTTGTCCCCTTCTGCTGCTGAGTAGAATTCTACTGCACACATAACATTTATTTACCTAATCTCTGTTGACAAACATTTTGGTTGCTCCCAGGTTGGAGTTATTATGGACAGAACTGTGATGCACATTCATATCCAGGCCCTAACATATGCTTTCTACCTTTGAGGCATTTGTTTGAGGCAGGGTCTCATTATGTAGCCTTGGCTGGCCAGGAACTCGATGTATAGACCAGGCTGGCCTTCAACTTACAGATATTCACTTGCCAGCTATTTTGTGTTTTTGAGATAGGGTTTCTCTCTGTGGCCCAGGCTAGCTTAGAACTCACTCTATAGCTTTGACTGGTCTAGAACTCAGGGCAATCCTCCAAAATGATACAAGTACTGGGATTACCAGCTTGAGCCAGCACACCTACCTATATATTCTCTTTTCTTTGACTACTAATCTTGGAATAAAATTCCCAAGTCATATGCAAAACATGTATTTAACTTTGAAAGCAGATAGAAATGTGTTTTTCAACTCAGCATCATCTTATTTCTAATGCGCGTGTGTGTGCATTAGAACACACACACACACTCTCGCTCATTAAAGAGAGTGTTATGTGTTTCACATCTCAAGGCTTAAGAAAAAAAGAACTGGGAAGAGAAAGGTAGGTGGCTCTCTGTGAGTTTGAGGCCAACCTGGTCTATATAGTGACTTCAGGATAGCCAGAGCTATATAAAGACACCCTGTCTTGGAAAACAAAAATCAAAATTCCACCAAACCTAAACCCCCAAACCCAACCAACCAACCAACCAACCAAAGTGCTACAAAATCAGTCATGTATGTACACAAATGCCAGTCACATATCCCCATTAGCTTACCAATGGTGCCCACAGTCAACTAAGTTATGGGCTGTGCATCCACATACCCTTCTGCATGTAACTACAGAGCACACCAAACAGTTTACACTGAAGTATTTCTTTCATATATTTACCTACTTTTAAGAAACAGAATGGGGGGGCTGGAGAGATGGCTCAGAGGTTAAGAGCACTGACTGTTCTTCCAGAGGTCCTGAGTTCAATTCCCAGCAACCACATGGTGGCTCACAACCATTTGTAGTGAGATCTGATGCCCTCTTCTGCTATGTCTGAAGACAGCTACAGTGTATATGCTAAATAGATAAACAATTAGAAATTAAAAAAAAAAAGAAACAGAATGGATTTCTTTGTTTGGAGATTTGGAAAACATTAAACACTTCAGATGTATTTGCATCTTTTCAAATATTAGCTGTATCTGGTTCCTAAAAAAGTTGCACCAATTTATTCTTTTTGGCTTTATTATTCTTCATGAAGGTTTACATTTCTATTCTTTTTTGATATGAGAGTAATTTAAAACATATGGTTAACAGGCATTCTTTAAAGCATATGGTTTATGAATCCCTTTTTACTTTATAATTATACATTGAAGTCATGAATAAAAATGCAGATGTTCAAAGCTCATTTCTCTTTTTAGAATTTTACGTTTTAGTCACTTGTCAATGTCCCCAAGACTGTATTTCAGAAAGTATCTTTAAAAATGTATTATTTTATTTATATGACTGTTTTGCATGCATGCAGGTTTGTGCACAATGTGCGTGTCTGAGGCTGCAGGGGTCAAAAGAGGGTATCAGATCTCTTGGAACTAGAGTCAGAGACAGTTGTAAGCTGTTACATGGATGCTGGGAACTAAACCCATGTCCTCTATAAGAGCTGCAAGTGCCCTGGACTGCTGAGCCATTAGAAAATAGTTTTGAATATGAAAGTGGTTTGATGTCGCATAGGTAAAGAGTGAAGATGGTTTTGATTTTTAAGGAAATGTACAATGACTACGCAAGCACCAGGTGCTTTACAATAACCCAACAACAAGTATGTGCTCACCTTAACAAACTCCTTTCTCTCAATCATCTCATTACCATCCACATCCAGCATTTTAAAAGCAACATGGAACCCAGAGTGAGGTTCTGCAAGGAGATGAACAAGGAACAATTATTTAGTTGTTAGGTGAAAGCTAAGTATTTGTAGCTAGAAAAACTTTCAAACTTGAAATAGAGGACCAGAAAGTATGTGAGCAAGAGCTGGACAGAGAAAAGAAGGATCAGGTTTCCTTTCTTTCCTTTTGTTTTTGAGACACTACTGTCTTTGATGTTAGAGCTCCTGAGTCGTGGCATCTCCCAGGAGCTGTGGCTGTGCTGCTCGCCCTTGCCAGGAAAGCACTGTGGGAACTTGTTTCCTCACCTCCACCCTGGCCTCTCTCTGTCCTCACAGCACTCCTGGCAGTTTCAGAGCAATTCTTCTTCTTCTTCTTCTTCTTCTTCTTCTTCTTCTTCTTCTTCTTCTTCTCATAATCATCATCATTATTTACTTTCTTAGTTTTTTTAACTTTTAATTTTGCCATTTTTTGGACATAATATAATAATGTATAGTGGCAGGCCAATATACCTCTAATAGAATATGTAAAACTTTACACATCTACAGAACACTTAGCAAGACTAAGATATTAACACTGGTACAGCATTATGAACTATGAACAGCAGATTCTATATTTTTCACTAACGCTGTGTTTTGTTTTAGAATGCAGCAAAGTATGCTGCATTAAGTCACCAAGTCTACTTAGTGTCACCTACATCTGGGATTCCCTTGGTCTTTTCCTAGTTTTCACCACTAGAAAACTTTTGAAGGACAAGAATATTGTTCAATGTGAATTAAGGTTGTTTTTTAAAAAAAAATCCCCAAGAGGCCAAACATGGTGGCCCATTCTTTAATCCCAGAGACAGAGGCACGTAGATCTCTGGGAGCTCAAGAGAACGCCAAGCCAGTCTGGGTCACACTGTGAGACTCTCTCTCAACAAAACAAAACCAAGGCCCCCAAAATAAAACAACAAAATTCTCTCTCTCTGAGGAGGCTTTCTCAGAAAACATTAACCACGATTTTTTTTCTCCCATTTTTTCAGATAATACTAGCCATGATCTTTCTCTCTAACTCTCTGAGAAAACTAGCCATGATTTCTCTCACCCCGTTCTGTCTCAGACACAAAATTTCTGGGTATGGAGAGAGAGGAGATCTCAGAACACACTTTAACATTATTTTGTTAAGGTTCCTGTGTGTGTGTGCGCGCGTGCGCATACGTGTGCACATGTGTGTGAGCACATGGAAGCCAGTACTTTGGATGGCTCCCGTATTGCTCTGTACCCTCCTGCCCTCACAGAATCTGGGGGTTTTCCGCTGTTTGACTAGCCTGCCTAGCCAGTGAGCTCCCGTCTCTCTCATCTCTCTCACCTTCATGCCTGGCTTTCCCTGAGTGCTGGGCACCTAAACTCATGCTCTCACGTTTGTATAGTAAGCACTTTACCTTAACCCACTGAGCCATCTCCTCAGCCCTATTGCCAACGTGTTTAGTGATAAAGAGGTAAATTCCAAATTTCAAAAGTCCTGTTTGTTAAGGACATGATGCCACATGCTGGCTGTAAAGAGAAGTGGCACGATATACTCACTTGTGAGGATTGTAAGCAAGAAAAGATACTCGGTATATGAAATTACCCCTGGAGGAGAAAAAGAAGAACAAATCAGGAGATACATTTTAGATGAGAACCACAAAATAATACTGAAACATCACCTCTGTAAAAATAGACATTTTAAAACTGCATCTCTCTGGTCCAGTGGAAACCACTGTATAACAAGAACTGAAATACAGCCTGGGTTTAAAAAAAAAAGACCCATGCTTCATCAAGTTTTAGGAGGGCATGACAGTGTAACTGGGCCATGGACTGGACATTATTTTTGGGTGTGTCTAGGAGGGTTCTCCAGTTGAAACCAGCCTGTGGATGGGTAGGTGCAGTATAGCGGGCTGATCTCTCACACATGGGCATCACCTCGTCTGTCCAGCAGGATGATGGAGAAGGTGGAATTCTCCCTTTCCTTGCCTGCTAGGCATCTCACTTCATCCTCTACCCTGACACTGGGGCTTCCAGTCCTGGCTCAGTTAAGATTCCCTTTTCTCCAATGAGTCTAGCTAGTGTCAAGTTGACAAAACACTGGCCAGCACAGACGGGCAGTGGCTTGAGCCCAGCTGGTGAACAGGCTGCAGGGGTGTGGCTCTAGGCACTGGTTCAGGGACAATTCATGACTGAAGTTGGGCTACTATGAATAGCACTACATGATTTCTACTGAGAATGCTGGGTCACTGACTTCTTTTGTGGGGAGGGTGTGTGTGGACTTGATGACTTGAGAGTTATACTTAGAAATATGAGGCCACAGGCAAGTGACTGGAGTTGACACAAGGTAGTATTCAGCGCCTGAGAGCCCATATTTAACTGCAGGGCTTGAAAAATGGGTCCTGGGTATGTCTGAGCTCCAAATCAAGCTAGCTTTGGAACTAGCTCTATATTTGGTCACTTAACAAACGTTCTTGTTGAGTTTTTTGCTGCTGTAATTAGAATGTCAACAGTAAACACACACTGTATCAACAATTCAGTGACAGACAAAAGCACACAGAATGACGCTCACTTATATATTCTTATGTTAGATGAGACTCAAGTTCACTGTCCACTCCTCAGTCTTACTTCTCCTTTGAGTCTCACCTCTCACTGTATTATTCTGAAACAAACCCTCCAGATCACATCACTCTTTGAAGCCTCCCAAGTAAATGCTCTGAATGTTGGGCACTGACTTCCTAGTCGGTCAGCAGCTCTCTGCTCCCTTGATTTTAGAGCGGCTGTGCTTTCTTAGACAAGTGAGGACATAGAGAAATCTTCAGGTGCCCTATGAGGACTATTCAGCGTTTATATGAAGGGAGAATCAATTCTATGTGTTTGTCATGTCTTGCTCCTGGCAGAGGTGATCTACTGCTAGCTTGAGGATCAAAGCATTTCAGCCCTTGGCAGCCTGAAAAAAAAAGGTGGAAAATAGTGTTTTTCTATATTTCAAAGGAATACAGCAAAGAAAAAAAAATGAAAGAAAAAAAGCCCAACTTGTAGATTGTACTGGGCTTGGTGCCAAAGGAGATCTCCTTTCTTTAAACACAGGTAAATGTCCTTTAAGCATAGACAATTTTTAAAAGGAAAATTCCAGTGTCTTTCTCTGAAACACTGAATTAAAGTAAAAGGTTTAAACAAACCCTGTGAGAAGGTAAAGACACAAGCCTGTGCTCACAACGTGTTACAACATCAGAGAGGCAGCAGTGGCCAGCATCTGCCTCAGAAAGTGGCTCTAAGAGCCCGACCTGGGGCACTCAGGAGAGCTGTGCAGTGCCCGTTTGTTCCCCTGGAAGGCACACGGAGCACTGCTAACTGGCAGTTTCAAAGCCGCACAATGAACAGGGAGATCTCTTCATTATTTACTTATTTAATATGTTTTGGTGGTTTGCCTGCATATGTCTTTGCGCCATATGAATGAGTTACAGACAGGTGTGAGCTGCCATGTGGGAATTGAACCTGGGTCCTCTGAAAGAATAGTCAGTGCTCTCAACCACAAAGTCATCTTTCCAGCCCAAATATGGAAATGTTTTTTAAAAAACATATTGTTAAAATTTTAATAAAGATTTTGAAAGGGGCATTTGGAGAGATAAGCCAACAATTCTTACACCTCCAGAAACATTTTGAAGTTGGAACCATGTTCAAACACGAGTATATTCAGATAACAGCAACAACATGTCTTAAAATTCATGGTCAGAAGATCCTTGAGCAAAGTGTGATATTGAGAACCTAGCTGAGTTAAAAAAAGCAGAATAATCATAACTTATAATTTACTTTTCTTTGTAATGCATAGTGAATTATTTTTATTTTATCTCAAGGACATTCTACCTTTTGCTGGTTATGCTATCAATTCTGATAAATCTTATATAGGGTGAAATGGAGCAATGTAAACTGTTATTTACACAGTTTTATTAACATTGATAATGTACACGTGAATAAAACAGCTGTTGAATCTTTCCTTTTTCCCTAGAAATTTATATTTCAATGGAAAACTAAAACCAACAAAAATTCCTGTTAAGTCCTTCCTTAAAGTTTTTTTATTTGTTAAAGTCCATTATGAATTAGCTTGGCTGACTTTGGAATCCCTGTTAAGATAAGGCCATGGTATGGCAGGAAGGCATCCGCAGAGAGGTGTAGCTGAGAGGGATGGCCCTGTCCAATGGCTGGGTCTAGACTGACTGAAAAGGGACCATGGAGAAGGCATGGATGCCAGAATTGATCTTTCTCTGCCTCCTCCTTGCCATAAATACAGGGAAATGTCTGAGTCTCTCGACTTCAGAACACATACATTCCTGCAAATCCCCAATATGAAAATTGTAGATTATCATCTCTTAAAGCACATAGGTTTAGTCTGGTGTTTTGGTTTGGAAGGATCCACTAGAGCAGAGGTTCTCAGCCTTCCTTATGCTGCAGCCCTTTAATACAGTTCCTCATGTTCTGGTGACCCCAACCATAGAATTATTTTGTTGTTACTTCATAACTGTAATTTGCTACTGTTATGAATCGTAACATAAATGTCTAATATGCAAGAAAGCGGATATGGGACTCATTTGTGAGGTACAGGTTGAGATCCCCTGCTACAGGGGTTACTGCAGTGTAAAGATCACTGGGTAATTTAGTATATGCAATATAGTGAAATTCTGTGCTCTCCACTGTATATTGACATACTGAGAGGTGAACAGAAACTGACAAAACAGCTACTGGTTAATATTTACTAATATACAGAATTATGTATATATATGTATTTATTTGGAATAGGCCCTGGAGATCAAACTCAGGACCTTACCTGTTAGCCAGGGGCTCTATACCACTGAGCCATTCCCCTAGAGCTTTTTTGAAGTTTCCTAAATGTTTATTTTTCTTTTTTTTATTAGGTATTTTCCTCATTTACATTTCCAATGCTATCCCAAAAGTCCCCCATACCCTCCCCCCCACCTCCCTACCCACCCACTCCCACTTTTTGGCCCTGGCGTTCCCCTGTACTGAGGCATATAAAGTTTGCAAGTCCAATGGGCCTCTTTCCAGTGATGGCCAACTAGGCCATCTTTTGATACATATGCAGCTAGAGACACAAGCTCCAGGGGGTACTGATTACTTCATATTGTTGTTCCACCTATAGGGTTGCAGATCCCTTTAGCTCCTTGGGTACTTTCTCTAGCTCCTCCATTGGGGGCCTTGTGATCCATCCAATAGCTGACTGTGAGCATCCACTTATGTGTTTGCTAGGCCCCGGCGTAGCCTCACTAGAGACAGCTATATCAGGGTCCTATCAGCAAAATCTTGCTAGTGTATGTAATGGTGATGTTTATTTTTCAAACGAACTCTTTCTCCACTGTGTTTACTTCCCAACTTCACTGGCAGCTTTCTCTTGACTTTCTATTTGTTTTCCTCTTTCATCCTATCTGACTTCCTTCTCTATTGTCCTGTTTAGGATCCATGAATAATTAATCAAACTTTTTCTAAGTAGTCAATATTCTTAGTGGCTTCCTCCAGGACTGTCCTCTACTTGCCCAACATAACCCCAGCTTAATTCAACTGCAGCATTCTACTGCTCCATGTGAGATGCAGGAGGATAGTCAACTGCTGACCATTGACTCTATGCTTCATGAACTATGTCTCTGCTTAAGGCTTCTCAAAATTCTTGCATTATTTCCTTACCATAGAAGTTTCTTCCAACCTCCTTCCTCTACACATAAGCCTTACTATTCTGTTTTGTCTAGGCTGTTCCCCAATACTTGCTACTAATTTGCAAACACAGTATGCCAGATGGGCATCATCTATTCATTCTTCCTCCTGGCACAACAGAAAACCTAGCAGCTGATGGCACGGCAGTCCTTTTGGCTTTCAAAGAACCCTCTTTCCCTACTTTCCAGGATTTTGTCTTGCTTAAACCCCAAACCCTTCTCTTTCATCAATAAGAAATATGCTCTCCACCCTAACGAAACTAACATGCCCTCAACTCTATGTCTTCACTCTCAGCTTCCTCCTCCTAACTCCTCTGCTTGTGTGTAGGTCTTTCAACCAGATTTCACATACTTTTCTCATGATGACACCCAGTTCTCAAAAATTTGCAACATGGCTACAGATCTCATTTCCTCACTAACCTATATCACTCCAAGAACCAAGTACTCAGGACAAAAATGGTAGCCTAGTAGCTGGTTTATGTGACTGATAGAGGCGAAGAGCCAGGATCAAATATGGCAGACGGGATTCCAGAGGGAGAAAGGGACCAGCAGTGGACACGACAAAGGAGTGACTGGAGAGCTTGTCCACTGGGGATTCAAAGCCATAGTTCTGGTGGTGCAGCTCCAGTGCGTGGGGGTGGGGAGCAGAGCCTATCCAAATGGAAACACAGGTGGCCACGGTGAAGAGCAATGCTGCTCAGCACACACGCTCACAGTTGTAGGAAACCTCAGGACCATTTGGGTTTGGTGAGAAAGCATGGTCCACAGTGCTGAGCAGTTCCATACTGTGTGTATGGACAGTAAAGACCTACATACAAGTATGTAAAGCATTCCTCATGACTTGGAGGGCTATAGCTGGGTGCCATCTTCACTAGGAACCTACTATTTAAGACTGATACCTTGGGGGCCTGAGAACAAAAGATAATTACAAATCAAGGACTCAGAAATCAACTGACCACAGACCCAGGGTGAGGCAGCTGTGAAGAATTTGCAGGTGTCTGGAGGCTGGGGTCAGGATTACAGGAGGAAGACACCCTGCTCTTTGTGGCTAGGGGCAGATCTCTTCAACCGAGAGGAAAATGGAGTCTGATAGCCCTAAGCTTGAGGCCAGTGGGTAGTTCATCCTCAAGAGGCATCTATTTGCCAGGAAATCCTTTTGTAAAGACTCAGAATTCTTAAGCTATAGGGAATGCTGTCTCCTCAGCTGCAGCCCTCCAGCAGGGTCACTTAGCGAGTTTTGAACATAAAGGGACAGACAGGCCTGTCTATAGAGATCTCTGCGCTGTGTTTTTCTTCCCTTACTCCCAACACACTTGGGAGACGCCCTCAAGTATGAGGCTCTTGTGGATAACAACTCCTAAGTCTCCAGAGGATGGGAAAACCTGTCAGGCCCACAGTCTGCAAAGCTAACTGTGGCCAACAGAGGGCCCCTACACTCAAAGAAGGGAAGTTACTCAAGTGAAAACTGCTCTGGCTGACTTCTAACCCGTGTCCAGTTCAGGCTCACAGCAGTGTAAATCATGGCAAGACATAAGTCTGCAAGTTCAACTGACAGTGCTCCTTATCGCCCACTGCAGAATTTAGTCCTAGAGAACTCAGAAAGAGCTTCTCTGATACTTCATCTGTTACTGCCATTTCTCTTTTTTCCTTTATACTACTTTTTATTAGTATTTTGCCTTTACTTTAAAATTTTTTATGTGTATGAGTGTTTTTTTCTGCATAGGTGAATACATGTGTACCACTTGGATGGCTGGGGCACTCAGAGGTCAGAAAAGGGCACTGGATCCTTGGAACTGGAGTTATGGATGGGTGCTGGGAATAGAAACCTGGTTATCTGCAAAAGCAAATTAATTCTGAAGATTCTTTAATGGATTTCAAGCCTCACAGATCAAATGGACTCAATAAGGCAGTTACAGAGTACTCTATCCAACTTTCTTCTGAGATCACATCACAGGCCAGAAAGCCAGTCTTAATACATATAGAAAGAAGTGAAATAATTCCTCTATCTCTTTAGATCACACTCAATAAAAGCAGAAATCAACAGCTAAAAAACCCATTGAAACAAAGCATGTATTTCTATATTGTGCAATGTAATCTTATATTGTGTGATGCACTTTAGGTAACCAATTAGTGGATCACTGCAGAAACTGACAACTTCCTCAAATCAAAGAAAAGTGGAAGCACAACTTACCAGAACCTCTGGGATACAGGTAAGACATCGGTTGAGTTTATAACTATGACTGCTGTGTTTAAAAACCACAGAGGGGCTGGTGTTGGAGAACCCTGCTATTAAGGTTGTAGTCTACCACGTCCAGAGGGCTCCCTTTCTCAGCAGGGCTTCCCTTTCTCTGCCTAACCATCCTTGGAGAGGGCCTCTGAGCACGGATGCCTGAGCTTTTCTCAAGACTGACCCTGTGCAGAGCTCTCTGACTCAGCACACAAGCACCTCTCTAGCTTTCCACGCTTCTGATAATTAGTGACTGTGTCATAACCAGTCACCCTTTCCACCCTTACCCCTAAGAGCCCTATATACCCGAACACTGGAACAATAAACTGGAGGTGTCTCACGGAAGCTGTCTCCGACTGTCCTTCCATCATACTCAGTTGTCTGAACTCTGCTTGCTGCTTCTGCTCCCTCTGACCTGGAGGGCCGGTGGCCAACAACAGCCAAGGAGAAGGAAGACCCACAGGTGGGATGGCTTGGTTAGTAAAGTACCTCCTTTGCAAGCACAAGGATGGGAGTTCAAACACTGCCAGCTACATACAAACCCAGCCTCCTCCAGAGCATGCTGTGAGCACAGCACTGGGCTTGGTGAAGAGGACCACTGGGATTCACAGACTAGTCTGGACTAACTGGTAAGATCCAGGCCCTCGAGAAGTCCTGTCTGAAGGGGGTGGACAGGGTTCCTGAGGACGGCACCATGGGCTGTTTTCAGGTCTTCCTACGGAACTGCACATATCAGCATATGCACATATACTGAAAAACACTGGTCTCATATCTGAGTAACTCAAAGGTGCATCTAAGTATTAGAAAAACAAGAACAAGGTGAACCTCAAAGCAGAAGACAGCAAGAAAAATGAGGGCAGAAATTATGAATTAATGAAATGGACATTAAAAGAACAATACAAAGACTTAATGAAACAAAGTAAGTTTTTAGAAAATGAACAAGACAGAAAAACTGTTAGTCAAACTAAAAGAGAGGGAGGATGCAATGAATCAAATAAAAGATAAAAATGGTGACAGTGATATCACAGCAGACCTCAATGGCATCCAGAGGATCATTAGGAGGACTGCCTTGAACATTTATATCCAATAAACCCAGACAATCCTAAAGAGGATTCACAGACACAGGTACCCCACCAAAGTTAAACCAAGAGGGTATCATTAATTTAGACATATCTACGATGATACTAAAGTTGTAAGGGTCTCACACTAACACCACCAAGACCAGATTCCTTCCCTCATTCTACTGAACCTACCCAGGAAGAGACAATGTTAATGTTCTTCAAACTGCTGCATAAAATAAAAAGGTGAGAAAACTACAAACTCATTGTGAGAAGCTGGTGTTAACCCTGATACCAAAACAACGTAAGAATATAGCAGCAACAGAAAGCTGCAGACTGGAGCTGGTGAGATGGCTCAGTGGTTAAGAGTGCCGACTGCTCTTCTGAAGGTCCTGAGTTCAAATCCCAGCAACCACATGGTGGCTTACAACCATCCATAACAAAATCTGATGCCCTCTTCTGGAGGTCTGAAGACAGATACAGTGTACTTACATATAATAAATAATAAATAAATAAATCTTAAAAAAAAAAAAGAGAGCTGCAGACTGATTTTCCTGATAAACAGACACAACTTCTCAGTAATTGGCAAATTAAATTTAAGAATGCATTAGGGAGCACAAGCACTGCGACCATGTTGGTTATGTTCCAGGGATGCAAAGACGGTTTAATCTATGTCAATCGAGAGATGTAATACAGACTTACATCACCATTTCAGTCTGTGCAGGAAAAGCCGCATAGACATTGGGGCACAGCCTTCCAAAGGCAAGGGTTCCAGGGTTCTGCCTGCATGCCCAGCCTAACTCGCCTCTTTAACATGTTCCTTCAGCCTCTGTGAAGCATTCTCTCTCTCATGGTTTCCCTCTGGCCATTCTGCCTGGCCTCTTTATGGGCTCTCCTCTCATCTACTTCTTTGCATGGTGATCTTCAGGGTTTTCTGACTCTTGCCAACTCCTCACTCCACAGGCTCCTCATTCCTTTTCTAGGGCTTCATCACTGAGGTGCTAGTGACTTATCTTTAATCCCTTAAAAAACTTGAGAAAGTTAACTCCTACACAATCAATCATTTATTATGCCATGAAACACCTATTGTATCACATGGTATAAGTATCCCAGTTTAGTTATCTAATACTGCTTAGTTAAAAATACACAGACACACACACACACACAGACAGAGACACACACACAGACACAGACACAGACACACAGACACACACACAGACACAGACACACACACACACAGACACACACACAGACACAGACACACAGACACACACACAGACACACACACACACAGACACACACACACACATACAGACACACACATACACACATACACAGACACACACATACACACACACAGACACACACATGAAATCTAACAATGACTGACAATTACCTTTATCACCCAGATCTCTAAAAAATGTTGATCCACAGCGTGCTGTTTGGATTCCTGACAGTACATCCTCGATATCCTTTGAATACACAAATTAAAATCTTTCAATTTAAGGTATACAAGACCATCTTCCATATCACTCTAAACAGACAAATGAAAGCCCCTGTAGGGGGAGATGCTGATATTAAAGTATGGTTCCCTAATTGGTTCTTGATTTGGTCAATAAAGGAGGCTGGGAGTCAATTGCTGGGTAGAAGGGATAGGTGGGGCTTCTGGGTCCCAGGACGAAAAGGAGACTAAGGGAAAGAGGGGAGGGGGTTGCGGGGGGGGGCTTTTTCAGTTAGGTTTTGGAATGAGAACCATGTAGCTATCATTTATGATCTCGGGGAAGCTAGAACTAGCAGATAGGCAATGAGGTTGGCGGAGGCTGGCTGAAACAGGCTAGCTGATAAGTTTAGGGCAGGAGATTCTATGCCCAGCAATTGTGTTAGTAGGCAAATTCTAAAATAATAAAACTGAGCAAAGGTGGGTAGAGAGAAGCCAGGTTGGTGATGGAGGCTTGGTGAAGCTAAGAGGGGAGGAACAAAAGGGAGGGGCCAGGTCGTAGACAGCAGCTCCAGGGTCAAAGCTCCCAGGCAAAGGCAGTAAGTAGCGGGAGGCTTGGGGAAGCCAAGCCAGAGGAACAAAAGAGAAGCCAGGCCTGGGGCTGGGGCTGGCAGCAGCTGATCTCCACCTCAGTGCTAGGTGCTACGGCTAAGCCAGGAGGGGCCTGAGCACAGGAGCACAGGCCACGCTCAGTGCTCACCCGCAAAGGCAAAGGCATGTTTGTAGAGATTACACACAGCAGCCCCCCACATCGCTTACCTTTTTTGCCAGCTTCTTGACCAGTGTTTTACCTGCAACAAAGAACCATGACTTAGGAGTCACATTCCTCTCAAAACTCAGAAGAAACTAAGGAAGAAAACCCTTTCTAAAACAAACACCTCAACTGAGGTAAGAAAGGAAGTTGGCAGTTTTAGTCAGTATCTTTAACCAGGAGCCAGAGTTCTGAATCTGAGCACCACGGTGCTACAGTGTCTGCAAGGTCATGAGCACCAGGGTGCTACAGTGTCTGCAAGGTCATGAGCATGAGGGTGCTACAGTGTCTGCAAGGTCATGAGCACGAGGGTGCTACAGTGTCTGCAAGGTCATGAGCATGAGGGTGCTACAGTGTCTGCAAGGTCATGAGCACCAGGGTGCTACAGTGTCTGCAAGGTCATGAGTACCAGGGTGCTACAGTGTCTGCAAGGTCATGAGCACCAGGGTGCTACAGTGTCTGTAAGGTCATGAGCACCAGGGTGCTACAGTGTCTGCAAGGTCATGAGCACCAGGGTGCTACAGTGTCTGCAAGGTCATGAGCACCAGGGTGCTACAGTGTCTGCAAGGTCATGAGCACCAGGGTGCTACAGTGTCTGCAAGGTCATGAGCACCAGGGTGCTACAGTGTCTGCAAGGTCATGAGCACCAGGGTGCTACAGTGTCTGCAAGGTCATGAGCACCAGGGTGCTACAGTGTCTGCAAGGTCATGAGCACCAGGGTGCTACAGTGTCTGCAAGGGCATGAGCACCACGGTGCTACAGTGTCTGCAAGGTCATGAGCACCAGGGTGCTACAGTGTCTGCAAGGTCATGAGCACCAGGGTGCTACAGTGTCTGCAAGGTCATGAGCACCAGGGTGCTACAGTGTCTGCAAGGTCAACTTTCAGTCATACACATCTGAATTCTTACAGTCTTTCTTCCCTGTGGGCACTGGACATTGGTTTGTTCTGCATGATTCCTGTCTAGTCTTGTTTGTTAAAATTAGTCTTGGTTTTACTGCAAGCAGCTCCACCCATGTTTTGGAAAGCTATGCTATTCTGAACCTAAAACACTGAGTTTGAGAGGCGATGGAGACTGTCCATTCTCAGGTGGTACTGCTCTTCATAATGCCTCATTAGAAAGCAGAGATCTGAACTTCTTTCAAGTTTGCAGACCCCTTTCTCTTAAAACCTTTTTATCCTTATTGTTACGTGCGTGCGTGTTGTCCTATGCAGGCCACAGCACGTGTAGGACCATCAACTTTCAAGAGCCCCTTCTCCTTTCCCTCTTGGTTAGGAGGCAGGTCTCTCATGATCTTACTAATGTGTTTTTGTTAAGGCCAGCTGGCCTGAAAGTTTCTGGGCAATTTTCCTGCCTCTGCCTCTCATCTGAAAGTAGAAGTGCTGGGATTACATACGTGTGCCACTGCATTTGTCTTCTTATGTGGGTTCGAGGGACTGAACTCAGATCCTCAGGCTTGTACAAGAGTGTTTTTTATCTCCCGAGCCATCTCACTGGCCCCTCAGCCTACTTTATCACTCACATGATTTTCTTACCGTTCACTATAATTCGAAAGCAATAACACTGCTTCCTTTGCTGGAGTTTATTCTGATGAATCAATCCTGAGCAGCACAGACTTTACTTCTTCCCTCTCATGAACTCCTTGTACAGCTACAGGCATGGTCTGTGCCACACTGAGAGGCCAAGTGCTTTCAGATAGGCTTTCTTGGACTCTGAGGCTCTTAAGTCAGGCTATAAGCCGACCACGGGCAAATTCTATTATTTGTTCATGAAATGTCAAGATTAAGAAGTATTAATGAAGCCGGGCGTGGTGGCGCACGCCTTTAGTCCCAGTACTTGGGAGGCAGAGGCAGGCGGATCTCTGAGTTCGAGGCCAGTCTGGTCTACAAAGTGAGTTCCAGGACAGCCAAGGCTACACAGAGAAACCCTGTCTTGAAAAAACCAAAAAAAAAAAAAAAAAAGAAGTATTAACGAAAGTTAATTGTGACTACTGATTTCTTACTTGCTTTGAGGACATTTTTGTTATCATTACTTTATAGCTGCAGTTCTCAAAAGTGACAGGACTTTAAAAATCTTTGCTTGAGCTCCATTCTAGAGATTCTCTTTAGCTATCTGAAAGGGGCTTTACACAGAACTTTTTAAAAGCACCGATTCTCCGCCTCTACCCTGTCCTGTGCAGAAAGGGTTGAGATCCACAAAACTAAGGAGATCACAAATTCAAGGCGAAGCAATGCTTGTTAATTAGTTTTGTTCTAATGTTATTATTGCCTTTGCCATAACAAAGTTATTGTGTTACTATTACTATTTTATTGTTCAAAAAAAGGAGGAAAATTTTTGAGTTGACACACAATTTTTGGCAGACAGTATGTTTGTGTTACATATCAATCACTAATTATTTTTGTATTGCAATGTTGGCTTTGAGCTGAATAATTTATTCTTAGATGTATATTTTTTAACATTAAACCTCAAATTTTAATGAACTTTTTCCCCAAAGATTTATTTATTATTATACATAAGAACATTGTAGCTGTCTTCAGATGCACCAGGAAGGGCACCCGATCTCATTTATGGGTGGTTGCTGGGATTTGAACTCAGGACCTTTGGAAGAACAGTCTTACCTGCTGAGCCATCTCACCAGCCCCAAACACCAAATTTAAAAAAGATAATAAATGTTAATGAGAATGCTGGGCAGTGGTGGTGTACGTCTTTAATCCCAGCACTCAGGAGGCAGAGGCAGGCAGACTTCTGAGTTCGAGGCCAGCCTGGTCTACAGAGTGAGTTCCAGGACAGCCAGGGCTACACAGAGAAACCCTGTCTCAAAAAACAAAACAAAACAAAACAAAATGTTAATGAAAGGGGAAAAGCCTAGAAGTACTAAAGAGTGCGCACTTCACAATTGGTGCTGAATGTCACTGTGCAGCTGGAGACGCTGCTGCGACCACGTCGGGGTTACAGGCTACTACCCTGATTTCCACCAAGTATTATGTGCCTGTAGTGACAGTTCTTGGTTATTGCTGCCGTCATAGGTGATACCAGCTAGGTAAGTGACTATATTATTTACAACTATAAGTGTCTGTAAAGTGTATAAAATATAGTCATCCAATGCTGACTACATACTCTAGAAAGCGATGTAATATGTACATTTTAACTTTTGGGTTGTTTCTGAGACAGGCTATGTTATATAGTCCAGACTGTCCTGACGCTTGCTTGGTAGTATAGGTACACCTGAGACCAGCCATCCATCTTCTGCCTTACTTCAGGAGTTTGTGTGGCAACATGCCCAGGAGTAGTTTAACTTTTTAATCTAACAGCTTAATTATGCATATAATTGTAGAGACAGTTTTATCACTTTTAATTAAAATTCAAAATATTAGGTTAAATGTTGATTTAAAAATTTTCATAATGCTTTTCATTTTTGTTTCTTGAGGGTAGTCTTGTTACGCATCGCAGGCTGGTCTGGGACTTGTGACTCCATCCCCTCGCCCCCACTTGGTGTGTGCCATCAAGCTTGGTCTCCTAATGGCTCTCTAAAGTTTATGCAAGATATCATTATTAGATATCATTAGACAGTAAGGTTACCCCTACCAGTTTCTGAAAGAGACTGTACACTATAAGAAAGCATGTGGTGTAGCATTAACAGAGTGTGAAGGTAGAAGAGGATCAAGAAGCTGAGGTGGCCTCTTATATGTCATGGTTACATCCTGTGTTTGGACTAAAAAAAAATCATGTGCTTTAAAAAAATCTACTTGAAACTGAATGAGTTAAAAGTAATGTCTGCTTGCTTGCAGCTAAAAGTTGGGAGGTGAACCAGGAACATTCAATACCAGAGAAGTGGCAATAAACAATAAACAGTGGAGCCATAACTATAAATATAAGCAGTATGCTACCAGAACTACAGGCAAGCAGCCCATTCTGAAGCCTCCTGAAGAAGGGGCGCCTCATGGCTTCTTAATTGTGTAGGTGAGTGATTACCATGGAAGTGCGGAATAATAACTGAGTACAAAGTTAGATTTCATACTATTTTTTTCTAGATCCTGGACTTTTGGATATAGTATTATTTTCCTCTTACATATAAAACTAACAAGTAAGAGGACTTAGGCCATAATACTGGTACTGGAAAATTTGTATTCTCAATCAGGTTTTTAAAAAATCAGGTACTGGACAACTTGAGCCAAGTGAAGAGAGCAGTGGGAACTGTGGACCCTTCCCAGAACTAATTCGTCATGTAGTGTATGGCTGTGAGGACAGTTTTGTTGTGAAGAAAAATTAAAACAGAAACACAGCTTATTTCATATTAATTGCAAAGTCTGTTGATTTGTAAATAGGAATCTAATCATGAAACGAGTGGGCGTTGTAAGTGTCAGACTGATCTGGTGGCTTATACGTCAGTCACAGGAGCATGGACGTGGGACCTGGTTCCAGCCTTAGCTTTATATACATGATAGAATTAACAAGGAACTCAATGAAATGCTTCAACTGTCAGAGGGGAGGTATGTTCTGAGCACTAAGCAAGTCTTGCAGACTAACGGTTCTTGCTGTCATTTTTCAAAACAACACAAACTCATGCTGAGAAATGAGCTTTAAAAATGAACAGTAGGGCCGGGCATGGTGGTGCATGCCTTTAATCTGAGCACTCGGGAGGCAGAGGCAGGCGGATTTCTGAGTTCAAGGCCAGCCTGGTCTATAGAGTGAGTTCTAGGACAGCCAGTGCTATACAGAGAAACCCTGTCTCGAAAAACAAAACAAACAAACAAACAAAAAAGAACAGTAAAACTCTGTTTTGTTTCCCATTAAAATAAACACAAGAGTGAAACAGAGATTATGTGTGTGTGCGCGTACACAGTAGCTTTTTATGCAGCCTGAAAGGCATCAGTGGGTGCAACAATGAGTAGATAGATGAGCAGAAGAAATGTCTCAGAATTTAGAGAGAAAGGTGGCAAGCTTTCTGCATCTGAGGGGTGCAGTCTGTCCCAAATTTTACAGTGGACAAGCAGGCAGTGCAGCCAGTCCCCAGTGGGGGTGGGGGAGGCTGGTGACGAGTCAGGGACAAGTAACTTTTCAGGTATTTGCTATCTTGCTGGGTGACAATTAAGAACATCCTTGTTGGTCTCCATGTCAAGTAAGTATGTGCTTGTGGGTGTTTGTGTGTGTGTGTGTGTGTGTGGTATGTATCTAGACTGGGTGATATAAACCTGGCTACTCTTGTACCATCTTCAAGTGCCCTGAGAATATTGATTTTTGGTTCAGCTGGAGTTCAACTTAGAGTCTTTGGAGTCTTCACAGCTTATATATTTTTGAATAGTGACTTTAGCATCCTGTGCTTTGAAAACGTTCACATTTCCATGTTCAACACTGCGTTACAGTACAGAATCAGCAGAGCTGTCCAGATACAAAGGGAAAGGAAATGTGCTCTGTCCATTCTATTCAGCCATAAAGAAGTTGTACGATCTGCAGGAAAATGGAAGGAACTGGACATCATATTAGGTCAGTAGAGCAGGTTCAGAAAGACAAACACATCTTCTCTCATATGTAGAACCTTAGTGAAGAGACATAAAAGAAAGGGGGGGAGGGAAAGCATGGGTGGGGAAGAGAGAAGGATGGGGCGAACATGCTCAAGCGCCATGACAGGAGGATATGGAAACACCATGCTGTAGCTCACTGCCCTGCACACTGAGTATGCTACACAGGAAGGAGAGGACAATGTTCTCCATCCATCTTGGTAACTTGAGCATAAAATTTTGCTCTTGAAATCTAAAAATAGTGCTTCCTGATAAATGTAATGAAATAGAACAATTTACTATTGAAAAGTTTATGAGAAAATTTTCAGTTAGGCAGGAAATCAAAATCATTAGGTCCTTTATTTCAGCAGATAATTTGATAATAGTCTTAAAAAGTCTTTGTGTTTACATTTCAGGACTACCAGTTCAGAAAATTATTTTAGAACCAGTTAAGCAAAGACTTATAAAAACCATACTCACTATGAAATTATTCATATTAGTAAAATAACTGTAGGAAATGTAAATGCTCCAATATAAGGGAACTCATTAAATTATAACATACTAACGAAACAATCAGAATATCTTCAGACAACGCCAGTGAAAGGGAACTACTCTGCACGGAACAGAAAATGCTAGGTTGTCAGGCACAGATTAGGCAGTGTGTGGTACAAAGCGTCTCACCTCTGGAAGGGTGCTTTAAAGGGCAAATGTATGGCATATGAATTATATCTCTGTAAAAAATTTACTGGCCAAAAAGAAAAAAAAAGGTGTGTGCTAATAATGCTCCCGAGTACTAGGTGGCGGCCACTGGCTCTAGCTGACTGTATTTTCTGCTCTACAGATTGTAATGCTTTAGTTTTTAAAATGTACGCCATCATCCCCACAACACTATTTTCTAATGATCTAGAAACAGTCAGGAGAGACTTTGGCACTAACCAGCGACTAATGGGATTAACTCCTGTTGCGGGATATTTGATCATGGTTCAGAGAAAACCCAACTGTTAGCAAAATATAAAAACTTAAATAGGTATTGTGTGTGTCAGATGCATTCAGACATGTCCTGTAGAGATGCAGCTTGGGTGTGCCTCTAAAAGCCTCCATAGGTAAGAATGCTAAAGAATGGAAAGCTCTTACCTGTTTTAAGGCAAGTTGCTTGGGAGAGGTCTTGTGGTCTTTGCTCTATGACCCAAGGAAAAGTCAGTTGGATGGCTCTGAGCTGCCTCACCACAAAGTTAAAATGGTTTGGCTCTCTACTGGTTTGGCTTATTGCTCTCCACCATGATGGTGACGTGGTTGAGCCTGCTAAGGGTGTAGGGGAAGACCTAGAGACTTCTTTTGCAGAAATGGACCTCTGAGGTCTCTCGATTTTTTTGGTCACTCTCTTTGGGCCTCTCTCTTTTGGCTTGGAAGAACTTCATGGAAGGAGCTCTGGGTATGAGACAAGGATTTTGTTTTTTATCTCAGGGCTTGCAGAAATCATAGAGAAGCAGCTGGCAGGACACAGGTAAAACACTATAGTAGGAAAGAGAGCTAAGGAGCCCTCTTGGGTTTGGAGGAGCTCAAGAGAAAGATAGACTAGCTTGGCAGACTGACACAGATAGGAAGATTTCTACAGAGCTAGCAGCTTAGTTGCTGAATCAGGCTTGTAATTAGATACTTTGCATATAGTTAAGACAATAAAGTTACTTTGCTGAGCTAGCAGGTTTTTACCACAGCTCCCTCCTCACATGTCATTATGGTATGAATATTAGATAAAAGGACAAATACAGACCCTAGGTCTGTGTGACTCACATGTACTACCCTGTGCCCTAGTATAATGACACGTGCCACGGTAAGTCACCTCACACATGTTCAAATATTTCTCAAACGTAACTGATCTTGATAAAAGTACAGAAGCATAAAGACTGGTACCCAGAGGGAAGGAAGTGATGGCCACTTCTGTGCCTCTAGCCCTGATCTCTTGAATGATGGATACCTGGAGCTCAAAGAGCCTAACCAGAAGCTGAGCACATTCCAGCAGGTGGGAGTGGCACCAGTTTCCTTTGCCCTGAGCTCCACCCACAGTGACTGAAGGTCAGCTGCATTCCCAGAGCTGCAGACACCAGCTTGCAGAAAAGTTAAGGCAGAACACGCTCCAGCACTGTGATTTCCAAAACTACCCCAGTAACCTCTTTCTCAGTTTCAGCCCCTGACACAAGCTGGGCTGATCTTAAAAATGCTTCTCCTATGTATCCTCCCTCACTGTAAGATCTTTTAAAACCATAGAAAACACTGAAAAATCCCTCTAAAATCATTAAAACAAACAAACAACAACAACAAAAACCCTGGAAGGTTCAAATGTAACAAGTGTCTATATTTTTGCCTTTCCCCTAACAGGAGCCAATATATGCAGAAGGAGCTACAGCTGCAGAGCTCCCACATGCTGGGCTCTCCATGCCCTACTCTTATATGCCTGACTCTTTACTACTAGTATTCTCAACTTACTGAGGTGGGAACAGAGGCCCATGGGGCTAGTGTTGAAGCCAATATTCAAAGTCAGGCATTGACTTACTCCTCCAGCATCCTGTGTGTGCTGCCTGTGGCTACCCTTCCGTTCTGGTGAGCCCTACAATCAGACTCCTCCACCTGTCTATCACATTCCTCATTTGCATAAGTGTGACTTCCCACCAGGCTCAGCATCCACCACCAACCATCATAGCCTGCCAGTCTGTCATACACAGCAGCCCCCTCTTCTTTTACTTTATCACAGGCTCGTGGTGACCCCCAGCCCTGGTTAGATCCGATTCTACCTAATCCACACCAGAACATGTAGGGTTCAATAGAGAAAAGTAGTCATAACATTTCTGCAAGACTCATCTCAAAAACTGGGCGTGGTGGCGCAAGCCTTTAATCCCAGCACTCGGGAGGCAGAGGCAGGCAGATTTCTGAGTTCTACAGCCTGGTCTACAAAGTGAGTTCCAGGACAGCTAGGGGTATACAGAGAAACCCTGTCTTGAAAAACAAAACAAAACAAAACAAAACAAAACAAGACTTATCTCAAATCCATTGTTAATACCCACTGGAATGACTTCATTCTCAAATGTTAAAAAGCTCATTTTATTCTGGGCTTTACATCTGAGCACATATGCAGGAAGGCTGGAGGACAACACTGGGGAGTCAGTTCTCTCCTCACAGCATGTAGGCTCAGGGGGTCCAAGGCACCCTTACCTGCTGACTCATGGCACTGCCTGCACACGGAACTCTATAAAGCCACTGGCATTTACACAGTCTTTCTTATTCCATTATCTCTTACTATTGAGGCTACTTCTGTAAGTCCCAATATCCCCCCTTTCTTACAGCCTGTAACTGCCTTCTTTTCCTGGAGAGCAGAGAGAGATAGTAACTATCCCTTTGCTGCTGTTACGGAAGGCCTTTCTAAGATCCCATCTTCCACTGTGCTCCTCACCCGTGCTCTCAGGATCTTAGTTCTAGAAGAATCCTCTGCTCTACCTCACTGTGCCTCAATCGTCCCCCTCAGCCCAAGGTGAAAGCTCTTCTATTGGGTACACTTCCACCCCACCTCTCACATCAGTCCTCTCCTTCCCTTAGGCAAAGACCTCAGTGTTTACTTCTCCTTTATGTACCCCACCTACTGTACTCAGACTCCCATGTTGACACTACTTCACCAACACCCCTCATGTTGCCAGCCAGTGATGAACTAATTCTTGGTCCTCATCTTGCTTGCTTCTCAATTGTACTTTCTGTGACTATTCCTTCTTCCTCAAAACCGCATTTGAATCTACTCCTGCTTTTCCTCCTTGTTCTGAACTGCTGTTCCCTCTCCTATGGGTTCCCATCTCTCCACCTCTAAATGCTGAAGTAGCCTGGAGTTCAGTTCTCTGACTTGTCTTTCTTGTTTGAATGTACATTTGAGATCGTCCAATAATCCTGCACACTCTTATTGCTGGTATCTCTAATGTCTAAGAATATATCATGGTGAACATGAGAATACCTGAAGGTTTTAAAAAGGAGACATCAGAGATCAAGAGCAACAGAGCACAAAGGGTGGAGGGACCAGCTAAAGGGAGACACACCCTTCCTGGCAAACAGGAGAGGGCGGGAAGAGGCTCCAGCTAGAGCAGTATCTGAGAAATCTAAAGGACTTTTAGCCTTCATTCCGTCAATTAAAAATGGGTACATACATCTTATCATCAGCAAGAAGGAAGGGTGTGACAAGAAGGAGAGAGAAGAAGGTGGGGATTTGGGCAGGTGGGTGAAGGAAGCTGGAGAATATGAACAGACACATGACAGGTGTGACTTGGAGGATTAGGCAAAGCTGAGGTTGAATTTAGGGGCTCCAACCTGTACAAGTGCCTGTCTTCCCAGCAGTTCAGGAGAGACAAAAGGGATATGGGCAAGTCGTTATCAGAGTGACAGTCACAAACCCCTGGCTACACGGAAAAGGAGAAGGGGACCTTGGGATGACAGGACACTGGACACTAGACATTTTTATGAGGTTTCAGAATAAACATACTGGGTAGCAGGTAAAGTGGAGGATAATGAATTAGTTGTCACAGATGGAGGTTCTGAAATCTGAGAAAATCTGTGAAATTGGGACAATTCTAGGTAGTAGTGTGGGTTGTGAATGGTGAAGCCAAAGTCACTGAAAGGAGTGCAGCAGGAAAGAATCTAGAAAGAGATGGTGTGTGTTGCAAGGGCACGCACAGCAGAGACCCAAGCTAGATACAGGGAGTTACTGGAGTCTATTTGGAAGTCCTATGATGCTTACATAAGTCTCATCAATTGTTATTAATAAAGTGTAGTATTTACCAAAAGGCCAAAAAGTTAATGCCAGGTAAATGAGATTAAAATCTAATAAGTCTTAGATTGCTTCATATCATTTCATTTACCCAGAGCACGGGTCAGTGGTTTTGCTTAGTTTTTCTTTGTTTTGCTGTTCATCACGATCTGTAGGAATGTAACCAAGATGATCTTATCCACGATGAAAAATGAGGATGAAGGACATCATATGCATAAAGGATGTATTATTTGGTCTGCAAAATTACTCAACTCTTGATTTGGCTCAGTGCCCTCTGATCATTTAACTGCATTCCAATGAATAATAAAAGTGGAAATGTCACAGTCTTTAATTATAGTTTACTGCAGCTCTTTGAACATATTTTAGGGGCTATTTTGATGTCTTTTCTGTTAAACCTGTTATCTGGTTGCAATTCACAAGCAATTTCTGTTGCTGATTTTGTCCAGTGATGCTACAGGCTCTTGCATTTTTGTAGTCTTTGACTTTTGCTGTTGGGCTCTGGATACTTTAGATAATATATTGCAGAGGTCTGGGTTCTAGTTCCTTCCCCACACTGAGAATCTGGGTACTAGCTCCCTTTGTCATCCATTGATTGTGAGCGTGCCCAGTGTCTGGCTGCACAGCACTTAGTAGAGACCATGTGTGCCCCTGCCCTCCCCGACAAGGCCTATTGGAAGTCAGTCACGGACAAGGTGCGGTTTGGGGGTCTGGAGCTCCTTTCTGACCTTGCAAGGTGCCGAGTGTGGACATTCTCATGCTGACCGATGAGAAATCTGGACACACACTGCTCTACAGGCCATCTTTCTAATTTACGCTGCCATGAAGGAACAACTCCCAGTGGGGTGATTAATATTTGTTAGGACCCCTGGAGGCTCCCCATTTTTTTCTCTTTCCTAAGTGTGCTTCGGCAAAGGAGCTAGCACATAGTTTAGCCTGTCTTCTTCACGGACTCTATCCCTCACCTCTCAACTTCCTACCACAACCTCTATCTATCTATCTATCTATCTATCTATCTATCTATCTATCTATCTATCTATCTATCTCTATTTGGAGACAGGATTTTGCTTGCTATGGAGTTCATCTGGCCTCACACTAGCAATCCTCCAGCCGCAGCCTCCAGCACGTTGAGATTACAAGCATGTGCTAGTATGCCTAGCTCACCCATTCTGTTTCTGGTGGTGCTTCAAAGTCTGCACTTTATGTTAAAGTCAGGTTACTATCATCAGAGAGACCAGACTACTTTTTTTTTTTCTTTTTTCTTTTTTGAGACAGGGTTTCTCTGTGTAGCCCTGGCTGTCCTGGAACTCACTCTGTAGACCAGGCTGTAGAACTCAGAAATCCACCTGCCTCTGCCTCCCGAGTGCTGGGATCAAAGGCGTGTGCCACCACGCCCGGCCAGAAGCTACTTTTTAAACCAGCTTCTGTCACCCAGGAAGAAACAACTTTGGAGGCCAGAGTTCTGCAGCCAACATAAGGACAATGGTGCTGCTCTTTCTGAGTAGTAATAGCCTGGTCCAGCAAGTGGACCTCAGGTCTTCCATCTCTTTTTCCTGGATACTCTCTCTGCCTTTCAAGCCAGAACAAGAGCAGCCAGGTCTCCCGTGTTCCCAGTGGAAGAGCATGCAAGGCATAAGGAGTGTGTGGGAGAGGATGCCCCACCCTTCATCCTCCCAGTAGTCAAGTACTAAAGTACAGCACCTTCCCACTAGTCCTCTGAGAACTAAAGTACAGCACCTTCCCACTAGTCCTCTGAGAACCGTGCTCCTGTTGGAGCAGTCTAGAATGAGTTTCTATCTCACTGAGTTGTAACAGGTAGGTGAAGGGGCCGGTGTTAAAGTACTCTAGATTTGAATATTTTCTTATTCATTTTAGTAGCTTTACTTGAATAGGTATTTCTATATTTCCTATAAAACCTCAGACTTATATCCAGACACTTTTTTCTATTAGTTTCAGTGAACCGTGGAGCTATGGGTTCTTTCCATTGCCATGACAGACACTGTACAGACACTGTTCATTCACTCTTATTGAATGGAATTCCCCAGTGTGAACATGCCCTGCTTTATCCGTTCTCTCCAGAAGGCGTGGGTGGTTTCCAGCTTTTCTGCTAACATAACACTACAGCTATAAATACTCTTTTGCATATATCCTATGGCACACCAGTAAATGCTCCTATCAGGTGTGTATGTATGTGTATATATGTATGTATGTGTGTGTGTATATATATATATATATATATATATACCTAGGAATGCAAATTTTGGTCAAATTATGTTTAATTTTCCAAAGCAATTAAAGTTGTTTTCCAAAGTAGTTGGAGTTTTCCATTTCCAATTCCAACCAAGAGTACATAAAGGTAAAGTCCTGGGAGCCCTCCACCTCTGATCTACAGCCTCCTCAACCTCTGTGAAGGGACTTGCCAATACAGCAAGTATAAACTTTTCTTTCACTACAGTTACAAACAAGGGAAGTACTTATATTCATTTTCTTGCTTCTTCCTCTGTGAATATCTATTCTTCCATTTTTAATAGCTGTACAGAGGGAGGAAGGGGGAGAGGAAAAGACCAAGAGGGAAAACTCTCTTCCCTGCCTAGTCTTCTTGTGGCAGCTCTAGGGATGGAAGCTGGGGCCTCACACAGCCTAGGTAAGTACACTGTCACCCTCAGCCCTGTGCAGGCTCTTCGTTGGATCTCCTGAGTGTTAAAGAGAGCCTGCTTTATTAAACTGTCCTGTGTGTGGAGAACCTCACCAGAAAGTGAAGCCAGAACAACCAACGGAAGATGCTTTGATAGTTAGACAACAGTCAATTTGTGAAGACAGACAGGACAGATGGATCTCTGGACTAAGGTAAATTCTAAGGACATCATTAAGAGATATCTGGGAGGCCGGGTGTGGTGGCACACGCCTTTATTCCCAGCATTTGGGAGGCAGAGGCAGGTGGATTTATGAGTTTGAGGCCAGCCTGGTCTACAGAGTGAGTTCCAGGACAGCCAGGGCTACACAGAGAAACCCTGTCTCGAAAAAAAAACCAAAAAAAAAAAAAAAAAAAAAAAAAAAAGATATCTGGAGCAGGGGTAGGGAGGGTAGGTAGAAGCTAATGGACACTAAAGGTTACTTCAAAGAACTTGTTAATTGGGGCTGTGATGAATTACTGCAGTCACCAGTCTGGTGATCAAGGCTGTTTTTCTGGCTTTGCTTTGTGAAGGATGTCCCTCTCAAAAGAATCTTTATGGCTTGCTGCATTCAGGAAGACAGGCCAAATGGCCCCTTCTGAAGTGACAGTTTCTCCAGTGATGCCACTTTGCAGTAATTACCATGTCACTTGGCACACCCGGAGATGACCCAGCCCTCACTCTTCCATGTGCAATCCTCCTTTAAAACTGTAACTTCCCATGTAAATACTGACTCTTGTCCTGTTTATGTGCTATAAATAAATTCTGCCAGCTTTTCGTCATGCCATTCAATTTCTTTAAGGTAACGTTTGAGAACAAAGTTCTATTTGAAGATGGCTGAATCTCATTCTTCTGGTTAGTACTTTTGTTTAAGATGTGTCTCTATCTTGGGGTAACGCACACAGACACACACCCTGTCATAAGGAGGAATGCTGCACATGTGCATCTCTGGAGTCTCAGATGCCCTGGCATCAGTTACTGATGGGCGATCAAGCAGGGTGCAGCTCGGCAGAACAGTGCCCTCATTGAAATCTACTAACTAACTCTCACAAGAAATCAATCCACTCTGAGAGCAAACCCTGTCTGGCTATAACAGTCTATTTAATAGAACTGGCACTGGCTGGGAGAGGCAGGCTCTTTTTTAAAAGCTGTATTTATTTTATGTTATGTGTGAGTATCCTGTCTACATGTATGTGTGCTTGGTGCCTGTGGCAGTCAGAAGAAGGCACTGAATTCCCTGAACAGGAATTATAGATAGCTGGTGAGCTGCCATGTAGGTGCTGGGACTTGAACCTGGGCCTTCTAAAAGCACGTCAAATGCTCTTAACTGCTAAGCCATTTCTTCAACCCTGAGTTTGGTTCCTAGCACCTATGCTGGGCAGCTCAAAACCATCTGTACTCAGGTGCACATACCCACACAGAGACATAGACACATAATCAAAGATAAATCTCTATTGATTGTGTGTGCCCACACATGCCATGGCACATGCCTTCAGGTATTGAAGAGCTGAGCACTCTTGCTTTTTTTTTTTTTTTTTTTTTTTTTTGGTTTTTCGAGACAGGGTTTCTCTGTGTAGTCGTGGCTGTCCTGGAACTCACTCTGTAGCCCAGGCTGGCCTCGAACTCAGAAATCCGCCTGCCTCTGCCTCCCGAGTGCTGGGATTAAAGGCGTGCGCCACCATGCCCGGCGCACTCTTGCTTTTTGAGCCACGTTACCCCTCCTCTTCAGGAGCTCTCATTCTTAAGCTGGTTTATACTCAGATTCTAGCAGGTAACAGATTATTCTTTAAAATATTTCTGACACAGGATCCTGGTAGCTGCTGGGAAGCTTCTGACCCAAGCAAGCCCTGACTGACCCTCTGCCTTTACTTGCCTCCAGGTTTTGGGTCAAGGTGTCCTGTGACCCCAATTCTGTGGTGACCCCTGATGGACCTGAATGGCTGATTTTATACTTTTCACCATTTTTTCTTTTTCCTTTTCCTGCTGTGAGGACAGGAGTGAGAATGTCCAAGTTATGCTCATGTCAGAGGTTAAACTACTCTATTTATTTCGAGTTTTTGAGGCTGGGTTTGAACTATATAGCCCTGACTGCCCTGGAACTATGTAGATCACAAATATTCCCCTGCCTCTGCCTCCTGTTTTTTGGGATTAAAAGTGTATGCCACTATATCTGGCCCAAACTACTGTACCAATGTAGGTCAACATTTTTAAAGTTTTGCCACATACTGCTAAATTTCCCTCCATAGATCTAGATTAAAGTAATCTAAACATGTTTTTATTACTTTATTTTTCTAATTCTGAAACCTTCATTGTTCCCTCAAGTTGAAGTCCACACAGCTCTGCCAGTTGTACCTTCTCGCTCTCATTTGTTCTTCAGTGATCCCCAAGTCCCCAGTCTCCAGTGTCCCGTGGATGTCCTGTCTCTGGGACGCTCCATCATGTTCACTCTGCTTTTGCCCTGCTCAGCTGTTCCCCGTGCACCCGATCCTGCTCTGACCACTTGCCTTGACCTCTGCCTTCTGTGGTACCAAAGTTACTTACAGTGAATCCAGCACTTTGTAGAGTGTCAGCATGACAGTCCTTACTGAACTATGGTGCATACACGCACAGTGAGAAGGGCTGGCTCAGGAGATAAACCTGGGGGTTCCTGCCACCATGGAATAATTATGAGTTTGCCATTTATAAAGTAATTGCACTTTGTTATTTTAATGTTTGGTTACATTGTTTCCTTCGGGATTTTTCTACTTACAACAAGATAACATAATAACATTGTGACTCTGATAAATGTTTCTCTTTAATAATTAGTCTACTATATTTTCTTCTCAATTTAAAACCTCAATTCCACTAAAAACTAATAGCCAGTTAAATAACATTTTTAGGTATCTGTACTGGCTGGTTTTGTGTGTCAACTTGACACAGGCTGGAGTTATCACTGAGAAAGGAGCTTCAGTTGGGGAAGTGCCTCCATGAGATCCAGCTGTGGGGCATTTTCTCAATTAGTGATCAAGCAGGGAGGTCCCCTTTGTGGGTGGTGCCATCTCTGGGCTGGTAGTCTTGGTTCTATAAGAAAGGAAGCTGAGCAAACCAGGGGAAGCAAGCCAGTAAGTAACATCCCTCTATGGCCTCTGCATCAGCTCCTGCTTCCTGACCAGCTTGAGTTCCAGGCCTGACTTCCTTTAGTGATAAACAGCAGTTTGAAGGTATAAGCTGAATAAACCCTTTCCTCTCCAACTTGCTTCTTGGTCATGATGTTTGTGCAGGAACAGAAACCCTGACTAAGAGTCACTGTTTTTTTTTTTTCTCATTTAGAAAAAGCCATATACAATAACTACTTTTAAGCGGATACACATGAAAGTTTATAACTGTCACATTACAACAAGAAGATGCCCAATACAAGGAATAGGGATCATTCAAATGCAAAAAAGCTGTCACAAATTTTTTTTTTTTTTTTTTTGGTTTTTCAAGACAGGGTTTCTCTGTATAGCCCTGGCTGTCCTGGAACTCACTCTGTAGACCAGGCTGGCCTTGAACTCAGAAATCCACCTGCCTCTGCCTCCTGAGTGCTGGGATTAAAGGTGTGCGCCACCACGCCTGGCTCAAGCTGTCACAAATTTTGAAAACAAGCTTCCCAACCCTCATGTTTAAGATTTGAAAACAAACCAAAACAAACAACATAAAATAGCACAGCACTCACGCTCCACTTGCTCAAACATGACTGAGAAGAGGAAGTCTCGGGGTGTCATGTAATACTCTCCGTCGTGCTCCAGGGATGAAAACTGCATGAACCGCTGTTTGCGGAGAGAAAGTTTCTCTATTGGTCCCAAATAATTTTTCTAAAAGAAAAAGAAATAATAATTTAAGTTTTTCAGTATGATTTCCAAACTTAAGTATCTCCAGAATTATCTTTAAAGGAAGTTAGGACTGACAACCACCAAAGTTTACATTACTCATGTAACAAGTATCAGCTAAGTCCCTACATTTGTAGGCACCAATTATGACTAATTGGAGCAAAGTTACTCTGAAGCATAAGAATGACACTCACAAGTATGTGAAGTCACAGAGACAGGGGGAACTGACACAGAGAGCACAGATGGGGGTGGGCAGTCTCCTAGGTGAGACAGGGCTGTTTTTTGAAGGGATGACATTCACAGAGGTCATGTAAGGGGTTAGTGAGTTGTGCTTTCCCAAGGAAGGAACAAGGAGGCGCAGAAAGCCACTGCCACCACAAGAGAGTGGCGGATGCTCACACCAGACAGATGTGGGTAGTAGGGCACGCACAGCTGCACTCTCATACAACTAAGAAAGGATGCGCATGGGCCAACATTACTGGTGCTGGAGTTTTCCAGGCTTTAGGACCCAGCTTTCCCAACAGCTGGATGACAGCGCTGACATCTCTAACTAAGCTTTCTGCTCCACTAAAGTCACAGTCTGTGACACCGCAGTAGACAACAACACTGAAGCCTAGGTGGAGCTCTTTCCATATGCTTTCGTCAACCTCCAACTCAGAACCACATTCTGAAGAGACAACTCTTGAGGAGGTGCCATTTTATGAAGCTGGATGGTTGATTGTGTTGTTTGCATGCATTTACATTTTGGCAAAGTATCTTAGTTTCTAGTGAACAACAACAAAAAGATAGAGGAAATAAGGATCCTTTTTACTAGTAATTTCTGAGCTTGACATTTGCATAGAATTGTAGGTTACTGCCACATAAATAACTCCTAAATGTGACTGAGCTACAGGCGTGACTCTCCACCAGCAGATGGTTTGAAACCCTTCAATACCCTCTACTAGCACCCTTGCAATTTAGTTTGCTATGGTAGCTTTCTAAATTTCTGTTACTCCCCAGGATAAACAAGTCCACTGTACTAGACCAAGGCCTTTAAATCCCCATTCTGAGCACCCATGCTCTATGCTCACCTCTCACTGAGGCTGAGTTCTCCGTCATCACTAGTCAGCAGCTCTTTTCTAGTTCCTTTATGAAGGATACAGTGGATGCTCCCACCCACAGCTTACTGCCAGGCCTCCCTTTCCTCATCGCTGCTTTACCTTCTCTGAAGTAAACACTTAATTGAGCCTGTGCTAATTTCAGAAAAGTCCTAGAAGAGTCAGAATACATATGAACCAAGTGCATGATTGTGTAGCAGAAAATATCTGCAGCAAGAAGCCCATTAAGCGAATGGTGTGTCTATGTCAGGCCGTGAGCACCATAAGCATGTCCTCTAACCCTCAGAATGCCCGGCTGTAACCTATTTTTAAAAAGAAGGAGTCTAGGCTTGTTAAGGTCAACAAGCTCGTTTAGATGAATGCAGTAGGCACTGATGGCACAGGCCATATGCCACCAACCTCTCAATGTCCAACACGTTCCCATAGCAGCTCCTATGAGAGAAAAATGCAGTATGATGATAAGACTTCACGAGAGAGAGGACAGAAGCCAGATTCTAGAGACTCACAAAGAAAAGGATTAGAATTAGCCATTCTCCAAGCCCCAGGCTAAATGCTGCCCATTTCCTAACTAGCATGCATTACTTTCCTGGTTGTATCAAATTTGAGTAGAATGTCCTGAATAGATCGGTTTGCTGTTACACATTTAAGCAGAGGGGAAAGAAGGCCTTTGAAATGATCACTTTGCAAGCTAATGTACCAACACAGTTTTGTTTGGGATATTTTTTTCCTATCAAACAGTAGTCAACTTTTAAAAGTACAGTTTGAAGGTTCACAGTGACACGTTTATCTTATATAAGGAGCCCTGGCTTGTAAACGCCAGCTCGAGGGCTTTAGTCTTTATTTGGTCGGCTTTACTTGCTTTACCTCACGTTCAAAACTATTTTGGCCAGATCTCAAACCTACTACAAGGTTTCAATGGTCAAGAAAGCATTATTAAGAGGAGAAAAATGCTTTACTGTGTGACTTTCTAAGGATGTACTATTGCAACTCCCAAGCTCTTTCTGCCTAGCTTTCAAGTAGACCATTGGGTCTGAAGTGATGCTTCAGCCTGTCTCACTCTGATGTGTAGCATATTAGCTGTGTATGCAGGAGTACAGTTGTGTATAAGCCATCTCTCCACCCCAAGACAAATGCCTTAAGTGCCTGTCAGTGACCCTCAGGGCCAGAGCCTCAGAAGAAGTTCATCCTCAAGACATAAAGGTCAGCTGAAAAACCAAGAGCAAACAAAAACCAACAACTTTGTGAGCGGTTCTGATTTCTTCCTCACATCTTCATTGGCTGAACTATGGGTGTCTTGAGGTCTGCTTCTGCTGATGAAAAGGTCTGTCTCAAGCAAGGCATACATGGTGGCATATGCCTGTGACCCCCGCTCTAGAAAGGCTGACACAAGACTATGAGCCTGTCTGAGGAACCATGGGTAGGAAACCATGCAAGAAAGTGATTGCTCACAGTTGTTCATATACAAACACTAGTGATGGTCAGGAGCAGCACATTCAGTTATAGAATTCAGACACACACACACACACACACACACACACACACACACACACACACAGTCTTGAACCACAGGGGATAGGAAGCCCAGAGTTCCCTAGTCACACAAAGCTTTCCACAATAGCTTTAATTTTCCAACATGGTAGGCAAAATTAGTGATAAAAAGTTGGCATTCTGTCTGCCTGTTTACTTTTGGGTAGCTACTGGCTACCCAAAACAGCTAGTCAGGCTGTTCGCACACTCTCATGTGCAGTGATAAAAAGATGTAAATTCTCAGTATTAAGTCTGTGTGATTATAACTGCCCCATATTTCTAGTTTTGTGCTATTCTGAATTCGGGTAGTTATTCTATATATAATTCCTAGACAAATATTCAATCTCTATGAAGTTCCCATAAGTGAGGTCCTGGGAAGATAAAAGGCAGACTGATGCTGAGACACTTAATTTTTACAAGAAGACAGACTAAGCCAGAGTGATAGCTGATACATCATATCTGAGGTAGATAAGGAACCAGTGGAAAATTTTAATTGTTCAGACTTTATACAAAGTCTAACTCCATACTTTTTATTTTGATAAGGGTGTGACATGGTTGTTAAATCCTTTTAAACTTCTAAATTCATTTAAAGGTATGGAATAGTTAAAAATTTCTTACACCAAGTTTGAACCATTTGCGAAGTATTCATTAATGTTATATATTATATACTCCATTTTAAGCTTCTTAAAATTTTTGTTTTTGTCTTTTTTACAACTAAATTAAATTAATTTTAATTAAAAACACTTCTGTAAATTTGTATTTTACTATAATTATTTTAAAACCTTATTATAAAAAACACTGTAAATAAAAAAATCATACAAAGACTAAACAATATATATGTAAATACCACAAACATCTATTGGGTCACAGGCTTATCAGCATGACAGTTCATTTTTACTAAGCACAATGCATGTGTAAATGGATCATTTCAAATGTTTTCTCTCTTGTTTGTTTTAATCAACTGTGTATTTTACACTGAAAAACCACATAAATGCTAGAGTTCAGTACACTAAACAGCTGTAGGGAGGCCAGTGAGGTAGGAAAGAATATAAAACACAGGGCTGAAAAGGTTTGGGCCAACCAAGGTTACCACAGCCAACCAATGGCCCCTATGTACATACATGAATAACTTTCAGAAGCCACTTAGAAAATGTTGCTCAAAATGAAGGCAGATGAAGTATTGCTTAAAAGCATTTAACACAAATCTTTTATGAGAAAAATACCTTCTAACAAATGCAACCTGAGTTATCTGGGAGATTCACTGACATGACAGACCTCACACTTTACTGTGCTGTATAAGCCAGCATCGCTGTCTGACTCACTAGACATCCAAAGCACTTTGTAGAATGTATGCTGTAGACAAATATCAGGGCTTTGTTTATATAAACTGCAAATGATTAGAGCTATGAGTGAAACCAGAGCGTCTTTTGGAAAAGTACAAGTAGACAGAGTTCTACATTGCCGTGAATACTGTTACACGTCAAATAAAACGAAATCACAAGGTTCTCATGCTTTCATCTTCCCAATAATGTCAACACACACGTTTTAGGAGCTCACTATTAGTTCATTCTTTGTCATAACGAGGCACCAGGAAAAGAATCTATGTGAGCAAAAAATTCAGTGCACTGACACATCGATTTGGGATTTCAAGACATTGAGAAAAATGTGTCCGAAGTCATATTCTAAGATTAAATCAATTGCTTACAAAAATAGTAAGTTATCCTAAGGCAAATGATTAAGGCTGCTGCTCATACCTAAAGTCCTTGTAAGCACCAGGGTCGCTTCAGTGCTAATGGCTCTGATCAGCACCTGAGGAAGCTGGAGGCACCGGGTGTACTGGTCCCACTTCCTATCCACGCTGGGTTCTGTGTTTTACTCTCATTTTATAGAAGAATCCAGGAAATAAAATCTGGAGTCACTGGATCCAAATGCTAGTTTTCTTCAACCCAAACAAAACAAAAAATCAGCGCAATGCACCTCCTGAAGACAACTCTTGCTTAAAGCCAAAGTCATCTAAAAAATTTACAAAGTCATGAGCTCAGGAAGCAAAAGTTCTTAGTTGTTTCTAACTTCCCAAAAAACCTAATACCCAAAGTTAAACAGCCATGCTAAAATGTAAGGTTTTAAGCTTGCCTTAAAGGATTTCCATACAGTACACTTGTGTCTGAAAGTGCAGGGTAACCCAGGCAGACCCGGTCTCCTCTTGCAGGGGGAACAGTGTGGTGCATGAATTCACCAGTGACCTCCTGAGCCACCGCAGATGATGGAGTTGCCAGGCACAGGCTACCGTTGCTTGACTTGGCGGGCCACCCCTCCTGCAGCTTGCACTTGTGAGGTGGTGAGGGGCAGATGAAGGGGTGTCTGCTTCTGGTTTGTACAAAGCCAAGGAAAGACAAGTACTTCCTATTCCTACATCATGTCCCCATCACTGTGCCCACCAAAGGCCCAAAGTCAGCCTTTTCCTCCCATGTCCTGTCCAGGCAAGGGCCAGCATCATTGTGGCCAGAATAATTGTGACCTAGGAACTATGAAGCTAAACTGGCAGGTACCCCAAAATGATGGAACAGATGAAACAAAAGGCACCCCCCAATACACTATGGATATAACTCCCAACCTGAGCACAGGGAGAACTTCCAAGCATATTTAGGCCATAGGTTATGTCCCAGTGTCGTCAGCTGCACTGTACATGTACTCAGGTACTATACAGCAGATGCCACCAACACTGCTGTGTTCTTCAACTGAGAGCATAATGCAAAGAGAAAAGTACTTAGGTCAGGGCGGATAGGATCAGGAAATACAGTCACATCATTTTTTGGTAAATAACATAATTAGCTAGAATGTCTGTTTAAAATCTAAGATAAGGCCTATATAAAATTCTGTGGGGGAAAAACTAAGGCAAAGGCAGCAGGGATCAATGAAAACCACATTTCAAAAGAAAATGGGAGATTCTGAAGTCAGTGAGGCAAATGGATGTCTAGAGAGCACAGCAGTCATACTGGAAAACAGATCTGTCTGGTCAAGCTAAATAAAAACAGAGAAAAAGACCACTACAAATCGAATGGAAAACTATTTGTTCTCACTGCCCTGTATGTGTGCATGCATGTTTTACATCTCATGAGAGACTGATCAATTTTAGTCTTTTAAAATAGGCTTTCAAATATGATATCCTTATTGCTGGATTCAACCTTGTAAAGCTTGTTTAAACACACACACACACACACACACCCCTCAAAAAGCTATAGTACAGGGTTAGATAGAATTAGCTCTAAGAATTCTTAAAATGGCCAGCAAGATGGCTGTGCAGGCAAAACTGCTTGCTGCCAACTCTTATGACCTGATTAAATCTGCAAAGCCTACACTGCAGAGGGAAAAAGCTGTCTCCTGCTAGCTCTCCTCTGGCCTCCATGAGAGTATATCCTTCTCAAGCCCATAGAACAAAATGTTAACCAAACAACCCAGAGCCATATTGTCCTTGTACTGTAATGTGTGGCACTGAGGGTGGCGGTGGCAGCAGCAGCAGCAGCAGGAGGAGGAGGAGGAGGTGGTGGTGGTGGTGTGGGCTCTGTCTGTACACCCACCCATTGTGTATCAGCACTAAACTTATTTAACCTGGGAGACTGGAAATTTTTGTCTCTTCTTACTTCAACCTGTTCGTTATAAACAGAACTATTCCAGAAGGAATGGATAAACACTACTAACCTTACCCTTTATCTGAACAAGGTTTCACAAGGTGCTTCTACAAATCGACTCTGTTGGCTAGTGTATACAGTTACATATAAATAGGAGGACTCTACTGCAAAGCAGCTGTCTGAGGAGCCAGCTCCTAGGGAAGGAAGAGGGAGGGATAGAATGCAGGGCTGAGATCAAAGGGCTGCTCAGGGCCTGCTGGAGGCTGCTACCCTAAACCTAGGGAGAACGTCAGAGACTTTCTAGGTGGGAGATGGTGAGTGGGGGAAACTCTTCCCATCACCCCCAGGACTGCTCCTCAAACCTGCATCTAAGACTAAATATGTGGGAAAGAAGGAACCAAAAAGAAAAAAAAAATGCTGGGATTTGGGGCAATACTGCCCATGTGAGAACTGCCCACATGGTTCTAGTTATATACAAAATGCGCCATGGATTTCAAGGATTACGTGTAATGCAGTAAAAAATGTGACAAAGGAATTAAGAGCAGTGAGTGATGGGAAGCGGATGAAAGAGATCTTTGAAAGCTGATGACTTCTGTTAAAACATTTCACTCATTTATTGCCTTTAAAGCAACAGGTGCTTCACCCTTCTGTCTCTACTTTTTATCCATGAAGTGACAAATTACAAAAAGTAAGTTCTCTGCTCTTTGTTGAACATTCTTTGGCCTCTGCTTTTCTCAAGAATAAAGTGGGAACAGGAAGGGCCTTTCTTACAGTATTACAGCTTTCAGAATGTCCAACACACACACACTGCGTTAGACAAAATATAGTAAGAAAGACCTATTCATTTGGGGCCCTTATTTTGGAATTGGTAATAATCTGGATGAAATAAAATTGCTTTGCCTCTGAACATTCTGTACCATGACTGAATGTCTTCTCTTAAAGAAAACTTTACGATTGGAAATTTTCACTCATTACAAATTTTCTACTTTGTTCCGGATGAAGGAGACTTTATTGTATATGAAACAAAATACTCCAGACTAAATTAGAAATCTTCACTGCATGAGTTATGTCTCATGGTAAATTCTACAGTGACAGAGCCTTGGCCAAGGAGACAAGGCTATTCTCAGAACCCTGGGGCATGGGGCGCCTCTGGTGCTTCGCTGCTGATTGTCTAGTGATGGCATTCCAGACTTCTCTTGAAGTAGGAGAGTGAAGGTGGCTTTCCGTAGACAGGCACAGTAAGAAGAAATGGCTATGTGTTATACATTGTTATATTTTATTCCTATTGGTGTAACACGCACATTCTCATGTACTTCATCCCCACCCCACCAAAAGGCGCTGATGAGAAAAGAAAACACACCTTCTCTTTTATTGTTTTTTCCTAGCACAGTACTCACTTTCCTTCTCCACTACTGCCTTCTAAGAGCCGCACTGTAACTTTTGTGATCTAAACAAAGAGTGCATGGCTTAGGTTAAAAATCTCAACATGACCCTAAAATATGACCAGTGTCATTCATTTCAATTTAATTAAATAACCTTTTCCTTAAGAAACAGTTGAATTACCTTGGCTTCTTCCCTATAGAACAGCAGGTAAACACTAATGTGTGAACGTTTCCTACAATTACTAACACCAACCTACTGAACAAGCCGCACGTCTCCTGCGACAGAGCACCAAGCAGAGATTCAGAAGGCTCTCCACTTCCTAGGGACTGCAGTGGACAGCAGCAGCAGCATCTACCTGGTGCGTGTACCGTAAGAATAACAGTTAACTCCAATCATTATTTTTACAGGTTAGTCAATTAATTAATTAATTAATTAATTAATCAATCAATCAATCAATCATGGCATTTTGGCTTTCTGTTTTTTATAAGATACACACTGGACTAGGACTAGTATATTTAAATATTTTTGCAAATAGATTTATGAATAAAGCTAGTAACAGGTTTGGTATCAGGACATTTGTGTGAGGTGTGGGCCCTTTTCCCTAGGCATCTAAGGAGATGCTGAGCAGTTAAGAAGAAACTTTTGTGACAGAGATTCTGATCTAATAGACGAACCACAGGTAGTCACACAAACAGCTCTTGGGAAGTAGAGCTTAGGGGAGCTGGGAATGTTGTGGGGACTAAGTCAGGAACAGAAGCCTCAGGTGGGGACCACAGCACTCGGGATAGTGTGTCCTGCAGTGTGTGACACAGTTTGGAGCAAGGAAGGGCTGGATTAAAGGATTCCCTCTTTGCTTCCCACCCCTTCCTGGAACAGCTGCAGTCTGGCCATGGCATCTCCTAGCTGGGGCTGCAGAAGGAGAGTGACTCATTCGGAGGTTATTTTGCCGTGTGTTCCCCGTGCTCCCACATTCTCAGTACTCCCTCATCCCTCACACCCTGTATCCTGACCCTTGGCCAACGGCTGTGGGCTTCATTTTCTCCCTCAGCTTAAGAGGAAACAGTGAGGTGGCTTTTCAGAGTTCACTGCTGACTAGTGACAGCGATCTCTCAGTACCCACACCTAATTCCATAAAACCCTGAAATTATTAAAAAACAACAAGCAACCTGGTATGTACGTTGACTGCATATAAATGAGCACCCATTCAAAACAAAACAAGAGTAGAAGTTCTAAAACACTTCCAGGTAAATGGCAAGATTATGAAAGCTTAAATGTATTCAGTCTAAGTTTCACTAAAGAAGTACACACATGAAGAAAAAGAGAAAAAACAAAGACAAAGCCCACGTTTTCACTGATAGTGCATTCTTTAATGAGTTGGCTTCCATGTAAGAAGCTAACCTATAAGGCACTGTGGGTCGCAGTTCTGACTGCTGCTGTCAGGACTGCTGGATAACTGATCTGGATTGCTGGCGTGTCCTTTGCCAACACTCAAACCACTGCCTTTGATCGACTGCAGTGATCCTTTCCAGAAGACACATTGACCATTTATTTGCTTCTGACTGTAATGAAATGCGTGACAAAGTTAGTTAGGCACGCAATACAGTCTCTTGTTCCTCGTCTTTCCCCCACACTGGGTAACTTCCTTGTTAGGAATTAATTTACTTCCTCCAAGAGTCCTTCCTGGGGTAAGCACCTGGGCTAGGTGTCCTTGTGAGGACATTTTTTTTTTTTTATGTAAATCAGTGCTCCAATGCCCTATATTGGAACTGTCTGCCCTTACTGGAGTACTCCAAGAACAGGAAATGCCTTGTTTCTCTTGCCCCCACTGTCCAGTACACAGTTAACACTGTTTGTGCTATGACGATACATACCACGAACCAATGGATCTTTGTGAATTGTAACCAGTTAAATTTAAAGTTGCTATTAAAAATAACTTTAAGAAAGAGTTTAGTTGGGCTGGAGAGATGGCTCAGTGGTTAAGAGCACTGACTGCTCTTCCAGAGGTCTCGAGTTCATTTCCCAGCAACCACATGGTGGCTCACAACCATCTGTAACGAGATCTGACACCCTCTTCTGCAGTGTCAGAAGACAGCTACAGTGTACTTAACATATAATAAATTAAATCTTAAAAAAAGAGAGTTTAGTTTCAGAACCAATATAGTAAAATCTGTTTTTATGTATAATTCTTAACATTTATAATGTATTAAATTTATAATGTATTAAAAGTTTTAGCTACCTGTGTGTTCTGCCACGTGGAATTTCACTAAATATCCACACAGAAATAAAGGCTCTTTGTATTCATTTTATTACAAACACAAATTATGCATTCTTAGTACTGCAGATTTTCAAATGCTTTCATAAAAGGAAAAGAGGAAAGGCAGCCATGGACAGGTGGTGGCTGTGCTGACGACCCCAGAGGGTACCGCCTTGGTTCTGTTTAGCATAGGGGCCATGAAATGACCCTCTCGGAAACAGGGCACTTGGAACCTGGATTACACCAGCTGTCTCACACCCCCGTAAATCTCAATGAATGATCTGATGGATTTCAGGCCTGCTACCATGCTTAGTTTAGGCCTTAATGGATTTTTCCCACTGCTTCATCTTTGAGTCTTCGGTAGCCTGAAATACAATTTTCCTGAAACAGCTCTATGAGGACACATCTGCAGGAAATGCTGAGCAGAGGAGCAGCACCAGCAGTACCGAGACGCTGTTCACATTCTGTGGACTCATAGCAGAGTCCCCAGCCATGCAAAGGCTACATGAACCACAGGCTACACGTGTGCAATGCAAATAGCAAAGAACAGGATTTTACCGCACATTGGTGAATTATTTCTTGTTCAGGCAAAGACTTCTCGGGACCTGCTGTGCACAAATGCAGTAAAGTCTCCTAAGTCTACCAATACTCCCTTTCTGCTTCCCATCACCTTTTCAACAGAGTTCATGATGACATATGAATGCTTTTAGTAATTTTGAAGATACTTTGATAAGGATTGTTTTAAAACTCTGTAATAGAATTTGCTGTATAATCCCTGAAAAGAAAAAAAAAACCTTTTTGGTTTTAAGCAAAACAAAAATAAAACTGCTCAGCAAGTGAGCCAGCTTCCTTTAACAGGCACTACCACAGCTAGGATTCAGTCTCTGCAGCTTTTATAAATGAGGTCACATGGGCATATGTGAGCTCTTTACCTTAAGTGCAAACACAAGGAAGCAGCAGCATAAAATTGCCAGAGAAGCTGAGCTATGTCTCACAACTGCATCTTAGTACTTGGGATACTGAGGTAGCTGGTCAGCTATGAGTTCCAGACCAACCTGGGCTACAGTGGGATTCTGTTTCAAATAACTGTTTCAAACCAAAGTAATCCCAAACAACACACACACACACACACACACACAGATACACACACCAAAACAAAACAAAACAAAACAACAAACATCTGCCAGTGATTCAAGAACCAAGTTTGGGGAGTTGGTCACATGCAGTCAGGAGCCTGGGCCAAATGAAGCTCTTCAGAGGTATGCCAATCACAAGAAAACCAAGAACAATTCCCCGAAATGCTTCAAAATTAAAAACAAAACTATTTCTTTCCTTTCTTTCTGGAGACAGGGTTTCTTTGTGTAACAGCCCTGACTGTCCTGGAATTCGATTTATAGTCCAGGCTGGCCTCGAACTCACAGAGACCTGCCTGTCTCTGTTTCTGCCTTCCAAATGCTGGCAGACATGCCAGCACGTACCACAACTGCCTGGCTAAAGCCTATATTTTTTAACAGTTTATTTTTAATTACATACGCGCATGTGTGTGTGTGTGTGTGTGTGTGTGTGTGTGAACATGTAACCTGAGTCAGGTGTAGGCTCCTGAACTCTTACATTAGAAACAAAGCCAGTGGGGTGGAAAGATGCCCAGTGGTTAAGAGCTCTTGCTGTCTCAAAAAACCAACAATAAAAAGCAAAAGCAAACATGTAAGTTGTTACAAACTGAAAGGGTAGAATGTGGACAGAGCCGGCATGTGGGTCATCTTTCTCAAGTGTTGTGAGTATAGAGTTGCATTACTACCCCTGGCTTTCTTCTACAATAACAGGCAATAATTCATTTGTTATCATTTTTTCCAATCTTTCGACTATTTGTGAAGTCTCTGGAAAAAAAAAAAAAAGCAAACCCTTTCCACATGATCTCATGGACTCAGAACATGGTCCAGTCTGCATACAGTAACACACTTGAGGTTCACGGTTTCTGCTCTGAAGTCTTAGGACATATCTTTGCTCCTTCCTGGTTCTTAAAAGTCTTGTCAGGTTTTAAATAAATTAAAAGAAACCTTTCTATTTAAGGTATAGTTCCTAAAGTTTAAGAGTAACTAGTCTTTTCAAGTTATGGCTGGAGGTGGAATTTATTTTTTCATTCCTCCTAAATTCTCTATAATATACACATATGCCAATCAAAGAGGAGATGTAAGGAATTTTTAAGGAAAGAATCCAACATCTCTAGATCTTTTCCTAACATATTTCAAGAATTGTCAGTAATTATAATATTATTTTAGTGTTCCAAAAAATAACTGTCATGGCTGTAACATAAATTTGCCTAATCACTGCTAATGGTCAAATCTACTGACAAAACACCAAGCCCTAATTTAAAAAGGAAAAAAGTTGTAGTGTTGAATATGAAGTTTCTATCACTGATAGGATAGGATTAGTCAGCACAGAGTTTCTGAGAAAGTGTCTTTCTGGAACGTATTATCCTGATTGTCCTTGCCACCCCAACCCATGTTGTTTCTTTTACGTGTAAGAGTGTCTCCATCTACTGTAACTGGAGTTACAGGTGGCTCTGAGCTGAGCTGTGGGTGCTGAGAACTAAGCCCAGTTCCTCTGTAAGAGCAGTGAGTACTCTTGACTGCTGACCCATCTCTCTAGCCTCTTGACTGTTCTCTCTTGATCCCAGTGTCTAAATTCCAATGCTTCCTTCTTACTTTTTCTGCTTGTCACTAAACTATCTTTTACACCTAGTACATCTGTGTGAGACCTACCAGAGGGGCTAAGGAAGCCTTTCCACACAGGTAGGATGCTGGCCTGGCTAACCACATGATGCTAATCAGATGAGCCTTTTGGCACTCAGCTGGTTACTGCTTTCCCTTGGCAGTATAGCAGTTACAGCTCCACCTCTGGGGCACCCACTATGCTACCCATAGACAGAGGAGTGCTGCTATACCACCAAATAGCGGTACACGGATCAGACTTCAATCCTGGAGCAATTCCTAGAACCATGTAAACCCCAGGGCTGTAGGTTTAAACATAGCAGAGATGCCTTCCTAAGAATCTGTTTTGATTTAAGCAGGACTCTTAATTCAGTGATTATGGTTAAGTGAAACTGAAAAAGACTCTGCTTTAAAAATACAAAGATGTGACTTAATCTCTTGATATCTGTACTGCATAAAGCACAGAAAGCAACCCATGTGCAGTTTCTGGTACATAATCCCAGAGTAGACAGCCAAGCTTTAGGTTGTGCCTGGCATACCTGGAGCAATGTGTTGACATACCCCTATTCTTTCCACTTAGATTTACCTAACTTAAAAGCTGATTTCCATTTCCTAGGCACATAGCAACTAAGAGATTGAGGACAAAGACACCTGGAATCTTAAGGCATGACACTCCTAGTATATAACATTATGAAGCATATAATGTGGGTAAAGGTAAGATTGGATAAGGCCTTATTCATAGGAATTCCAACTTTTACTCTACCTATCATAGACTTATGGAACTTTCATAGATGGAAATGAACATTTTTGTATCACCAGATGTACTAAAATAAGATTCACAAAATATTAAAGTTGTACTGAAATCCAGACACATTAATAATGTTACATATAGAACTGGGTTATTATAGACTTGTTGCTCCTGATATGACAAGCATCTGAGCCTTAAGCGCCTACACTGTCACATTAGTGGTTCAGGATGTGTCTATGCACTGGAAGCCCTGACATACGCAGTCCGTGAAACGCGCTACAGCAAAGCAGGAACAACTTCTTTCTTGGGCTCAGTGAGACAAACTGAGCTGTGAAAGGAAAGGGGATACCTTCTGCTTTTATCACTATCATTTGCTCTTCTCTTTTCCTTGGTCCCACAGGAAATATCCTCCAGAGACGTACAGTAAGACAAACCAGCATGGCTCTATAACGATGCAGGGAAGACAGGCTTTGATTCATGCAGGACGACCAGCTATGCCAAATCACAGATTGCCTCTAATTACAGGACGAGCTGTGCCATCTTTCTTTTCATAGTCTAGCCATTTACACTCTGATTTTTTTGACTTTCATTTGGGCTTATTAACATCAAAGGTTGTCAGCATTTATCTGTTTCCAGTCATTCTTACCTGAGGCAGTAAGATAAAAACAAAAACCCAAAGCCGCCCCAAACTTCTCTGCACTCATTAGAAAGATTTATACATTCTCTGGCCTTGTAATGTTTCATGGTTATCAAGCTTCTATATGTTGCTGTAAATTTTGTTACCAGTGGCACAGTAGTTTAAATGAACACAAATACACCCCAGCCAGGGCAGCAAGTCTCAGTTCTACTCACTGTTAATGTCTTACCATCTTTTTACTCCTTTGCACAAAAGCACATACTACAAATATAAGCACTCCTTCACTCTTGCTGTCCTGTGCTCCTGTCCTCTGCTGACTGCACATGTCTGTGGCCCTGACCTTATGCTTTTTGGTGAGACAAGCATTCTGCTTCAGCAAAGACGAGAGACTGTCACTCAGGGGACCACCGTATTTATTAGAGGAACCCGACAGTAAACTCCAGTCACAGGATCAGTTATGTTTCTACGTGAAGTGTATACCAAGCCTGTTTCCCTCTCACCTTGCTGAGTTGTGGCTCACTTGAAGCACAACCCAGGGTCTCATAGCATTAGCCGTTTTGACCTGTATTTCTTCTCCCTTAGAGCCCATACCCAGCAACAGTACTTTTCTAAGTCACTGCAGATCCTTCCAGGATCAAGTCAGCATAAGCAATATCTAAACTTAGCATCAGCACCCGTGGGATGATGCTTAGTACTGCCTTCTGAGATAGGGAGGGATCTTTGGCTTATGACAAAAGTAAATTGGACTTTCTCTTTATTTTAATGCCCAATGAAGCCTTGAAGTAGCTCCCCATAGAACTTTACTATTTAATGAGAATGTAACACTTTTTAACTCTACAGTGAAGAAACCTGACAGATACTACCTCACCATATGACGAATATTACCAGGAGACAGCTAGATTCTGTACATCCTGATCTGAGGCACTGTAAGGACAGTGTGGTTTACAGGTATTCCTGACAAAAGTACATAAACCAAAGGAAACAGTGACCAATTCTAATAGTGACATTCTAAGCATTAGCCACCACTCAGTGACAGGAGAAAATGTTTTAAGAACAGAGGAGGTCTGAAGCTAGACGGCTAGCCCACTAACTCTGAACTAAGTATAGCCTTTTTTGTTCTTTTTGTTTGCTTTTCAAGACAGGTTCCTGGTTGTTCTCAAACTCACTCTGTAGACCAGGCTATCCTCAAACTCAAGGATCCACCTGCCTCTGTGTCCTGAGTGCTGGGATTACAAGAGTGCACCGCCATGCCCGGCTGAAGTTCAGCTATTTAAGTACAGGGTAAGCAAGGCCTCTACTTATCTAGCTACTCATTTATCTATTTAACAAGTACTAAAAACAAAACAAAACAAAACAAAACAAGTACTTACTGAGCTGGGCGTGGTGGCGCACGCCTTTAATCCCAGCACTCGGGAGGCAGAGGCAGGCGGATTTCTGGGTTCGAGGCCAGCCTGGTCTACAGAGTGAGTTCCAGGACAGTCAGGGCTACACAGAGAAACCCTGTCTCGAAAAAAACAAAACAAAACAAAAGTACTTATTGAATTCCTACTATTAATCAGGATCCCCTCTAAGTACTGTTAGTAAGATGATGAATGAAAGTAAGGCAGTTATATGTAAATACTGCTGTGGTATGGCTATCAAGTATTCTGTCATAAGGCTCATATGCTAAAGGCTTCATTGTCAGCTGATGGGCTTTGAGAAGGGATTGGGTGGCTCCACTGATGAGTTCATAGGAAACTGGGGTATTAGAAAGTGGAGCCTAGGTAGAGGAAGTAGGTTACTGGAGGTGTGACTTTAGTTTTTCTTTTGCTATCAATTCCAGTCTGTATTGCCCAGCTAGTTTTGGGAGTGGGGTGTGCTCTGACATGTGGTCAGCCTACCAGAGGTCACAGGATAAAAGAAAAATGACTGTGTATAAATTGTCAATAGCTCCTAGATGGGGTGGGATTTTGTCTAGAGGCAGCCCTGCCCTCCTAACCCCCCACTGGGCTTTTGTGTAGGTGGAGCTTGCAGAGGTCTTGTGTACGCTGTCATAACTGCTGTAAAGCCACTTGTGCAATTGACCTATTGTTTGAGAAAACACTGATTCTGATATTTTCCACCATTTCTGGCCATTACAATCGTTTGAACCCCTCTTCTGAGAAGATCCCTTAGCCTTATGGGGAGGGATGTGTCAGTCATGCCCAATAAAGGTCTTAGAACTTCACAATCTCTTACTCTTTGTACATTGACCAGTCAAAGGTCTCTGCAATCTACTGCAAGAGGCTTCTTTGACGAGAGCTGAGAAAGGCTGACTTATGGGTATGACAATAAATCATCAGGAGTCATTTTAGTACTATCCATACAGCAGAACAATAGTATTGGGTTCTCCCCTAGAACCTATTTAGCCAGAGATTCTCGGTCCTTTTCAGGGCCAGGTATGAGTTTCATCCATGGAGTGGACTTCAGACCCAACCAGAAAAGAGGTGGTCACTCCCATAACCCTTGTACACTATTGCACCAGTGGGCATATCCAGTCAGGCTGGTTGGAAGAAAAACTTAAAGGGGAAATCCTGTCATCACACTGACCTAGACTGGCAGGTCATTCTTCAGGGACAGATTCCTGAGGGTGGACCAGGTGATGAGAAACAAAGAAGACAGGAAAGAAGGTCTTGTACAAGCTATGACTTAGCCAAGCAAGTTAATTAAGAAGAACAGGATCTTATACTTTCCACAGGGAGAAATGGAACAGAATCAGCAGAAAGCTACCATACAATGGGATGGAGTGAGCAGGAATCGAATCAAGCAATGTTGCATAAAGGGAACACAGGGCATCTTAAGCACATCACAGACAAAGTGCTCAGTGACCTTGGGACTGAGAACCATAGCATTTAAAGGGGGAGAAAATCAAGTTCTCAGGAGTCAAAACTGCAGTTTCCTCAAGGCCCTGGCGCCAGGCCAATACTAGCTTTTCTAAGCACACTCCCAGTTTTAGACAAGATTCTTTCTCCATAGATCAGGGCCTCAGGAAAGGCCTTGGATCCTAACATCAAACTTGCTCTTGTCCCATGAACCTACTACTACAATGCTCTGCCTCACTATAGGCCCATGGCAATGGGCTCAATGACCAGAGTGAAACCTCTGAAACTGTAAGCCAAGATAAGGCCATTCTCCTTTGCTTTTTCCTGGTGACAAAAACTGATGGACACACTTTGGAAGACACTAATAACTAAATGAGAGTGTAGGCTGGATAGAATTTTAGCAAGTATTGGATCTTGACTTTCTTTTTTAGCAAAGTCTTGCTATATAACCTAGACTGACTTGGAATCTGAGATCCTCCTAAGTTCTCTGCCTCCCAATCCTGGTATTAGTAGACTCCTCCTGCCTGTGCCTCTTGAGTGCTGGGCAAGAGACCCTTCTGACAGACAACAGTGAGAAGGACTGACACAACAGAAACTAAGTGTCACTGTGGGTGCCAACATTTTAAAATTAAAAGTCAGGTGGTGGGGGTTAATATCTTTAATCCCAGCACTCTCAAGAAAGAGGCAGGAGGATCTCTGAGTTCAAGGCCAACATGGTCTACAAAGAGAGTTCCAGGACAGCCAGGACTATACGAATTAATCCTGTCTTGAAAAAAAAACAAAACAAAAAAATCAAGAGTAATTCAAGCGTCCTACTACTGCTGCAGCCCATCTTGATGCCACTAAAATGCTCAATCATAGTAAAGAGAGAAGTGATACTGAAAATTAAAATATATGTCTAAAGATATGAGTCATGGAGGTGGCTGTAGGGGCACAGATGCAAAGATCATACTAGTACATCATTGGTAAGGGATGCTGACATTGGGTAATTTTATTATGCCTGCCAGATATTTACAAAGGTCTACCTTAAAGGTGTTTGTTGCAGGACGTAAGAGGGCAATTGCACATACGAACTCACAGCAACTCTACAGTATGCATAAGAACCAGGCAAGCTCAAGCCAGACCAAATCCCCGAAGAGATGGGGAAAAGGGCATGGAGGGAGCTGCTGGCATCTGGCTGCTGCTGAAGAGGGAGAGTCAGTTTTCTTTCCTGTTTTTGTCTTTTTTAGACAGAGTCTCTTTACATAACCCTGCCTATTCTGGAACTATGTAGAACAGCCTGTCTAGAACTCAGAGAAGCCTCTGCCTTCTGTGTGCCACTATGCCTAGTGACAGTCAGTTTTCTTTAATGGTGTGACACCTTGTCTATCAACTACACTCCAATCCAGGCCCCATAGTGCAGCCATCTCTATCTGAAGCAGAGCAGCTGTGACTACCTGTCTTAGGAGACCCTCAGAATATTGAGACCGTTGAGTTCTCTCACGGGGAAGGAAGATCACCAGATTGCCCTGGGACTCCAGGCACACCCTCCCATAGCCTCACACACTAGCTATATTTGATTCTGCCCCAGCTGCGCCTGGCCTTGGGAGATGCTCAGAGTATATACAGAAGGTAGGAAGTTAAGTGAAGTAGGAAACTCCATCTGCAGCCTTTAGGAGGTTGATGTCCATGCTAAGGTAGGACTTTTCAGCTATATGACTATTCTGTCACCACCAGTGCTTCTGCAACTGAGCAAAACAAATTTACTAACTCATTAGGCTGGACTGATGGAACTCTTCCTTTGGTTTTCTGTGCTCTATCTAGGGTGAATAGGCACTTGTTCACATCCCTCCATAAGCTCACATATTAAATCCTTTGCTATATGTAGTCAACTAAGAGCTTGGTCTCCTGAACTCTGGGGAGCTGTCTTCATTCTACACCAGTTATTTATGCATTGTTTCTCAGCTCCTCAGCCACTCTTCCCAGGTCTGGTTCATGACACTGGGGCTGGACTTAGTGAATTCTTCTCCTTTGCCATCTGGAAAAACTTTAGTCTGTCAACAGAGGACAGTTGACAGACTGAAAGACACCAGAAATAGAAAGGCATTTGTTCCTATGTCCCAGTCTATCTTATTTATTCAGAGATGGAGCCCAAAGGCCCACATCAAAGGTCAAGGCCACTTCCGATGGGTAGGTGGCTTTGGCTACACCTTCAGGAAAACATCCTTTGCACCCTGGGATTTCCAAACAGCTGTACCGAGCATCTTCTACAGCAAATCCAGAGACACCTTATGTTACACACAATTCAACTGTAGTGATTATGAAACACTGTGGAGCTAAATGACTGTATAGATCAGTTAGCCCACTCACCCTTTCTGGACATGGCAGGTGCCTATTGGTAGAAGGCTTACTATCCATGTGGTATCTATCCATGACTGCTGCAGAGGCTGACTTTCAGCTTTACGTGCCCCAACACCTTCTTCCTCTAGTGTCCACTCTTCCTTGCCTAAAGGTAGATAGTTATTTTTCAGCCCTGCTACTTTTCTGGGCTTCTTTCTCCTAACAAATTTTTAAGGGCATTGCAAAGATACAGATTTTATTCTATAACCTTCAGTTGAGGTGAGCAGTGTCACACAAACATAAGCATTTAACAAGAAATTAGACAAAAACTCCATTCATTGATTGTGTTCTGTGTGTATATGTGTGTATGTCTGTGGGGGTCAGAGAATAACTTGTAGGAACCCCATTCATTGATTGTGTTCTGTGTGTATATGTGTGCATGTCTGTGGGGGTCAGAGAATAACTTGTAGGAACTGGTTGTCTTCTTTTGCCATGTCTGTTGCAGGAATTGAGCTTAGGTTGTTAGGCTTAGTAAATGCTCCTTTACCTAGAGCCATCTTGCCAGTTCCCAGATTTAACCATTATACGACACCAAAATCTATTATCCAGCTGGCTTTTGCCATATGCCAGGACTATTTAAATGAAAAAGTGCCGGTTGTGGTGGAGGTTTGCTGAAGGAGGCAGAGGCAGGAGGATAACGAGTTCAAGGCCAGTTTAGGCTACACATGGACTGGGGAGATGGCTCATCAGTTAAGAGCACTGACTGTTCTTCCAGAGGTCCTGAGTTCAATTCCCAGCAACCACATGGTGGCTCACAACCATCTGTAATGGGATCTGGTGCCCTCTTCTGGTGTATCTGAAGATAGCTACAATGTACTTACATATAATAATAAATAAATCTTTTTAAAAAGTTAAAAAGTAATCTAATCGGTCTGAGGTTTATCAGTGGAAGCCTCTCAATTTAGTTAGAGTGAAGTCACTGACTTTACTTGAATTCTTTAGTTGGTATTTGCTATATTAAATGTGATAGCAAAAGACAGAATCTTGTAAAAAGACACATATAAATGCTAATAATATGATGTTAAAATCTCAAGAGATGAATTTTAGACTTTTGAGAAATTACATATTTATTAGGAGTGAGGCCTTATCAATTTATCTGCATATTCAGTTAAGTATTTGTAGTATTTCTATTCCAGTCACAATACACTGAGGACAACAGCAGAAAAGGGCACAGTGTCCTCCTTATTGTTTTCTAGTGTAAACATGGCATGGCACGTCTGTGGAGCTCCAAGAGTGTAACTGAGTCTATATGGGGACAATGGGGGAATTGCTCTATGCTGCTGTCTGACTTTTCTATCAATGCTAGCCCAACCAAAGCCCTTTATTAAGCAGCGCAGTTCAGTTCATTCCATCACTGTTCTATGTATCAATATGCAGAGATGAAACAGACAAATGGCCATTCCACTAGAAGACAAAATACATGCATAAGGGAAGAAAAGAAAATACTGATTCATGGAGCAGAAGTTTGTAAGGATTCATAAATAGAAATACAACTAAATCTACTAAGGGGAATAAAACACCAATGAATCTATATAATAAGGGATGTGGACTTACCCTTACTTAGAATATAGAAATACAGTAATGTCCACTGTTAAACCAAATAACTTGACTATTTAAATAGTAGAAGGCAAGTGTTTTCATTGAAAACCAAATAAAACAAAACAATACAAAAAACTGAAATGAAGCCAAGGAAACATCTAGTATCTAATATTCTATATAACCTGACAAAATTTAGAAGCAACTCACATACTGAAGAACCCTAAAGCAAATTCTACCACAAACTTCTGGCAGGAGCAGCACTGTTAGCCTATGGTACTCACTGTATGTTTTGAAACAGCAGACCCACACTTAGATAACACACATGGAGTTCAGACTCTGCACAGCTTCTTCTGTACCTCAGTCTCCTGATTAAGGTGCCACCATTCCCCAGTTACTGTGAGAACGCTGTAACTCGCTTTCAGTTCACTCATTTTCCTAAGGTCTCGATACTCTTCGCACAGAGGCCACCAAACAATATACAGCTTGAGAGGATGGCGGGCAGGGCAGGAATTGCAAGGTAACACTCTGAGATGCTGTAACGCTTATAATAGGAAAGGAACATGTCTATCATGACAGAGTTGGAGACTGTAAAAGGCTCCTGATAGGCTTCTTAAACCTTTCCAGTCCTGATCCTTTTTCACTGAAACTGTTTTTTACAAGACCCTACCTAGGTATAGAGGTATGTAAAACAGGTAGATAAACCATCTACTGACAATGTTATCAAACTGTCTTATAACAACTATCTTTTTTTTAAAGGGTTTATTTGTTTTGCTTTTTTAAGATCTATTTATTTAATGTATGTGAGTACACTGTGGCTTTCTTCACAGATACCAGAAGAGGCACAGATCCCATTACAGATGGTTGTGAGCCACCATGTGGTTGCTGGGAATTAAACTCAGAACCTCTGGAAGAGCAGTCAGTGCTCTTAACCACTGAGCCATCTCTCCAGCCTCTAACAACTGTTTTTTATACATTTTTATGATTTATTCAAGAGGAAAGCGAATCTTTGGGTAGGGATGGGAAGATGGCTCGGTTGTTAGAAGTACTTGCAGCAAGCAAGAGGACCGAAGTTCAGATCCCCCGAGTCCATCCAGATGCCATAAATGTCAGGTCAATTGGATGTGGCAGCCTGTACTTCCAGATAGAAAGGCAGATGGGTTTCTCAGAGCAATCTGGCTAGCAAGATCAGACAGAGACCCTGCTTCAAAGAATAAGGTGCAAGAGTGACTGAGGAAGATTCCTGAAATCACTTCAGACTTCTACATACACACCCATAAACACATGCACACATAAATGCAAACTACACACACACACACACACACACACACACACACACACACACACGGGGGAGGGCGGGGGGAGAGGCACAGAGAGAGACAGAGAGAGAAAACAAGAAAAATAACTTAAAACAATGGACCTTCGATATGGCGCACTGGGTAAGGGCACTTGCTACTCAGACTGAAGACCAGAGTTTCAATCACTAGACTCCCATGATGAAGGAAAGAACAGACTACAACATAACTCTATACACGCAGAGCAGTTGGACTCACACATATGAACACAAATGAATGGAATAAAAAAATTTAAAAGTAGTTAATAAGATAGATGTGGTCCTTAAATCTTGGCTGGAGATCTGGCCCTGCAGGGTGTAGTCTATTTCCAATGTTTTTCTGAAGCTGACTGATAGATACTTTGCTTTTTTAGTTATCAATGCAAACATACAACACACACACGCACACACACACACACAAGTATTTAGGGATGCTTCAGAAATTGTTGGAAATTATGTCCTAATTACAAGCAAGATTCATGTAAAGACTTTCTAAGATCAGTAACTTAAAAATTTCAAATCAAATATTTAAACACAATACAATGAACAATATAGTAATTTGATACACAATGAAAAATGATGGTAGAAACACAGTAGGTTTGTTTGTTTGTTTTTTGTTTTTGGTTCTTAAACCACTATGTTTCTGTAAGAGCAGAAATCTTTGTATGTATAGTAAAAAAAGCCACTGCAATTCATTATACACAATTGTCTGGAATCAAAGCCAGAGTGTTCAGGCCCTGGATACTGTGTGTTTAGAACAAGGTTCCAGGGAAGTTACAGATAACACCAGCGAGTACTGCTACAAACACCTGCGATGCAGTGTGTTTTATGTTTGGTTTCCCCCTCATTGGGTGCTTAGGAACCTTTTATTCTTGGCTTTTGCTTTTCTTTTCTATAATCGCACACCCAGTTATGGCCTCATATGCAAGCCAGTATGAGGGCGCCACCCGCCGTTAAACAGCTGCTCTAGTGTGCCTTGTTTGTACTCCTAATTAGATAAGTTTAAATCACTGGGTACTGGAAACAAAGTTACCTCTTCTACCTAGAATGCTTTCTGTGGGACTGGGGGTGAGGGTGAGGGTGAGAGTGAGGGTGGAGGTTCCAGTGGAAGCTGTCCAAGACTACAGAACTCCTGCAATGGCTTTTTATAGTCCTTAAGAAGTCCCACTAATATGGCTTAGGTGATTTAATGACACTCCAGGTCCCTGCACACACTGGTCTCATAGCTCACGCTTTTGCTGAATTAAACTTCCTTGTAGATCTCTGAGCAGATATTCCAATTATCTACATTCTCTTTCTGCCAAACGACTCCCACGCCGCTCCAGGATGACATTTATTTCTCATCCCTTCAGGAAACCAGGAGTGTGTTGGGTGCTCTTCTAGGACCCTCCAACGGCAGCCAGCAGTACAATATTGGATTAAAATTGCCCTCTGCTGTTAGACTTAAGTAAGCTGCCTTTCTAACACTCCCTGCACATGCCTTGGTATACAGGACTTCAATAGTTATGATGGAAAGATGGGTTACAACCTGTCAGCTGCCCTATGATCTGGATGTCTACTGCTGACCCACACAAACCACCACAGGGGGAAACAGAAAAGAGCAGGGCACCATTAACACAAGCTCTCCATGTTTACTGGAAAAGTCATTTCATGTGATGAAAGAAAATGAAAGCTAGTCTCATTATTATACTAGATCCACATATATGCAGTAAAATAAACATAAAATAAAGCTGTGTGCACTCATGTGACCAAATGGTGTCAAAGGATTAATAGGTGCCCCCTTTTGGGAAAATACATTCAAATTACTGCCCTAGAGGGGGAGATTTCAAAACACAGTAATGCTGACTGCAGTAGTTCTCAGCCACTGTAGAGGAAGGGATGCTCACTATAGGAGAGAAAGCAGAAAAGCCCGGGGTTTCAATTAGTCCAAAGAGCAGACCAAGCAGACTTGTGCCAGCAGAACTTAGAAAACAAGTGATAACGAGTCTGGGTTTCTTTAGTTAGGTGGAAGGTTACAAAGAAAATGAGCAGGCTAAGTGAGGAAAGACTCAAAATGCCACATTGGTGTGAATGATAAGCTGAAGTTCCTAATTTAAAGGGAAACAGGCTAGAAGGGAGCCAGAACACAAAGGAAACCAGAGAAAAATCTTAGAACTCAAAGGAGGTGAAATCAGCTTATAAACTGTGGAGGGAACATGGGTGGGAAGTAAATTTGGTTCCTAGACAGTGAGTGAGTCACTGGCTGAAGTTTTTTGAGTTAATAACAAGTCATGGAATGTGATTAAGGTGGCTCTATATTACAAAAATTTAAATGTGGAGGGCTGGGATGTAGTTCAGTAGTAGAGCACTTGCCTACTATATTGAAAACTCAACACCAGCAAAAAACAAAACAAAACAAAACGTGAGTTTATTATCCTAGGCACTAGTAGTTTTGGATGTTAAAGTAAAATACCACAGGGGGACTAACCTAAGGTTCTGAATAGGATGGAATTGAATATGCAAACAGAAAAACCAATAATGAACAATAAATTTGGCTGACATAGAATGAACAAAAATGTTGGGGCTGGAATGATGGCTCAGTGGTTAAGGGCACTGGCTGCTCTTATAGAGGGCCCAGGTTCAGTTCCCAGCACTCATGTGGTCCCTTAGGATCACCTGTAACTCTAGTTCTAGGGGCCCAATGCAGACTTATGGCATTTGGGCATCAGGTCTGCATTCAGTGTGCACACATACACACAGGCAAAACACTTATACATATAAAATGAAAATAAATCATAGAAAACATTAAAAAGAAGTCTATAATGCTTGTGTAGTTTTGTCCACCTCTGATGTGGTATGAGGCTGGAGTCAATGTTTGTATAAACTGTTCAATAATCAAACACTTGCCAACCTTTAATCTGTAAGGTATGCTTTTCTTTTTGTTGTATTTTAATGCTTGAGTTTTCCCACTAGAACTAGGTAACAGAAACCTAGCAAATAAGGAAAATAAAACACTGCTTTTAATTTTAAAAGCCTTAAAACCCAAAATACTGAAATGCTTCTCTCTATAAAAATCTTAGAGAGTACATTCAAACTTTCCAAGGTTTTACAAGACCAGGTTCATCTTGAAGTAGGGTACTTAACATTTGCATCCTGACAGCTCAGGTTTAAGAAAACTTGTTTTGCCGCGTAGGCGGGGTCCATTAAAACATTACGGTTTCGACTTATGTAACAGCTGTCATTGGAATTGATAAAATCTGCAACTATCAGCTGTTTAACTTTTAGAGTTGATATTCTCTAGACTGGGGGGTGTGTGTGGATCACACAGTAGGGCGACGCCACCCTTTTCAACAAAGAAGCGACCAGGGAACCCTTTAACGATGCAGGTTAACTAAGGAATGCCCAGCCCCCGCAGACGTCAAGGACCCTTCTCCATCCACCAGGTGGGCAGAGGCGTGCCCCAGCCACGCCCACACGCATCCCGGGCGGGGCCTCCCGCCGCCTCCTCCCCGACCCCCCAACCCCAGGCCCTCCAGGCTCGCGCTAGGCGCCTGGGGTCTCCCGTGCCTCCGCCTCCCTCCCAGGGGCGCCTGAGGGCGGGGCCGGGCTGAGCCGTACCTGCGCCGACACCGTAAGGGAGCCCTCGCGCTCGGCTGCTTTCACGCGGCCGTGATGCCATGCCGCTCCTGCGCCTGCCAGGGCTACCCCGGCCACAGCCGCTGCGAGAGGGCCGCGAGTCGGCACAGTTCGTCGTCCGGCCGCGAGCCCGCGCCGCAGCCTTTCGCCCCAGGCCGCCAGCCGAGCGCTTCTTCCCGCAGCCGCCGCCATCTTTGCGGAAGCGCCCGAGTGTCGCGCCCCGCCCTCACTGTCTGTTGCCCGAGAACAGAGTTGGGCTCTCGCGAGAGCTCATCAGCCTCCACCGTGCTCTGCGCGTGTGTTGCTAGGTGTGGCTGCTTCCTCGACGTTCAAGCGTGGTTTTGAGGTGACCCTCGGCTCGGGTGACAGTTTCCAAGGCAAAAGATATGAGTTAGCTGGTTAACTGTCCAAACAGGTCAGGGCACCACTGTGGTCCAAGAAGGGGCTGCAGGGATGGCTCAGGGGTGAAGGGTGCTTGATGCCCTTCCAGAGTACTACAGCTGGATTCCGGAGACTTAATGCCACAGATAAGTCCAGCTCCAGGGCATCCAGCGCCCCCTTCTGGCCTCTAACATCGCCCCTCATGAAATTAAACTAAAGGAAGGATAATAGGTTCTGGGTGGAATATATCGGACAAACTAGATTAAGAATAGGGACTAAGTCAGAAGGGTGTTGATGATAAATGAGGAATCAAATTAGATTTAGCATGTTTTTTTCAGTCGATAGACTTAAACACAGCATCTTTAGCTCTCTAGGGAAAGCCTATGTCAGTTGTAAGTGGGCACATTTAGAGCTGGAGAGGGAAACACTTGGGTGCTGGGTATAACCACTGTGGGTGTGATGCAACAGTAGAATTTCATCCTCAAAGAGACTGGGGTAAGGGGCTGAAAATATTGACGATATTATATTTGCCCCAATTGTCACATGCCTGGTTATAGTGAGCCACTTGAGACAGTTGGTTCAGTGGATAAAGGCACTTCATGCCAAGCCTGCCTACCTGAGTTGGAAGTCAGAGAAGAGAGTCGTATAAGTTGTTTTCTGACCTCTGGTCTGTGCAGTGAGTTCCAGGCCACCCATAACTACATAGCGAAATCCTGTATCAAAAGGAAAAAAAAATATGTGTACATGCTCATCCTTACAGATCTCCGTTTTTTATAGTTAAGTGCCCTTTATATTTATTTATCGAGACTTATTTTTTTATGTGTATGCCTCTGTGTATTTATACCACATATGGGTGGGTGCCCCGAGAGTCCAGAAGAGGGTGTTGTAGCTGGAAATAGAGGCAGTTGTGATCAGCCTGATGTGGGTGCTGAGAATGGACCTCTGGTGCTCTGGTAGAGCAGAGAACACTCTTAACTGATGAGCTGTCTACTCAGCCCCTAAAATTTGGTGTTTGAATGAAGTAAAATGTACAGGACGCTAGCATTTTGACATTTGCATGTAAAGGTCAGTGCTGTCAGGCCCTATGCATGTCATTTAGCAACAGCCATTATTTTTCTTTGGATTTTTTTTTTTTTTTTGTAATCTTGCAAAGCTGGCCAACACTTTTCAAGGGCCTATCTCTGTTTGTCTGCTCCTCCCGAGCGCCTGGTCTTTCATTTCTGTTAAACAATATCTGATCCAGACTTCTGACAATGATTTTCTTCAGATCTCCCAGACAAAGCCACTGTATTGTAAACAATTGCTATTTACTGTATGTTTCCTTTACATTTTGTTCTTACAAAACATTGACTGGTAGCTGTGATCCCACATGGGACTAACAGTAGGTGCACACCTGCTCCATGCCCCTGTCACCAGCCCCCTCTCCCCACCCCCCGCTTGTCTTCTCTATGGCAGATGTGGAACAGGACCTCAGGGCTGGTTGTTCTTTTGGTGGTAGAAAGGATTTCATCCTGGCAGGAAGCTTGGCTTCCTTCTGTAGCCTGGGGTCCTCAATTCTTCCTTACCCCTACTGAGTAAACTTAACCTTCCTCCTGTTCAACCTCTGAACTGGCCTCAGACTTAGAACCTTTACTTGGGTGTTTATCAGTCTGATGCCCACGTCAGAGGTGCCAGAACTCCTGATGTACAACAATGGCCATTTTGATGGGTTAACAAAATAAAAATAAAGAAATAGTGAAAGCTGCCATACCAAATCTAATTTGAGAAGTTAGAGGAAGCCACCTGGGTTGTTGTTATCCTTTCCTAGTCTGTGCTTGCTCCACCCCAGCCAGTATGTTCTAACGTGAAGTCAGAACCTTCTCACTTTGTCTCAGGTACCGAAACCTTTCCACCGTGCCTTCCTAGCAGGGAAGTAAGCGGACTTACTGTGCATAGACCTCTCAGCCAGGCCTCACTGTGTTCTGGCCCTGCCAGTGACATCACTGTGATTTAGGGCACCGAGGCTCAGTTTCCCATCTGTAAACAGCCCTCTCAGCTTCAGATGGGAAATGAAATGGGATAACTTAGAGGAAGTGATTAGCCAAATGCCTGGCACATGGTGCACTCTCGACAGATGGGAATTCATCTTCCTTAAGATTTGGCTTCCTCTGCTCCGTCATCACAAATGAGCTTGACTGCATGCCCATGATCCCAGATCACTAACCCATGTTAATCCGCCCAGACTTCCTGCCTTTCTGTATCTCACCTGATGTGTTTCTGCAGGCTTATTCGCATGGCTGCTAGATTTACTGGATCTTGACATGCATACTGTTGTTCTGGATTGCTGATGTGTGGCTGGTTTCTGACTCTTATGTGTTGAGACACAGTGGATATCTTATCTTATAGCTTAGTCTCACTTTCCAGAAGCTGCTGCTTTATCTGCTTCAAGCTGTCTAATTTGCATAGTTCCACCACCTACTTATTGGAGTCCATATCTATTACTCTGTCATGGCCCCAAGTCCGAGATAGGTGCATACTCCTGATACATCACTCAACATATTTAAAATATCCTTCCCCCCCACATTTTGACATCCTCATAGCCGAGAATGTCTTTTGTTTTTCTGGAACCTAACAGTGTCCAGCACACACTAGACATTCAGTTAACAGACGTGGATAAATGAGTGGGTACGAAAGCCACTGATGAGATGTTGGGGAACTCATTTCTCAGTCTGGGAGACATGCAGACAGTCTATTGCTCTTTTGCTCTAATTATTTTTTCAAAACAAAAGCCTGGTTAGATTTGCAGATTTTACTTTAAGGTGGAAATCTTTGACCTTACTTGGAAAACTGCTTTGTTATTAATTTGTTTTCATGTTATAGGTCCAGCTCTCTAAAGCTTCTAGTTAAGAATTAATGGATTCAAACTTTACTTTTGCAGAGGAAACCAAGTCTTTTAATAGACCCGATCTCTAGCCAGCTAACCATTCTAAGTATGAAACTGTCCCTGGCAGCTGCTGACTATATTGGTCTTTTGGGGCCCTGGCTTTGTTCATTTCTTCATCCCCAGCTATAGAAAAAGCCCTGAGCTGGGGTGTATTTTCAACCCTGCAGTTTATAAACCAGTCCCCAAATAAGGAACTGCTGCTGCTTCAGCTGTAACACCCAGTCTGTTTTAAAATGATAATTGGAGAGAAACAGAATGGTACCATGGATGGTTTGAAAATATTGTTCTCAACTCACTCACTCAGGGCTCTTTCTCTGGGGGAGGGACAAAAGTGATATGGCAGAATAGACTATCATGGGTACCCTTTGCTTCTGCCACTGGCAAGGCTAGGCAGATTCTACAATAGTGCCAGATGGTCCTTTACCATTGGGCTGCATGCAGAGGAAGGGTGAGGGGTAAAATGTAAGGTGACTACATACAGTGTGTGTTTATGAGGCTTGCAGTAGAAGGGCTGGGTTGGAGTTGACCTAAGTGGGTGGGGTGGGTGGACAGGATGCAACAGTTTCCACAGTGTGTACATTCATGTGCTACTTAAAAATTCCACAGATCTGACTGAGGACTGGAGAGAGAGCTAAGTGATGAAGAGCACTGGACGCTTTTGCAAACGACCTGGGTTCAATTTGCAGCACCTGCATGATGGCTCACACATTTCTATCATGGCAGTCCTTCTGACCTCTGCAGGCACAGCATACATGTGATACCCAGACATACATACAAGCAAAACACCCATAAACAAAAATACACCCCCAAGTTAAAAATATGACACATTCCTAAAGGCAGTTCCACTGTCTGAGTCTCCTGAATACTGGCAGTACAGACTTGTGCCACCATGCTCAATGCCATTACCAGCTTAAATGACCATGGTTGTACATGTGGCCTCCGAAGTCCGCAGTGTTTTCATGCTGCACATGGCCCTCTTGGAAACAGTTGTCAGCCCTCTTGACCTTGAGCACCTTGGACTGTGCCTTCATGTCCTCTCACCTGCCCTGAGGCTGACCTCTGCAGCTCACACTTTTCACCCCATGCCTGTCTGTTGCCTGCCCAGGCCACATTGACTTTTCTCACCAATGACTTTCTGTAAATTATCTTCCTAACTCCTGACAGCTGGTAATGTAACTTCCTATGAATTGCTGGTCCTGAACAGAGAAACCAACCAGTTCTAACTGAGGAGGGCATTGTACTTGTGTAACATCTTAAAAGGAACTATGAATTCAAGTTTTGCTTTGATCTTAGCATGCTCGGGATAAATAAAGATTATGATCTGATTCTGCAAGACTGTTTACTGTTACATTACAGAAGAATGTGCATTAAGATTGATTATCTTTGGTGGAGGAGAAAAATACGGGGGATTCTTAAAAGATAAGTAAAGAGGTCGGGCTCAGTCCAATGTTAATGGAGAAACCAGTCCTTGAATGGACGTTATAAAGAACCATTGCTTAGAATAGTTGGAGGTTGAACTATGTTTATGGTAGATAATTGGGTGGTGGAGGGTATGATTCACTCCCAGAGGCCCTAGATGAGTCAAAAGGATTGCTAATTATGTCTTCTGTGCAGTTTGGGGCATGGGTAAAAATATCTGGGGATCATGATTGATACCAGCATGTGTAGAAATAGGTCAAGATGACATCTCACTGACAGCAAGACAGCCCTGCGGAGAGGAGCCTTTTCTGTGTCTTTCAGGCCCTCCCCTGGTTCTCATTCCACTCCCTTCATCCCAGTTTACGCTCTCATTACCTCGTCGTGCTGTGATGATTGCAAGCGTCTCTTAACGCATGCCTTTGCTCCCAGTCTCTCTCTCCTCCCCAGCATTCCATAGATGGATGTCAGCTCAATCTCCCTAAAACATTTCTTTCAGCATGCATCCATTAGCCGTGTGCTTTAACCTCCTAGGCCTCCATCTCCTTGTCAGAAAGTGAGAAGATGGTTTTCAGTTTATTTTTCCAGTTTGAAAATTTGTGTTCTGTGCTACTCCAAAGGGCTATTTGTTTTTCATTTGACAAGTTGTATTGAGTGTGAAATATGTGCCAGGCATGGTACCATGCCCCCAGGGGTGAAAAGAGAATGAAGGCTGAGCTCCCACTGTGGTGCCCAGGCCTCTTACAGTGGGCTGTGTCTTCTCTGCTCAATACCGTAAACGTATCACTCCCATCTATGTGTGTTTATTTGTTTCTGAAGTCTTCACATTTATAACTTAAAGTTTAAAAATACACAGAAAAATTTAAGTTTGGGTGCTGAGGAGAAGACTGTATTAGAAAATGAGATTGAGGACTTGAGTCTGGTACCCAGAACCAATATTTTTATTGCAGCATGCAACTGAATCAACATGGTAAGCTTTAGGGAGCAGATCTCTGAGGCTTATTGGCCAGCCAGCCTAGCCAATCAGTGACTTCCGGGTTTAGTGAGACACCCTGTCTTGGGTAAGGTGCATAGGGACTGACTGAGAAACACACTTTAGCCTCCATACATACATATGTATACATACATATATACATATATATATATATGTATATATGAGCATACATATATATATTCCCATATGCAAACTTGCACACTCACATGAACATATATACCACACACATGTTAAAAGATTAAAAATTTAAAATTTTGATACATAGATGAAGTCATTTTTACTAAATAAAATTTAAATTTTATTCAGAGGTTCAACAAATGTTTGTTTTGTCTAAAAATAGTAATACTATTTAGTGAAACGAATTTGGCTTGAGGTTTTTTTAGTATGTGTGTGTGTGAATTGTATGTGCATGTTTATGTGTGTTAGTTCAGATGTGTTCATGCCACAGTGCATATGTGTTGTAGGTCAGAGGAAAACTTCAGGTCCTAGATTTTAACCTTGTTATGCCAGGTGTGGTGGTCTGAATGGGAATGGGCCCCATAGGCTTATATGCTTGAATACTTGGTCCCCAGTTTGTGGAACTATTTGGGAAGGATTAGGAGGTGTGGCCTTGCTGGAGGAGGTGGTGTGGCACTGCAGGAAGGCTTTGGGGTTCCATAGGCTTGTGCCATTGCTCATGCCCTCCCTCTCTGCCTCGTGCTGTGGGTCAAGGTGTGAACTCTCAGCTGTTCCTGTTGCCACGTGTTTGCTCCACCGTTATGGACTCCTAACCTTTTGTAACCAAAAGTCCGGTTATATGCTTTCTTATATAAGTTTTCTTGGTCATGGAGGAAAGTAGTAACTAAGAGACCAGGCTAGCTGATCAAGAACCTTCTAAAGAGTCCTGGGATTACAGATACATTGAATGGTATCTGGCTTTACATGGCTTTTGGGGATCTCAACTCAGGCCTTCATATTTGTGCAGTAAGTGCTGTAAAACTGACCCATCTTCTAAGCCCAGCTTGGAAGTTTTCAGTTTAAGCTTTCTGTGATAAAGACACAAATTCTGATATGATGCTCAATTAATTTAGATATTGCTTTTGAATCACTGTCATAGCTCAAGAAAGAATCATACAGAAATACCTTAATTCAAAAAGAAGGGGTGACTATTGTTAGCCAAAGTAGCAAAGTCATGATATTGTGTCTTTTCAGCCTTCTATAGTGGAATGAAATCTAAATATGGACAAAATTAGAGATAATAAGGTGTTGAGTGTCTGTGTATAATACATCTTACCCTTTGTCAATTGGTAACTCATTGCCAATGTTGTTTTGTCTTCTTTTTCTTGGATTAGATTATATTTACACAATCATCAGGCTCACTGTATTCATTATTTATTTGTTGTTGCAGCAAAATACTTGACAAAAGCAACTTAAGGAATGGTTTCATTTGCCTCCTGGTAGTGGGGAAGTCCCGGAGGCAGGCGCTTGAGGCAGCTGATCCTCACAGTGTGTTAGCAGCCAGGGTTCAAGAAGTCAGTGCTACTGCTTGGCTTGCTTGTCCTTTCTATGAGGTTCTGGACCCCAGCCCAGGGAATGGTGCTGCCCACAGCCACTGTAGCTCTTCCTGCCTCAGTGACCAAATCTACACAATCTACACAAAAGGTGTGTCCAGAGGCTCATCTCCTAGGTGATTAATGATCCTGCTCAGTTGGTTATATTAACCATCACACACACATAACCTTTTCTTTGAGACAAGGTCTCATGTAGGTGGTCTGAACTAGCTTTGTAGCTGAGGATGGCCTTGAACTTATGGTCCTTATTCTTCCCCCTCTCCAGTGCTTGGATTGTGGGCATGTGCCTCCTTGTCAGGTTTATGAAGTACTAAGGATAAAACCCAGGGACTGTGCATGTCAGGCAAACAGTTTTATCACTGAGCTACAGTCCCAGTTTCAAATAATCTTTGACATATTTCATCAGATGAGAAGATGAAGTCTCAGAAAGAAAAATTCATATGGCATTTCTTTCCTTTATGTTTCTTAATAGCACTTTGTAATCCAATGGGCACATATGATTTCTTTTGGGAAAACAGTTTTATAAATTGTATTAAGTGCTAGGAAGGTGGAGAGAAACCAAAGGTTAGAAAGTCCAGTTTGGGGGCTGGAGAGATAGCTCAGTGGTTAAGAACATTTGCTGCTCCTGCAGAGACCCAGGTTTGGTTCTCAGAATCCACAAGGTGACTCTCAACCCTCCATGGTTCAGTGACCCAGTGCCACCTTCTGACTCCTCCTCTCCTCTCATTTTCTACCATTATGTCCTCTTTCCTTTTTCCATCTCTCTCTTCTTTTCTCCTTCCCTTCCTTTTTGGTTTCTTTCCTAAAGACTGTCTGTACTGCAGTGTGCCCAGCCAAATCCCTGAATTTTATATCATAGATGCTTGATGCTAATAGTAAGCCACCTTACTCTGGCTGTGAAAAGCAAAAATACTTCCAGATTGTTGCAAAATGGCCCTCAGGGATGGAACCACTGCCCTTGAATGCTAGAGCCTTGAGGGCAGGGACCTTTGTCTATTCTGTGCAGACAGTCCTAGGTTTGTATAACAATGCCTAGCTCATAGTAGGCACTCTACAGCTACTTCTCATATGAGTGAGCAAACCGATGAACAAGCAGATGAGCATCGTCTTCCTAAATTCTATTATTACAAGAAAGAGTAGATGGAGAGATGGCTCACAGGCAAAGAACACGGGTGGCTTTGCTCTTCCAGAGGTCCTGAGTTCAATTCCCAGCAACCATATATGGTGGCTCACAACCATATGTAATAGAATCTGATGCCCTCTTCTGGTGTCTGAAGACATAAAGACAGTGATATTGTACTCACATAAATGAAATAAATAAATCTTAAAAAAAAAAAAGAAAGAGCAAGACATTGAAACTTTGTCCTTGTGATTCAGTCACACATCTCAGGGAAGATGGTGACATTGCGAGTTCATCACAGGCATGTAGCACCAGCTCAGCTAAGACATGATCATCGCCCCCCTCCCTCCTCTCTCCCCAGTACCACCCTTATAAATCTCTCACTCCATTGCCCCCTCCCCTTCTTCTTAGAAAAGGACAGCCTCTCCTTGGGTACCACCCCACCTGGGACATCTAGTCCCAGCAGGTCTAGGCACATTCTCTCCCACTGAAGCCTAACCAGGCAGTCCAGCTAGGGGGAAGGGGATCCAATAGCAAGGAACAGAGACAGAGACAGAGACAGAGACAGAGACAGCCCCCTGCAATTGTTAGGGGATCCACATGAAGACCAAGCCACACATCTGATACAAATGTGTAGGGAGTCTAGGTTCAGCTTCTGCACGCTCCCTGGTTGGTGGCCCACACTGTCTTGCCCCATGTTTTTAGGTTAGTAGACTGTAGGCCTTCTTGTGGTGACCTTAACCCCTCTAATTTTCTCAATTCTATCCTCAACTCTTTTACAAGACTCCTCAGGCTCTGACAGATGTTTGGCTGTGGGTCTACCTATACATCTGCCTCCATCCGCTGCTGTATGAAGCTTCTCGGGAGACAGTTAAGCTAGGTTTCTGTCTGCAAGCATAGCAGAGTATAGTTAACAGTGACAGGGGGTTGGCTGTATGGCATTTTCTTGATTAGTGATTGATGTTGGAGGGCCCAGCTCACTGTAGGTGGTGTGCCACCTCTGAGTAAGTGTCCTGAATGGCATAAGAAAGCAGACCAAAGCAAGCCACAGGGAGAAAACCAGTGAATTGCATTCTTTCCAGCATCTGCTTCACTTCCTGCCTTCTGATGCCTACCTATAACTCCTTCCCTGACTTTCTTCAATGGTGAGCTAAAATATGGAAGTGTAAGGAAGATAAACCCTTTCTTCTCCACAGTGTTTTATCACAGCATAAAAATCAAGACACTTATTGTAACTAAGTCGTGCTGTGTCCTAAGTGCCAGCCCAGAGGGGAGCTGACTTTTAGTTGTAGTAGAAATAGGGATTTCATACCTGAGTATGTACTTTACCCTTGACTTTCATTACATGGTAAGCCTTTCTGTATTTCAGTTAAGAGGACAAATGTTCATATTGCATTGTTCTGTCAGAAACAATAATTGTTTTTTTAAAAATTATTTGAGAGTATTTTGCCTTTATGTATATCTGCATACTACATGCATGCTGAGTGTTCTTGGAGGTCTGAAGTGCTGGAGTCTATGATACTAGAGTTATAGATGTTTGTGAGCTACTGTGTGGGTGCTGGGAACCAAAACTAGATTCTCTGCAAGAGCAATACGTACTCTTAACCACTAAGCCATCTCTTCAACTCCTTCTTTCAAGTTTTGTTTAAATTTAGATTTATTCATTTTATTTTATGTGTGAGTGTTTTTTCTAGAAACACTTTTTAAAAGATAAGGTCCTACTCATTATCCATGCCGGGCTCTAACTCCTGTGCTCAAGTGTTCTTTAGTCTTGGCCTTGCAGGCAGCTGGGACTACGCCCATGCACTACTATGCTCTGCTGTAAACAAACTACCAGAAGATTGTGGTTTTTATTTAAATATAGGTATGGAAAAATATAATTATTGATCATTTAGGTAGAAAACAATTACAATCGGTGTTCTCTGTCCTGGTTCTGAATCTACATATACATTTCCAACTATAAGTCTAAAATATTTGAGAGGTGGGGAAATGGCTCATTCAGGAAATCAGGGTGAGGACCTGAGTTTGGGTCCCTCGTACCTGTGTAAAAACCAGATGTGGAGGCACAGGCTTGCAATTCTAGTGCAGGGTAGACAGAGACAGGGAGTCTCCTGGGACATCTAGCTTGTACTCTTAGTAAGCCCCAGGTTCACTGAGAGACCTTGTGTCAAAAACCAAGGTGGAGAGTGATTAAGGAAAACATCAGATGTTGACTTGTGGCCTCCACATTTGTGCACACACATCTCCACGCATACATGCACACACACACACACAAACACACACACATATACACACACACACACAGACTCCAAGAAAATATTTGAAGTATGTCTCTTAATGAACATGTACAGACTTTTGGGGGATATTCTTCCTTAACAATACAGTATCACACACACACATATATAACATTAAGTAATTTAAAGTGTATAGGGAGATGTGTACAGATTTTATGGAAATAATGTGCCATTTTATACAGGAGACTTGAGCAGCTTCATAGTTTGGTACCCATGGTGAAATTAAGACCTGGAACCAAGCCACTGTGGAGGGTTGTAGAGTGTTTATAAATTTCATTGAAAGTCTTATGATCAATTCAAAATAGGAAAAAAAATCCCAGTTAAGATAGCAATGAGACCTAAAAAATAAATAAAAGAATTATTTGTCTTGAGTCTGAAGAGATGGCCTAGTGGGCAGGTTTGCTTGCTCTGCAAGCTCCAGGACCTCAGTTAGAATCTCTAGCACCCATGTAAAAAGTTGAGCATAGATGCACATATCTGTAACCCCAGCACTGGGCGATAGATTGACAGATGGATCTCAGGAGCTCACTGGCCAGCCAGCCTTGCCAAAGCAGTCACCTGACATCCTCCACTAGCATATGCCTGCATACACAGAGCACACACACCTACACACCCACATTCATGTATCACATACAGAGATATAACAACTTATTTTTCATTAATGCAGAAACCAAAATTATCAAGGCTGCGGAAAAAGATGCCACATTCTGTACTGCAGTTTTCTTGAGAAATGATGGCAATGATGAGTTACACCTCCTCATAAATGCAGATAAAACTGTGGCCTTAGCCCGTTTGGAAGCTCGACTGTGGTAGAGGGGAAGGCAGCTATCTGTTCTATGTGCCACCACTCCAGAACGGACTATTATTTGCATACTCCTATGGGTACCTGTGATAGGCCTTGGGATAGACCTTGAAAAATCACAGTGCCCTGGGTCCTGATTAGTTAAACACTTCAAAGAGATGGACCCAACTTGAGAAAGATACAATGTGTTTGCAAGCCCTGGTATTATGGGTGAGAAAGATACAATGTGTTTGCAAGCCCTGGTATTATGGGTGACTAGTCAGAAAACAGAAACATATGTGACCAAGCATATCTCTATGCGTGATATTATATACGAAAAGGTAAGAGTTCACTTGAGTCTATAAAAGGTTTCTTTTGTCTACCGTAAAATTATATGCCTGGGAGGATGTGGGAATAAAATGCCACTAATCCATATAGTTATACGAAGTAGATTGCGTAGTGTAGATCTGAAGCATTCTTTTGTTACAATTTCACAATGTTTCTTGTTTGTTGAAACTTTAGCAAAGGTTTAAGTTCTTTTATTTTTAGCAGGTGTGAGACTCTTCCAAAACTTGTGCTTTCCAAATGTTTTCTTCAGAGATCAAAATTCCAAATTTCAGATTGGGTTAAATACATTTTATAATTCATCCCACAGCTGTTGGAGCTATAACGGAGTAAAATGAGAATTGCTTTGTAGGGCCTGAGTCTCCAAGAGCAGTTTTGCAAATGAAACCAAATCTTCATGCTCCACTTGACATGGGGATTTCAAGTCATTTTTACAGGCTCCACTGTAGTTGCCATGTGTAACACCGAAAGTGTATCAGGATACAGCAAGTTCATAGTTAAAACAGACTTTCTCCCAATAGTTTGTTCAGTAAATAATTGGTAATACAAATTGCATCTTCTCACCCCCTTTTATGAATTTCGTATTTATGCTTTAACCAAAGGATACGTTTTCTTGTACAAAGTGTCTCTTCTCTTAGTTGCAGCCAGGTCTGCTTCCAGGGCTAGCAGAGCTTTTATGATACAGGAAAGCATGTTTGGTGTAAGCAGGGGATGGGTGGGCAGCAAGCTCTTAAACGGGAATCAGATTTTCTTTAAGACGTGTTTGGTATTTAAAGTCCACTAAGTCCTCAGAATGTTGAGAGACTGGAAAACTCTCAGGTGTCCCTCATAAGGACAGATCTGCTCTATTTTTACAAAGGAGCGACTGTTTGAAGTCTCGAAAGGCAGACAGAAAATAAGCCGGGTGATGGGGGAATAGAGGGCCAAACTTAAAACCCGGGGTTCCGGTCCCAGGACTGAAAAAAGGCAAGCATCGTGCTCATAACTGACAGAAGGAAGGAGCTGAGCAGAAATGTGAGCACAAGACCCATCTTTTGGCCCTAGAATGGGAGGTGGATTGCCTAGTGAAATTATCTTTCCTTCCTCGCTCCATCCCCCTCCACATTCCTGGGACAACTTTATTAGCCAATCTCCACAGAGTCTACAGACAAGTCTCTTCAGAAATTGCTGACTAGCTGTCCTTAAGCCACCAGGCTATTGAGGGCTTAGGTTCATTTTCAGTCAAGGCTGCTAACTATCAGTTCCACGTTAATTCCGGAAGTTATGAGAGATTTTCTCTATGCTTGAAACAGCTTAGTCCACCACTGTAATTTGAGGACACAATGAAGATACAGTAGCTAAAATGGACATCCTAAGTAGTATTTTTGTGGTTAAGTGGCTAATTCTGATGTTAAGCTTTTTAAAAAAATTTTTTTGAATTCTTATTGTCATCCCTTTGTGAAATTCTAATGAGCCCCGGTTTGGGAGAAACAGGTGGAAAACATCCACTTGATGTATTTAGATGACTAGCAATATAAAAGGAAAAAACAAAACAGCAGAAAAACAAAGCCAATGATTCGCCCAAAGACCTATCAATAGTAACAGATGAAAAATGTAGAAAATGCAGGGTTTCCAATCTCAATGTCTTCCTACAATACTACGGAATAATTTCTCAAATTTAAACCATTGGAGAGCTGGAAAATCCCTTTGCTCAGCTAATGAGGGAGCCTAGGGTTATGGACTCTGCTCCTTGACTACCTTCCCAGAGAACCACAATTGATGGGAAGGGTTAGGGGCCCTCAGTGAAAGCAGGGTACAGGGAAGGACATCTTGAAAGAGGAGGGAAGGCAGCTAAACCTGCAAAGCCAAAAACCAACCAACCAATCCACCAGGCTCATGGAGTCTTTGTCCATTAAAGCTTTCATTGAGGTTGGAGTGAAAATTGCATTGTGCTTAGGATGATGTTTTAACCCCTGGGCACAGACCTGCCCTCTGCCTCCTTAGGCCAACTGAAGAAAAAAACCAACCCCAAGAACTTCACATGGTTTTAACTTTGTAGACTCTCTGTTATCTGTGACTCCAAAACTCAAGATGGACATTTGACATAGGAAGTAGCTAACTTGAGTTTAATATTGTAAGTTTACTTTTTTGTTAGCTTTGACCCAGGAAAATATAGCTAACTATATTTGCTATGATAAGTTTACCCTTTAGACCTGTGGCCAGCTTAGGGCCCCAAACTGTTTCTGATTCATTTTTTCACCAAGTAGTGATGCTCAATTTGAGGACTGCTTCCTGAAATGTTAGCACATGAAGGTTTCGAGTTGTCTCCTCTCCTGCTTCCTCTAATTCCTTAGCATCTAGCCTACCCTACCAATTAGTTAGATAATTGGTGAGCTTTCTGCAAAAAAATCTAAATATCCCATAAAATATAATACTATCAAGACCAGTCTATTATATTTCTCACTGAAGTCAGAGTGGACAACTTTGTTTAGATTAGTGCTTTTCAACACTATGAATCTATAAACACAAGTCCTGGGAATCTTGTTCAAAGGCAAGTTCAGGGTTGGTAGGGACCAAGTAGGGGTCTGTTTCTAAGATTCCCCAAGAGCCCTTGATGTAACTCACTAAGAACCATGTTAGTAGCAAGGTCCAAGACTGAGATGAAATGGTCTTTGTATCCTAGGAAAGGCACAGAACCATCTTCTAAGAAGCCTAGAGTTTGGGAGCTAGAGAGACGGCTCAGCAGTTAAGAACACTTGCTATTTTTCCAGAGGCCTGGGATTCAGTTTTCAGTATCCACAAGGCATATCATCTTCTTTGGTCTTCAAGGTCACTAGACACACAGCAGAGTCAAAACACTCAAACATACAAAAAAAAAAAAGTCTTAAAAAAAAAGAAGCTTCCACTTTGTACCAGGACATGAAGTAAATATGCAAAAACTAGACAACAAACATATCCTGAATATCTAATTTTAATATCACCAATTAGAGGGCAGTCACTGTATTTCAATTAAGCACCTGTCTGGGCAGCCAGAATACTTAGCCATTTCAGAAGTTCAATTGTGCAGTGCCACTTAGAGAACACAGAGGAAATGGGAGCTTGGTTCCTGTGCTGCCTAGAGGTCTTCAGGCATGTGGAGCCAGACAGCAATTGCTCTGAGGACTGCATTTAAACCCAAGGAAAAGGGATGTGGGATGCTGGTGCAGCTGGGGTGGTGTGGGGCTTTGGGTGCTTGGGTAGGAGAGAGTCCCAGGGATTTTCAAGGAGTGGGGAACGTGGCCAGCATCTCACAGAGAACTTTCGGCAGTTTCTCCTACTCTCTGCAAGAGACAATGCATTGATGCTGAAGTGGTAACTATGGTGGCAAAGAAAGATGAAGCACACTTTGCTTGTATCATGACCAATTATTTTGCCTCACTACATGTTTTATGAGCCATGAATATATGCTCCACTACCTCTCAGATCTATCTTACAATCCATCCATCCTGTTTACCAGATTGTACAGATCTTTCTGTGATGCTTTAGCTTACTGCTCTATACACATTTTGGGGCTCTCCTGTGGCTCTTGAGTTTCTCGGCTCAGACCATGAAAACTCCATCTTCTTGGGGGGGGGTCAGGATTAGAAGTTCTGCTTTTATGTCCTTTTGATATTTTCTAATTCCATTTCCATGTATTCATTCACAAGTATTTATTAAACACCTACTGGATGCCAAGAGTTGGCTAACTCCTTTGTTTTCTTCTCCTCAGCGGCAGCTTCTTTGTTCTGGTTGAGATTTCAGATCTTAATAAAGTGAAATTGCCAGGCCAGAACTTAATGTTACAAAATATTTTCTAAGTAGTGCAGACCACACTGTTTAGTAACACAAGCCAAATGGACTAGCTGCTTCTTGGGAGGGGAGAACTTTCATAGCTTTCTTCTTGCTCTAAGGTCTCTGATTACTCAATTTTCTCAGTCCTTGTATCGGTTTCCTAGGGGTACTGCGCAAATGCCCACAAACTAGATGGCTTGAAACAACAGAAGTGCTTTCTGTCACAGGCGTGGAGGCTTGAATTAAGCACCAGCAAAGCCATGCCTGTTCTGAAGGCTCTGGGGAGAATCCCTCCTTCCTCCTCTAGCTTCTGGGGTGAGGATGGGTTGGGGGAGGGCTGGCGTCCGTGTTCCATGGCTTGCAGCTGTATTGTTCTGATCCTTGTTTCCATGGTCACACAGCTGCTGCTGGTGGTATGTGTATGGTATACTGTGCTGCAATCATCGCCATTTTCTTATAAAGATACTGTGGGATTGGGGCCCACTTTAATCCAGCAAGACCTCATGTTCACTTAATTGCACCTGCAAATTCAGTGTTATCCGACCATTTTCACATAGGGCCACATTCATTGGTATCTGGGGGTCATTATTCAAACATATCATCTTGGGGAACATAAGTTGACCAGACAATAACCCCCCTCCAATCTAGTCCATAGTCTGGGGCTTTGCTTATGCTAGGCAAGTTCTGAGTCCCCTCAAATCTAGATAATGTGTATGTGCACGCAGGCCACTGACGAGCCACAACTCCAGGCATAAGGAAGTGAAACTGCAGATGGAGATTGCAGTTGAGTAAAGGAAGAACTAGCAGCATCCCCACTCTTGATTCTTCCAACAGGAGGCAGATGGGATGAATTGAGAGGAAGATCAAAGCCAGCGGAGGCCTGAGGGCAGAGTGAGGTACCAGTCATACACCCCGGAGGTTATCAATCACCTCCAGCCCTTTTAACTTGTTCCTTGGACCTTTCATTTTTCTTGATCCACTCTTTTCTGCCACTTGCTTCTTCTCTGCTCCTCTGTCATCCTCATTCTCTGAGCCCCAAAGCAAGGAAGAAATATAATGTGATCAAAGGACTTCCAAGGGGTATTGGCATGTTCCCATTAGGTTATCAGTACTTTATGAAATGTTATGTTCATGATCAGGGCACCCTCCATGCAGCACTCTGAGGAGCTGGGGTTTGTAAAGTCTCTTCTGCTCAATGTCCTCAGATCCTTTCGCACTGTCTCATCCATTCCATAGCACACAGCAGAGCGTCTAACATGTTACTAGTGGCAAGGAGACCTACAGCAAATGAGGAGAGCAGGGAGGGGGGGGCATCTCCATATCCTAAAGTTTTCTCACACGGTGGGTTAACCCGTTCTGATTTCAAGGAAACACTTGGTCATCCCTATTACAAATATTTATAAAGTGCCCACCAGGAATGAATATGTGGAAATGATTCAGACTCACAGTCCTTGCCCTGGAGAAGTTTATAATTTAGGGGGAGAAACATTGCATGCAAGTAACTCCTGTATGTGCTGCAAAGGTCCCAGAAGAAGTGTGCAGTGTTTGGGGAGGACGGTGATGGGATTGTCACCAGAAGACATACACGAGATTGTTCAGGAATGGGAACTGCTCACTAACAGCTTTTCTGTGGAGGACTCGCCTGCCACTTGAACCAAGGCCTTGTCATTTAATAAAGTGAGACACATTTGGGAGGAACCCCACATGGGCAAGATATGGGGAGTATGGTGGAAATGAGGCTGAAAAAGTTTATGAACCCAAGAATGATGGGGTTCACTTCAGATACTGGGGGTTGGGGGATCAAGTGGAGGTAAACTCAAGAGAATCTGGCAGATGAGAGATTGCTGCTGCCGATAAACATGGAGCAGCTAAAATCTTGGCATCATGAAAAGGGCAGGGCAGACCAAGGGGAGATTAGGTAGGGAGATGAGGTAAGTACAAAATGGGGCTTGTGGTGTCTGCAGTCCAACACAGAGTAGACACACGTGTGGGATTGGAGGGCAGGCAGGCAGGCCTAGGTTATTGAGCTCTGAGGTGAAGGGTATTAATCATAGGGTGGGTTCAAAAGAGGAAAGGACACTCAGTCCTTTCTGCATATTAAAAATACCATATTGTCCTATATAACATTTACATTACATTAGGCATTCTGTCATCTAAAGGCAACTGAGGGGATAAGTTTTAGAATCCAAGGATTGGGATATGTGTGTGTGCTGGAAGCAATCCTCTGGATATGGAGGGACAACTAGGTTGGTTGGAAGATTCTTGTTAGGTGTCTGAGGGGGCTGCAGAGATGGCTTAGCTGCTAGGAGTTTGGGTCCTATCACCTACATCTGGCTGCTCACAAGAATCTGTAACTCAAGCTTCAGGAGATCCAGTACCATCTCCTGGCTTCTGCAGGCCCCTGCATTCATGTGCACACACCAAAAATTAAATCTTTTTTAAAATTGAAGATGATTTTCCCAACAGTGATAGATGGACCAATAGTTAGGTACTCAAGATGTCTCAGCAGGTAAAGTGCTTGCCCAAAAAGGCTTACAACCTGAGTTCTATCTCCTGAGTTCACAAAGATGTGGATGGATAAAACAGATCACACACACACCCACACACACACACACACACTCCAAAATTGTACTAATGATCAGTAATGGAATCCTTTAGAGCAATGGTCATCCTATGGTTGTCAACCCCTTTGGGGGTCAAATGAGCGCCTCACAGGGGTCACCCAAGACCACTGGAAAACACAGATATTTACTTTGTGATCTGTTACAGCAGCAAAATTATAGTTATGAAGTAGCAATGAATAATTCTATGGTTGGGGTCACCACAACATGAGGAACTGTATTAAAGGGTTGTAGTGTTAGGAAGGCTGAGAACCACTGCTTTAGAGGAAGTAAGCTTCCTGCTTTAATTTGGGCTGAAGTTGACTGAAAGCTAATGCTGTAGATGGGGAGAGATGACCTCTCCCCAGTTTCCTTCAATCTCAACCCCAGCAACAGTCTTGGTTCTTGACGCCCTTGCAGTGCAGGTGGAATGAACAGTCATAGAAGGTTTATTCTACGACAAGAAAGCAAAGACACCATGGGGAGTTTCAAACGACTGTTTTACAGGGGTCCCCTTAAGACCATCTGCAGATAAGATTTATATTATGATTCATAACAGTAGCAAAATTACAGTTAGGAAGTAGCAATACAAATAATTTTGTTGTTGGGGGTTAACACAACATGAGGAGGTTATTAAGGGGTCACAACATTAGGAAGGTTGAGAACTTAATTAATCATAACTGAAACTTAATACTCTCTGACCAACATCTTTCCATTTCTCCCATTTCCTAGGTGCCACAGTCACTGCTCTCTGATTCTGAGAGCTTGGCTTTTTTAGGTTCCACACATGACGAGACTTTGCAGTACTTTGTGCAGAGGATAATTCTGGTCCTCTGGTCCAAGGGTCATCTGTGGTCGACTTTCTGAGAACTCAGGGTCTAACAGACTTAGTGCTGCCCCTCTCTCCCTGCGATTCTGATTTTCCAGACGCAGTACACTTCCAGCTTCTGGGTGGGTAAAATAGAAATGGATATAATATTTGAATTTTGAAGACAATTTTGGAGAGAAGTTTTATGTAGAAATTGGACCTTTAAAATTTTATTGTAAGCCAATTCTTGAATTTTTAATGGTAAACGTATTAAGCTATGTTTATGTTACCATAGTTGAAGACTTGGTATCAATATAAAATGCATTAATTAATAGTTTCATTTTCAACGGAACCATAAAGACACAAAAAGTCTTTGTGCACACATCAATGTGTGCCATAGAATGCTTCCGTATGTGTGCATATGCGTTTTCATTTCTTTGTGCTCTGTGATATGGGTTCATGTGGTCCTGACTATTCTTTACCTACTGTGTAGCTAAGGATGACCTTGAACTCTTAATCCTACTGCCTGGAATTACAAATTTGCTTTACCACACCTAGCTTTATAGTTTAAACTTTGAATTGACAAAACTTAACAATTTTGCCTATATTTTTGTTACAATTCAGTATTTAACTTACTTTTAAAAATTTGAATGTCAATCTCTCTCTGTGTTTGGAATATGTCTTTATGCTTGCCTATTTTTAAAAATAACTTATATTTTATGTGCATTGGTGTTTTGCCTGCATGTATGTCTGTGTGAGGGTGTCAGATCTTGGAGTTACAGACAGTTGTGAGCTGCCATGTGGGTGCTGAGAATTGAACCTGCGTCCTCTGAAAGAGCAGTCAGTGCTCTTAACAGCTGAAACATCTCTCCAGCCTCCCATGCTTCCCCCTTTTTTTCCATAAAATTACTCCAATGGAATGGTACAAAAATGAAAATAGTCTTTGTAAGTCATGAATAAATTGAAGGAAAAGTGCAATTTCTTGGTATGCTTTCCTGCCGTGGTGCTCCTGCTATAGTTAAAATGGTAGTTCTATCTTAAAGCCAACACCAGTCCAATTTGTAGTTCCAAGTCACAGTCATGTCAGCTTTTCAACAACAGGTGGAGCTAGCACACAGCACCTCATCCTATAGATCCATTAGCAGCGCTCCCAGGTGGCAGGGAGGTGGCAGAGACTCAAGTTGCTTGGATTCAGAGAATTCCTTCTAAGGCATTGATATGCTGGGGAGCCATGTGACATGAAGGTTCTGGGGCAAGAAGATACTTCAATCCTTGTGCCTACATTACTAAATATACAATGTAGCATGTTGTAGATAATAGTAAAAGAATGCTAGGTTGAGCCTGTGCAGTCCACTGTGGTCCCCTGGCACAGGGAGACTTGGGAGTGTGAGGAAGGGGTAGGATGAGCGCTAGGATGATAGTCGAAGGTTGGGCATTTGAAGCATCAAGAAAAGGTGCCTGGCACTTCTGTTTATTTCTTTTTAAGAAGTATATAACATGAAGTATTCACGTAGATGTCTAAGAAAATGTCCTTTGGGGAGAATAACACCCATAAAAATGAAGGATGGATGCTATTGCCATATGACACCAGTTGTCGCTCGCAGCTCCGCAGCTCAGAGTCTGCAAGGCTTGCACAGGTGGAAAGTTACTCTCATTAAATTCTATTTCAGGAGCATTGCAAATTGTGTGTTTGTCCCTAGATTGCTGCCAATTATGATCAAACAAAGACTTCTTTCTAAATAAGCCAAGTTTAATTTTATACCACCGTATAAAATTCTAATTGCCGTTAAATGTTTTCTTTAAAACTAAAAATCTTTATTAGAAGAACAGAAGGCTGAGGAGATGGTTCAGTGGGTAAGGCATGGGCTGTGTGAGCATGAGGAACTGAGTTCAGATCTTCAGGACCCACATAAAGCTGAGCACACCTCTAACCCCAGTATTCTCACTGAGAAATGGGAAGTGGAGGCAGGAGAATACCCCAGAGTTTGCTGGCAGGCTAGCCTCCTGTACGCTGGAACACTACCAGAAACCTTGTCTCAAAGAACCCAGCATTGTCTTCTGACCTGTGTATGTGCACCTACATGTACACACATGCTTATTGTCCCCTGAACTGTGTGTGCACCTACATGTATACGCATGCATGTGCCCAGGCCCACTGATGAATTAAAAAGGAAGAGCTTGATTAATGGATTAATTAATATTGTTGCATCTCCTTTACCTTGTTTACAAAATGCAGAAGACAGAATACTCAAATTATCCCTTGACTATTCTACAATATTTAAAGAATCATAAACACTTCGATTATAACTATCTTATTATTTAAAAGGTAATCCTTTTAGATTTCATCTCTACTTTTGACTTTTTCCTAATGTCAAACATCTACTGGAGACTGGAATATAGGTCAAGTGTTTCTGGACTTCATGGCCTTTGGAGTAACACTATATTTCTTTGAACACACACACACACACACACACACACACACACACACACTCGGATATCTTTTCTGATGAAACTTATGGTTATCTGTCCTCCTCCTCTTCCATGAAGGGGATCAAACCCAGGGCTTCGAGCATGTAAGGCAAACATTCACCAATTGAGCTATAACTTCATTCTGTCACCCACGTCTGCTTGTCCACTGAAGCTATGGATATATGTAAAATGCTGGTTTCTTTTTCAAATCAGGAACTTAAAGTTAGTAATCCCTCTTAGCAATTTAATAGGCTTTGCAATGGCTTAGTTTCTATTGATGATAAAAAATGTGTTGGAAGAGAAAGCATTAAAAAATTGCTTCAACAGAAAACCCGGCCTGAGTAGGACCACAGGCCTCTTCCGGCCGGACCAGCACCAGGGTAGCTAGAGCGCAGGGTCGGCTGACACCCGCCAGCTACCCAGGACCCCCGCCACAGGATTTTGAGACTGCTGGTGAGTGGAACACAGCTTCTGCTCCAGTCCAATCACGCGGGACCTGAGACTGCTTTGGTTGGGGAGGCAGAAATCCGCCCTCAGTAGGGCCACAAGCCTCTCCGGTCAGAAAAGCGCTGGGGTAGCTAGGGCGCAGGGTCGGCTGACACTCGCCAGCTACCCACAACACCCGCCACAGGATCTTAAGACTTCTGGTGAGTGGAACACAGCTTCTGCTCCAATCCAATAGCGCGCGGGACCTGAGACTGCATTAGTTAGGGAAGCAGAAAAACGGCCTGAGTAGGACCACAGGCCTCTTCCGGCTGGACCAGCACCAGGGTAGCTAGAGCGCAGGGTCGGCTGACACCCGCCAGCTACCCAGGACCCCCGCCACAGGATTTTGAGACTGCTGGTGAGTGGAACACAGCTTCTGCTCCAATCTTTAAACAGTGACAACAACAACAACTAACCCCAGAGATTACCAGATGGTGAAAGGTAAACGTAATAATCTTACTAACAGAAACCAAGACTACTCACCATCATCAGAACCCAGCACTCCCACTTTGCCCAGTCCAGGGCACCCCAACACACCGGAAAAGCTAGACACGGATCTAAAAGCATATCTCATGATGATGGTAGAAGACTTCAAGAAGGACTTTAATAACAGACTTAAAGAAATACAAAGGAACACTGGTAAACAGGTAGAAGACAGTAAAGAGGAAGCACAAAAATCCCTTAAAGAATTGCAGGAGAACACTGCTAAAGAGTTACAAATCCTTAAAGAAAAACAGGATAACATAATCAAACAGGTAGAAGTCCTTACAGAAAAACAGGAAAACACATCCAAACAGATGATGGAAGTGAACAAAACCATACTAGACCTAAAAAGGGAAGTAGACACAATAAAGAAAACCCAAAATGAGGCAAGACTGGAGATAGAAACCCTAGGAAAGAAATCTGGAACCATAGATACGAGCATCAGCAACAGAATACAAGAGATGGAAGAGAGAATCTCAGGTGCAGAAGATTCCATAGAGAACATTGGCACAACAATCAAGGAAAATGTAAAATGCAAAAAGATCCTAACTCAAAACATCCAAGAAATACAGGACACAATGAGAAGACCAAACCTACGGATAATAGGAGTGGATGAGAATGAAGATTTTCAACTCAAAGGACCAGCAAACATCTTCAACAAAATTATAGAAGAAAACTTCCCAAATCTAAAGAAAGAGATGCCCATGAACATACAAGAAGCCTACAGAACTCCAAATAGACTGGACCAGAAAAGAAATACCTCCCGACACATAATAATCAGAACAACAAATGCTCTAAATAAAGACAGAATACTAAAAGCAGTAAGAGAAAAAGGCCAAGTAACATATAAAGGCAAGCCTATCAGAATTACACCAGATTTTTCACCAGAGACTATGAAAGCCAGAAGATCCTGGACGGATGTTATACAGACACTAAAAGAACACAAACTCCAGCCAAGGCTACTATACCCAGCCAAACTCTCAATTAACATAGATGGAGAAACCAAAGTATTCCACGACAAAACCAAATTCACACATTATCTCTCCACGAATCCAGCCCTTCAAAGGATAATAACAGAAAAAAACCAATACAAGGACAGGAACCATGCCCTAGAAACAACAGGAAGGTAATCCCTCAACAAACCTAAAAGAAGACAGCCACAAGAACAGAATGCCAACTTTAACAACAAAAATAACAGGAAACAACAATTACTTTTCCTTAATATCTCTTAATATCAATGGACTCAACTCCCTGATAAAAAGACATAGACTAACAAACTGGCTAAACAAACAAGACCCAACATTTTGCTGCTTACAGGAAACTCATCTCAGAGAAAAAGATAGACACTACCTCAGAATGAAAGGCTGGAAAACAATTTTCCAAGCAAATGGTATGAAGAAACAAGCTGGAGTAGCCATTCTAATATCTGATAAGATTGACTTCCAACCCAAAGTCATTAAAAAAGACAGGGAGGGACACTTCATACTCATCAAAGGTAAAATCCTCCAAGAGGAACTATCAATCCTGAATATCTATGCTCCAAATACAAAGGCAGCCACATTCATTAAAGAAACTTTAGTAAATCTCAAAGCACACATTGCATCTCATACAATAATAGTGGGAGACTTCAACACACCACTTTCACCAATGGACAGATCATGGAAACAGAAACTAAACAGGGACACAGTGAAACTAACAGAAATTATGAATCAAATGGATCTGGCAGATATCTACAGAACATTCTATCCTAAAACAAAAGGATATACCTTCTTTTCAGCACCTCATGGTACCTTCTCCAAAATTGACCACATAATTGGTCACAAAACAGGCCTCAACAGATACAAAAATATTGAAATTGTCCCATGCATCCTATCAGATCACCATGGACTAAGGATGATCTTCAATAACAAAATAAATAATAGAAAGCCAACCTTCACGTGGAAACTGAACAACACTCTTCTCAATGATACCTTGGTCAAGGAAGGAATAAAGAAAGAAATTAAGGACTTTTTAGAGTTCAATGAAAATGAAGCCACAACATACCCAAACTTATGGGACACAATGAAAGCATTTCTAAGAGGAAAACTCATAGCTCTGAGTGCCTCCAAAAGGAAACTAGAGAGAGCACACATTAGCAGCTTGACAACATACCTAAAAGCACTAGAACAAAAGGAAGTAAATTCACCCAAGAGGAGTAGACGGCAGGAAATAATCAAACTCAGGGGCGAATCAACCAAGTGGAAACAAGAAGAACTATTCAAAGAATCAACCAATCAAGGAGCTGGTTCTTTGAGAAAATCAACAAGATAGATAAACCCTTAGCCAGACTCACTAGAGGGCACAGGGAAAGCATCCTAATTAACAAAATCAGAAATGAAAAAGGAGACATAACAACAGATCCTGAAGACATCCAAAACACCATCAGATCCTTCTACCAAAGGCTATACTCAACAAAACTCGAGAACCTGGATGAAATGGAGAAGTTCCTAGACAGATACCAGGTACCAAAGTTGAATCAAGATCAGGTTAATGATCTAAACAGCCCTATATCCCCCAAAGAAATAGAAGCAGTCATTAATAGTCTCCCAACTAAAAAAAGCCCAGGACCAGATGGGTTTAGTGCAGAGTTCTATCAGACCTTCAAAGAAGATCTAATCCCAGTTCTTCACAAACTATTCCACAAAATAGAAACAGAAGGTACTCTACCCAACTCATTCTATGAAGCCACAATTACTCTGATACCTAAACCACAAAAAGACCCAACAAAGATAGAAAACTTCAGACCAATATCCCTTATGAATATTGATGCAAAAATCCTCAATAAAGTTCTTGCTAACCGAATCCAAGAACACATCAAAACAATCATCCATCCTGACCAAGTAGGTTTCATCCCAGGGATGCAGGGATGGTTCAATATACGGAAATCCATCAACGTAATCCAGTATATAAACAAACTCAAAGACAAAAACCACATGGTCATCTCGTTAGATGCGGAAAAAGCATTTGACAAGATCCAACACCCATTCATGATAAAAGTCTTGGAAAGATCAAGAATTCAAGGCCCATACCTAAACATGATAAAAGCAATCTACAGCAAACCAGTAGCCAACATCAAAGTAAACGGTGAGAAGCTTGAAGCAATCCCTCTAAAATCAGGGACTAGACAAGGCTGTCCACTTTCTCCATACCTATTCAACATAGTACTTGAAGTCCTAGCCAGAGCAATTCGACAACAAAAGGAGATCAAAGGGATACAAATTGGAAAAGATGAAGTCAAAATATCACTTTTTGCAGATGATATGATAGTATATATAAGTGACCCTAAAAATTCCACCAGAGAACTCCTAAGCCTGATAAACAGCTTCGGTGAAGTAGCTGGATATAAAATTAACTCAAACAAATCAATGGCCTTTCTCTACACAAAGAATAAACAGGCTGAGAAAGAAATTAGGGAAACAACACCCTTCTCAATAGTCACAAATAATATAAAATATCTTGGCGTGACTCTAACTAAGGAAGTGAAAGATCTGTATAATAAAAACTTCAAGTCTCTGAAGAAAGAAATTATAGAAGATCTCAGAAGATGGAAAGATCTCCCATGCTCATGGATTGGCAGGATCAACATTGTAAAAATGGCTATCTTGCCAAAAGCAATCTACAGATTCAATGCAATCCCCATCAAAATTCCAAATCAATTCTTCAACGAATTAGAAAGTGCAATCTGCAAATTCATCTGGAATAACAAAAAACCTAGGATAGCAAAAACTCTTCTCAAGGATAAAAGAACCTCTGGTGGAATCACCATGCCGGACCTAAAGCTCTACTACAGAGCAATTGTGATAAAAACTGCATGGTACTGGTATAGTGACAGACAAATAGACCAATGGAATAGAATTGAAGACCCAGAAATGAACCCACACACCTACGGTCACTTGATCTTCGACAAGGGAGCTAAAAACATCCAGTGGAAGAAAGACAGCATTTTCAACAAATGGTGCTGGCACAACTGGTTGTTAACATGTAGAAGAATGCGAATCGATCCATTCCTATCTCCTTGTACTAAGGTCAAGTCTAAGTGGATCAAGGAACTTCACATAAAACCAGAGACACTGAAACTTATAGAGGAGAAAGTGGGGAAAAGCCTTGAAGATATGGGCACAGGGGAAAAATTCTTGAATAGAACAGTAATGGCTTGTGCTGTAAGATTGAGAGTTGACAAGTGGGACCTCATGAAACTGCAAAGCTTCTGCAAGCCTAAAGACACCATCAATAAGACAAAAAAACCACCAACAGATTGGGAAAGGATCTTCACCTATCCTAAATCAGATAAGGGGCTAATATCCAATATATATAAAGAACTCAAGAAGGTGGACACCAGAAAGTCAAATAACCCCATTAAAAAATGGGGCTCAGAACTGAACAAAGAATTCTCACCTGAGGAATACCGAATGGCAGAGAAACACCTGAAAAAATGTTCAACATCCTTAATCATCAGGGAAATGCAAATCAAAACAACCCTGAGATTCCACCTCACACCAGTCAGAATGGCTAAGATCAAAAATTCAGGTGACAGCAGATGCTGGCGAGGATGTGGAGAAAGAGGAACACTCCTCCATTGTTGGTGGGATTGCAAGCTTGTACAACCACTCTGGAAATCAGTCTGGCGGTTCCTCAGAAAATTGGACATAGTACTACCGGAGGATCCAGCAATACCTCTCCTGGGCATATATCCAGAAGATGTCCCAACCGGTAAAAAGGACACATGCTCCACTATGTTCATAGCAGCCCTATTTATTTATTTATTTATTTATTTATTGCAACTGCAAGAGGATTTTTATTCGAGAGCGTTCTCGGGCCCATGGTCATACACCACGCAGGGGTAGAGGACCATGGAGCGCCGAGTAGCTGAGTAAGGGGGTATTTAAAGGAAGAAACCACAACTCAAGGAAGTGGGGAGGGCGTTGTTGGAAAAATACCAAAGATAGCAGTTAAGAGTCACAAGGAAGTGTAAAGTCACAAGAGTCACAGAGAATACCTGGTAATTGTTCTGGTTAACTCTCAGTTTCTAAGAGCCCCTAACAATAGCACATTTGCATGGCAGTTTCTGGCATTGGTCAGGGTGACTTTCTTTGAATGAACACTCTTTGAACCCAGGAAGCAGGTAGGTGGAGGAAGGAATGTCGCTATCAAGGTATGATTAGCATACCTTGGAGCAATGAGTCACAAAGGTCACATTCCCAAAGCAGCCCTATTTATAATAGCCAGAAGCCGGAAAGAACCCAGATGTCCCTCAACAGAGGAATGGATACAGAAATTATGGTACATTTACACAATGGAGTACTACTCAGCTATTAAAAAGAATGAATTTATGAAATTCCTAGCCAAATGGATGGACCTGGAGGACATCATCTTGAGTGAGGTAACACAATCACAAAAGAACTCACACAATATGTATTCACTGATAAGTGGATATTAGCCCAAAACTTAGGATACCCAAGATATAAGATACAATTTACTAAACGCATGAAACTCAAGAAGAATGAAGACCAAAGTGTGGACACTGTGCCCCTTCTTAGAATTGGGAACAAAACACCCAGGGAAGGAGTTACAGAGACAAAGTTCGTAGCTGTGATGAAAGGATGGACCATTTAGAGACTGCCGTATCCAGGGATCCTTCCCATAAGCAGCTTCTAAACGATGACACCATTGCATACACTAGCAAGATTTTGCTGAAAGGACCCAAATATAGCTGTCTCTTGTGAGACGATGCCGGGGCCTAGCAAACACAGGAGTGGATGTTCACAGTCAGCTATTGGATGGATCACAGGGCTCCCAATGGAGAAGCTAGAGAAAGTATCCAAGGAGCTAAAGGGATCTGCAACCCTATTGTCGGAACAACATGATGTACTAACCAGAACCCCGGAGCTCTTGTCTCTAGCTGCATATGTATCGAAAGATGGCCTAGTCGGCCATCATTGGAAAGAGAGGCCCATTGGACTTGCAAACTTTATATGCCCCAATATAGGGGAATGCCAGGGCCAAAAGAATGGGAATGGGTGGGTAGGGAAGTGGGGGGCGCTATGGGGGACTTTTGGGATAGCATTGGAAATGTAACTGAGGAAAATATGTAATAAAAATATTAAAAGTTAAAAAAAAGATATATTTAAAAAATTGCTTCAAGAAACACATACAACATATAAAATATAGTGGTTTAAAGGACGAGGTCAAATTCTACTTCTTTTGTAAAATCTCTCTCACCATCCCGAATCATCCAGTTTAACTGACCTTGATAATTATGTCTGTTTGTATATATCTAGAAGACCTGAGGTTACTTGAAGCCAAATTGTTTTCTTGTGCATTTTGCTGATACAGTTTTGCTCTGTTTTTTCTCTTTCTCTTTCATTACTTTCCTTTAGTCTGCTATTAACAGATTTTTATTGGCTTTGATTCTATGTGGGTTCTGTTAGCCTGGAATCCCTTCTGGTCTCGAAGAAAGCTATGTTTGCCTTTCACCTTTTCTGCTGCCAGATTAGTCTAATGGTTTTCTCTCAAAGCTTTATTATGATGCTCACCTGCGGATGGATTTTCCCATATTTTCTTATTTTTACCTGGGTTTGCATTCATAGGTATAAGAAAGGAATGAAGAAAAATGTGCATATGTAGTATACTTTCTGTAACTTGGACTAAAAAGAGATATGGTTATGTTGGTTAGAATTTTAAAACATTAACTTTACATTGGTGGTTCTTAAAATTTGGTCTTCAGTCTACCACGACAAGCAGCATCACGTAGGGGTGAGTTATAAATGCAGAACGGTAGGCATTTCCTGTACCCACTGAACAAGAAGCTCTTGTGGGATAGAACTAGCCAGTCCACACTTTACTCCATCTCGATGATTCTGTGCAAGATAAAGCTTGGTTGAGCTGCCTAGCAAAATGTGCTCACTGGTACACTTTCTGCTTGGATACGGGGCCTACTCAACAGGGGGAATTTCATGCCTGGATCTCTAAACCTGGTCAAAAGCCGATAACTGGAGAGATCAGAGGCCTCGGGAAGGGCATATTGCTGCTGTTATATGAAATAGTCATGCTATCAAACTGCATTCTAAATATTTAGAGCCATAGATTTGTGTTGCTCTCAACTTTTGTCAGAGGTGCTTTTTTTGGCAGTGGGCAACAGTTAATAGAGAACTCTACCTGGTCAAGTCTAATTAACTGTGAGCACTCAGCTGTGAGTGAATTCTGCCATCCAAAGCTCAGAGACCACAATGGAAGAGTGGGCAGAAGGAATGTAGGAGCTGATAAGGAAAGAAAGCTGTGAAATGCTGGCATCTGGACATGACATGGCTGGTGGACACACCAAGTCATACTCCTTGCAATTTACAAGCACAGGACCTGTACAAGAACAAGCCAGACAAAGTTCCAGCACAAATCATGGAGGGGAGCCCGAGGCCCCATCCTTGGTGGCAGAGTCTTTGGCCCTTGATGATTGCTGAGTGAGAGAGAGTCATTAGGTTACCTATGCCCCAGTGGATGAAACCACACCCATGTGCATATGGGAAGCAGTAATTGGATTCAGGTTTATTAATAACAAAAAAAGAAGACATGAAGTTGAGAAGGAGGTGGGATGGGGGAACTCTAGAAGGAGCTGGAGGGAGGGTGATGGATATGACCAAATACATTGTATAAATATATGCAATTCCCAACAAATCAGTAAAAATATAATCATGCTACAAATAAAATAAATAAAGATAAAGGTTATGAGCTGCCAGCTCAGAAAACTGGACGTCCTTAGGACACTCTTTCCTTTATTTCCTCTTTGTTTTTATGCTGATCTATATCCTTCTATTTATTGTTTCCATCTTACAAGCCTTTATTATTTTTTTCTCTTACTAACTTCTTAAACACAACGTTATATTTTAATATTCATTTTCTCCATTTTTCTTTGAAGTAAAATTGGGTTTTAAGTCAGAAGAGTAACGAGACAGTCTAGTGGGGAAAATGTCTGACAGCTATTGATCTGTCAAGGAATTACTGTCTATAAAGAACTAAATAAAGTTAAACCCTTCTCCTAAATCATCCAGCCAGTAAATTGGGTGTGAGGTGAGTACAAACTTCTCAGACAGAGTACAAACGGCCAATAAATAGTTCTTAAAATTTTATTAAAATGTTCAATATCCTTAGCCATTATGAAAATGCAAATTAAAAGTCCATTGAGAATCTGCTTCACCCCACTCAGAGTGACTATCAAGAGAGCAAACAATGACTTTTAGCAAGAATGTGGGTAGAAGAAAAGCCCAGAAAAATGGGTTGTGTGAATGCAAACTGGTACAACAGTGGGGAAATAGAACAGCAGCCTTTTGAAAGCAGTCATTCGGAGCCCACCGCATGACGTTCAAGGTATAGTCTTTTTTTTTTTTTCTTTTTTTTTTTTTTTGGTTTTTCGAGACAGGGTTTCTCTGTGTAGCCCTGGCTATCCTGGAACTCACTCTGTAGACCAGGCTGGCCTCGAACTCAGAAATCCGCCTGCCTCTGCCTCCCGAGTGCTGGGATTAAAGGCGTGCGCCACCACACCCGGCCAAGGTATATTCTTGAAGGTTGTCTTAGTCAGGGTTTCTATTCCTGCACAGACATCATGACCAAGAAGCAGTTGGGGAGGAAAGGGTTTATTCAGCTTACACTTCCATACTGCTGTTCATCACCAAAGTAAGTCAGGACTGGAACTCAAGCAGGTCAGGGAGCAGGAGCTAATGCAGAAGACATGGAGGCATGTTCCTTACTTGCTCAGCCTGCTCTCTTATAGAACCATGATTACCAGACCAGAGATGGTCCCCACCCACAAGGGACCTTTCCCCCTTGATCACTAATTGAGAAAATGCCTTACAGTTGGATCTCATGGAGACATTTCCTCAACTGAAGCTCCTTTCTCTGTGCTAACTCCAGCTGTGTCCAGTTGACACAAAACTAGCCAGTACAAAGGTCAAGGGAAATAACCCAAACTCAGAGAGATAAGTGTTCTAGATTTTCCTGTATTTATAGAATTGAGTGCTGGGCATGGTGGCACATGCATTTAATCCCAACACTCAGGAGGCAGAGGCAGACATCTCTGACTTCAAGACCATCCTGGTCTACAGAGTGAGTTCCAGGTCAGACAGGGATACCTAGAGAAACCTTATTTCAGAAAACAAAACAAACAAATTTAAAATTAGAATTGAGATATTAATTTATATATACATGTATATATGTAACATGAAAGTCCAAGAGGGACTAAAATGGGAGAAATATCTAAAGGGGGGGATGGGAAAACAAGAGATGGTAATAAAGCACCTGTGACATAAAAGACAGGGACCAGGTGGTGGTGGCCAGCAAAGGGTAATGAGCATGGGACAGGTGAGAACCATGGCTTCCCCACTGTGAGGGACTGAAGCCCTTTGACATTATGAGGGAAAACAAACCCTTCCTCCCTCGATTGTTTCTGGCCAGCATCGGGGTTACCACAAACAATTATAATACAGAGATGTGACTCCCAATCTAATTGCTGGCTTTGTGATCTGTCTTTTAATTTTCAACTCTTTTTTTTTTCTGAATCTGTAAATAGCAATTTAAAAGATGTCTAGATGTGGAGTTAGGAAGTAAAGTACTCTTTTCCTCTCAAATTAACTTTTTACACTTATTGGATAAAAATAAATAAATTTATTGTGGCATATGTGTTGCATGTGATGTTTGGCATGTATATTGTGTGTGTGTTGTGCGTGTGTGTGATGTGTATGGTGTGTGTGGCATATGTGTGTGATGTGTGTGATATGTGTATGGTGTGGAGTGTACGTGTGTGGTGTGTGTGGTGAGTGTATGATGTGTGTATAGTGGTGTGTGTAAAATGTGTGTATAGTGTAGTGTGTGTGTGTGTATGTGTGTGTGTGTGTGTGACTGTATACATTCCATCACATACATGTGGAGATGAGAGAACAAGTAGGAGTTAGTTCTTGCCTTCTACTATGTAGGTTCTGGGGATCAAACTAAGGCCACCAGGCTTAGCAGTGAGTGCCTTACCCACTAAGCTATCCCATCAGCCCTGATTAGTATATTTGTATCACGTAGTGGTTCTCAAAATCTAGTGCAACGTAAGAACCACCTAGGAACTGACTAAGAAAAAGGAGAGACTAGATAGGTCCCCTCACTGAGGAACAATTGCATTCTTTGTAAGATAGAACTTAAAACATTGCTTGTCCAAATAATGTACTGCTTCCAATTTCTGAGAATTCACGTGTTTAGTTCTGTAAAATTATGTCACTATCTATTCAACTGTTGCCTCCTCTCCATTTTATTTTAGAGGTTCTATTTATTTGTTTTTGAGACAGGATCTCACGATGTAGTCTGGCTGTCCTGGAACTCACTAAGTAGTGCACACTGGCCTTGAACTCACAGAGATCCACCTGACTCTGCCTCTGGAGTGCTGGGATTAAAGGCATGTACCACCCCACATGGCCTATTGTTACAAGTTTTTATTTCTATTTATTTTTCTATTTTCTATTTTCTATTCTATTGATCAGTTAATATTTTAGTTGTCCCTCTGAATGCTGAATAATTTCTTCAGATCAGACTTCCAATTTGTTGATTTTACTTTTACCTGTGTTTTCTGATTTTTAATCTTTGGCTTTTAATGTAACAATTTCTTTTTGTTTACAGATTATATATGTTTTACTTTTGACAGCTTCCTGCTGATGATATATTTTTTTGTGCTTCAGTTTATATGTCACATCTGAGCATTTTGTAGTCTGTAGGTAGAACTTTAAATATCTGAAAATTCTAAGTGTCCAGTTCTGCTTATATCTGCTGACTCTTACTCATGGTGATTTGCCTTTTTATTTTGTATGTTTGGATCTGAACCTCAAATTTAGTTGATTTTGATGCCTAGAAAACCTAGAGAACTATTAACTAAAGATGTTTTGTTGATGGAGGCAGCCATAGTTTGCACTGGACTTCTGTAGTTTCTGGTGATATTCTTACCTTGTAGAATTAATGACGCTCTTAGTCATGGCTGGATTGATATTAACATGTGTCCCCAGAGCAATGTCTCCCCTCCTTCCTTTCTTCCCTCCTCCCCTCCTCCCCTCCTCCACATTTACAGCTCACTGCTGATTTTTCCTCCTTGTACGTTTCCACCATGAACCAATTAGTATAGGCTAAGTCCCATGATTTTAATCTAAGTGGTTTAAAAATAGTAAAAGTTGGATTCTCAATCTGTGCTAGGCCTTGCAGTAGTCCACAGTTCCTACATGCACTGGCTCAGCTGTCTTACTCTAGCACATTAATCTTAAGGGAGTGTGGTGGAAGGCAAACACACAGTCTTTAGTCTCTCCACTCAAGGGTGATCCTCGTCATCCTGTTTACTACTTGCCAGAGGTAGTTCTTGACTTGCAGCTGGGAAGCTGGGAAGTCCAGCCTTCTACATCCCAGGAAGAAGAGGAGAAGCAGGTTTAGTGAGTCCTAGTAATGTCCAACATGGCCAACCACTGAAAGCCCAGTGCAGATGTTGCCACGACCTAGTGACTTCTGCGGCAGCAGAAGCTTCCAGATAGCTTACTAATATTACACAGGATTCTGATAACCAATAAATGTCACCAGTGCAGCTTTGGGTCCTTAAACCTTAAGTGACTGCTTTTTATGAGCTGTTAGAAGGAAGAAGATAATGCCTAAGTGTTTTTTAAAGCATACTTTCTGTAAGTTTAATGGAATGGAAGGGAGTGGATATGAGTTTCATAGAGACAGCACACCACAGTGCACATAGACACAAGGGAAGCTACTTGAAAGAAATCAGATAAACGCAGAAAGGTAACAATACCTACTGTCATTCTCTACTTGTCCTTCAGAACAGCTAAACTTCTTCAGATTCTTCTCTGATAAATGTCTGTAGTGAGGCTCACGTGAAGTTATTAGCTCTGGATGATTTGGGATATATGACAGTGGACTTAGCTCTCCTAGGTTCTGATTAAAATAATAATTATTTTTTTGCTTCTTTTATTGGTTTTGAAATTTCAGTTACATTTATTTGTTATTGTGTGTTCATGCACACTTGTGGTGGTCATTGGATAACTTATGGAAGTCTGTTCTCTCCCTCCACTGTGTAAGTCCTGGGCATCAAACCCAGGTGGTGAAGCTTAGCAGCCAGAATACCTACCTACCTACCTACCTACCTACCTACCGAGCCACCTTGCCAGCTCAAGATTACAAAAGCCAACCAATTGTTCTACTCCAGACCATAGTGAATTTTCTGTTAAATGTGAGTTACAGGGGTGTGAATAGCTGTTACCTGTATAGCTGGAAGCAACAGGTTCAATAGGAAAGAGTCTCTTACATCACAACACTATTAAGGAAACAAATATAGAATTACTAGTGTTCAAATCTATTCTCAGGATTTTAAATTATACATTGCATGAAAACCTCAAACGTGAAGAGGCTTATTGATCCCCTCATTCCTCTGTCTGAGCAGCTGATGATTGTAATTAGTGTTATTATTGTTAATAATAATAATTAATAGGAAAGCCTGCTTTAGAATGTGATGCTTTTAAAAATAATATTGAAGATGACAGAGCCTATATCATTTTTTCCCTCAATAAAGTTCCAGGTTGTAAAAACACATCATAATTATTATTCCCTGTAAAACATAACTTAGTTTAACTGGGATCATTTCCTCTAGCCACGAAAGTTAAAGAAAATAGCTCTGAAAAAAAATACATTCAAATCTTTGGGAGAAATGTTACCTAAGTAGAGGGTGGTTATTGTTAGTCTAACACTTGCATGAGTAACAAACAAGAAAGCCTGCGCACCCATCAGGCACCTCAATCTTCACATTCTCTAGAACATTCATTTTATTTTTGAATGACTATTTAATTTACCTCAAAAATTTAAAACACTTTTTCAGTGATAAATTTTGGCATAGGATCCTGCAAAGTCCTGAAATACTGACCAAGAAAAAGAAAGATTTTTCCCCTTAGCACTTAACTACAAAAATAGAATAGCTAACTTAAGTATGCCCAGCACTGGTACTGTGCAGTGTGTGCCATGTGCATGCCCAGCAATTGTACTGTGCAGTGTGTGCCATGCACATGCCCAGCACTGGTACTGTGCAGTGTGTGCCATGTGCATGCCCAGCACTGGTACTGTGCAGTGTGTGCCATGTGCATGCCCAGCACTGGTACTGTGCAGTGTGTGCCATGTGCATGCCCAGCACTGGTACTGTGCAGTGTGTGCCATGTGCATGCCCAGCACTGGTACTGTGCAGTGTGTGCCATGCACATGCCCAGCAATGGTACTGTGTGTGCAGTGTGTGCCATGCACATGCCCAGCACTGGTACTGTGCAGTGTATGCTATGAGCAGGCCCAGCACTGGTACTGTATGCACATGGGCAGTACTGATACTGCAGAGTACAATGTGCAGGACTCATTCAGTCTCCCCAATATTCATGCCAGAAAGTAATCTTGTTTAACTATAGGAGTAAGTGATATTCAAATCACACACACACACACACACACACACACACACACACACACACACACACACTGCTGTGAGTTCTCATGCTCGAATGCTCGAAAACAGCAGCACTGGCTTATGTGTGCATTGTGTATGTGTGTGTTGGGAGGGGTGGAAATCTGGGCATCATTCATACTAGGCAGCCACTCTTCCTCGGACTCTAACCCCAGCTCGAGATGGACTTCTTGATCCCAGTGTTGCTGCCTCTCAGGGAGGCAATCACTGAGCCATATTTTAATATATGTTTCTGTTAAAAAGCCAGACCCCAAGACCCAACTAATGAATTTTTAGTGGAATAAGACACAATTTGTAATTTCTTTTTCAATTCAATTCTTTTCCAGAAAAAAAAAATCTTTATAATTGTAGGTCTAAAAGAAACCTTTAAAGTTACTTGCTAACTCTGATTTTAAGAAGGAAAAAACAAACAAACAAAAAAAATTAGAGATTTTGGTTGGATCCAGCAGGAGAATTGAGTGAAGCATTTTCTTCTAAAGATTTTACTTTTAAATGACATTTATTTTTATTTAAATATTTATGTGTATGGGTGTCTTGCCTGCTCGCAAGTCTGTGTAGCACATGCCTGTGAGGGCTTTATGAGAATCTTGGAGTCCCTGAAATTGGACTTACAGATGGTTATAGGCCTCCGTGTAGCTGCTGAGAATTGAATCCAGGTCCCTTGAAATAACAGCAAGTGCTTGTAACCACTGAGCCATCTCTCTACTGCCTCCCAAAGCACCAACTTGTTATTGGGCTTTAATAATTCTGTTTCCTATCAAATAGTCTAATAAGAAACAAATCTTGCCACACAAGGTTATTAATGAAGTCTTGCTAAGTTCTTACCAAGTCATCACAAAACCATATTTTATACCTCTGCTTTCTTTTTTCTTCCCTAACCCGCCCTCATCATCTCTCCCTTGCCCCCCTCCCCCCTCTCCTCCTCTCCCACTTTTTGTGGTTCTGGGAACTGTACCTCACTCATGCTGCCCTGTGCTCTACCCCTAACTCACAGCCCCATTCTCATTTACTTTTTAAAAAGTGCCTTTATTTATTATTACATGCGTGTGTTTGTCCATGCCAATGTACATGTGTCGCAGTGCATAGTGGAAGTCAAAGGAGACATTTAGGGAGTTAGTTCTGCCCCTCCATCACCATACTCAGGGTTCCAGTGCAGGTCACCAGGCTTGCCAGGCAAGCATTTTTGTCCATGGAGCCATCTCACTAACTCTTTCTTTTCATTTTTTATTTTGAAATAGGGATTTGCTTAGTTATCCGGGATGCTTTTTAACTCATTCTATAGCTCAGGCTGGTCTCGAGCTTGTGATTCTCTTGCCTCAGTTTCCCTGGTAGCTGGGATCACAGGTCAATGCCACCAGATCTGACTCATTCTTTTCTCTTTTCTGTTGCAATGTTTTTTTCTTTCTTTCTTTCTTTTAATAGATCAATTCTTGTATGAGGTGCATTCGGTTTCTTCCAATTGAAGGTGATCAGAAGATGAATATACTGTTTCTGATTGAAAATAAAAAATAATGATGTAAAAATAAGTACCCCACGTGTGCCTGAAAATACCCTGGGAAAAATGTTTTACCTTTTCCACATTCTAGTCGAGGTCAGAAGCTGGTGAATCCTACAGCATGTAGCCACCATTCCAATGGCATTGTAATATTTGGGATCCTGTTTGCACCTCACACCTCTGTGACATCGACAGCAGTGACTTTGAATCTGTGCAACAGGCTCCGCAGTGACCTGTGCTCACCCTAGCAAAGGCTGGCAATAGGATTTGATAATATCCTATTTTGCAACAGCAGCAACAAGGACTTATGGGAAAATGTGTAGTTCTGATCATGGGAATGGTGGCATTGCTGATGCATGAATCCATCATTCCCTAGAATTTTTATCACTTAGAGGAGAGCAGAAAGGCCAAATTCCTTGGTAGCAGAGGACCAAAGAAAAGGGGAGACAAGTGAGGTGCTTGCTTGAGGCAATGGAGAACTAGACTGGTGGAACTCAGCCACTGAATCCAGACCCGTGGTGATTTCCATTGGATTGATTAGAACATTGCATTTGTAAGAAGTGGGGTGACTTGCCCAAGGAGTCACCCCATGGGGTCAGTTTTGATCTTCATGTTGTTATCCAGTTTCCATTGTGCTGCTGAGCTGAGCAAGCTGCATTCCCCAAATTCCCAGGTCACATGGCTTCTTCGTTGGATGGTTTAGAAGGCTCTGGTTGGAGGTTGCCAGGAAGAGAGAAGACAGGTTCTCTCTATCTCTGTCACTCTCTCTCTCTCTCTTTCTCCTCCATTTCCCCTCTTTCCCCTCCTTATACCTTCCATCTCTCTTCCTCCTCCCTCCTTCCCATCTCCTGCCATCCTGCCCTGCCTTTCCTTTCCCCATCACCAAGCCCACAGTCCACCACAGCTTCTCCCATGATTCCTTACTGGACCCTGGTTTCAGGAATGCTGCCTGACTTTGAGTTTTGGATAGTGGCAGATTGGTGTTGTTGCTACTCCATGCTACTCTTCATGGTTTCTATCACCAAGTGGTACATTTTGTTTTTCAAGATATGCCTCTGGTTTTCCAGGTGGATCTTGCATCTATTCCAAGTTTGACTCAAAAGTTGATATGGCCCAAAACAAAACAAACAACAAACAAACAACAACAACAGAAAACCAAACCAACCAACCCACCAATCAACCAAACACACAAACACCCCCAAAACAAAAAAACAAAAGCAAAATAAAACAAAACAAACAAGCAAACAGAAAAAGAAAAGACTGAAGCCCAAGAACTCTCACTTGCCACATGACTCTTTTAAAACGGAGGATACTTTGTTTCTTCTTTTTTCTTATTCCAAGGATTGTTTGAGGATGTGTGGAGTCACAGAGGAGAATTCTTTGTAGTTGGAGGCATGCACTTTAGTACGCGTTCCTGTTACAGAGCCATGCGTGGCCGGTGCTTGTTAAAGCTCCTCTCCCCACCGAAGCTTCTGCCTGGGGGAGGGGGCGGGGCGGAGGGGTAGAGGCTTAGACACCATGGCCAGGCCCTCACTGAGTTTGGCTTCCTTTGGTGTGTTCTGGAAAATCCAAAATTTCAGAAGTCTTCCAGTGGTTTCTGAATGTAGTCTGGGTGAGAATTAAACCATTGCATCAGCTGCTCTCAAGGTGTGTTCCTCAGACCAACAGCCTCAACATGGCTTGGTAGCAGGGGAGAGGTGCAAGCCCTTAGGACTCCAGGACCACTGACTCAGAGTCCCATGGTGGATCAGCCTTTAACAGCTTGATGTCTCCTGAAACTTGGGTGAAGATGCACTGGGCAAGCAGCCGATCAGTGTCTAAGAGGTTGGGTTGCCCATTCATTCAGCTGGCAAAGAGGATCTGCGTTTACCACCTCTTGCTATGTGCTGCTCCAATGTGCACATTAACCCCTGTGTGTCTGTGTCAGTTGTTCCTTCTAGCAAGCCTTATGTGGGGGTAGAATTGACACATAGGCGACACCTTGTTATGAAGCGTGCCGCACATGTCAGAAACTGCAAGGACAGTCATCGTCCTCAGAGCACCTAGAGCTGAACCAAGTTCAGATGAGATGGAAGCAATTCAGCCGCATCGGACTGAATGCTGTGGAGGAGTTCTTGGCCTGGCATGTCTTCAAGGCGTAAGAACAGCAGTATTGCGGCTCTGAGGATCACCGTGGTCATAGACCTGCTTTCCTGTAAGCTAACATTCATGTAGTGTTGAAAAGGGCAAGAATCAATTCATCAGATGTGGGCGAATAAGTCTATGATGGCCTTAGTATCTTCCCAAACGGGCAGGTCCTAAGGGACTTAGCCTCTCTCCAACCCACAGTGGTCTCCACACCAGGAATCACCCTTCAGGAAGTTTCTGCAATGGTAACCTGCAGATGGGCCTGCTGAGCTAGGCCAGGAACAGGATATTTGGAGAAAGGATCTCTTGACTGTAGGCTGAAAGAAATTATTATGGTATTGTCGAGGAAGATATATACTCACTAGAGCAACAATGAATGGCCTTAAATATATTCACAGGATTTGGGACACTGGTTCAGGAAAGAGGGTAAATTAGGTTGGGTAGTACCGGCTCTCTCCACACGAGGGAGCCTAGATTCCTCGTTTATATTTTCTATCTGTGAACACAATTTGTATTTCCATCTTGCCACAAATTAAACGAGTGACTTCTGTTTTATCATTTCAGGGTTTATTTCATGTAGTTTTGATGGTTCCATGACGTTCCAAACAGTTACGTCTTTTTCTTTTGGGATGCCAGGCTAAGGCACTAGAAAAACATGGACTGTGTTTCTGCTAACAGTATCCTTTTATGAGCCTGATGCTATTTGGATTATCTGCAAAAACATCTTCTTCATTAGTGCCTATGAACAAGATCTGTCAATGAAATCGTCTCTAAAATATGCCTGTGCATATTTGAAAGAGTATTTACATAACACAGAAAACAACTCGTTGATTCATTTAAAGTCGTGAAACAATTGTGTGGTATATTTTCTTATTACGGCACTTTGGAGACCTTGCTGGCAACAAGTTGGGACCTGAGTGGCTTGGCTCCTTTTCAGATGGCATTTGGGAATAAGAAAGGGGCTGTCTGTCCCAGAGGAGGGCCTGTGTGGGGTGGGGGTGGGTACACTGCAGCTAAGAGTGGGTGAAGCAAGTGGAAACTCCCCAAAACTGGGGTGTAAAATTGCAAAATAATATTGAACCAGGCAAAAGAGAGCAAAGGAAAGGAGAAACTTTAATGACATTGGGTTAAAGTATCAAAAATCAGGCCTCGAGGCCAGGGCTCGGCGATGCTTCAGTGTTCGGGTACACTGGCACACAAAGCAGTGTTTTTTCTTTTTTCTTTTTCTTCTTCTGCTTTTCTAGATAATTCCATTTTTTTCCTCACCATAATTCTCTCCCACCATAACTTTTTCTTGCTAAATAAATATGTCACGGGCTGAGGGGACAGGTGGGCTAATTTTCCAATTCTGTATGGTTTTCTGCAGAGACTAGAGGATCTGGGAGGATGGCTCAGTGAGGATACAGGAATGCGAGTCCTGGGGGTGGGGCAAGTGCACAAGATTGTCAGCGTGCACAAGAAAATCCAGGTGGGGCTATATGAGCCTGAGATCTCAGTGTGGAGATGGGAAGATTTCTACAGTTCACTGGCCGGCTGATCTGGCAGAACTGGTGAGCTCCAGGCTCAGTGAGGTACTCTGTTTTAACAGAGATAAACACACATGCATACTTGAGCATGTATACACACATGTACACACTTGAGCATGTATACACACATGTACAGGCATAAAGAAAGGAAAGTTAGAAATATCAGCACCTCCGAAACTATTGATTTTTGCCCTGCCTTGCTGCAAAGTCTGTTCCTCGTCAGAGGGACAGGGATTGGGGTTGGGAAAGCACAACAGAACAGTGTGCTAGGCTATCCTCTTACGCAGACAGAGTGTAAGCATTTTCTCTAAGACACATGCTAAAATGCTCAGTCTTTAAATTAACATGACCCCATGTTCACATGACTGACCATGTCACCCAACCTGGCTGTGAGATGCGAGGGCCTGGTTTATTTATGTCTGTAGCTGTCATCAGCAGAGATCATGAATGAGAGAGGGATGTGTGAAGTCTCAAGAGTTCCCAGGGTGCTCTACGTTGGGTCATTATCCTGGGGTAATTGGCGTTGAAAGGGTAGGACCTCTAACGAGCTGTTTCTGTCCCTAATGGCTGGGAGCCTGGAAATTAGCACAGTGCCTGTTGTTCTACATGAGTGACCTGGCCTCTGGAGAGTCCTAGTCCCTCCAGGAAGGTTCTGTGACCACCTCATGGTCACTGCAGTAATGGCAACAATTACAGAATGGCCCTTTCAGTGAGACCCGTGTGCATCAGTTAGGGACTAATCTCATTTGAGCAACAACAGGCCTGCCAGTAATGTCCATTGACTGACCAGCACCTCAGCATGGTGGGCTGGATGTGGCTTGCACATCTTGTGGAAGGAGAAAGATGCAGAGGGAGATGTGATGCTGTGCCTGGCTGCAGAAATGAGGTTTGGGATGGCAAGTGAATAAACATCACAGCCATAGGTCCTTTCGAGCTTCTGACTTGACCTTTACAATCTACAAATACTTGAGGAGAAACACAAAGGGACAAAAGACGGGAGAGCATAGAAGAGCTGCGAATCCACAGGAAGGTTGGTGAGTAAGGCTTAAACACAATTCTTGGGTCTGGAGGTGTATCTCAGTGTTAGAGTGTTTGCCCAGCTCATGCAATGCCCCAGATTCTATTGCCAGCACTACAAAAAATAAAGCAAGATGAAAACTATCACAGGGAAGTGATGGATAGGGCAGTGACCTTGATCTGATACATGGCATGCATATCTCTAAATGTCACACTGGATCCCCTGACTATGCACAATTATCATGACCCAATTTCAAATAAAAATACTTAAAAAATAATAACAGTTTGTTATCACAGGTCTCAACACACATTCGGCAGTGTGGGTGTGGTTAGTCCTTACCTAGGAAACCCCCATATTTTAAAGGTGCAGGAGAATTCCTGGTGACTCCTTCACCATGACTTGGCTTTATCTCATGTGTTAGAATGGCCAGTCCTGTCCGCTCATGACAACAGTAACTTCACCCTAGAAGGGTGTGACTCAGGTGACTGAAGAGGTGACCCATGTGTGAAGATTGAGGGCCTCTCTTAGAGATAGAGGTGGGTACACATGGTGAATCCCCGAGAGGGAGGCCTCTTTATCCTGGACCTAGTTTGGACATCCTAGTTTGGACACTGAGTATAGCTCTGTACTATTTATCCACCAGAATTGTTTCATTAACCATGTGGTTAGATTATTTTTCACTGAATTTAACACACTACTAAATTTAGTGTAATATGGATTCACAGACTATTCTCTGTGTGGAAAGACAGAGGTGGTGAATGAACTGCAAAGCATTCCTTTGTGTTTCTCTCTCTCTCTCTCTCTCTCTCTCTCTCTCTCTCTCTCTCTCTCTCTCTCTCTGTGTGTGTGTGTGTGTGTGTGTGTATTTTATTTTCTGTGCTAGGATTGATCCAAGGGTCTTTTGCATGCCAAGTAAGTGTTCTACTACTGAGTATCTGGGCATGCAAAAATATTTCTGAGTATAAAACTACATAAGGAAACACAGGTGGAAAATTAGGTGGATTCAAAAGTAAACCGTCTTTAGTTTAATTTATTATTTTTAGTTTTGATATTTCACTCTGTATTTACATCATTTCTACTCCCCTCTCCTTCTCTTCAGCTCTTCCCCAACTCACTTCCAAACTCATTATCTCTTCTATCATTATTGTCACAAGTGCCTCCTTAGACAACATAGTGTTATTCAAATGTACAAGTGCTTAAGGCTGACTAATTACGATTGGATAGTTTGGGTGTGTGTGTGGGTGTGTTGGGGGGCTCATCCCTGAAGAAGACTGATTCTCTCTCAGCATCCACTGATTGCCTGTAGTCTGTGAGCTAGGGGTCGGGGACTCATGTGAAATCTCCCCCATCCATGTTGGCATATCAACTGATGCTGTCACTATACAAGTCTGGCTTACGTAACTGTATTGCTGAGATTTAATGGGTGCAGCAGTCTTGCTGTATGCAGAAGATACTATATTGCAGCTGGCACCCTGACCGTCTGGCTCCTACAGTCTTTTACTCCTTCTGTAGTGCTCTCAGAGCCTTAGGTGTTGGGATTCCAATGTGGGCATACCGGATGCAGCTGGCTACCCCGTGGCTATTTATTCCTCTTCATTCCAACCAGTTTTGAATCTCTGTAAGAGCCTCTATCTGCTGCAAAAAGAAGCTTTCCTGATGAGGGCACACTAAGTCTTGCTCACCATCATAGTGTTTTTCTTTGAGAACCTTTGGTTGACTCAAACGATTTACAGTTGGAAGAAGAAACAAAGATAAGCTGTTTGGAATTTGTATAATGGTTCATGTTGATTTACAGTCTTAGGAGAGTAAAGATTAAAGATGGAAGGTGAAGAACCAGATGCACTTAGTGACCTCAATTTATTTTGGGTTTTCCACAGTGTGTGGGATCCAACCTAGGGCTGCATTTACTAGGTCAGCACTCTGCCACTGAGCTACATCCCCAACACTGTCCCGGAGTGTTAAAGAAAGCTTTTGCTGTCATTTGTAGTGTTAAGTGTTTGTCTCAGCTAAGGTATGCAGACACAGAAATTGCTTGTAAAATATAATTTCGCTAGAAAATGATCCCTTATTCGGTCAAAATAAGGAGCCAGTGCTGAATTCAGCTCACAAATGACCAATTTAATGTATATTATTAGTGCATGAAAATAATTGTAGGTGCAAAAGGGAGTTTCCCTTTTCAGCAGCTGCCTTAGGTATGCTGGGCTAACAGTGCCCAGTCAAGTTGGGTCCTGTCACATTTGCCCTCTGCTTTGGCTGCCCTCACTGCGGTGTGGAGCTGTAAGAGGAGGAAAGGAAACCATCAGCTTTGCTTTGCTTTCCTTCTTCCCTTCCTTCTTTCCTTCTTTCTGTCTGTCTGTCTGTTTGTCTGTCTGTCTGTCTTCCTTCCTCCCTCCCTCCCTCCCCCCTCTCTCTCTCTCTTTCTTTCTTTCTTTCTTTCTTTCTTTCTTTCTTTCTTTCTTTCTTTCTTTCTTTCTTTCTTTCTTTCTTGCTCTCTCTTTCTTGCTCTCTCTCTTTCTTTCTTTCTTTCCTCCTTTCCTTCTAAAATTTTTAATTACTTGTTTTATTTACTTACATTCCAAATGTTGCCCTGCTTCTGGTACTCCCTCCCAGAGTTATTCACCCCCTCTCCTTTGCCTTTAAGAGGCTGCTCTCCCACCTCCCAGGCATCCCTCTTCCCTGGGGCATCAAATCTCCATAAGATTTTTCCCCCCAACTTGAATGAGAGTTTGCTTAAGGTAGTCCAGGATGACTTTGGTGATACATCAGCCACAAATAGATGCAGGAAGCCAAGTCTGTCCTAGGTTAAGAAGCAGATTGTGGGGCTGCAGAGATGGCTGAGTGGTTGAGAGCACTGGTTGCTCTTTCGGAGGACCTGGGTTCTGTTCCCAGCACCCACATGGCAGCTCACAACTGTCACTCACACACTTACAGGGAATCTCACACCCTCTCCTGTCCTCTAGGATCTTGCATGTACACGGTACACCTACATGCCTGCAGGCAAAACATTCATACACAAAGTATAAGTAAAAATAAATATTTTAAAAAGGAAACAAATTGCTTACTTTGGAACCTCAAATAGAAACCTTTCTTTTGGAAAAAATACTAGACAATTCAATGGATTTGGTAAACGATTCTAACCCACCTCCACTCAGAGAATAGAATTTATCTTTAATTTAATGGCAAGAGGGTGAAGTGGCTCAGTGACTCACTATGGTCCATTGGAAGCATCAGCATTTGAGTTGGACCGTGACTCCTGGCAGCCACAATCTATGAGGACATCGAGCCAGTTACCGGGACAAACAAACAGCCAGCAGTTTCTATACCCCATCAGGAGATAGGAAAAACAACAGAGAGTATACATTTTTAATTTAGTGCATTTTTTGGTACTCAATAAATGTATAATAATAATAACCATCACATTTTTATTAGACACTGCACGTTTATGAGCAAGCGTGGTGGTCTCCTTGGGCCTCTGCCAAGGTCTAATGGAGCCTTCTTAGTTGTTCAGATTTCTCTTCTAGGTTTCTCTCATTTTTGCATAATTTAAAGAACAATAGCAAACTTACTAAGAATCCTGGGGAAAAGGGAAGAGGTGACATGCATCTTATCTGAGAGTCAATCTGCTCCAGTGTCTCCAAGCCACGGATATTCTTCTGAAGACCTCAGTGCTGTGCAGCAAAGTGGAGCAGGAGATAACCACTCGCAGAGAAAAATAAAAACATTAGCTTAGCCTTTAGTTCAAAAATTGGTTTCTGGTCCAAGGCTCAACAGTCATTGACTTATGAAGCCAAAGAGTATGCTTACTCATCAATAATAGCCCAGCTGGGAATTGGCACAAAAATGGTGCCTAGCCTTTTAGAAACCAGAAATGAAGTGTGGCTGAAAGCAGAATTATTGCCATAACATCAAGGCCCAGGAATATGTCTTGAGAGTGAGAAAAATTTGAAAAATAGCCACACAAATTGTTTTATAGAACTTGACATTTTTCTCCGTGTACTCCAGCAGAAAGCTGTGAGGATAGCTATCAAAATGATGATTGGGGGGGGGCGGGGCCGGGGCTCTTAACCTTAATTGGCACACTTGTCAGGTAGTCTGATTTGTGGCATCAAATGATGAGACAAGGATGTTCGTTCAGTCTATCAACAGATCCTCAGGAGTGCTTAACATGGACCAAGTCCCCTTCTGGAGACTTAGATGCATCGGTGAGCAGGACAAAGGTCCGTCTTGGCAGCATGACAGTCGGCCATGTTGGGAAGCATCCCGCTGAGTGTAAATGTTACAGGAAAGCTACAGCACAGTTAAGCTTGAAAGGTGGAAGAAATTGAAGTGCAGTAAGGAGACCTGTCTCTCTGCTTGCAATGAGACCCATTGGTGACACTCACATAATTGAGGGGTTCCCACTCATGCACAGAAAGCACAGGGTTAATGCTTTCATCTTTACTCTTCTCATGGCCATGGCAAAACACATGACAAACACAGCTTAAGGAGAGAAGGGTTTGTTTCAGCTCTCACTTAGACGGTACCGACCACCACGGAAGAACAGTCATGGTAGCAGGTGGTCATGTGGTATCCTCAGAGAGCAATGGACACCGGTGCTGGATTGCTTTTTCCTGTGTATGGTCGACTGCATAAGATTTAATGTTCTATCTTTCAACCTTAACTGTCCTGTAGATTTCTTGTGACGCTACACCAGCAGGATGTTCCCCAGCATGACTGAAGTGTAACGTTGCCAGTGAGCTTTGTCCGGCTCACTGATACATCCACTTAGGATGGATCTTCCCATTGCCACTGACTGAACCAACACCATCCCTCGCTGACATTTCCAGAAGCCTGCCTTCTTGGTGGTAAATCCTGCCAAGCCAACAATCAATATTGACCATCAATGTGCTTTATACCTGAAATTCTGGAAGGCAGAAATGTTATGGATTTTTTAGTATTTTCTTCTATATAAGTGTGTGTGTGTGTGTGTGTATTATCTCTCTCCCCCCTCACACACACAGTAAGATATCTTGGCACTAGTATAAACACTAAAAACATATATGTTTCATCTATCTATCTATCTATCTATCTATCTATCTATCTATCTATCTACCTGTATATTGCACAAATATCTTGCAGTTAATTTAAAAACTGCATTTAAAATAATTTTATGCAGAAAATAATGTTTCATAGGATTTTCTACTTTGACATCATACTGAGAGTCAGAAAATTTCAGATTTTGGAACACCTTGGCTTTTAGATTTTAGATTAGGGATGCTCACCGCTCTCCATCCATTAACATACTATTTACTATATAACACTGTCTTGTGTGATTATGGAGTTTGAGGAGTCTGAAGATTTGCATGGGGGCGGGGTAGTGGCTCAAGGGAGCTAATGTCACAGTTCCAGCAGGGGCTGTGAGATGGAGGCCCAGGAGGACTAGGGTTTTCAGATCTGAGTCCCAAGGCTGAGACTAGTGCCAACTCAGACTGGCAGCAGAGCTCTTCCTTTCTCAGCTTTCTGTCCTGTCTAGGCCTTCCTTCCTTCCTTCCTTCCTTCCTTCCTTCCTTCCTTCCTTCCTTCCTTCCTTCCTTCCATCGATGAAGCCCACCCACGTTAGGGAGGACAATCTGTTTTCTTCTGGGCACCAATTAAAATGTCAATCGTATCCAGAAACAGCCTTAGACACACGCAGGCCAAGGGTCTGACCAAATAGCTGGGCACTTCACGGCTCAGTCAAATTAATCGTCATAGTCATGGAGAGTGTCTTTTCAACGTGAAGCAGCTGTAAACATACTTAACATACGTAAGTGGTAAATCATTGTCTTGGCGAGACACATGTAGAGGAGCACAGAGCCTTGGGTATCTAGAAAGCGAACGTGTTGACCTAACTTGCTGTGGGCCTTATACAGAAGTACGTTTTTGTTGTCTGATGTTAATTGATTTAACACTCATTCATGATGCTGCCTCATAACTTCTGGGTATGTTGCCCATGCATACGTGCACTCACACAGTGTGTGCGCATGCTGACAATATTTCTCAAATAGATAGCCAATGTATTTTTCCAGAAGACATGCTCTTGAATGTTTAAAGTTATTTTATTTCTTAAGTTAGGCAGGTATTGAGAGAGCAGCCAAGTTGGGTAGGGACAAAGCTGGTGAAGGTGACAGTGTAGCCTCATACCAGGGCTTATTGAAGCCATTCCACCCACCTGAATCCACACTTTTCACTTTTGCTGAAAGATTGAGACTTGCCTTATAATGTTAGGATGAGCAAGAGAAGTCTCCTCATGTGGAATGATGTCACGATCAGTCTTCCTTGTCAAGTTGACTGATTTAGAATCACCATGGCTGGTGTGTCTATGAGGGTGTTTCTGGAAAGGTTCAGTTGAGTGTCGAAGACATGAATGTGAGCATCACTATCCCATAAGCTGGGTTCCAGAATGAACAAAAAGAAGAATGTGAACTGGGTAGCAGAATTCATCATTCTGTCCTGGTTGTGGCCTCAGTGTGACTGACCAGCTGCCTCATGCTCCTGCTACCGTGCCTTACCTGCTGTGAAGAACCATATCTTCAGACTGTGAGCCCAAGCAAACCCTTCCTGTCTTAAGTTGCCTTCTCCAGGTCTTTGGTCCCCAAACTAGCAGCCAGGATAATCACTAACAAATGACAGTTGCCCCAGCTCTGTGAAAAGTACAATCACTTTCTACCCTCAGACCTTTGAGCTCAATTGCAGGTTGTATTTTTTTCCCTTCTCTGAGCTCTGTGCAAAGAAAGTACTGACTAGGGAAGGGACTACGGGAAGGACTGTGTTGAGTGAAAGGCCGTTCATTGTAGTTTTGTTTAGAACAGTGAAAAGCAGTTGATAATTGAGGAGAAAACTGAGAAAATATGGCACATTTGTAGTATGGGCAACGAAATGGTCTTACAAAGAGTGAGGTATGACATCTTGGATAGAGGAGAGTCTCCAGGCTGCTATACATATATGAATAATATATATTATGATATATGATATATATGCTCAGATATGGAGGGACAGGAATATGAATGGGATTGAGATTGGGATACATGATGATCTATCTATCTATCTATCTATCTATCTATCTATCTATCTACCTATCCCAATCCCACTCACCTCCCAGTATATGTGTATGTATATGTGTAAGTGTATGTAAATGATGTATATGTATATATGATGTATATGTCTATCTATCTATCTATCTATCTATCTATCTATCTATCTATCTATCTATCTATCTCTATCATCATGTAACACAATGCCACTCATCTCCCAGTTCCTCCATATCTGCCCTCTGCCATTCCAACTTCCTCCTACCACAGAGAAAACAAAACAAAACAAACAAACAAATACATACATACACACATAAACAAACAAAACAACAAAAAAGCCAATATTTTTTTTTGTTTGTTTTTTGCCATGGACACTGTGGTGTGTCACAATGTGTCATATAGTATATATCCTTTGGCCCAAACAGGAAATGTTCACTGTAATGAGCCATTGGTCTGATTTGAGTCCTCTAGCTTTTGCTATACCATCAATACTTGATCCTCACGAAGACTCCTCTTAGATATCCTGTTGTTGGTCTGTGTCCTGGAGATCCTGCAGCTTTGGATCTGCAAAACTGGCCACTTCATGTGCTCCAGCAGATCATAGGTGGAGTAGATGTTGGGTTGGGGCAACTCAAAGGCCTGGGCCTGGGCCTAGGTGGTAGCTGAGTTGGTCAGTGTGGCAGCTCTCTAGTGCCCAAGCCATGGGGCAGCTCTTTCAAGTGTTGCATCAGGCAGAGGGTGGGGGAGGTGGGGTGAGGGGGTAGGGGAGCAGCTCTCCTGAGCTTATGCCATTGAGGGGTGGGGCCATGGAATGCTGGCTTTTAAAAACTATATGTCATTCCCCTTTCAAGAAATAGTCGTGTGTGTGTGTGTGTGTGTGTGTGTGTGTGTGTGTACATTTCTTTGTCTTAGAAAAAGACAGGAGTGAAGCCTGGCATAGGTGAAATAGTGCTTTTACGTTTTGTCCTTCTGATTGTTGGAATGTTGTACAATAAGTTTGTGTTGATTTTAGAAAGTATTTCTTGTGTGTATGTGTGTGTGTGTAATAAAGGGGAGCCTCTTTCTATTGTAAGAACTATTCTGGTTCAAGTAGCCAAGAGAAAATGGTAAATATAAATAAAAAAGCATCTGAAACATTTGTTGTGCTTTCACTATTTAATTCGCTGCATAGGCTCATGTGTTTGAACACTTGGACGAGGAGGTGGAGCCACGATGGAGGAAGTGGGCCACTGAAAACAGGCATTGAAGTTGTACAGAGTGGCCCCACTTCCTGTCTGCTCCCTGATTCTGTCCTGACAAGGTGTGGGAAAGTTAAGAGGCCCAGCCGCACACTCCCACCATCTGCTTCTATGCCTTTTCTTCCATGATGACCTATAGCCTCTCAAAGAATGAACTGAGATAAACCCTTCTCCTTTTATGTTGCTTCTTTGTTCCCTATACATTGCAGGTATTTGGTCATAGCGAAAAGAAAAAAAGTAACTAATCCAGACAAGTAACACAGGAATGGGGCCATTGCTGTGATAAACCTGGTCATGTGGTTCAGAGACCTTTGGACCCCTTTTGCCAGAGGAATGCAGAAGAGTTTGTGCTGCAAGTTTAAGTTCTAGAATGGCATAAACAGAGCCTGTGGTTACTCTGGTGGGAATTTAGAGGACGATAATGCTGAGTGAAATATGGATAATAGTTTGTGATTGTTTGAATATGTACTGTTAGGAGATGTGGCCTTGTTGGAGGAAGTGTGTCACTTGGGGGTGAGCTTTGAGATCCTTCTCCTAGCTGCCTGGAAGCCAGTCTTCTCCTGTTGGCCTTCAGAACAAGATGTAGAATTCTCAGCTCCTCCATCCTCATGCCTGTCTTGAATGTTGCTGAAGGGGGAATCCCCCTTGATGAAAACACCCAGAGAAGTATTTCTCTAGGATCAACTTCAAAGGCACACAGGGTCTTTTGCAGCTGTTCCACAGGGCTCACAAGAGTCTCAAGCTGTCAGGCAAACCTTGTTTTTCAGTCATGAAAGATGCAAGGATGAAGGGATCGTGGAGATTTGCACCAAAGTTTCAGAGAGATCTAGAAGACAATGTCTGGCAACACCAGATTTCCCCAAAAGAGGACACCACACATCATTTCTAGAAGACGGGAATGTAAAGTGTAAGTTGTGATGGAAGTTTGGAGATGCCTGGATTGCTAAGGCATTTACTAAAGAAAGCTGCAGGCTACAGAGTAGAGCTATCCCAAGAGCAAGTCTACTTCTGTTGCAACGGGAAGAAGCAGTGGATTCAGGTTATCTAACGCTGTGGAGCCCAGACGATTCCACAGATGCTTCGGATGCTGAACTTAGAACTATAGGGCTTGGTATGTGCGCTGCTGGGTTCTAGTCTTCCTTTGGCCCAGTATTTCCTTGCTAGGTCTTCATTCTTCTCTTTTGGGATAGAAATGTTTATTTTGCAACATTGTATACTTCAAGCTTATAACTAGGGTTTGCTTTTTATGTATTTATGTATTATTTATTTAACTTTAGTCAGAGATTCATGGCTAAGAAATTGCCTTGAACTTTAGAAGAGACTTTGGACTTTTTAACAGTGTTGGAACTGGTAAAAGCCATGAGAACTTTTGAAATTGGATTGAGTACAGTTTGTACTATAAGGTGCTGGTGAACCTATGGTAACTGGGAATGGAATGCTGTCCTTTGAGTGTGAAATGTCCTCTACAGAATCATGTGTTTAAACATGGGTTTCCTACAGCCCAGTGCTACTTTGTGTCCACTTTCTGGTTCAAGAATATAGCTACAATATGACCAGCCACTTAATGCTCTGTCACCAAGTCTTTCCTACCACAGTGAACTATATTTACTTGTAAACAGTGAGCGAAAATAAACACTTCCTTAAAGACATTTTGTCACATCAGAAGAAAAGTAACAAGTACATTAGAACCTATAAACTTATTTACTATTTATGCAATGTTGACTTGCTAAAGCAAAGCATTTCTCATTAGTGAGCCAGGCTTTTCTTACTGGGAAAAATCACATGTTCTGTGACTGAAAGCTCTTTATTATATTCAGCTTGTATTATGACTATGACAGACAGCAAACAGGCAGATGTAGTGCTAGAGAGGTAGCTGAGAGTTCTATATCTGGATCTGGAGGCAGCAGGAAGTGACAGTGACGTATTGGCCAGGCTTGAGCTTCTGAAACCTCAAAGCTCACCCCCAAGTAACACACCTCCTCCAACAAAGCCACACCCACTTCAACAAGACCACACTTACTCCAACAAGGCCACTCCCTATGGGCCTATGTGGCCATTTTTATTCAAACCACTACAGGGAGTAAGGGACAGTTTCTCCAAAGAGTTTCTCTGGGACTATGTCCAGGATGACGATGCTTCAGTTCAGAAAGAATTCCCTTTGCTTAGCATCAAAGTTCTTAATCTATATGACCTCATTGTCCTCTGGAGTTGGGGTTCTGGCTATGTGTTCCAAAGGTGGTGGTGAAGTAGCTGAGTGAATGGGAAGGCACCTACAGTTGACTTAAACCAATGGTCACTTGGGAAGGTAGGTTGGCCCTGTGCCAGTCTACACAGTATCTTTGAGAATGGGGTCTGGTTACCAGATAACTCAAGCTCAGCCAAATGTGCAAATCCCTGGGTTAAGATAGCAAGATTTTGCTGAAAGGACCCAAATATAGCTGTCTCTTGTGAGACTATGCAGGGGCCTAGCAAACACAGGAGTGGATGTTCACAGTCAGCTATTGGATGTATCACAGGGCTCCCAATGGAGAAGCTAGAGAAAGTACCCAAGGAGCTAAAGGGATCTGCAACCCTATTGTTGGAACAACATGATGTACTAACCAGAACCCCGGAGCTCTTGTCTCTAGCTGCATATGTATCGAAAGATGGCCTAGTCGGCCATCAATGGGAAGAGAGGCCCATTGGGCTTGCAAACTTTATATGCCCCAATATAGGGGAATGCCAGGGCCAAAAGAATGGGAATGGGTGGGTAGGGAAGTGGGGGGGGGCGCTATGGGGGACTTTTGGGATAGCATTGGAAATGTAATTGAGGAAAATATGTAATAAAAAATATTAAAAAAAAAGAAGAGAAGATAAAGCCTGCTTGCACAGTGAAACAATGACATAATTTGTATAAACATCACCCCAAACATCACTAATAAACAAAAAAATAAGGCGACACTTTCAGAGACAATGTTTCCCTGACTATTTTCTCTGGTCTGACTTAAAATTAAGTTTTGGATCAAATAAAGTCTTACCCATGCTGGTTTTTTTTCCCAAGTTAATTACCTTGCAAAAACATGCAGTATTAATTTAAATTTGATTAATATCAAGTAGACATTGTCTATAATGCCAACTAGAGAAAGTATTAGGAACCTTTTCTAGTTCTTTATAAATTATACAAGTTATTGTGAGCTGTGGTCACCCCACTGCACTGGGGAATGCTTGCATATATGTCTGCACACCATGTGTGTGCCTGATACCCACAGAAGCCAGGAGAGGTTGTTGGATCCCTTGGAACTGGAGTTAGAGATGCTTGTTAACCACCATGTGGGTACTGGGAACTGAATCTGGGCCCTCTTCAAGAGCAGACAGTTGACCATGGAGCTTTCTCTCTAGCTCTAGAATGTTCATTTTAAATAAGGATGACAAGTGGAGCTCAGTGGATAGTCAGCCTTTCTTGCCATGGGCAAATGGTTCAGGAGTAACAGCACATTTACCTGCTAGCTAGATATGGGGGTTGCCTGTGGTAGGAAGGATGGTCTTTTGGTAACTGACTTTGCAAAACTAAAAACAAAACAAAACAAAACAAAAAAACAATTACACCCGTATTAATCCCCTGTAGCTCTTGAAATGCACTGTCTTCAGTGTTTGTGTTTTTTCAGTTTCTTTCATTTTTGCATAGTGGTGAGTTGAGACAGAGTCTCATAATCTGGTCCCAGGATAGTCTTGAACTCCTGGTATTTCTCCTGCCTCAGGGTCTCAAAAGCTAGGATTATTAGTGGTTTCTTCTGTCTAAGAATTGTAATATTATTTTACAGGTGCTCTTACATTAGCTATTGTATTAGAAGCATTCAGAAGGTTAGCAAAACAGCTGCAACCTTTCTTTGTTTTGCAATTACAGAGTGGTATTCAGTTAACAGAACAACAATTATCTTTGTATAAACTGCATCAGAGACAACTGAAGATGAAAAAAACCCCCAAAAATAAAACCAAAAGAAAAAAAGAAAAACAAACAAAAACCAAACTACTGTCCCCATATATAGCTAATTTGTGCTGTGCACCAACAAGAACCTGCTTTAAATTTCCATGCCAATTTACAACCCCCAGACTGCACCAGGCAAGGTTAGTGGCTATTGAAAATATCACTAGGACAGGGCTATCTAAAGACACATTCGGTAGTGTGTTAACTATACAAAAAAAAAAAGACACTGTACAGTTCAAAGACAAATCTTACACAGCCTTACATTTCAATTTTTTCTTTAAAAGGAGTCTGTTGTGTACAGGGGGGTTAAATGCTTTATAGACAAGGGAAAAAACTGTGCTAGAACTAACTTATTCATTATCATCATCTTCTTCATCTTCCTCTTCTCCCTCCTCCTCATCTTCCTCTCCCTTCTTTTTCTTGCTCTTTTCAGCCTTGACCACACCCTTTTTCGATGCATCAGGTTTTCCTTTAGCTCTGTAGGCAGCAATATCCTTCTCGTACTTCTCCTTCAGCTTGGCAGCCTTCTTCTCACAGGGCTGCTTGTCATCTGCTGCAGTGTTGTTCCACATCTCTCCTAGTTTCTTTGCAACATCACCAATGGATAAGCCAGGATGCTTGCCTTTGATTCTGGGGCAGTACTCAGAACAGAACAAGAAGGCTGAAGGGGGCCTCTTGGGTGCATTGGGGTCCTTGAGTTTCTTTTCGGTCTCCCCTTTGGGAGGTGGATATAGATTTTCATTTATCTTTCATAGCAAGCCTTCTCAGTCTTTGCCATATCTTCAAATTTCCCCTTTTCTTTAGCAGACATGGCCTTCCACCTCTCTGAGCACTTTTTGGAGAACTCTGAGAAGTTGACAGAAGCATCCGGGTGCTGCTGCTGCTTCTTCTTCTTCTTCTTCTTCTTCTTCTTCTTCTTCTTCTTCTTCTTCTTCTTCTTCTTCTTCTTCTTCTTCTTCTTCTTCTTCTTTTCTGAGACAGGGGTTTCTCTGTGTAGCCCTGGCTGTCCTGGAACTCACTTTGTAGACCAGGCTGGCCTCGAACTCAGAAATCCACCTGCCTCTGCCTCCCAAGTGCTGGGATAAAAGGCGTGCACCACCACTTCTTGTGCTCCTCCCACGGCAGTTTGCACAAAGAATGCATATGAGGACATTTTGCCTCTCAGCTTCTTAGGATCTCCTTTGCCCGTGTTTAGTTGATTTTCCTCCTCGAGGCACAGAGTCGCCCAGTACCCGTCCGGCTCTTGCTTGCCCGGGTGCTCTCTCTCCAGTAGCTATTCCTCACCGCCCCCCCCCCCCCGCCCTCCCTACAGTAGCTATTCTTAAAGCTTGTACTGGTCTAGGAACAGGAGCAGCTTCAAAGTCAAAGCTCATATCCTCTAAATATTCCTTACGTCTATAGAGGTTGTAGCAGGTCACACGCCACATATGGTACACACACACACACGTGTGTGTGTGTGTGTATAAATAATCTGTATACATGTATATAAAGTCTATGACAAATGTCATTAATATCAGAAAGCTAAGCTCTAATGAAGTAGCATTTAGGAATGTTAAAGTGTCATTAGCAGAGAGATGAATTGTAAATGTATAGTCCAAGTTCTGAACAATTTCTCCTCGACATTGGTCAAATTAAAATGAATGCTACATGGTTTTGCTTGGTGATTAACTTGAAAAATAACATGAGTAAGACGTTGTCTGATCCAAATCTTTCTTTCAAATCAGATTAGAGAAAATAGTTATGGAGAAATTGTAGCTCTGAAATTGTAGCCTTAGCGTTTGTTTATTAATCGCACTTTACATGTCTAGTACTGTCATGTTTTATTGTTTACCTTGGAGCTGTCAAAGTCCAGGCCAGGAGATCAAGCAAGCCAAAAGTTTGAAAAGTTCTGGGTCAGCATTATCCATCTTAATTTCTCATTTGAGAATTTCATGCACGTGTTTAGAACGAATCCAGCCTCTCTTCCTTCCCTTCCAACTCTTCTGGTACTCTCCACCACCTCGGCCTAACTTGCACTTTTTTATTGTCCTACTGACCCCATTTAATGATGCCTGTGTGTTTATGGGTATAAGGTCATTCACTGGAGCATGAGACACCTACTAGGGGCACCTCCCTAGAGAAAATTGATTTTCCCCTCCACTATAGCCTTTAACTTCCAATAGCTCATCAGATACAGACGGCACATCATGAGACCTTCCCCCATTCATGCTGGAATTTTTCCTGGCTTAATTGTACGCAGGTCTTGTGCAGTCAACCATAACAGGATGAGTTTGTGTACAATGGCGTTATTATATCTGGGTCACACTCATTTGTGGAAGTCTTCTGCAAACTCTGGCTCTTAATTTTTTTTTTTTTGTCCTTCTCTTCTGAAATAATCCCTGCACCTTGAGAAGAAATAGTTACAGAAATGAATAGTTATCTTTCCCTGGGAGGAAATGGGAGGGGTAATCAACTACTCTCTGATTGGACTTAAGGTCTGCTCCAGAATACAGAGCTCATGCCCAGTACTGTTAACTAGGTCAAGAACCCATGGATGGGCAGGTAAAAGGCCCTAGAGAAGAACCTACTACTATTTTCTAATCAGGCATGATATCAAACTGACCTCTAAATACTTACCCTTATACTCATAGACTAGTACTCTTCAGAAAAGCTGTTTTTGTAGCAGATGGAGATTTACGACAGAGAATAAGAGACTGTGAAGTCCTTAGCCCTAAATGGGACAGCTGGATTCACATTTTTAACCAAAAGGGAAGGAAATTCCAGCACTAAGTCTGCAATCCTAGGCAACTGCGTTATATCAGTCTACATATAATCCTGATGCATGTCCAGGACCACGCCCTTGCCCTGGGGCTCCATTTGATGGTAACAATAAAAAAAAAACCAGTCAATAGTCTTTCCTAAGCATGCTTGGCTCTTAGTAAACAAAACCTATGTGGAACATCGTTTTATTAACACAGGTTTGTACGTTTTCCATTCACCTTAGCAGTTAACATGAAGTCCTAGTTTGCCATTTAGTTGCTTAGTATTTTGAATGTCTAAATAAAATAAAGATTTCTGTAATAATTTCAGACAACTCTAGATATTGCTCTATTTTTCCTAGATGACATATTAATTGGGATTGTGAATTTCACCAATTGATTTTTTTCCCTCGAGTGGTGAAGCTCAAATCCATAGGCATATGCATGCTAGGCAAATATTCTGCCAGGAGCTCCACACCCAGCCTAAGATTTCCGTCCTAGCGTCTTTAGTTGTAACGGTCATGAAGTGGAATCCAACTGTTGATTAGTCTTTATGGTTCTGGCAAGGAAGGACTGAGATCTCCAGGGGTTCTGAATTCTGGTGTAAAGTGTGTTATAGTTCAAGGTTCTGAAAGAAAGACTTCATGCATATGATTCCAGAGCTGGGGCCAGAAACCTTCCTGTATCAGTAATTGATCTTCTATGATAAAAATGTTAACTGATAATATATTAGTGAGTATCAGTCTATCAATCCCTTACCCATTAAACATTTAAAGGAACTGAGGGTCATGCTCTACAGTCCTGTCTGACCTGAGCTATGTAGCTCAGGCAGGCCTTGAGCTCTGCCTCTCAACTGCTGGGATTACAGGCATTTGTCACCATTCCCAGGTTAAACATTCACCCCTGATCTTCCTGGCATTTCCAACTGTCCTCGGAGTTGTGATGCTTAATTTCAGGTTCAACTTGACTGTTCCAAGATGTGCCCAGATATTTGGTCAAATATTACTCTGAGTATTTCTGAGAGAATATTTTGGATGAAATGAACATTTAGATCTACAGACTGAGTACGGTAGATTGTTTTCCTGAATGCGAGTGAGCTTTGTCCAATAAACTGAAAAGAATAAAAGGTAGCCTGGCTCACGGGTTCCCACAGTTGTCTTTTCTAGTGACCCTCTAGCATGGCTTCCTTTATTAAAAATTGAAAATAAAAGGCTGATCTGAGGTATAAGCAAATTTTCTTGCCTGGTGTGGGACTTTGGAGTGGGACTCAGACTCTTCCTGGCTCTAAGGCTTCTGGCCTTAGCCTTGATCTGGGGCCGTGGTTCTGCAGATTTTAAATTTATCAGCCTCCATGATTGTAAGCCTGTTTCTTAAAGTAAATCCTTCTCTTCATAGTTTTGGGTATCTATATATCTGTATCTATATCTATCTATATCTCCTATTGATTCTGTTCATGTAAAGAACTAATGAATGATAGCTAACAACCCCATGATGTTCATTATACCTTCAGCCTTTCTGTTATTACTTCCTTCACAGATCAAGATTTTAAGGAAGTAGATTGACACTTGTGACAGATGTCACAGTAGCATGATCCACACCAGAGTGTCTCAGGATCAGCACTACTGACATTTTAGGGAGCAAGAGCTTGTCCCATGCACTGGAGATTGTTTGCTACCACCCTTGGTCTCTATCCTCAGGATGTCCCAGTTGTGATGACCAAATGTGCCTTCTAGACAGTGGCTGAGTTTTCCTGGCAATAAAATGGCCCTGGTTAAGAATGCTGCTAAACTGCCTATGGCACAAACGAGGTCAGTTCTGTTAACTAGGAGGGGTTGTAGATAAAATAACTTTAAACAAGAAATTGACCAATAAAACCAAGGGTTGACATAGGGCATCAGTCACAAAGTATTTGGAATCCATAGTGTGAAAGTCAAGGTCTCTTTCTCCACTTTCCCTCTGCATTTGGTGTTACAGCCAATAGGATGCACAGTTTGTCTCCATCACCACCTTTTGCAACATCTTTATTATGGATTCTATCTTTCTAGAACCAGGATTAAAGCAAAAAGCCTGCTCAAATAAAAAATACTGGCCACATTTAAGGTCTTCTCTACAGATAGAAGTGCTCTTCTTGTTGTTTGGTTTTTAATGATAGAGCATCGTGTCAGGCTGACCTTAGGAAAAAAGAATGAATAAGTGTGCCCTGTTTCCTGAGAGGACCATATTCAGTGGAGTCTGAATTGAAATGAGGTATCAGGGGCTTTTACGGATGCTTTCTGACCTTCTGAATTAACAGTCTTGCTATGTAGCCCTGGTTGGTCTCCAATTCACCACACTTTTGCCTCAGTCTCAGCCTCAGCCTCCTGAGTTCTAGGCTTAGTGGTCTATGCTGTCACTTCGGATTTTAGATAAGCCAGGAAACAGGGGATAATAGAGAAGTGATATGTTGAGTGACTGTGAGGATCTATTTGATGTGTCATCCGGCAAAGCAGCAGACAGCCCCAGTGATCCAATCAAACTCAAGCTTAGATGGATGCAATTAATATGGATAACCAATTGGCTTTAAGTAACGCAGATCATTCTAGATCAGAGGTTCTTAACTTCCCTCATCTTTAATACAACTCCTCATGTTTTTGTTGCTACTTCATAACTGTAATTTTGCTACTGTTATGAATCATAATGTAAACACCTGTATTTTCCGATGGTCTTAGGTGACCCCCGTGAAATGTTCACTCAACCTCCAAAGGGGATGCAACCCACAGATTGAGAACTGCTGTTCTAGATAATTTTTTCGGGCATCACCCATTCAGTTGAAAGGTATGTTTGGTTAGTTTTACTTTATACAAAATTCCCAAGAAAAAGAGCTTCAAGTAACAAATACTTCTGTTCGGCTCATGGCGTCAGGGTTTTCAGTGCATGGTTACTGGGTTAGCTTGTTTCTGAGCCGGTGGTGAGGCAGAACCTCATGGCAGAGAGCTAGTAGCCAAGCCAAGCTGATTCTCTCACGACCAGGGAAAAGGTGAGGCTGTAACCCTGATGGAGTGGAACTCCCTTTCAAAGGCATGTCTTCAGTGACCACTTTTTCCAACTAGACTTCTGTGCTGCTTAAATAAGAATGTCCCCCACAGGCTCAGACATTTGATTGTATTGTCCCAGTTTGTAATGCTGTTTGGTGAGGCTTAGGTGGCATGGCCTTGCTGGAGGAGTTATGTCACTAGGAGTGGGCTTTGAGAGTTTAAACCTAGGGACAAACTTCCAGTTCTTTCTGCTTGCCATCCCTGGTTGAGATGTGAGATGTAAGCTCTTGGCTTCCTGCTCTCATTGCTATGCCTCTTGCTTGATTCTGTGCTTTCTTTCCACGATGGACTCTGAGCCCTCTGGAGCCTTGAGAATAAACTCCTTTTTCTATAACTCCTTGGTTAGTAGTTGTCTTGATCTTGGCATTTTGTTACAGGAAGAGAAAGCTAACAAATTCAACTTCCATAACCTGAATAGTGTCACTGGCTGAGGGACGGGCCTTCAATTTATAAACTGTTGGAGGGGTTTTCTGTATGCAAATGGTAAAAAAAAGGCTTTAAAAAGAGAATGTGTTTTTCCGAGGAAGGAGAAATTCCTCTGTGGATGGCAGGATGGGCTTCTGTCTCCAGTTGCCAATCTGCAGGCTGACCCTATGGATGCCAGGTTTACCCAGCCAGGACTTAAGCAAATCTCTCTCACTTGCCCTTCCCTTGTCCTCTACCCCTGTTAGCCCAGTAGAAGTCCTGGTACAGTCACCCTGAATATTCACAGGGACTTACAATGGGAGTGCCTTTGCCATTGTTATTGTCAGAGGCCATAATGAGGGCAGACCCTTCTCCTTTATTTTGTTTCCTTCAGGATGGCACATGGCTCTCCATAAATGATGAGTTGAATAAAATCATTGTTTGTGATCACTGCAAACAGCTCTGCAGGATATGAAACTGTCTTTCTGCTAGGAAGGGAGCGAGTTGTTAGGATAAAGGATAACACTTAGCTCCAGAAACATCATCATTACCTAGAAGAGAGGGGGCAAAACTATCAATAAATTCAGGACCCGACGTCAGCACTTTGATGTCTCTCCTGGGTTTGTATCCTGAGCTGCATCCCACACTTCAGTGGGATGTATATGGTTCTGTTTGTGCTGCATTTAAATGACTTCTCCATTTCCTTTCCTGTCATTATTTCATTATCATAAACATCTACTTTTCTATCGAAAGTAGTTTACTGTTTTGGTAAAATCAATATTTGCTTATGATAAGCTGTTTTTCACAAAGCTTTTTTTTTTTTTTTTAATTGGAACTATACATTTTATTTTATATTTATCTTTTTTTTTTTAAATCCTGGCAACAACCCATTGTACAGGAGGGGAAGTAGTTTGGGGACTGTTTCCATTTATTTAAACTTTTTGCACAGCTGGGGGAGGAGCTCAGGCTCTGAACAGATCTCCACCCCAGCCCTGCCTTCCACAGGAGCTGGCTCAGTCTGCCTGGTAGGAGGCTTTCTGAGAAATACAATCCAGCTTGCTAACCCCTTTTTACTTATGTCCCCCCATTATCTATCTCTCCCTCCTTTTCCTCATCCTCTCCCCCCCCCCCCCTTTTTAGACAGATTTTCACCATGAAGCCCAGGCTGGTCTCAAACTCTGTCCTGTCCCTGCCTCCCAAATGTTGGAATGACAGGTGTGCACCAGCAAGACTGGCTACAAGATCTTTGCTTTCTTGGTGAGAAAAAAAAAAAAAATCTATGGACTATGGAAACCCATTCCATTCCATCTTGTTTTACAGAAAAAAAAAAAAGAAAAAAGAAAAAACAAAAAATAGGAGCAAAGATTTCACTGGAGCTCCAAAATGCTTTGCCGTCATGTTTTTCTTGAACTCAGCCCGGCGACCTGTGCCTTTTTGTCCTTCCTCGGTCGACTCCAACTGACACTGCAGTCCTGTGTATGTCTTTACATTTGTTTCAGATGGCAATGATTTTTGTTGAGGAAAAGGTCACAGATTAGGGGGCTTTGGTTTGTCCACTGGCTACTGTAGTATTTGAAATCCACATAAGAAAGCACTTGAAATAAGCAGAAAAGTGACCCAGGTCATTTCATCTAAGAGCAAAATGTAAGGTGAAATGTATGAGCAAATACATACCAGTATGTGGCTGAGTCATCATTAGGAAATAGTCACGGATTAATAATGGACATCGCCTCTTGGATTGCCTAACTTTTGAGGGGAGAAATGACTCAAAATGTACACTCCTCTTCCCATGTGGACAGACTCAGAAGCACCAAGAACGTCTTGTCTCTTCATGATGTAGTCTACATATTGAAGCAAACAATATCACACTAATGTAAATAAAATGGGTGGCCCATTTAAATCCTACATGAGCAGACTTCAGCTCTGTGGAGAACAGTGGAGAAGGAAGGGTCATCACTGTTGGCATTCTAAAACCTATTCCACTTCCTTAGCCTTCAAGTGGTTTCTGTGTACTGCAAATAGCAACATCCCTGGGTTACCTATGTATAGTATAATGGGCATGGCCATATATTCTTATTTGTCTTTGAGCCCATGCTATTCAATAACTCCTAACCGAATGCCTGTAAAGGATTGATATGTACCTCTTGGGTCTGGCTAGCTCATGAAGAGACTCTATCTCCTGACTTTCTCCTTCTCCTCCTTCTCCTCCTTCTCCTCCTTCTCCTCCTTCTCCTCCTTCTCCTCCTTCTCCTCCTTCTCCTCCTTCTCCTCCTCCTCCTCCTCCTCTTCCTCCTCCTCCTCCTCCTCCTTCTCCTCCTCCTCCTCCTCCTCCTCCTCCTCCTCCTCCTCCTCCTCCTCCTCCTCCTCTCTTCTTCTTCTTCTTCTTCTTCTTCTTCTTCTTCTTCTTCTTCTTCTTCTTCTTCTTCTTCTTCTTCTTCTTCTTCTTCTTCTTCTTCTCTTCTTCTTCTTCTTCTTCTTCTTCTTCTTCTTCTTCTTCTTCTTCTTCTTCTTCTTCTTCTTCTTCTTCTTCTTCTTTTCTTCTTCTTCTTCTTCCATTGTAGTCAAGCTGGGGGACTTTGGAGGATAAATGCTCTCTAGATCTTTTTTCATGGCTACCACATATATTTTGCTGACTGCTGTAATAAAGACCAAGTGGGCCAAATATCAACTACCTTTCTCTAGCCAAAAGGGATTTGTTTAGCATTCTTAGTGGGGTGTGGTGCATTCGTGAAATCCATACCTCCCAGTAATCAGGATGTAGAGGCGGACAGTTTCAAGAAAGATTTCCAGATGACCCTTAGCTGCATAGGAAGATCCTGTGTCAAAAAAACCCAACTCAACCTAGACAACAAACTGTTGTATAGTCTCTTCTTTGAAAGGGCACCTTGGTAAAGCTGTGTAAGAGTTCTGCAACACTGAGAAGCTGGGGTAGTTGTTGAATTAGGTTTCCATGATAGCATAATTCATAGAATTAATGTGTTCTTTTTTGTTGCAATATATAACCTAGGAAAATTTGAAATGCTAATTCTGATTACCTATTTTCTCTAAGCAGCCATCCAGTACAAAGTGGTGCCAGAGGTATTGTAAATTTATCTTTATCAAAATCTAAGGTGGGATTCCACCCTGACTTTAAATCTCACTGTGGGTCCACATCCATGCATTTCTGTAAGCCAAGTGCACATGCGCTGTATTAACTGGTCTGATGAGAAAATTTCTGTTCGTTTTATGTCTTTAAATTAGAGGGTATGTAGAGCTATACCAGGCCCTTGGAGAACTTGGGAGGGCCCCCTCCCACCTCTCTGGTGCACACATGCTTAAATGACTTGGTGTCAGGGATTCTCTGCGATTTAGGTGCCTCAGTTTACCCCAGCCACAGGCAGAGCATGGAGCAAATTAATGGAGAACAAAGTACAAGACTTTAAACACCATAGTAACACTGTGAAATGCACAGTAAGCTATGGAGAACAAGAATACACAGGACATTTGGAAAAGCCAGAAGAAAGATTCTTTTTGTCATTCTGCGGACGGAACTGTGGATGGAATATTTTGAGGGCACTATGCATGTTAGGCAAGCAATCTATCATAAAGTTGTACCTCCTAGTCTCAAGATTAGTATACAGAAAGGCCAGGGGTAACACTGGTTTGCGGCTATGCATATGTTCACAGGCCAGGGATCAGAAAGCCAAGACCTACACAGAAATCTCCTGCTAGCCTACTTCTCTCACCCAGGTCCCCCCTCCTCAAAGTTTCATGGCCTCCTATGGTAGCAGCACTTCCTTCCTTCTGGTAAGCAAGTCCCTGTTTATGAGGACATTTCACATCCAGACAGAAGTGTCCTTAAGCTTTTGGACCTCATTAACAGCGCTAATATAACAGTCAGAGTTGGAGACAAATGAAGCAGATACCAATAAGATATTTCAGTGGAGCCTGAGCGGAGATTAAGCTTAAGTTGGGGAAAACTGAGAATGGAGGAAACAAGGATGAAGACTTTTCTTTGAGGCTAACTACTGGAAGAATGTACTGGGAAGGGCAAAACTGCTACTCTAACCAGCTCCAGACTCCACGGTCATTATTGAACACTGCTTAGCATTTGCTGGGGTTGAGAAGTGATGTAACTGCATCATGCAGATGGTGGGCTGTCTTTTTTATGTTTTAAACATTATTAAATATGCCTCAGCTAGAAATCATTTAATATAAGACCTAAATCTTGCAGTCCTTTCCTCTCCAGTACTTTTCAGTGTTTTTACCCCTGCAGAAAAGCAGGGCCTTAGTTTTGTTTCTGTTGCTGTGATTAAATATTCTGACAAAAGCAACTTAGCAGAGAGAGGGTTTATTTAGTTCACAGTTCCAGGTCACAGTCCATCATAGCAAAGAAGCCAGGGCAGCAGGAACATAAAGCAATTACACACACACGCACACACACACACACACACACACACACACACACACACACACACACACACAGAGAGAGAGAGAGAGAGAGAGAGAGAGAGAGGGAGTCTAGTGTAGAGAGGATGCAAACATGTCCATGCTCAATTTATAGTCTCTCTTTTGTGCAGTTTGGGACCCAAACATGGGGAACAGTGTCTCCCACTTTTAGTCTGGGCTTTCCCACAAGAATTAACCTAATCAGGACAATCCCACATGCTAATTTAATGTAGACAATCCTTCATCAAGACTCCTTCACAGGTGATTCTGGATTGTGTCAAATTGATAATGACAACCATGGCAGGTATGGAGGAGGGATGTGCTTAGCATTACTATGGTTAGGTTGGTCTGTTAATCAGTGGCATTTTGAAGGCAGGAGATGTTGGAGTTGGGTATCTCTCCTCCCAGCTTAGACAGGCTGGGGGTAAAAACAGTTTCCTCAGGATCAGGGAAAGGGAGCTCTGAGTGTATTCCAAAACGGTACTCTCTCTCTTCCAAAGCAAGTAGGAGGGATTCTTTTTCAGATCTTCACAGTGGGAACCTGAGAAAACTTCTGGAAATAAACTTGGGAAATGGGGGGAGGGTCCTCTGAGTTACAGGAAAGGGGGAGGGTCCTCTGAGAGTGATTCTTTTTTTAAACTCCCACACTTACACACACTGAACCTTCAGGAATTATAACTTGAAGTAAAGATACTCACCGGGGTCCAGGTGTGGGCTGCTACCGCTCTCTTCTGCTTTGGAAGCAGTGACTTGATGTCTGCCTGGCTCTCCAGCAATTTGCCTCATGACCTCAATTCTCTAAGTATTCAAGATGAGTTCTTGATTTTTTTTTTTTTTTAGTCTGTTCCGCTTTTTTTCTTTGTGGACAGGAGTGATGATGTCCAGGCTCACATCTCAGACTAGACATCAGACCATTATTGTTGTTATTATTATTTTAATCACTATCAGCATCATCACCATCACCACCACCATCATCATCACTATCGTCATCATCATCATCGCCATTTCTATTATAATTTAGCTCTTTTGAAAAAGGGTCTCTTGGGGCTGGAGAGATGGCTCAGTGGTTAAGAGCATGCTCTTCTGAACGTCCTGAGTTCAAATCCCAGCAACCACATGGTGGCTCACAACCCTCTGTAATGAGATCTGATGCCCTCTTCTGGTGCATCTGAGGATAGCTACAGTGTACTTACATATAATAATAAATAAATCTTTAAAAAAAAAGAAAAAGAAAAAGAAGAAGAAAAGGAAAAAGAAAAAGAAAAAGAAAAGGAAAAAGAAAAAGAAAAAGAAAAGGAAAAAGAAAAAGAAAAAGGGTCTCCTTTAGCCAGCTGGTCTTGAACTGGCTATGTTTGGCCTTGAACTTCTGACCCCCTGCCTCCACTTCCCTAGTGCTGGGATTCCAGTCATGTGCCACCATGTCCAGCAGAGGCTGTGTGCTCCCTAATCAATTACAGGCTGCTCATAGACAGGAAAATTAGTCTTCAACTTGATATACACAGTTTATTTTATTTTACCTTTCATTCTTTTGAATTTTGTTTCCTCCCCTTCAGCTACTTTGTGTGTGTGTGTGGTTGCATTTTTCAACATTCTTTTTTTAGGCATTTGAACTCTGGATTGCAATTAGAAAGGCTTTTACCATTTAGAGTGTAAAGGAAAGTCTCCATTGTTTCCTTTAGCACTTGTGACAATTAAAGTTTACACTTGAGCGCCACTTGAGCTCTGACCTCATTTCAAGTGTGAAGGAAAACTCACTTCTTCCCCCTTCCCTTCTCTCAGAACTCACTAGTTTATTTTCCTTATTAATTATCTTATATTAAATTCAACTATGTACTCAGATTTAAAAACAATGTGTAGACTATTGTTGTCCTATCTGGTTATTTATATTATAATTCTGTTTTATCTACTGGAATTTAAAGATATTTGAAATTATTGTAGGGTACTTATAGTCAGTTAATCTCTCAATTTTTCTTGGTAAAAAAATGTGTCAAGTGAATTTTCTTTTAGATTATCTTTAGCATCAATAAGAGAATTTGATACTACTTTTACTGTAATGCTGAGCTTTTTAAATTACTCTAGGAAGGATTATATATTTTCAAAATTGAGATTGTTTCTATTTAGAAATATTATTTATATCTTTTAATTTGTTCAAAAATTTTTTGTGTCTATAGGGAGACTTAAAAACCTTTCTTCATATGCTTCTTGTGCTTTCTTTCTTTCTTTCTTTCTTTTTTTCTTCTTCTTTTTTAAAGTTCTGTTTCTGGTGATCTTCTCTCTCTTGTCCTTTCCCTACCTGGGGTCTATAGAATGTATCTAACTGTGTTACATACTCAGAACCACAGGCTGTTAAGTACATGTGCTAATTATTTACTCATGAATATTTATTTGGTAAAAACACACTTGCCAGGTTACTTTTGGTTGTTTTTGAGGTAGGTTTTGCTGTATAGGACAGGGTGGCTTTGAACTTTCAATGCCCAGCCTCAGCTTCCTGAGGGCTGGATTATAGGTATGTGCTATCAAATGTTCTGCAAGAGTATGTCTCTTACAATACATGCCATTGTTGTGCCATGTTGAGGTGTATGGACTTGACTTCACCATTTGTCAGCAATGGGGTGATGGGTGTGTTACTTAGTCTTCATAAACCACAATCTTCTCATTGGAAAAATGCAACAAAATAGCATTTGCATCATGAAGTCAGTTTTGAGAGTAACCACGAAGTCAGTTTTGAGCATAAAATGGCTAAGGCACAAAAGTACTTGGAGTGTCTGCAGCTCTGGAAGCAAGCCAGGCCTCCCTGCAATGGTTCCATGCCTACCAAGTTGAAACTTTTCCATGAGGTCAGTCTGGGAACCCAAACCATTTCCCTTTCACCCAGTGCCATTAGTAGCTTGAAGGGTTGTGGGTGGGGATGGGAGAATGGAGGGAATAGAAAATGGAGGGTTGTGACCTGGTTACACAGCCATTGTTACTGGAAGGGAATGGAAGGATTCTGTGCTGATTGGTTGTGTGTGTGTGTGTGTGTGTGTGTGTGTGCACGTGCGCGAATGAGCGTGTATGTATGTACAAAGGACACACTAATTAATGAACAAAAGAAGGGCAGGTGAAGAGAATTAATGGCTGCTTCAAATGTGTGGAAGACTTATGGTCATGTTTATATATGTGTATCTAAGCCAGGGTGCACAGCAACTCATGGGGGCCCACGAAGTGGGGGGAACATTGTTTACCACAGTGAGCATAGGTAGAATGTTGGACGCCATGATACAGATCTGTGGACGCTTGGGGCATTTATTCCTTGTTATAGACTCCCAGACATCCCATTGTTTATCCCAGACTGGGTCCATGCACTAACGTGATAGCAGAAAAAACAAATGATATCCTGATAGAAAACACAGGTAAAGGGGAAAAATGAGAAATGAGAGGATTAAGGCATTGGAGGAGAGACAGCATTAGAGAATTTGGGGATTGGGATCCACTAGAATCTACTGAATACCCCATGTGCAGAAATGCACTAAGGGCTATACAAGGAGGAAGGATATGGCAAGGGCAGCTGGCTTGAGCGTCTATGCCTGCTTCATGTGCATTTTTTTTTCTTTTAAAGTCAGTCACCCAGGCAGGTGTAATGAAGCCAGTTAGTTAGTTGTACCATGTGTGTCTAGAAAGCAAAGCCACCATCTTGTTGTAAGTCATTGAAGAGTATTGGTAAAAACATCCTACAAGCTGAATGTGGGGAGTCTGTAGTTATGGTATAGCTTGAAGCAATCCTGAAGCCTTTTGCCATGGGAGCCCGTTGACTGCTTGGAAAAAAACGTTATAAGGTCAGGGAAACAGCAAGGTCATAGTTTCTATCACTGTAGGGAAAGGACCAAATGTAAGTAGCAAAGAAACCTGATGGGCAAGCAAAGAGGCAGGGAGTCAGGAAAGCAGCTTGCAGCCAGAGTTAGGGATGCAGATGAAAGGAGCTAAACTAACTGCAGTGGGAATGAGATGCTTGAAGGGCTGCCTGCAGTTTCTACCCATAAAAGTGCTGGGTCAGCTACTTTACTCTCTCCTACTGCTGCATCACTTTTAAAGGGACAGGATGCTTCAAGACTCAAAGGCGGAAATGATCTTTGCTCATAGGCTAAGAGGCTAAATTCAGACCGAAAAGACTTGGTTGGAGACAGTTGGTGGAAAAACTGCATTGGAGGAAATGTCTGCGCCCTGTTCTCCATCCTTTTACAAAGTGCCTTCCTGTCTGCATTTCATTCTCTAGATCTCTTCTACCATTAAAAAAAAAAAAATCAACCTGGCACTTTGTACCCAAAGGGTACAAAGGCAGCACCCCTGCTTAATCCAGGGCCCTTGGCGACTTGGGGTGATTAATGTGAGCTACTCTAATGGTTTATGAGAAGTGTCACTTCCTCCCAGTTTCTTGTATCTGCCACTAGGCAGTTAGCGTTACAGCCTGCTCTCAAACACCGCGGATGAGACTGCTGTAAATACCACACAGCAGGGTTCTTCTGCAGTGGAAACTTGTAAGCCAGACTCAAGAAGCCAGTGCCCGGACTCCCGATGACCCCAGACTGCGGCAAAGAGGTGTGGGAGTGGACAGAGGGGAGGGTCACCTGGCCCCACTCTTTTCCCTTGGGGCCTTGCGGGAGCACGCTTTCTAACCCCGGGGGCAGGGGAAGGTCGCTCCAGGGATGGGCACCTCCAACACCAGCGAAATCTGCAAATTCATTGCCGCCTCCGTCTTGGGGGCGAAACCCTCTGGTCGGAATAGGGCCAGTCCCAGGGCTTCGCCGCCATAGGCTGACTTCTCCCCCAGAAAAAAAAAAGCCTTTTATTTGCTTCTCTACCGCAGGGCTCTGGTCTTTGGACTTTGCTTCCCTCTTGCACGTCGTCGGGAGCTGCGCTCAAGTCTTAGCAACTTTCACCATCTTGACCCGAGAGTCTAGGACAATGTGAACAAAGAGGAGCGGGGGTGGGGGGGGGGTGGGGGGGGAGAGACCGGGCCTTCGGGCGGGCTGCGGGGACAGTGCTTGTGTTGGGGACGCCGCGCTCAGCGGATCGGGGTGCTGGCGGGTGGCTGGGCGCGGACAGCGCCACCGGCGGCCCCTGCCCCTGGCTGCCCAGGGCAGTGTGTTTCTTTGTCCCTGCATGGGGCTGGGCTCAAAGGCCGCTGGCCGCGAGCAAAAGCCCTGGCCCGGGACCAGAGCTCCGGCTTCCAAGTCACCCGCGGCAGCGAGCGAGCCCCGAGCAGCGAACAGCGCCCGTGCCCAGCCGGCCGCTCCCGTCTGGCTCTTAGGCTATGCAGAGAGCTTCGGGCCATGGAGCAACCCTGGAACTTGAGCCTTTCACTTCTTCCAGGCAAAGTAGAGCTCAAGGTGGCAAAGCCCGTCCTGAGTAGCTTTGTTTGGGGGCGAGAGAGAACTCATTGGAACCTTCTCCCTGAAGACGCACACTCAGATCTGGGGCGTGAGTCGAACTCAAGGACAGGGGCTGTTTTCAGGCGCCCTGGGTGCCCTTTGCTCCTAGCCGCGGGAACCTGGGGGGAGGCAGGACCCGAACAACTCAAAGATGCGAGCCAGAACTCCCTTAACAAACCCGAGTGTGGGCCCGCCAGTGTGTGTGTGTGTGTGTGTGTGTGTGTGTGTGTGTGTGTGTGAGAGAGAGAGAGAGAGAGAGAGAGAGAGAGAGAGAGAGAGAGAAGAATCTGACTCACACCTAACTGTCTTACCTGCAATATAGTTTGCGCGTCTGTGAGTCTGGCTGAAGAATGAAAGGGAAACTGCCCTGTCCAACCAAGCTCCCTACACCAACCCTTCCCTCCCAGTCTATTTTATAATGCGACGCAAGGTTACAGAGTCCGCGCGAAAACTGCTTTCTCAGTTCCCCTCTGACCCTGCGTCTCTAGCAAGCTAGATTTCTTGTGGCCGAACGTCTTCGGTCTGCTGCTTCCCGTCTTTGGCACCGCATCTCCGGCGTCTCTAAAGCCGGGTTTCCTAGGTTGTCCTCCCGGAGAAGTCCCGCGCTCTGCCTGCCTGTGCCCGGCCTGCGGCAGAGCGGCTCGGGCGTCAGGGCGGGCGCTAGGACCGGGCGGAGCGGGGCGGCCGCCGCGCTACCTTAAACCCGGCCCAATGCCGCCGCCTGCGCCACTCTGCGCGCCGGCGGGGGCTGCGCAGGAGGAGCGCTCCGCGGCCACGGCGCTGCGCGGCCCGCGCGGCGACACCTGTTCGCGGCAGCCCGGGCAGCACGCGAGCTCCGGGACGCGGTCCTCGCCCGCCGCTTGCCGCTCGCCTCACTGCAAGCCGCTGGACCTCCGCAGAGCCTCTGCAGCGTTCTGGATACTAGCTTTGGACGCCGAAAGTTTTTTCCCCCTTCTTTTTGTTATATTATCCTTATTTTTTGGAGGAGGGACTGGGAGGAGAGATTTGTCGCCGCCGCCAACGTGAGATTTTTTTTTTCCCCCTTGAAGGATTCATGCTGATGTCTGCAGAGTCGGTTAGAGAGTAAAAACAGCGCATGCCTTTCTGGAGTCAGGATCCGTAAATTCTGACGTAGCCCGAGCATCTTAAAAATCCCTGTAATATCGCCCAGGCACTTACGTTGCTATGGTCATTCTGATCTCTAAGCAAATGGAGAAACTACGGATTTTTTTCCCTTATTACGGTCGGATGGGATGAAGACCTTTCTGCCTGCTGAGAGTCGAGGCTCCATATGTAGCGATGCATAGCTGTGTTGATCAATGTCAGTGTGTGAGTATAAAGTGGTGGCTTCTTAGACTATCAGTGGTTTGACCTTGAACCTGTGCCAGAGAAACAGCCGATTACTTTTATTTATGCATCGGATGGATTGAAGAAAAGAACCCTTTTTCCCTCTCTGTCTGCAACTGCGGCAAGGGAGGGGAGTTGGATATACCTCGCCTAGTGTCTCCTGGTTGATACCATCATTATTGTTTATTCTTGTGCTTAAAAGCCGAGTCCTCTGATGGCTCCCTTAGGTGAAGTTGGGAGCTATTTCGGTGTGCAGGACGCGGTACCGTTCGGGAACGTACCGGTGTTGCCGGTGGACAGTCCGGTGTTGCTAAGTGACCACCTGGGTCAGTCCGAAGCAGGGGGGCTGCCCCGGGGCCCCGCAGTCACGGACTTGGATCATTTAAAGGGGATTCTCAGGCGGAGGCAGCTGTACTGCAGGACTGGATTTCATTTAGAGATCTTCCCCAACGGTACTATCCAGGGAACCAGGAAAGACCACAGCCGCTTCGGTAGGTATGCCTTTAACCCCTCACTGTCCACGCGCTGACATGCTCAGATTATTAACTACCAGAAAGGTGGTGGTTAGACGGGGATGCTCGAAGGGCTATATTCTCATATTCATAACCCCTGCCCCCCACATCTTTGAGTATCTTGCCAGCCCAGGGAGGGAAAAAGCCTCCGGAATTGCAGATCTGCGACTGGCATTTGGTGCAACTTCACACTCAGAAGGCCCTTCTTTTCTTTTTCTTCTTCTTTATTTTTTTTAAAGGAGGGTGTGTGAGTGTAAGTATGAATATAACCCAAAGCCCAAGTTTTTTCATTTGATATGTGAGGCGATAAGGTTTAAGAAGTTTCTTTTTAAACGGACCCATTTCCATGAGTTTAAAGCTTTAACCACTAAGAACTTTAAACTGCATCCAGTTTCCTGTAGGTAGCTGGTATCTTGTTCAAAATAAGTTTTTTTTTCTCCCTTCCCTCTTCCTCTAATAAGCATTCTGCCTGAATTGTAAATTAAGCGTGTTGTTTATTCCCGGTGGCTGGTCTGAAATCTCTCAGGCAAAGATTGCTGGGTGATCCGGGGGAAGCACTGAAGTCGTGTTTTAGATCCGAAACATCCGGGGCAGAAGCCCCCAGGGAAACTGACCCGAGTGGGGGCGGAAATCCCACTAGGGGTGCCGGCTCTTCCATCCATTGGTTCCCAACCTCCGCCTTTTAATTTCCACAGCGTGTAGCCTTGTGTGGGTTTCCTGAGTGGCTTTCTGGTGTGAGTGTTTGCGTGCGCTTGCAAAAGCTGCAGGCTCATTTTAAAGGGCATTCCGAAGATTTCAAGTTCCGAGCAGGGTACTTGTGACTCAGCACCGAAGGCTGCAGACTCAGGTGGGGACTCTGCCCACTTTCGTGCCTCCACACACGTGCCTGGCGGGGCACCTTCAGTGGTGCAGTGCTAAGTCAGCGAACACAGTTCTGCCTGGCGTTGGGGAGGGGGCGGGGTGTGTGGAATCTAGGTTTTCCCCTTACTTAAAAAAAGAAAAAATAAATCGACAGTTTGGGCAACCAGACTGTTGGAAGGAGTTAACTCCTGAGTGAACCCACCTGACAACACTTAGACTAGGTCGTAAAACCAAGTCCTGTGGTGATTTTTCTTCCTCATGCCTTAATGCCAGATGTTGAACGAAATCTAAACTAGGTGTTTAGCTTCATGGACTGTGGATGTTGCCTGGAGGTGAGGAGGGTCCAGGCCTGGATGAAGATTCTAGAGGCCCAGGGTTTCCCCCGTGGCTCACTATTGAGGCTGGGCTCAAAAGTGAACCCAGTCATTTTCCCCCAACTGACTTGTGTCCCCCTCGCTGCTTAAAAACAGAAAGTGTAGCTCATTGCTGCGATTATTCCTTCGAATACTAACCTAATTAACCGAACTATCTTCCCACCACCCCGTAAGTAAACGCCGCGGCTGCCTGCTTGTCGCTGGGGAAGACTAAACTTTACAGGAGTGCTTCTCTAGTTGGCCACCTTAAGGGCTGCTGCGGAGCCGGGTTTCTGGAGCAAGCCAAGCAGCGGGAGGCCGGTGGCGGCGGGGATCGAGTGTCCTAGGGTCCAGGGCAGCCCGCTTGATGCCCGGGCAGCCCGCTTGATGCCCGGGGCAGCTGGAGCCGGGTCCTCCCGCGCTCCGGGCCGGCAGGTGCGGGCTCAGCCCCCAGCCCCGCGTCCGCTCGCTCCGCGCGGTCCTAAGAGCGCTCGGGTTCTAACTCCCTTTCCACGGTTCTCCTGTGCGCCCCTCCGTACTGCGGGGACCGCTGGGGTTCAGGGGAGGGAGGACAGGGACCGACGCCCTTCTTGCCGCGTGTCGGGTGTCCGACTTTCCTTTTTTGCCCCTGTCCAGTCCCCTTGCTTTCTCTTTGTGTGTGAGTGCGGGTCTGGTGGCGCTGACAGCCGCCGCCCGAGGAAGCGCGGTGGTGGTGTGCGGTGTGGGAACCGCCGGAGGTGCGCACCGCAGCCGGAGAGTTGGTGGCGGGGACCGAGGACAGACTGGAGGTTGGAACTGAGCTTTGCGGTTTCACGCAGGGTCCCCCCCCCCCTTCTTTCTGAAGCGTGCAGCAGGGTTTGGGAGAGTCCTAGGGCTCCGCTGGGTCTGGGAGGTGGGTCGAGGGCCCCTGGCCAGGCGAGGCCACAGTAGCAGGGGTGGGGGTGGGGGTGACAAAGGGCCTCGCAGGCGGTGCAGGGGGTGGCATGCTATTGTTAACCACTAGCCTAGGGAAGGCATCCGGATCTAGTCTTACAAGAGCAGAAGGCCGGCTGCAAGTCGGACCGCAGGGCTGCAGGGGCGCTGCGACCAGCCAAAGCCACCTTTATTGTGTGCATTTCCCGGTCCCAACCCGGGGTGCTTCAGAACTGGGCCCAGGTCACTGGATAGCCCTCACACTCCGGACCCCTCCACGTACCTTCGCCCCCACCTCCCAGCTTTTCTTTCTTTCTTTTTAAAAATGCAGTAGTCACCTTTAAGATAGGACGTTTGCCACGCGCACTTGATACATCAGATACTGAGTATCTGTGCTAGGATGCAAGGGCGGGGAGCGCGCGCGTTCAGGGGTCAGCGGACAAGGACTGCAGGTACCGCCCGCCGCAGAACCCAGATTATCAAACAAAAAGCCCCAATCTCCTCACCCCGCCCCGATCCTAGAGGTTGGAGAATGTGTCGCCAAGGAAGTGACATCTCTACTTTCTGGTTCCGCACAGTGTGTGTGTGTGTGTGTGTGTGTGGGGGGGTGTTGGTAGGAGGGAAGCGGAAGCCCCGGCCCATGCTGGGGACCCCCAGTGCAAGTATAGCAGGTCGGCCCGGTGTCTGCCGCGGGGGGAAGGGCGCGCCTGGTTCTTGGCGGTGCCACTCACCCTCGTTCGGATGGAGCTGAGTGGGCGGCTGTGCGCAGTGGGGGTGGGGAAGGAGGGTTATTTAAGTCTTTCATCCGGTTGCAGTGAGAAGCGGGCCCCCGGGGTGACAGCAGTGCCGCGGTCTCCCGCTGCTGCTTCTGCGGCAGGTCCCAATATTAGCAACCTCTGCAGCGCCGTGCGTGTGCCGGGAGCCTCCGCGCCCTGCCTCCTCAGCCCCGCCCGCAGGGAGTTGCGGCGGCGCTAGGACCCGGCGGCGCGGAGCCGGGAGGGGCGGAGGGGCTGCGGGGCGCACCTGGCGCCCGCGCCACAGCCGCTTCACCTTCCACCCCCTCCCCGCAGCCAAGGCCTCCGCGCCTCCTTGGCTCCTCCCGGGGGACTTCGACTTCTCCCTGGGTTTTAGAGTAGCTGTAGGTGGGGTGGGTTTACACCTCGATTAAAATAGAAGGTGCGTTTTCTACCTGAAAAGGAACGGCAGAAGGAAACGTGCTGGGCCAATACTTTCTGCCGCCCCCGAGCCGCCGCAGGTGACTGCCGCTGCTGGCAAGCTCGGCGGGGCAAGGCTGCGGCCCGGCCGGGGACGTGGGGGTGCAGGAATCTCAGCGCTGCTGGGGCTGCAGCCGGGCCGGGGAGTTGAAGGTGGGACCTTGAGGAGCCCTTTGTTTTTCCTTGGGGGTGATGGGAGCTGGGAGGAGGGGACCATGGGGTCCTGTCTCTGAGTGATGGTCTGGGAAGCAAGTGTGAGTTTTTCACTTGGAAGGGCTTTCTGGCCTTGCTAGCTGTTAACACAATGAACAAAAAATAAAGTAGGCAGTGCAGAGTAATGAAAAAAGTGAACGCTGGGCCTGTGGAAGCTGAAGCAGGCCTACCTCCTGGCCTCGGGGTGGTGACTCAAGAGGCATTAGAACCTTAGATTGACACTACTGCTGGTAAGCCATTTGAGGGGCAGGACCTGGCCTGTTAAAGGAGTAGGGTGTCAGATGCTGGTGGTACTAGGTGGGAGAAAGATACTGGCCTGATTAAAAAAAAATAATAACAAAACAAAGTTAAACCTTACTTTCAGGGTTTTGCAGAAAAAGACAAAATTCAACTCTTTGTGCCTTGGCTTTTCAGTACTGTACAGAGAAAAGCCTTCATAATTCAGAGCTGCCTTTAAACTTACTGCAGAAAACTTGGATATCCATTCAACTGCCACTTCCTAAGGGAACCTAGTTTTGTTCAAGCTGGTTCAGGGATTCCTAGACCCCCTGAAGCCCCAGGTGGCTAGTGTGCATGATCAGGAAGCTGTGGAAGAGAGGGGCTTAACCATCCTTCTATCCTCTTTTGAAACAGGGTCTTAAGTAGCACAGGCTAGCCCCAAACTATTAATCCACTTCTCCACAGCTCCCAGATGCTGGGATTACAGGCCAATATTACCATGTCCAGTTTCACCTTTCTCTTTTTGACAGCCTCATGCGGTATTTCTCTGTAAAATCTGGACCGTTTCTTTTCTTCTCCCCATTTTTTTCTCACTTCCTCCTCAAGTCTCTTCACTCTCCTGTTTCTTCTTCAACATAGTCACCAGAGTAACCCTGATGCCCAGGCTAGCCTGGAATTGTTGAGCTAAGCTCCTTCTGCCTTAGTTTGTGGAGTTGCTGGACCACTGGCTACTCCACTGTGCTGTTGCATATTAATCTTTGATAATTGCATATATTTATACAATGAATTTTGAGCACATCTACCTCTTATTTCCCTCTTTCGACTTGCCCCGGATGCTTTCCACAGGTCCTGTAACTTCATGGTGGGGGCTGTGGCTGCTGCTTCCTTTTTCTCTTTCTGAGTCTCGTTAGTCACACACACACACACACACTTGGAGATGGGGCTATCTAATGAAGCCTGGGCAACCTATCAGCAGCCACACCCTCAAAGAAAACGGGCTCTTCCTCCATTAGCACTGTCAACTGGCCAAGTCCCCACAGGTGTGGGAGGTTATAAAGCCTTTCTGTCACCCATGCTGGGGCATTGACTGGCTTGATCCTGTGCAAGCCTTGGGCATGTAACCTAGTTGTTCCTGAGTGTGACGGCCATGTTTTGTCTCACAGTGCACCTCGCAGTCTTCTGCTCTTATATTTTTTTTCTACCCTCTCTTTCCAGGTGTTCTCTGAACGTTGGAGAGGGTGGCGGTGATATAGATGTCCCTCCCCTTTAGGGATGAGCATCCGTAGTCACTTATTCTAAGCAATTTAATTAGGAGTCTCTGCGTTACCAGTTTCCCATTGCAAAAAAAGAAGCGTTGGTTAGAAACCAAAGTGAGAGGAAGCGTAGATCTTCGAGTACAGACATGAATATTTAAAAGGCAACTTGACAACAGGATAGTTTAGCAAAATCACCACAGCAGATTCTACCCCAGGGCCTGTGAGATTGCCAGTCACAGGCTTTTGACTAGGTTTACGGTATCAGGTATGAATTCTCTCCTGTGAATCATGCCTTAAGTCCAAGCAGAGAGAAGTTGGTTATTCCTATAATGGTTATACCACTATTGTGCTCGTGGGCACATCTTACCTGGCAGGTCTGTAGTAGTGTAGCATAGAGGGCGATACCATTGATAATTCTTCTCCAGTGGTCTGTATGACCCCTTTTATCATCATGAAAACTAGCCAGTAGAATAGAAGTTTCCTGGTTGGTTTGAGGTTGAATTCTCTATGTCCTGTAGCCAAATTGTGACAGTAAGGTTCTATGATCTCGTTATGGTGGTCAACGAAGCCAACAATACTGGCTTTATATGTTTTTGTTGTTTGATCTAAAGAGGCCATGGGTTAGAGCTTCTGTCTGTCAGCTCTCCTATTTCCTATGGCTGGCTTTAGAGATGAGGCATAGCATAAGTGGATTCTAGGAGGGTGGACTAACGTGTGGTTAATGACACAGGGGTTAATGAGACTGGGAGGAGGGAGACCTAATCTGGGACTGTTCCAGATGAAGTGTGTGACCAGTGATCATTTGCCTTATCAGCCTCTACGATACCCTGAGTGGTCCTTATAGAAATGGTTCTCTATGGAGGAAGAGAAAGGATCTGCAATCCAGTTATCATTCCCTACCGTGGCCTTTCTGAGCCTATATCATCTAGGTTGTGTGTGCTCGGAGAGAGAGGCCCAAATGTTGGTTTTAGGCCAACCCATTATTCTCCTTTTCCTCTTTCCTCCTCCTCCTCCTCCTCCTCCTTCTTCTTCTTTCTTCTTCTTCTTTCTTCTTCTTCTTCTTTCTTCTTCTTCTTCTTCTTCTTCTTCTTCTTCTTCTTCTTCTTCTTCTTCTTCTTCTTCTTCTTCTTCTTCTTCTTCTTTCTTCTTCTTCTTTCTTCTTCTTCTTCTCTCCTTAATGTTTCAAGAAACATCCCATCTCTATAGAAGAGTCTCCCAGGTTGTCATTGATCTAGTACTGTCTATATTGGTTACTCAGCTTTGCACAGGTCAACAGATTAGTGTAAGGAGTGCTCTGACCTCAAGGCAGTTGGAGGCACTTGCTTGGCACCAGCTGAGGACTTGACCTGCTGGAGCACCGAACTGTAGATTTCACTGTGGACAAGGTGGTACCAGGAATGATAACGATTCCAGTCTGGATGGGGTGGGGTCTGGTTACCCTGTTACCAGGTCTCCCTGACCTTACCACACTGGTGTTTTCTGGGTGTGGGAGAAGGACCATGACTCACACATTTTGGTGTTCTGCTTGCCCTTGAGTTATGGGGGTGACCTCATAAAAATCTGGACTGTTTTTTTTTCCTACTCTAAAGGAACTTCAGGGATATGGATAATGGTTTGAGGTGACAAAATATTTCCACCTGGGGTCACTGGGTCCTGCTTCTTGCTGGGACACCTCCCCAGACCCATTTCAGTTTTTTTTTAAATGATACTCCCCTGGCTTGCTCATCTGTAACTGAACAAACCACTGACCTTGTGTCCACTTGTTCCTTGCACATCTGCCTCCCACTGTGTGAGCTACACTGGCACCATAGCTCTGTCCATTGTTCTTCCCATTACAGCAGCCCCTTCCCCTGTTAGCTTTGTGTCTGAAAATGTTAAATGGAATATTGCAGAAATAATTCAAAAGTTTAAACACCTTTTACTACACTATCCGATACTGGTTCTATTTTTTATTAGTTATTATTAACCCTCTAGGGGGGCTAGTTTTAAATTAAAATTTGTCATGAGTGTATATGTACAGGATAAAACTGTATAAATAGGGTTTGGGGTGCTTTGGCCTCAGGCATGCAAGGAATGTCTCTCCACAGATAGTGAAGGACTACCACTGAGCAGGAGGCAGGGCCTCCACTACATATCTCTCTCATATTTTTATATTTAATAAGCAGCATGATGGTTGGTTAATATAGTCCCTCAGTAATAGGTCACTGTCTAAAAAAGTGAAAGCATATGTAGTTTAGCCATTTTATCAATAACTAGAAAAAGTGATAAAATATTAATATTTTCACCCCCATATTTTATAACAATAGTCTCAGAAGTTAAGTGTATAAAAATGGCAAGAAATTACAGATACAAACCCTCAAAAGTTAGAGCCAACTGTGCAGTGTGCATGATATCCAAGGAAACAGGCCTTACAGTCTGATTGACTTGAGGAAATCTCAATTGTCCTTTTGTACTATGGGGCTGAAGACATTGCAGTGCCCAGGACTGAAGAAGACAAGACTTCTCATGCTTACATATTCTGGCAGTTACACGCCACTTACTGAAGTCATTTCTACTATTCTTGCTATTCTTCAGACCAGCCAGTGAGGTGGTTTTTGTGAAATCATATTCTCTGTTGGATCTGACTGAGCTGTTGATGGGATATTAGTTCTCAGAGTTGCCTTGTGTGTAGAAGAGACAGATCATCGTCTGGCCTCTCAGAGGACAGGAGTGGCTTTTAGTTTTATGGTTAACCCTTTCCTCATTGACCTGGTAAATTAAATTGCACAGACCTCAGAGTGGGTGAAATGTTTCCTGTATTTCATTTTATAGTGAAAGTAGGCATGAAGTAAGTCCTTATGCTAATCTCCGGATTTGTATGACCTTGGTTAGGGTGTACTTTTGTGGGGGGTACCAAGAAGAGAGTCTTGTATAAGTGGTCCTTAATAACGATAAAGTGTTCCAATTTTGATTATTTTGAGCCATAAGGGTTAGAAATGATATGATGAAATAAAATGACTGCATCATAATTAAAGTATATCTTCTTTCCAATAAAGCTCAAGGAGATGTTGCGTCTTCAGTCTTCCCATTTGCCTTGTGAAGGAGAGAAGGCTAGTCACACTCTGACTTGTGTCTGGTGGGTGGATGGTCTGTAAAAGTTACAGGTTAGGACTTGACGTGTAAGGAGTGATTTTGCTCTGTTATCACAATCTCATGTTCTGTTAGAATAAGTTTCTGCATGTGAGCAGATTTTTTTTTGTAAGCGTAACATAAGGATCTTGTAACATTTTGTGCATCTACAAGAACGAGTGATACTATGTGTACAAGAACGAGTGATACTATGTGTACAAGAACGAGTGATACTATGTGTACAAGAACGAGTGATACTATGTGTACAAGAACGAGTGATACTATGTGTACAAGAACGAGTGATACTATGTGTACAAGAACGAGTGATACTATGTGTACAAGAACGAGTGATACTATGTGTACAAGAACGAGTGATACTATGTGTACAGGAGTGAGTGATTACCTTTCAATTAAGTCTCCTGCTAACTAAACTTTTTACTTGATTACATTAATGGAGTCAGAGTCTTCATTTGATAGCAGTCCAGTCTAATCCATGAGAGTTGGAAAATTAATTGTTTTTTGTTCATCTAAATGCTTTTTTCATTAGTCACAGAGACTTACTTTAGCACACACATAATATATATTATATATCATATGTAATGTGCATACATTAATATATTACATTACATAGATCATTACATAGCTCGTATATACATTGGTTTCACCAGACTTAACATTTAGAATATTTATATAATTATTCTAAAAATGTAAACATATATTAACATATATATTAATTATATATTACATATAAATATATATGTATATAATTTATACTGTTACCATAGCCTTTTTTTTCTCATTTTTCTACACTCTTAGAAGTAAGTAGACTTTCTCAATGACTGAAGATATTTTCAAAATAAAAGGTATAAAATATTTGCTATGCACGGACACAAGATCTACACAAAGTGTAGTACTTTAATTTATAACCAGAGTGGGATCATGGCCAAGCACAGAGATGATTAGCAGCATCTGTGTATCCTGGGGGTGATTATCTTAAAGCAACAGTAGACTCAGGGAGACTGTAGCTGCTGTTGTATGGCCATAACATTCTGGATTGATGCCCAGCTTAGGTGTTGCTATTTTTAGTAAGGTAAGAAAGGCAAAAGAAGGAAGTGAAAGGGACCATTATATTGATCTGCTTTGGGGATAGAGTATTCTGTACCTATTTTAATCGGAGCATCTTTCTTTCTTTTGTGAACCAGTATTTTTCCCTCCATAATATTAGGGTGTTTTAATTGTTTAACTCTTCTTTGAAGTTTAGACAAGAACAGAAAAAGAATCACTACCCTGCTCAAGCAGAGACATTTGAGGTGTGTGTTTGTTACTTTATAATTTTCAAATGTAGCTTGTAAGGTTATTCAGTTGAGAGCTAGATCATTTTCCACATAAGCTGGGGAAGGCTTTAATTAGCACCTCACACTATTATTTTTAGACACATAGAATTATTCTCTGAATAGAATTTAAAAAAATTATTTGTGCATATGTACATATACATGTACATGCTCACATACACACTTATGTATACAATATATAGATTGTGAATGTGTTTATTTCTCACAGGCCCAGAGAACAGTAACTACATACTCAAAGTACCCATATATAAATACTTAATTTTACATATATAAAAAATGGAAATATGTCATTTCCCTTTCAAGTATTCTCTTAGCTCATTAGGATATATGCATTGGTTTCATCAGACTTGTCCTTTAGAATGTTTATATAGTTATTCTAAGAAATTTAAACTGTGTCAGTTACTATGTAAAATATGTCCCACGATGATAATTTAGTGTCTGACTATGATAAGATAGAGTTTAGCTGGAACTTCAGTGTTTTAAGGCAGAAGTTGTGCGTGAGGTGCTCCAGGTCGGAAGCTGGGCCGTTTCCTGACTGAAGCCCCTGGGAATGCTGAGGCTCTAGGGAGACGCTCTGGGCTCTAACTCTCCTGTCTGCTGTTTATCTTACAGGCATTCTGGAATTTATCAGTATAGCAGTGGGCCTGGTCAGCATTCGCGGTGTGGACAGTGGACTCTACCTCGGCATGAACGAGAAGGGGGAGCTGTATGGATCAGTAAGTAGCCACAGCCACTTCCATAACTCCCATGCCCCGCCTTGGATTTGAGCTGCTGTTTTGCTAGGTTGAATAAGAGTCAGAAGGGAAACTGAGTCTGGAAGACCAATGAGAGTTTTAGCTTCCTGCGGCTTGCTGTTTCATTACAAAATTCTGTATCTTCACTAGATCAAATTTGCCAGGAAAATGCTTTATTTATGTGCCAGGCCATCTTCATTATCAAGTAAATAAAAATTCACAAGTGTGAAAAACCCGTCTTCTTGTATTGAATGGGAGTTATTTTTGAAATGAATTGAAATGATCCCCAAGCTTTGCCAAGCATTGTAATTAAAACTAGAAATAGGCCGTGCAGTGAGAGTCTAAACCCTTTCTCTGAACAACACAAGATTTTCATTATGCAGGAGAGATGGAGGTGGGAATTATTGTCAGAGAGTCTTGTGTGTGAATAAGGGTCCAGCAGCACTGTAATTGCTCGCCAGCATTGTGAGCTGCCGTTTCCCCATTCTCACTTTCTATCCGTACGAGCTTGGTAGGTCCTCATGGTGATAGAGGATTTGTTACAACCTGCCAGTGGTTGGGAATTGGGCCTGGTCCTGGGGAGAGGCTGTGAGTGACACCAAGTCCCTGGTTCTGCTCTGCTAAGCGGTTGTCGATTTAGTTCTGTGCATCTCCCTAGTTCTCACAACTAGGAGCGTATCACATGCATGCATGGAACACAGTAGGGACGTATCACATGCATGCATGCATGGAACACAGTAGGGGTTCAGTATTTTTGCTGAACATATGAGTGTGGTGACTGGGTCATTAGTTACTGTTCAGAACACTGCTCATCAGTAAAGTTTGAACAAAAAAAAACCTTAAGGTTTACATTATTGTGTACATTAAGGTGTACTTGTCGGTGGTCAGGTGATCATTTAATCCAAGTTACTTAAACTATAAAAACTTGGATTAGTGCTTACAAAAGTTGGAATTTAGAGGATGCTCAGACGAGGAAACGTTCTGAAGTTCTCAGCTAATAGTTTGAAAGACAGTGTGGTCCTAGACATACCTCTTTATTAGCCACACCCTAGTTTTGTTTTTAGATTTTTTTAAAGAAGCTTTTTGGTATAAATGTTTTGTCTGCATGTGTGCATGTATGCCATGTTCGTGCAGTGACTTCAGAGGCCAGAAGAGGGCATCAGATTTCCCTGGAGCTGGAGTCACAGATGGTTGTGAACCCCCTTGTGGGTTCTGAGAGCAGAACCAGCATGAGCCATCTCTCCAGCCCCCATATCCTGTTTTTTAAAATATGTACACACACACATAGTGCAAACTCTTACCCCAACATTCAAATGGCAAAATTATAACTTGAATATATTACACATTTAAAAGTTTTTAAAATTAATTTTTTAGTATAGAGAAGAATGCACCATTATTATATTTTTATACACGTGTTACACTTTGCTTGTGTCCCCCCTTCCTTACTCTTCCTTGTTTCTCCTTTTCCTTCCCATTTCCTCTCTTTCCTCATGGAGTTCTTCTGCTTTCATGTCATGCACATGCATGTGTAAAATAAATACTGCTGCATGCGATATTTTCTGTGTCTCTATCCTTTTAGACTTCTTCCATTTCTCTCTCTCTCTCTCTCTCTCTCTCTCACACACACACACATATGCACATGCACAAAATATACACATACATACTCTATGTCCTGTGACCTTTGTCTAAGTTTGGCTTATTTAGTTTAACATGATTTCCAAGCCCATCTATGTTCCTATAAATTTGTTTAGCTATAAATTCTTCTTTATGGCTAAATAAAACTCCACTGGGAACTTGTGCCACGTTTGCTTTGTCCATGCACGTGTTGATGAAGCTGGTTCCATGTTTCAGATGCTGAGAACGCACACTGTTTTCAGTGTCATAGAATGTAATTTTTCTACTTTGGAAGAATTTTCCACTATAGGTTACTTGGTTTAGATATTTGAATACTTTTTAGAAGTGCTTCTTGAAAAAGAGGATAAATGTTTGTTGGGTATAGAATTTAATTTAGCTTTATAAATCCAGGTCTTGGCATATGTAAAACTACTTATTTTCTAAGTGAGTTTGCTGGTACTTTTTAAGCTCAAAGATAGATAGATAAGAGGTAGATATTAAGTATTTTAAAACAAACATTTACAGAACAGTGTTGTCTATTTGACATGGTCTTATCTTTTTCCATTTTGGATATGTAAGTGGATTTAATTAATTCAGTCCCAGTTGAATACAATACAAGGCATTTTTTTTTTTGTAGGTAGAACAGAAATACTGCCCTTTAGTGAATTGAATGGACAATAGGATTTTTATTTTTTATTGTTATTTATCTTTTAGAGACATGGTCTCATTCTGTAGCTCATGGTAGCCTTGGACTCATGACAATCCTTCTACATCATCTTCCCTAGCACTGAGATTATAGGCATGTAGTACAACCCCTGGCAGGGACCGTGTTATCACAACGGTCCCCAAGCTTTCCTGAGTATACATTCCTACCTGAAAAAGGTGGTTTTTCTAACGACTATCATATCAGGATATGAATGTTAAGTTGTCTTAGGTTATATGTAGAAAATATAGTTCATATATATGCTAACTTAAAATATGCGTAAGAGTCCGTGTTTCCGCAGATGTAGTGACTGCATGAACTCATGCCTAGGCTGTTTCATTTGTTCCCTGCTCTAAGGGTTGCCTTGTATGCCCCTCTGGAATGTTCTCCCAAGCTGACCAACGACTAGACTGTCAGATGTTGTGGCCAGCATGGTTCACACTCTGAGGTTTGCTGGCTGACAAGGAAAGCATACCTAACTCCATGTCCAGCAGTGTCATCTGCAGGATTTTGCTCTGGCTTGAGTTTTTCTCCCAAGTGGATGCTTTCATTGGCTCCTGGCACTTTGGGAAGTGGAGCCTAAACTGTTTCAGCTGTCAGTCCCAGCTGTGTCCTCTAGGGCTTTTGAGCACAAACAGCATGGGATAAGAAGCAGATTTGTAGGATTTGAGGTAGCACATACCTATAATCCTGACACTGAGAAGGATGAGGCAGGAGGATTGCTGCAAGCTGGAGGTCAATCTGGGCCACATAGACAGGTCATGTTGCTTGAGTTGTGAGCTCTCAGATGTTCCTGCCAGATACCTTGGGTCCAGCATCATGGACTGTAACTCTTCAGAGCCATACGCCTAATTAAATACTTTCTTTTATTTAAAACAAACAAACAAACAAATTCCCCAAACATATAACCAAAAACCAAACCAAATCAAACCAATCCCAAGCACTAGCTGGGTGTGATGGCACAGGCCTTTAATTCGAGCACTAGGGTTATAAGTTTGAGACAACCTGGTCTACTCTTCCAGGCTAGCCAGTGCTACACAGTGAGACCCTGTGCCAAAAACAACAACAAGAACCCCAACCCAAAACTAAACAAATAAAATAGTAGACTCTGCCCACCTTCCCCATGGCCACAGTCAGTTGACAGTCCCAGTTATAAACTCTAGTGAGGGAGAGCTAGGGACGTGTAGCATCTGTTTCCTGGATCAAGTGTCTTTGGGATGGAGATCCCTGTTAGGACAGAGTGCTATCAGACGCACACGTGTACGTTGTGATCTCTCTGTGGAAGCATGGTTTCAGATGTTCTCCTGCCCCAGAGCCTCCAAGCACCAATGCCTTCTCCACAGTGATGTCAGAAATGCCTTCTGCACCTTCATCCTAGGGTCACTTAACTGAGTTCTCTTCAGCACTTGCCTGGAAGGAAGCACATGCTGCCCACCCTGTCTGTGCAGCAGCCAGCGCTTCTCACGGAGCTTGTTGCCTGGGTCTGCATCGTTGGTGTTATGTTTTGTATTTGTTTCTGCATGTCATTCGAATCTATTCGCTGTTCCCCAAATGTCATGAAGTCTGACTTGTGCATACGGGCAAGGTAGTGCCTGTCTGGAATACCTTTGTCTTGCCTTCTCTATTTGATGAAATAGCACTCTTTAATTAAGGTCCAGTGGAAGTATTACTTGTTCTGCAGAGCCTCCCTCAATCCCAGCTGGGGTTCTGCTTATTCTGGTTAGCATGTTTTATTTGTCCTGGGAGCTGCTTTTTACAACTCCATTGTTATGCAGGCAACAGTGTAATTTGTAGGACAGTTCAGCGAGTTTCCCACAGTGGATCCAAAGGGCGTGGCCACCCCGCAGTTTACTTCCTAATGTTACCTAATGTGTAGCAGTGACCCTTGAGGTGGGAGGAGCTCAGTAAAAGCTTCTCTGGGTGAAATGAATAGCATGGTAGTTGATTTCCATCTCTTCTACAAGCTGTGCAGATCAAGACCTGGATGCATCTCCGCCTGTATGGTGTGAGTGTACTCAGGATTCTAGTTGTAGGAGGAACCTCTCCTCTCCCTCATTCCCATGCCTAATTGGGCCTTGCCCAGGTTGTCCCTGGGGTGTAGAGCCCAAAGGGGATGCAGCTGTGGCTGGAGCAGAGATAGCGGCAGAGGCAGGGCCAAGCTCCCATTCTGCCTCTGCTCCTGCAGGCACCTGCTCTCGTTTGCCTCTTCTAAGATGAAGCACAGGAGGCTGATACCTCGGCTGAGGTCTGCACTCTAGATGGACCTCCAGAACCCAGAGGCTGTATTTCCCAGGCCTTCTCTGATATCTTGCCTCTGATCTCTTTCCCCTACCTGACACAAAATGGTGGTGCAAGATCTTTTCGCCTCCACTGGGCAGAGCTGGGAGGAAAGCTCCCGGGGCAGCAGGCTCTCCCCTTTGCTGTGTACCTCATGTGGGAGATTTGGAGAGTAGGGTGGAGAACTCTGCTCCCTTTGGGCCCTTTCATGGTTTCCATTAGGTTTTGTGGTTATTCTGACCCCTGTGGCCATGGGAAGTGACCAAAATAGCTTATTCAGAGTGCCATGAGATGACAGGAAGAAGAGAAACAGGTGATGATGTTGTTACTAAGCACCCTTACCTGTGTGAGGTGACACACAGGCCAGTTACTAAAATGAAGATTTGTTAGAAAGCTTCAGAAAGATGGGTATCATCCTGAAAGAAAGTAAATAGTTTTGGGGAAACAGGAGTCACTTTTGTTAAACAGATTACTGTGACATGTAGTGATGTATTTTTGTAGTTGGGAGTTAGCTGTGTGTTCTCTCTCTCTCTCTCTCTCTCTCTCTCTCTCTCTCCCTTCCCCCCTCTAGTTTTGAGTACATCCTAGGGCTAGATTAAAGGAGACAGAAGTGAATGGGTGAGGCTTCTTAGACAAATAGAGAAGATGCTATTGTGACAACATAGAAGCCAGAAAAACTGTGTTGCTAATGAGTCACACGTAAATTAAAAGGAGAATTTGAATAATTCTTACTCTGGATATGGTCTGGATATTGTACTCAAGTCCCAATTTATGTGTGCCCTTTTCATTCATGTCTTTCATAGACATCCATATCAACTTGGTGTCTGACCCTCTGATACAGTGCACGACTATGGGGCAGCTCTCAAAACTCTGGCAGGAGAAACATCTTTGTGAATAGTTGGGTGTGATGTAAGATTTGCTGTAACTGAAGAATGCTTAAATGTCTTGGAGCCACAGAGGAGTGTTTAAAGAAGTACTTGGGAAATGTGTATTGTAGCATTTAAAGTGGATTTTGAGGGATAGCTAGAAGTCTCAACAAAGCGTGGAAAGACAGGTTAGGGCGTATAACACTTAAGCTTTCTAAAGATCCGAAAATCCTGTCTGGTTGAAATTTAGAGAGAACATTAGATTACATGCATGTGCATGCATGTGTCTCCACATGACTCGACAACTAGGGGTGCTAGTTTGCATTTGTCACCTTTATTCATTTCAAAGAGACTAGAGCTATGGCGCAGATTGTTACTGTTAGAGGTTTAATCTAAGTTATCCGATTATTATCAAGGCGCTTTAAAACATCAAGAATAACTGATTATAACAAGCAACTATTAAAAAGAATGCTTTGAAAAAAAAAGAGTCTGCTTCAAGAAGGCTGGTGGCATTTGATCCTCCTGTTTAGAAAAAGGCAGCACTCACTAAATTAACCTGGAGTGTGTCGAGTGCAGCCGTGAGCCAGGGGACAGCACCAGACTGAGAAATGCTGGCAATTCTGGCTTATATCTGGCCTCACATTTCATTCTTATTGGTCTTTTCCTAGATAAAGATTTTGAAGCCAGAGTCTCTCTATAAGTACTCTGTTTCCCAGAGGCTCAGCCACACACAGTGTGTGCAGTTGGCATGTGGTGAATGTTCACTGACCCAATTTCTCAGCCTGCTTCAGCCTCATACACAGAAGCCCAGTGTGCTGGGGCGTCAGGCTGTGGGGCTGTGAGCTTATAATATCCAGTCTTTCCATGGCTGCCATCTCGTTCAAGTACCAAATAAAAACAATACAGAACCTACATGATTGGCTCTGAGGCCCAGAGCTCAGCAGGTGCCGGAAGGTCTTGAGGCCTCCTTCAGCATCCTCACTCAGGTGCTTGGTCAGACAGATGTTGGTTGTATTTCCAGGGATACAGTTGGACCCGATTCTTTGAATCTATATAATCTATAGCCAAGGCACAATGGGTTCCAATTGTAGTTCCAATGAACATAAATGTCCTTTTAATTGAATACAGTCGTGGGACAGAGGGCTTGTTGATTCTGAGTGGAGACATATGGGCCAGATGATTTTTGCATGATGTCTCCATGTTGTAGGGTCAGTGTAGGTAACCCCACAGCCACATTTTTTTCCCCAGAACTGAGGAACAGATCAATCGCTTTAAAAAGGAACAACAAGAAGAAAACATAAAACCCACGAAGCCCATTGTTATGTGTCGGGGATTTGTTTCCAGGGCATCCACAGAGAGTGCTGTCTGTAGATGCTTAGTTCTGCTTATGTAACGTAGTGTGGTGCCTGCAGCGAACCTGTGCACACGCTCCTGTAGGCTTTCAGTCATTTTCAGATAGCTTATTTTACATGATACAATGTATACAACTACAATTGTCCATAATATTTAGTACAGCACAAAATTCTATGGAGATGATATTTGTATTGTGGTTAGTGAAGAATGACAAGAAAAAAATGTTTGTACAGATACAGGCTTAACAAAATCGATCTGTGGTTACTTGATCATAGGTGTGGACTCAGGAGTACTGAGGAATGACTCTATCTCAGATCCTGAGAAACCCATCTTGACTTTATTTTTACTATGTGCACATACAACTATGAAACTAGGGTATGATTCCCTTACACTTACACTTCTTTGACAGTGGAAATCCAAGGCATCTTTATGTTAATACAGATCTATAAGAACAATAGGCCACAAATTGATGTGGTGGTGTAGTGTCTGGATGATGTCACTTCAGTGATGTCTTCTCACTATGATGATGTAGGTCCTTGTCAGCCCTGGTTCAGCTTTGCTTACGGTCAGCTGGCCTGCTCGTTCACTTGAGGTTATGGAGATGGAGTTGTCTTGATCCTCCCCATTTGAGTTATTGTGAGACCCAGTGACCTTCTCTAGTGTTCACTTGTTAGAATCTATATAGTGGACCAAGGACTAAGTAGGTCTTTCTCTTTTCCTATTTATCCTGTCATGGAAAGCAGCACCATTTAGTACCGAAGGTCATTTTGGACTCAAATACGTTTTCTATCCCTTTCATGGGGGATTGGTTACGGGATCCTCCTTGGATGCCAGAATCTTTGGATGTTCAGGCCTTTTATATAAAATGGCATAGTGTTTGCACAGGAACCTACATACATTTTCACTTTAAGCCATTTCTAGGTGATCTGTAATAAATACTACAATGTAAATACTATGGGAATAGTTGTACTATTATTGTTTTAGGGAAATGTCTGTACATGGTTAGTACACAGAAGTTTTTTTTCCCTGCATGTTTTTGTTCTGTGGTTGGTTGAACATACAGAAGCAGGACCCACCGGCATGGAAGGAGGACTGTCTGTGTCCGTGAGTGCTGTGAGGTTAGCTCAGGATCCTGAGATGTTTGTTCCCTTTATCTTTTGCTCCTTCATTTTCACTGAATTCCTTCTAGAGCTTGCTTCTTGAGGTCTTCCCGTTCCTATGTGGCTGCAGATATGAAAGGCTGGCCAGAGGAAAGGGGCGTGGCATGCTGGACTGTCTCTCTACCTTGACCCTTGCTCTACGGGGCAGCTTGTGAACAAGCAGGACAGCATTGTGCATTCGTGGAGCAGTATAGCTTAGCAAATGGCAGGGTGCCACTCATTGAATTTACCAATTCGTTTTTCTGGTGGCTCACTTCAAATTCCTTTGATGGGAGATGTTTAGACATGTTCCATTCAGAACCTTGAAAAGATACAGTTCACAGGAAGGAAATGGAGAGGAGCATTTGTTGAATGGTCAACAAATATCAGACATGCTCTGGGAATGGGTGGTTTTTCAGCCAATGGTTTGAGTAGTAAAGCCTTATCTTACGGTTCATAAACACGTGGGCAGTTTTCAGGAAATTTAGTAATAATTCTGATTAAGGGCATTTCTTTGGAGGATCATCTTAGTTCTCAGTGTTCTTATGTCAAAGACGAGGAGTGAGATTTTAATGAATTGCTAACTTAAGACCACACAAGATAGCAAGTGACAGGTAGAGTAAGTCAGGGAATCTCATTTCACATATATATATGTGTTAGGAGTTCATGGGGATGTATCTCAGTTGGTATGATTATTGCTAGATATATATAATAAAGGCTAGATAAGTACAAGGTTCAACCCTAGCACTCTAAAAAGGAGGTGTGGTAGTACCTGCCTGTAATCCCAGCATGTAGAAGGAGGCTAAACAGAGTTAAAGGTTGGCTTGGGTTAAATGATACACCCTGTTAAAAATATGGCCATTTGTGTGTGTGTGTGTGTGTGTGTGTGTGTGTGTGTGTGAGAATAAATACTATTGTATTTAGAGTTAGCCACATGGCAGAGACTGTAGTAGCTCTTCCACAGATGGGATTTTGAAGGAATGTTTTTCTACTATCTGTCCTGACTCATGTGTTTCTTTTGTGGCAAGACTCCTGGTCTTTAGGTACTAAGAAATCATCTTTGGCTCTTGTGTACCGGGGTTTAGTTCTAGTTAGATTGACACCATTGAGCAGGGTAGAGTAGCCACTTTGACTGAGGCTCACTCAGGACATGTTGGGTTGCGGCTGAGTTGGTGCACCTGACCTGGAGGTTTCTCATGTGTTGTGAGGATTTCAGTTTGTTTGTTAATTCCTGTCTGTGGTACTGGAGGTGGAATGCAGGCTTCGCCCATACTAGGCACATGCTCTGCCACCAAGTCACATCCCAGAGGGGAGAGATTTAATCTCAAGTTGCTTCTGAAAGGCTGGATCCAGGGGATATAGTAGGGAAAGGTTTGTCTTCCTCAGGTCAGGAGCCCTCCCAGGGACAGGAGCCCTTCCCTACCTGCCCTGCCTCCTGCCTCCTGCCTCCACCTACCTTCTATTTCACTGCTGTTTCCTGTTCTATATCGATCCTGTCCTCAAAGTTCCTCTGCTCCATTTCCTGTCAGATGCTGGTTAGGGAAGGCTCGAGAGAATGGTTTTGGGAAGTAGTTTTGATAAACCTGTCACTGCCTAAACCCAAGATCTGGGAAGTCAATTGCTTGGTTAATTTAGTATCCCAAGTTACTCCTGATATTTAAAACAAAGGCTTGAATGTAGTTGGCACCTAATAAGTATTATGTGAATGTATTTCCAGTGAGATTCCAAATCTGTTTCCCTTTTTCTTTTTGTTTATAGCAGTTTTATTTGTAATTTTCTATACTTAGGAACAACTAAGATATACTTTAGCAGATAAATATATAAATAAGCTTTGGTATGACCTAAGAATACTCCGGTACATCTAGATAATGCAATATTATTCAGTAATGAAAACAGATAAGCTTTTAAACTGTGAAAAGATATGCAGGAAACGTAGAGTGAATACATTCTTTCTCTTTCCTGTCCCTTCCCTCTCCCTACCTGTCTGCACTTCCTCCCTTTCTTCCTAGAATTTAATTTCTCAGTAACCATTCGGAACTAAAAGAGTTGATGTTTTGGAGTTCCTGACTATTTATTTGAATGCAAGAATTTCTTTCTGGGTAGAGAGTGCTAGGGAACTTTATAGTGGTTGCATTTGTAAGTGAGTTTTGATTAAAAGAATGCATTTGACGACAACCCCTAGGATTCAAAATGAACTGGTTTCTGAGTAGCTTCTGTACACAGTTGAAACACACAGTAGGTCTACATGCTGGCTGTTTCATTCCTGTGCTTTGCTGTCTAACTCCTGTTTCCCCCCAGTCTTGGTGTATACAGGGGAAGTGCAGTTTGTGTGTGAGTTGGGGTGCATGGCCGGATGGCAGTGGTAGAGACACAAGCCTGTGTCCATGTTCTCTTGCTCCTCCCACCCCGTGTTCCTTCTAAATCCAGACACTGCTTGTCAGTGCCATCTCAGTACTACTCCTCGTCAGAAACAAACTACCTTCAGGTGGAGCCTGCTGATATCGCTCTGGAATCACAGAACATCCTTCTTCGTTTTAGATGCAATGGGATAGCGTGGTTCCAAATAAGGGCTCAGTCTTACTCTCTTGCACAGTGAATACATTCTTAATCATCAGTACCCATTTCTCACCGTGTTTGCACAGTGTGTGTTCATCTGTTCCTTCTCCTATTCACGGACTCACTAACTCACTCGCTCACTCGCTCTTTTGCCCGCTCTTCCATTCACACACTTCTGTTTCCTCACACACCTTCACTCTTATGCGAAGCTCGGCCACACTCATCTGGATCCACTTTCTCACTTCTGGTTACTTCTGGTTTTCTTTCAAATCTCAGTGAACATTGATCACCCATCACAGCTGATTTGAGCCAGGCACTTCAGTGGAATTTGCATAATTGCTAAATTTTGCTTATAACCCTCAAATCTACATTTGTCTCATTTTCATGCTTATTTACAGATCTGTGCTGAGAAGAGGGGAAAGCAGTGGCTCTTCTCCACACTTATTCCCAGCTGAGGTCAAAGGTCAAGCCTGGCTTTCTTGTCTGGGCCTCTCCCCAGGGCATCTGTTTAGTGTTGTGAATTTTTTATTCTGTGCCATTTGTTGATAATTTTGCCCCATAAAATGTCCTTAGCAAGTGCTGAGGGGCTGCCTAGGGCTAATAAAAGCCCCAACGGGTGTGTATGATATGTTCTGTGAAGCAAACTTGTTTTTAGAGAGGCTTTCTTGATGTTTGATTTTGGTGACGTTGCTGTGGGTCAGATGGTCATGAATCTGCAATGTATATTAAGTAAGTGCCTTTAAACAGAAGCACACATAGAATGTATTGACAGATTAACCAAAATGCTGTTGCTGGAAGCTTGTGGGAACCTCACCCTGTGTTTTCCCCAGAAGCACCAGTTCAAGGCTCCAGTAGACCTTACTGATGTTAACTCCCATGGGTAGTGAGCATTGGACAGATGTACAATTGTGGCCATGTTTGCACTTCATTGTGTGGGTCATAGGAAGAACCTATAGCTTTGTTCAGGAATCAGACATGGAAAGCAAGAATTACATGGGTGGAGAGATGGCTCAGCTGGTAAAGGCACTTGCTGCCAAGCCTTGCAGGCTGAATTTGATCTCTGGAACCCCATGGTAGAAGGAGAGAACCGATTCCCATGAGTTGTTCTCTGACTGCCACATCTTTGCGGTGGCACATGTGTGCCCTCAGGCTCACAAAATAACTAAACAAAACTGCAATAAAAACAAAAAGAATCATGATTCGGTATAATAAATGTTCTCATACAATTAAAAAGCAAAGCTCTGGGGATTTTGCAGGAGGAGCTTGAGGCAGAGGAGTGTGAGGAGACAGGCAGGTGTTCCTGGCAGAGAGGAGTGTGAGGAGACAGGCAGGTGTTCCTGGCAGAGAGGACTGTGAGGAGACAGGCAGGTGTTCCTGGCAGAGAGAGGCTGCGGGCGCTTGGAATCACTGGCTGCTGGCTGTGCTCTTTCTGCTTACCTCAGCTGATGCCAGAGGCTTCCATGTTGACACTTGGAGGGTCTTCCTGTCAGCATCATAGCTACTTGAAGGAGGTTACCTCTCTATTTCCTTGGGGTCCATCTAGGAGATGCCTTAAAGCCTCAGGAAAAACTGGCTCCACTAGAGTCAAGTCAGAGCCATTGCCCTGGGGTGGCCTCTGAAGTGCAGGGCCATGTGTCCATGCTGTGCCTCTTTTGTCAGCTTGTTGGCCTGGTGTGCCTCAGAGGCACTGAGACACTAACTGAGAAAAAAGACTTGCCTTCTCCACACCCCTGCTGCAGAGGACTTCCCCAGCTTCACAAGGCTATGGCTTTAAGTGGGAGGGACACACTCAGAGCTGTCATCTTTTTTCTTTCTATAAATGCTTAAAATCCAGACAGCAGTTGACTTTCTCTTAATCTGTTTTCTAAAAATTACTCATTAAAATATCCATTGACGTTTGTGTCTCCTTTAGAAGAAGTCCTGGAAACCCAATTCAAAGAACAGACTGGCCAAGGTCACTGGAAGGCTGTCTCTTTCCTGGTGGTGCATAATGTGATTGGCTCACACAGTGGCTGTAGCCTGCTTGGCTGCCTTGTGGCACTGGCCACCGGAAGGAAGCTCCCTTTCTTTCCATTCTCTCCTTCTTGTCTCCCACTCTCTTCCTTGCTTCCTGTGCCCTCAGTTCTTTCATTTTCTACACAAGTTACAGTGTTTCAGATCCTGTTCCCACTATTGTATCCTTTCCCCACACAAGTTACAATGTTTCAGGTACTGTGTTCTGGTTATGTTAAGTTGCGTTGTACCCCCTTTTTCTTTCTACCTTTCAAACTGGTTTCCGTTTGCTGGGCTTTATGGGAGGTTCTGGTCTGTGCTTTCATTATGAGCATTTAGAACATGGACAGTAAGCATGGAGGAGTGGAAGCCTTAGGCTTGGAGTCTTAGTCCTGCTGTTCACCAGTTTTGCAAATATAGGTCGTGTTCTGTCATTCATTCATTCATTCATTCACATACTCTGATAGTTTCATGCAAACATATAACATATTTGATCATACTTACCCCAGCATCCTCTCTCGATCCCCTTTCACTCTGCTAAACCCTTTCTTCTTCCTAACAAGTCTCCTCCTTACTCCCGTATTTAATGTGGCCCCTGAATTTAATAGGGTTATCTGTATGGGCATGAATGGGAGGTTATTTACTGGAGCATAGCCTCTTCCTAGTGGCTACATCACTGGGAAAAATGACTCCCACTGCCCTAGCAACCATCAACTGTTGGTCAGTGTTCTTAACTTCCTGAGCTGAGGCTAGAGCAAGGGCTGATGACAGTCACTATAGCGCAATGCTATGCCCATGGGAGGAGACAGTGCCTGTGATGTGACCAGCTTAGCACTGGCTATGCTACTGCTCAGCTTACCCTTGTTCCCTAGTGTTCCTCAAGAACCCATGTGACAGAGCTGTGTCTGTGCCCTCTGTGGCATCTTACTGCATGAGAGACATGATACCTTGTGTTCTCGCAAGTTGAGTTCTAAGGTTAAGACTCATGACTTAGTAAAATTATACTTAATATGAGCCATAACACCAATGTTTAAAGATCTTTAAAAAAAAGCAATGTTTAAAGAGTAATGTTAAATAGTTTATTAATGTGTGTGTATATGTACACACACAAACACATATACCAGGGTTTGGCATCTGGTGTCTTCTTTTATTTCCATCTTAGTTTTTTAGACAGGATTTCTCATTGAGTTTGGATCTCACTGATATGGCAAGCCTCAGGGCTTTCCAGGGCGTGGCTTACAGGCATGTGTCATGCCTGGCTCTTCCTTGGGTCCTGGGGAGTCACTCAGGCCCTCATGCTTGCATGGCTAGTACGCTTATCAACTGAATCATTTCCCCTGCCAATAGTTTATTCTCAGATGTAGGTAGTATTATTTTACTTACTTAAATGAATTTCTTTCATTAGGTATTTCATTTACTTTGTTATTTTCTTTGCCATGGTTATTAGTATTTACACATTGGTGAATTCACTGGGTTCTCACAGTACCCAGAATAATTACCAAAATCAAATACTTTCTAACATTTATTTTAAAATGATTTATTTATTTCCTTGAGACTGGTTGGCTTCAAATGCATGACAATCTTCTTGACTCTCAAGTGCTGGAATGGTAGGTATGAACTACCTTGCTCAGCACAGCACATTTAAAAAAAGCCCCTATGGAATCTTAGCAGTGGGAGTCGGGGTATCTCTGACTCTTTTGTCTGCTCTTGGGACCCTTTTCTTCCTATTGGGTTGCCCCGCCCATCCTTGATATGAGAGTTTGTGCCTAGTCTTACTGCATCTTGTTATGCCATGTTCAATTGATTTCCCTGGAGACATGCTCTTTACTGAATGGGTAAGGAAGAGGAGTGGATCTGGGGGTAGGGGAGGTGGTGGTGAACTTGGAAAGATGGAGAGAGGGGAAACTGCAATTGGAATGTATTGTACGAGAGAGGAAGAAACAAAGAGGAGGAAGAGGAGAAGGAGGAGGAGAAAGAAGAAGAAAATAGGCTGAGCAAGCCACGAGGAACAAGCCAGTGAGCAGCATTCCTTTATGGCCTCTGCACCAGTTCCTGTCTCTGGGTTCCAGTCCTGCCTGACTCCAGTGCTGAACTGTAATATGAAAGTGTAAGAGAATAACTTCCTCACCCCCACAGTATGTGTTTGGGGTCTTAGAATAACAGGGTGACTAGTTAGTCATGGTAGTCCCAGTTAGATCTGGAAGTAAGTTCATTTATACAGTAGAAGGCAGAGGGGTCCCACGAGAATTTGACACAGTCCTGCAAGTGTGGAGAAAAGGACGGTCATTTAAATGCCACAAAATGAGGCTGGGTAGAAGGAGTTGGTTCTAGAGGAGTCTGGACTAAGTGTCTGTGGAAACCAGGAGTTGGGCATCCCAGGAGCTGGAAGAGTACCAGGGACAGACTCCCTTCCCTTCCAGTCTGAAGAGGACTGTTTGTGGGTATGGGTGGGATGGGGTGCCAGACGCAGCCAAGCTCCAGTTAGAGGTGTTTCAAAAATCCAGGAGTCCCATGGAGCTACCACAGAATGGCCAGGGTCCCTAGCATCATCAGCTCTCATTGGTGGTGTCCTTTCTTTGCCTTGTACCCACACCACATGTCTACATATTGCTAACCATTTACACTCTCCTGGGTTTAAGTTCTCTTAGGCAAGTGTTCACTGGTCAGGGAAACAGCTCCACTAGGACCTCTGTTCCTTGAAGCCAGTGTAGGGAAGAAGACAGACAATGGAAGGGGAGTCTGAGGGATGTGGAGAACCCCAGAACAAAGTGGCTGCCCCTTCTCTGCCTTTGGCTCATCTCTGGAAGTATCAGCCCTGTCCTCCAGATAGCTTGCAGCCTGCACTTCTGGGCTGCTGCCCCTCCCCTCAAACAGGCACCGAGGCAGCCACCACATTCTATTTGGTTTCTTTGTCTATTTTCCAGCCCCTTGGAAGTTTCTCTTCGTTTCCTATTCAATATGTCCCTGCAGTTATCACGAATAGCATTCTGATGTTCCTAAGACTCAATCATAGTCTTGGGTCTCTCAGGGCTGGGTGCAGTGCAGTGGGTATGGAACTTAACATCTACCATTCTGAGAAGCACTGGCTTCTATCCCTAATACTGGGATTGCGGGTCCTGATAGAAAAAGGACTTTTGAAATCTCTTTGTACAATGTCCCTGTTTTACAGAGAAATAAATCATAGCCTTGTTGGTCAGCTTCAGGAGTGTATGTTTCTGGGAAGCACATGCCTCTCCTGGGGAAATTCTGTGTATTTTTTAGGTCTTCAGAATTTATCTTTGGGCTTACATTGTCATTGGCTCCACTGATCTTCCAAGCCATTTTCTTTATTTCTGCTAACCGTATGCTGGATTCAAATTGCTTTGTTTATCTTGGAAAGCCTCATCATTTTTCACGTTTGGACTCCACCTCCCAGCAAACTATCTGATGATTATCACAGACACTAAGTAGTCGGTGGACTCCTCTGTGTTTGTCTGGTGTCCTCCTTGACTCCCTCTTTCCCTTACTTACCTCTCAGCTGCTTAGCTTTGTTTTTCTTCATTGTCCTTCATTGGCCCTCCAAGGGCATCTTGTCTTCAGTTCCCACCAAAGAACATTTCATTGATGTATTTATAGCGTTTACGCATCTTTTGTGTGTGTTTTAAATGGTCATTGGACGATACATTGGACAATACATTGGATTGACTCATACCAGGTGTAGTCCTCAGTGAAAAATGTGTCCTATGATTTATTTTCCAACTTAGACCTTAAAGGAAATTCGATCAACTTTTTCTATGGGTGTGTTTGTAGGAGAATTGGATTCACATCAGCTGTGCGTTAGCACTTGCCCAAATGCCACTGAAAGCAAAAAGCAAACTTTGTAAATTCGTATTCTGTTCTGTGCGGAGCAAGGATTTCTCTGTGGGAATACCTCTTTGAAAATATGCAGGAAGTTTATGAGTTGTGTGATTGGCTAAAACAAAGATTTACTTCTGTAAGCAGCTCCTGAGGAAGGCCCCCCAAACACTCTTGCTCGTCCTACTTGGCAGAGCAGATCTGTCCTTGGCAGCTTAGTTATTACCACATGGCGAGCAAGCGCGACACATGGAAGATGTGTGTATGTGTGTGTGTTTGTGTGTGTATGCACATTCAGTCTCTCTGCATACATGTTTCTGTGTGTGCTTGTATCCAGATTCAGACGAGGTCCTTGATCACTTCCTAAATCCTGAAGTAACTTGATTCTGAGGAGGTGATTTTTGTCTTAGTTTCTTAAAATTACACTTTTAATTTTTTTCATAAAATATATTTTGATGATATTCTTTCCCTTCCCCCAGATCCTTCAGACATCCTTACCTCTTTCTCTCTTAACTCCTCCTAGAAAAACAAAGGAAGCAAAGCAAAACAAAACTCTACAAGATAAAACAAACCCACCAAACCATAGCAAAGGAAAAAGAGAATAAAGCCCTCAAAAATCATGGAGTCTGTCTTGTGTTGAAAAACTACTCATGGACATGGAGCCTGTCCTGGGGTGTGGGGCCTGCCCTGGGGTGTGGTTTCTATACCCAGTGTCAACTCCATTGGAGGAAAGGGTTGCCCTCTTCCAGCAGGTACCAATGGCAGAGAGTTTCTTGGTGAGGGTGGGACTTTGTGCCTGATTCTCTGGAAAGTTTTAATCTGGAAAGGACAAACTTTTGTTTCCTTTTTCTGTCTTTTTTCTTTTAGGTATGGGAAGAATGCAGAGGTTATAGTCATTATTAATTCCATATATATTTTATAGAATTAAAATACATGAAGACATTTAAAGTTATATTTAAATTTATTACTTAATTAAACATTAACTAATTAAATGTGTTGAGATGAGAATCTCACTGTATTATCTAAGCAGACCTAGAATCACTGGGCATAAGCTATACCTTCACCTTGGTTTCTCAAGTAACTGTCATAGATGTAAAACCACCAGATAAAAATTTATTCTGGGCTTAAATTTATATGTTAATCAATACATAAGAATATAAAAAGTGCACATATTTAGAGGGTATGTGAATACATTGTATACTAATTTATTTCATTTTCATGTTATTGATGTTAAACCCAGGGCTTTGTGCATGCTAATAAGTAGGCATCCCCCAGTCTGGTGTGTGCTATTTAAATCAGGTTAAACACATTTATCTCAAACATGTACCATTTCTTCTGGTGAAGTACCAAGATCTTTCCCTTTTGCTTTTTGAAGTATACAGTGTACTCTTATTACCTCCTGACCGCCCTCGTGCAGCTTTCCTCTTGCATATCTGTGACTTTTACTGATTGGTCAGCCATCTCCTCACTCCTCTCCTTCCCCATATATTCCTGATATATTTTGATAAGGCAAAAAGAAAACTTGCCTGTTCATATTGACCTGGATGCAACCAACTCCATTGTTCCCATAATTCCAGAGGTAATGAAGATGGTCAAGACTATGAAATGCAGGCAGATCTATGCAGAATGGTGGGGAATTTACTGAGGTTTTGAGAAACAGGATTTAAGGTGAGGTATGTCATGGGCACATGGGGGTTGGATCTGAATCAGAGCATCTGACAATATCAGAGAAGGTGCCCTCCCACTCCGTTTCTATCTAGTTGGGGACTTCTCCCAGGAGAGAGCAGTTAAAAGACCTGGCTTCTTATTAATGGTCCTTTAGTCATTATATTTAATCGCCCTGGTCCTGGCAACAGCTCCCATTAAGGCTTTACTGCTGTATTATTAATGAGAAAGAGTCATTGTGGTTAAGGGAGGTTTAAATACCTCGACTGTAACAAACATTAGATATGAGAATGAATGACTACAGCAGAGTCATTAGCTCCGGAAACGTTCAGGAGCTTTGCAATTAAGTCATTGTCATGCAGTCTCCCTGCTCCAGCCTAGCAGCCGGCTGTTTAAGTGACCCAGAAGTGGAATGGAGTAATTTACATAGTGTGGTTAAGGCCCTGCCATACATTCATGTGGAAATCATGTTTTAAAATAGCATAAGTCTCTATATTTGCAACAAGAAACATTGTTCTGTTTTAAATGTTGTAATATCTTTAATTTCTTTTTCTTTTTTTCTTTTTTAAAAGGGGCATAGACTCAAATTGAGCATAATAATGCCTGTGTGAGTTACCTATTTCCACGCTGTCTTAACATTTTAAGTTAGTGTCTAGATGAGTCTGTGTCCTAAAGTGTGCTTGGGCGTCCTCTGGGCTGTACTGAAATTTCACGATATTATCTCATACTCTGCTTTTGACAGGAATGGTAAAGGTTTTGAAGTTTTAATTTCAGTTTTCCCCATTGCTCAGAATTTGATGACATGAAATGAAAAGAGGTTTCCATAGCTGCTAACATTCACCAGATTTTGTTCCAAAGCATGGACTTTAGTAGACTTTTGAATTAAATCCACATTCTCCACCCAAGTCTAGTGATAAAATCCAATAGTTCAAAGATAGGTATGCCATAAACAGCTATAGTTAAATAATCTAAAAAAAATTTAAAACATGGAAATACAATAAAACAAGAATTGATCACTTTATAGTGGAATACTCTATAAACTGTCTGCATTGGAAACATGTGGTGAGTTCTAAAACATCTGTGTTCTATAATTCTAAAAAGTGTACAGTTTGAAGGCTCGCACTCCCCTTCTGCACACATGTAAAATGACAGGTTAAGACATTTTCCCCTAGTTTTCCAATTTGCATTTATCTATTTTTAATTAAAGATACTTTTTTTGGAATAAAAATACATAACTTAAAACATTTGTCTCAGCTAAGTAGTTATAAAGACATGACCTGTCAATCTTGTCAGTCTGCCTAAACCAGAGATCGCACATCGGCCTGATCCCCAGGGGAAGGGAGAGATCATCTGAGATATGTACGTGGTGTAGGGAAGCTGTTTGATTTTTCAATGAAAGTCTTAATTTTGATTGAAGGCTGCTTCTCAGAGTGCTATGGCAGGTGCACGGTTGGTTTAACAGTTCAGTGTCTGTGTGACCTCCCTCACTTACCTGAAGTTGCTGAATCCTCTGCTGTATGACCACTGGGCTGGCCACCAGGAAAATGTCTGAGGGGTTAGGCTGTTTTAAAAGTTGAACAAACACCGTGTTATCTGGGTTTCCCAGGAAGTCTTATGTAATATGAACAGTGCTAAATGCCTGGGAGAGAGAAAGCCATACAATTGAACTGTGCAAATGTTAGTTCCACTTCTTTGCTTTCTATACTTTTTTAAGGAATTTTTCATAGTTTTAAAATGTGTGATGAGAATCTTCTGGCCATGTAGAAATTTGTTCATGCTGCTCTCTGCTTCATTTTGCTCTCCTCTTCTTTCACCTGCAAAACTAACAGTGTGTGAGTTTAACATTATACATTGTGGGAGAGACAGAAGGAAACGCAGGGGACTCCATTCTTGAACACAGCTGCTGCAGCTAGCTCTTGCCTCAGGTGACAGCCCTAGTGGTTGGTGGCCCTTGGAAATGGCACCCCATGTCCCACATGAACAAAGTTCTAGGAACCCCAAGATCATCAGTGTGAGATGAGAAGCAGAAACAGTCAGGTCCCAAGGGAGGGTGGCTTCAAGTGGGGCTTCTGGAAATGTCCTGCACCCTTGCCTTCGCCATCGCAAGGCAGGAGGCCATGGTCCTGATGACGATGCATCAGCTCACCTTCGGGCTTACTGCCTACACAGGGAACTGGAAATGACACGTGCTCCATTTAATTCCACTTGCTTCATTTCTGAGAGGTTCTGATGTTCACAGAACATCAAGGACACCATTGCTACTGAGGGCTTCCTAGAACTTAGCCCTATTCTCTGATGGTATCTTTGTTATCACACTCTCTCAGGGTCCTTACTATAGGCAGAACATTCACAATAAGTGTTGGACAAGAGTTTCTGGAGTATTTGTAGAGTTGTAGAGTTGAACATTCCTAATGAAATACCGGAAACACTCTGACATAGGAAATTTCATGAAGGATGACACCGTGTCCCCAAAATTCAGACACTAGACACATTTTGGATTTTCTGTTTAGAGTTGCCTTACCTGGCCTAACCTTTTAAAGATAAGGCTGTTGAGACTTGGGAAGGGACATAAACGGTTGTCAGAGCCTCCTCAGTGAGCAAGTGAGGGGTGAAGTTGAGGAGACTCTCCCAGAGTGTGACCCATCTCTCCCAGGCTCTCCCAGTTGATGTTCCTGTGGCCTGTCTCTGACGTAAGAAAGGCCTCCATGCAGCTGTGTCCCTACGGACAGATCGAGCAGGAACTGCTCCTAAAATATGGCTCCCAACAAGGAGAAATTATTCTGTATTTCCTAAAAAAGACTTACTTTGCAGTATTTGTTGGTCCATTTCCAGTGGAGAGATAAAACCCCTAATCTGAATCCATACTTCCCGCCCCCCGCCCCATTTTTCCTACCCCTGAAGTCTTAGCATCTAGTTCTATTTTTTATTCCATTTCATCAATGAAAAAAATTGTTTAGAACATTTCCTGAATTTCCTTTTAGCCAGGAATTAACTTGCTTGGGAGGGGATGGCTGTACAGATGGAAGTAAACTGTGAAATACCGATTGCTTGCTTGAATGCACTCCTCTGTCGTTTGTCTCAAGGACTCTGATGAAGGAACATGTGTGGGGGATAGTCAGGCTCAGGCCGGCTTCTCAGTGCAGAGGTGGCTGCACTTGTCCTGAAGCCCCTTCTAGATTTACAGGTGACAGGAGTGGAACACTGCTCTTTGCTGTGCATCCCAGGCCCCTGCAAGGCTGAGCTTCCTCAAGTTGCATCAGTAGGAGCAGCCCATGTGTGTGGGAGGTGCTATGGATGAGGCTTCCTTCCTCCCATCTGCTTTGTCCCTGTGAACCCGGTATGAACAGGCTGACCCTTTTCTTTTACTTTCCCTTGTTTCAACCTATAGAACACAATTTTGTCTGATGAAGTGATACTTGGTTAAAAATCTCCCGGTGGGTGGGGGAGGTAGGGGAGGAAGGGGAGCGGAGGGGGGTGCTTAGCAGTAGAATACTTGCCTGGAATGTACAAGGCCCGAATTTGATTCCAAACACCCCAAAACCCAAATAACCAAACCAAAATAACACCAAAAACCTTGCTGATGCTTTTCAGCCACTTGGAAGAATACTGATGAGGAAGCCGGTAAGAGCTATTGGAGGATGTCTTAGGCCTTTGGGTTAAGATAGAGACCAGGCACCAGTAAGATGGCTCAGTGGGCCACTTGCTACCAAGACTGGCCACCTGAGTTCAGTCTCCAGGCCCTTGAACACACATGGTGGAAGGTGAGAATGCAGGTTGTTTTCTTATCTATACACATGGACCACAGTGTGAGCTCCCTGCCCCCAAGAAATGTAAATGAAGAACCACAAAGAGAGGAGGCACAGCAGGCCTTGTGTGGAACTGTTGGCTAATTCTGTAAAGTTCTGTCCTTTTCCATTCTGCCCTCATGGCTTTCTACCAATGGGAGAAGAAGATGGGTCTCTCCATTTGGTTTTTACCAAACTTAGTCTATTAAGTCATATGCTTAATATATGGATATAAAAGGGCATCAGTATTTTGGTGATATGTAAAGTGTGCTGTGTGCCCTCAAGTTCTGAATGACAGGGACAGAAGACTATTAAATGACCCTATCTGTTTTCGATGACGGTTGTCCCTCAGAATCTGTAGGGAATTAGTTCTAGGATACCCTTGACATACCCAAATATGCTCATGCTCAGGTCTCCTACATAAAACGCCATCGCATTGCACACACACTACACATTCCTTCCTGCAGGTCATCTTTGCATAATGCTCTAGGAGCATCTATAGTAACACGTTTGGTCCTCATGTAAATGATACTCCAAATAACTTCAGTCTGCCATTAGTTGGATGTGTGTCCACAGAGCCTGTGGGTCTGATTTGTTTATTTATTTATTTATTTTTACTTGTTCAAGGTGTCAAGTGGACAAGAGCGGAGCCATAATTTTAAAAGTCACCTTTGCCTGTTTGTAATGCTGGAAACAAAAACCACACCTCTAGAGCTCAAGCTTTGTTCCTGCTCATCTTGTGCCTCTGCTCAGCATTGACCTTGGCCTCCTGTCTGGCCTTGTTTGTGTTTCAGAGCTGGTTCTGAAGACATCCTTGTGATGACAGTTTTGACCAAGAGGATATTCACAGGGTACTTTGAGGGCATGAGGCGATTGTAGCTACACACTTTCATGAATGCTTCATCTTTGGCCTCTTGGTGATTTTCTTCTTGCCTATATTTGTCAATTTGGTGAGCGTGACAGTCAGGTCCAGCTACCAGAGCATGGCTATCAGGAGAGTCTGAGGTGTCACCATCATTGTTCGCCACAGTAGTGTTGCGTCTGGAGCAGAGTCTAGCCAGCATCATGTTCCCTGATTTCATGAACTTTCCCATCTGGACAGCAACCAGCATGTGCCCAGCAGAAAGGATTCAAGAGCTCTCTTAGTGTTTCGTTTTAAAATAGCTAGCTAGAAAGATATTGATTTTAAAGGTTTCAACTGAGCAGTAATAAAACCAGAGGTAGAAAGTTGTCTTTCTTCCCTTCACCCGGAGTAGCCTCAGTCGCACACCTCTGCCCAGAGTGTATTTGTGGAGTGGCATGTACTGGGTATGTCATTTCTCGCCGTGGCTGTGTGATCTCCATACTGTGAGGGTGGAAGGGACTGCACTTTTCATGGAGCTCAGGGAGAGGAAGGGAGGACATTTAAGAAGACAGAGATTTTCTTGCAGTGGGAATGTATAATTGAGACTCATTTTCCCCTTGCCATCTCTGAAATAAGGGGGTGCTTCTATTTAATTCAGGAATCAGTCAGTGGGCTAGAAGATTTGTTTTTATTTTACTGTGTTTGGAAATATTCCCTCAGTCAAGACAGAAAGCATTATGGCTCTCTCTTCTGACTCACAGGATGTACGTGTGCAGATCCAACTCTCTGTGGATTGCAAACCCTCAACACACACATTTACTGTTGTCATTATTCCCTAAACCAGGGCTTTAAACCTTCCCCACTCATGAATGCTTGTGTGTGTGTGTGTGCACACGCGCGTGCATGCGCACACACATTACGTACACAAATCAAACACTTGCTAATAATACATCACAAAGAAAATTTAAAATAGTTCTCTTGCCTTTATGTAAAGATGAAATCAGTTTGCATGCTAGTGAAGTGGGTATGCTCATTTACATTGACACTGACTTAAACCTTGGTGGAATATTTGATGCACATATATAGACCACTTTCAGTGCTTTCCAGAGGTGATCAAGATTCTGATTCTATAAGCATCAGTGCTAAGTACATTGCTTAACATAAATACCGTACAAAATGTCAAAAGAATGTTTAGATCATTTTAGAAATTTTTGGAAATTCTATTCTAATCTCAACCCAAAATATATTTTTTAATAAAACAGATGTCAACAACTCAGGTTTTATGAAACTCAAATAAATAATTTTTAAAATCGAACATTCTAACATAATACGTTCCGAAGGTGTTCTAATTTGAAAAACTTACATGTTAAAGTGGAAAATATTAAAGTTTTTGTTTCTCATAATTAATTGGTTTTGTTTTTACAAGAGTAGAAAAGGTTTTTCTGCGTGGTGAAAACATTACAGTTCATTGGATTTAAGAGTCTCCAGTCTGAGGCAAGGTGCTTCAGGTGATGCTGGGTGGCCCTGTGTGGCTGACAGCATGATGTGCTGTTCAGAGCAAGGGTGTAGTGAGGTCCTGTGACATCATGTGGGAACATGCTACCAGAAGCACCTCATCTTCACTTTGAATTTGAGTTTGAATTAGTTTTGGTTGTTGCCCATTTGGAGACCTTTACAGTTATTAATTCTCTTTGTGACCTGCACATTCAGTTGCATGATCCTATATGGGACCACATCGCACGGTTTAGGAAGCTATGTCCTCAATGCCACTACACAGTTACTCATGTTGTATTTGTCTGTATTAGGTATCATTAGTTATCTAGAGGTCGTTTAGAGCCTGTGGGAGGATGTGATAGGTTCTGTGTAAGCACACTACTTTTATGTAAGGGGACTTGAGCATCCACAGATTTTGTGGGATGTCTGGAAGCCAATCCTTTGGGTATACCAAGGTGCAATGGACATCTTAAAGCGTGCACTGAGAGTGGCCTGCTTTAGAATTCTCCCAGGAATTGGATTTTGCTTGTTTGTTCGTTTGTTTGATTGATTTCCAAGACAGGGTTTCTCTGTGTATCCCTGGTTGTCCTTGAACTTACTCTGTAGAGCAAGCTGGATTTGAACTCAGAGATCCTTTGGCCTATGCCCACCGAGTGCTAGCATTATAGGTGTGCACTGCCACTACTGGGTCTCCCAGGGATTTAAGAAGATCTCTATTTTGTAAAATTTGAGGTCAGAATTTTAAAGGGAAGAGGTTAAAGACATGCCTCAGGCAAGTACATGCATACTGAAGCTTGAGTTGAAGGCTTTAGAATGTAATCCATGCCACGGAATGTTTCAAGGTGTCACTCAGTGTTAACACTACAGATGTTGCAAGTCCTGTATAAAAATCTGTTAACAATGAGATGCTTCTTAGAGCGTCCACTTGGGCAAATGCCTCCCAGAGGGGGTCACCATCCAAATGGTGGACCAGTTGTCCTTTGGGTATAGTGACTAGCATGTGGGAGACACTCAGTAAGAAGTATTTAGTCCTTGCCAGCAAATTGTTTTTTATGTTAAATTTTGTATTCATCAAGGTGGTGCCTTTTTCTTGATTTTATCCTTGACATTTCCACTTTGTCTAGCTAGATCACGGAAAAACTAATGAATATTACCAAAAAAAAATTCAATATTTTTTCTTATCCCTCAAATTGTTTAGAATCTTTTGTGTTTTAACTATCTTAAATAAGAAATTCAAATGTCATTAACTTGATAGAATTAAACAGTTTTTGCAAAGTACATTGAAGTAGTTAAAGATGGATTTTTGTTTTCCTTCTTGGTGGTGGGTAAATATATAAAATTTATTTGATAGTGAAAGTGCAGAAGCCAGTGTGAATCCTCAGAGCTTCCATTCTGACAGTACACATAACTATAAGGAGGGTCAATGAATCATGAAGTTTTTGGTTATTGTTAATTTCCATGTGTGACTTTTTTTTGCTTGCAACTTTTAAAAAAAATAATAAAGTTTAAAGTAAAAAAAAAGATTTTATTAGGCTTATATGGCTCAAACATCCTTGATTTGGAATTCTGAACTGTGAAATGTCCCCATATTTAAACATTTTTTTTTTCAGCAGTAACATGATGTCACAAGTGGAAAACTCCATATTATAGGCATTTTAATGAAAACATATGATGCAAGATTACCTGCAGGCTATTTGTAGATGATATATTTGAAACATAAGTGAACTTTGTGTTTAGATATGGGTCCCATATCCTACATATCTTACTATGCAAGGCAAATGTTCCAAAATTTGAAAAAAGCAGTTTAAGACTATTCTGGTCCAAAGATTTTTGAGTAATGGGGATTCAACTTGTGTATAATAATGGAGAATATTGCTTTTTAATGAGGCAGCTACATTTTGCAATGTTATTTATTTGCTTTCCCTTTATTTTTTACAGGAAAAACTAACACAGGAATGTGTGTTCAGAGAACAGTTTGAAGAGAACTGGTACAACACTTACTCTTCCAACCTCTATAAACATGTGGACACCGGAAGGAGATACTATGTTGCATTAAATAAGGATGGGACTCCAAGAGAAGGGACCAGGACTAAACGGCACCAGAAATTTACACATTTTTTACCTAGACCAGTGGACCCTGACAAAGTACCTGAACTATATAAGGATATTCTAAGCCAAAGCTGACAAAGACAGTGTCTTCACTTGAGCCCTTAAAACATAACCACTATAAATGCTTTCATGCGGTGGGTTCTTATTGATTAGCAGTGCCGTCACCTCAGCTCCACTGTTGCCAAACTTTGTCGCATGCATATGAATGATGGAAGCTTGGATGAGGACTTGCCAATTTGCTCTGCACTTACTGGCTGGTCCTCCTGGAGGGCTGCCTAGGGCCACTTGCTTGATTTATTGCAAAAGCAGGGGAGAGAGGCTATGGGAGAGGGTATGAGTGCATGAGTGAGTGGAGGGGACTGCAGCGCGCCACGAGGACAATGGCCTGATGCATGCTGGGAAATAGACACGCTTTTACATTTTTGATCAGTTGAACTTCATTCTATATCAGCACAGCTGCCATACTTCAACTCATCAGGATTTTTGGCTGGTGGCCTGCTCAAGGGAACACTGCCTTTCCACAGGCGTGGAGAGAGCAGTCTCACTTAAAAAGACTATCAGTTCATTCTCGCTGGTATCATAGCCCAGTGAATTTAAAGCAAAGACCTCTTAGTTTAAAAGAAAAAAAAAGAAAGAAAAAAGAAAAGAAAAAGAAAAAAACAAGGAAAAAAAGAAAAAAAAAAGAAAAAAGGTTAAATTTATTTATAGAAATTCCAAAGGCAACATTTTATTTATTTTATATATTTATTTATTATATAGAGTTTATTTTTAATGAAATATGTACAGGCCAGATAGGCATTTTGGAAGCTTTAGGCTCTGTAGGCATTAAATGGCAGTCTGCTATGAACCTGTGGTAACTTCATGCAAGTAGGTATACGAGAAATTCTAATGGCCCTAATGTACTAAAGGCGACAATCTATTTTGTGCCCATATTATTGTAAACTTCTGCACATCGCTCATGACACTGAGGAGTCACTCTTCAGACTGCTTGTTTCATAGCTTATCCCAGAGGATTAAAGATAAACTGGGTTTCAACCCTTCATTTCGTGTCTGTAATTTTCCTCTCTCGTAATTCAGTCTCTCAGTGTAACTGGGCGGTTGGAACATATGAGGGTTGGTGTATGTCTTACTTGTTTTAATCTATTGCAGAGTGTACCAAAGCTAAGCAATGACTATGCGTTTTAAATTTCAGCCCACTTCTGTGACAACAGGGCTAACATCAAACATGGCACTGATTAAAAATTCCCAAGGGAGAGGAAAAGCCATTTACGTAGCTCCTCCTCCTCTTCCTCCTCTTCGACTTCCTCAGCCTCCTTCTCTTCTTTTCTTTTCTTTTCTTTTCTTTTCTTTTCTTTTCTTTTCTTTTCTTTTCTTTTCTTTTCTTTGCTTTGCTTTGCTTTGCTTTGCTTTGCTTTGCTTTGCTTTTCTTTGCTTTTCTTTGCTTTTCTCTTTTCTTTGTTTTCTTTTCCTGAGGCAAAAATTAGATGACTGGGATCATTCTTGTAAACATTTTATTTGTGTCTTGGCTATCAAATATGAAATTCTACATGGACCCTAGGGCTCACTATAACATTTTTAATGGAGATGGCATTTGGTGTGAACTGTCATAATCACATGGGGTTAGTACCCTTCAAGTTAAACTGGCAACATGAAACTAATAAATCTTCATCAGTAACGACATTAGAGGGGTTACTGTACCCGCTGCCTCTGCTTCATCTCCGAATTGGACTCCAGCAGTTCTCAGAGAAGTGGGTACTAAATAGAACACTGTTTACAACCCTTTTATAACATTATATGCTGAAAAGCCCAAGAATACACATACTTATTTGATAGCCAAAATCCTTCCATTGGGTAAGGGAGACCATTTCTCTCTCACTATATACTAAGGTGAAAAGAGCCAAGTTCTTGAAGCAATAAAGAAATCTATAACACATTCTCACTTTCTAGCTCGTTGACGTGGGGAAATTGAAAGTGACAGCTAAAAAAATATGTTTGAGTTTGTGCAGCTAATTTTAAGATGCAATATTCTGGCTTCATTTTGCTTGGATGCACATTCTCGATGGGAAGCGAAAGTGTTGTCACTGGCAAGGGATAGCTGTTGTGGTCTAGAAATGCCTGCCTTCCTGTCCTGAGCAAATCCATGTAGCCATCTTATGGTCCAAGCTGGAGCGTGTGACGATCTTCCGTGCTGATGAGCATTAGGGAGGAACTTGTATTTGGAACTGAGAGATGTCACAGAGAGAGGAGCCAGACGCGCTGTGGATCAGTCAATAGGATAAAGATCAGGATGCACTCCGAATGTGTGCTCTTTGGGTCCTCCTCCCGCTTTCTAAACAGGAGCCGCGGTAAATTTTGAGCAGTGTTTTTGTTTGTTATTTAACACTTTGCTGCTAAAATGTACACATACTCAGATTTCCATTTATCCAAAAGCACTTATTTTATTTTGCTGCAAAAGATTCAACATTTGGCCATAGGAAAGAATTAGGTTGGTAGGATGTCATAGCTGTAATATCTGAAGAAATTGATTTTAGGAGACAGCCAATAATAATCATAAAGTAGCAGGTGTTCCAGAAAATCAGCCCAGAAGAATAAAAAAGAACTGTGCAGAAAAAAATTTCATATATTCCCAGAAAATGCTACTTTAATGTCTCTTTTTGGACTTTGTTTTGGTACTTTTTTTTTTTTCCTTTCTGAAAAGCAAAATGTTGTCTGCTTTTGGTAACCAGTACAATAAACTGTAATGGTCTGTAAATAAATAAATATTGATGTATGCTATTTATGTAAATAGGCATTCTGGGAGGGAAGATGGCTCAGGGTTTCTGTGTATCACCCTGGGAAGTGGATGGATTCTTTCCAGCTCTCGGGTTTGCATCAGGTTCAGTTCCTGCTATAAGAGGCACAAAGCCTGTTGGATGGCAGCCCCACGCCACTGTGGGCTGGGTGATTCCAGCTCAGAAGCAGATGCTCAGATAGCCAAACCACTCTCTCGTTGGTGCCAACACTGGCATCCTGGTCAAAGTCTTAGCCAGGGTGGACTGAACCACCTTCCCATCTGTCATGCAAATGTCCCCAAGCAGTGTTGAAGGACATGCCAGGTCAGTGTTGGAACCTGCCCTGCCAGGTCCTGTTTTGTAGATTAAAAAAAAAAAAAAGGCTTCAGTCGGTGGTGTTTTCCCTATTTCATCTCATTAACACCGAAATATTGTGTCACTTACTTGATAATCTGTAATTGAATGTAAATACATACAGGATTATGTACGTTGTGTAAATACATAATTACAGACTTTGGAAAACTGGTAGTTTTTACTCGATGTCCATTTTGGAGGTGCTTCAGACTCTTTGCCTGTGTGAACCAGCGGAATGTAAAACGCAGCCTCTGCCTTTATAGCTTACCCATGCAGTGAAAATGGATTGAAGGGCTGGGGGAGCACAGAGGGCCTGGAGGAACAACATTCACTTATTTCCTCCTCCTCCTGTGAGCATTCGATGAAACAGCCAGGAATCTTCTGGGATGAAGATTGATGAACTTGGAGAGAGCACAGGCAGTGTGTTTGCACAGGTTTTTTTTTTTTTTTTTTTTTTCTTTTTGTGGACAGACGAATGGGCAACGGTGACTGTCCAAGCTCAGAGTCTGTTTGCTGCATCAGTTGACCTTGAAATGTGCCAAATTTAGATGCACAGTCTGTGGTCACGTGCACGCAAGAGCAATGAAGTGATGGTGGTGGGGGCAAGGTGCCAGCTGAATTCAAAGGATGTGTGAGCCACCAAGGCCCCCTCCAGTGTGTGTGTGCCTGTGTGGTCTACACATCTGCAGAGTGGAATGGGGGAAAATTATAACTACACACTGTCCTTCTTTAGGGCACAACCCAAAATCCAGTGATTCAGGCTTATAGAAAATGGACCCTGATCATGGAAGTTTGGTTAGAAATGTCTGAACAGAATCCCAGAACCAAGATTTACACCCCTCCCCCGACTTAACAAACAAAACAACAAACCTTCTAGTATGCTTCTGTGCTTGCCCTTAGGACTTTAGAAAAGTGTTTGACAATGCAACCTAATCCCATTAGAATAGGAGCTTCAGAAATTGAAAAAAAAAAAAAGATTCTGCCATACTTTTCCTTGGGAAGAACGTGTCAGTAAGTGCCTGAAGAGATATCACCCACAATCATGGCTCTCAGGTCAGACAAATGTTGGAGAGGCTTCTTGGCTGTGTTGGTTAACAGTAAGGACATTCTAAGGAGTCCCTTTGCTCTTCTTCAGTGTCTCAGCTTGTATTATGAACAGAATTCTTAAAATTTAATTAAAATTAGGAGTAACTTATATCTGAATATCTGAATAGGGATATCTGAAAAGCCAAGGGCAAGAAGAGGTTGGAGTTGGCCTTTGTCCCCTGTATTCCCCTGACATCTTTTTAAATACGTTTGTGATTTTGGTTGGTTCCCATTGCTGTGTGTGGACTTAGGCAGAAGATAAATGGGCAGTAGGAGCTGAGGCACTGAAACACTAGGTTGTATAAAGAGAGGAGCTAGAACCCAGGGGCTGCTAGTCTTCTCACACAGGGAAGGACAAGCTTTATTGATAATGCTCCTGTCTTAACTTGCAGACACCTATTCTTTGAACATTTATGTAGGCTTTTTTCATAACCATTTTTCTGGGATGTTGCAAAACATTGTGTAGGCTCCACCTGGCCACTGCTTCTGGCTTCTAGCCCAGACATATGCACAGGGCTGAGAATGAGAGCCTTGTGTGAGCTCTACTGCTTACTACTAGGGGCTTTTCCTAGTTTGTGAGGCTAGTAGCACTGCTCTTTCAGAGGCAGGCAATATTCCAAATGTTCCTGGACTGTAGAGCCGACAAACTTTCTCCGTCCATTTTTTCCCTTCCAATTCCCCCCCCCCCCCCATCCACTCCCATCTCTCCATCCTGTGGAGGGGGTACCACTGATAAAGAGAAAAATCACTGGTGGCACCACAGAGACTAAATCAGAAGACACCACAATGGAGTGTGGTGTGAATCCCGGGATGAGCAGGATTCAGGACCATGAACTGTAAAGTGCACATGATACAGACTAAGGCTCCTGAGATGGTAAGGTCAAAGATGAAATGTGAGGGTTGAGTGGGAGGTACTGTATTTTCATTTGTGTCTTGTGTCACAGAGGTCTGTTAGGATTATGGGCTGGCTGCATCTTTTTCTGATATCACAGTGGCTTAGCTGGAGAATCTCACTGGGTTTCATCTACCTTGTAGAAGGACTATGCTATCCTCAAGATGAAGAGAGCCCTGGCCTTGGCATCTGACCACCCCTGTCTCTGGGACTTACCTGGTTTCTATCCAGACAAAGGTAGTTCCTCCAACCATACTGATGACTACTCTCTTAAAATTTCCCATTGCATCAGCTTAATAGCATAGGAAGAATACAGCAATAGACATTCTTAAAAGAAGAGGTGAAAATACAAAGCAATCTTTCAGCCACTCAGTTCTTTCTTTAAATATGCATTGGATAATAGTTGCATGACATAAGGAGCACTGGGGATGAAAGAGATAAAAACAAGCTGGGTGTCACAGCTGGGTTGTACCTGTGATTCCAGTGTCCTTGAGGTGGAAACAGGAAGATTTTAGTGAGTTAGAGTCCAGCCTGGGCTAAGCAGTGAATTCCAGGATAGGATTGGCTATATCATGAGACCTTGTCTCAAAAAAACAAAAAACAAAAAACAAAAAACTCAAACTAAAAACCAAACCCACAACATAACTATTCAAAACAAACAAACAAACAAACAAACAAACAAAACAAAACAATAAGCAGATACAAAGTCAGAGCCTCAAGGGACAGTGAGATCACTCAGTGGGTAGAGAACCGCACTACCAAGCCTGACATCCTGAGTTTGATCCCTGGAACCCACATGATGGAAGGATAGAACCAACTTCCACTGCTTGTCATCTATCTTCCAGAAGTATGCTGTTGCACATGTATGATCACACATATCCATATATACACAGATACACAAACAGATAAATGTAATTAAGAAAACCCCCAAGGGCTAAAAAAAACTGGCTAGTGGTTAAGAGCCCTTGCTTCTCTTGAGAGGACTCAAGTTAGGTTCCCGTGCCATTGTTGGGTGGTTCACAACTATCTGTAACTATAGGTCCAGGAGATATTACATGTCTTTGGCCTCTGCAGACAATTGCACACGTGCTGCATATGCATGTGCACATGTGTGCATGTGTACATGTGTGTATGCAGGCACACACACACATGCACACACATGCACACGCGCGTGACAGAGTCACAGAGAGCCAGAGCCAGATACAGAGACATGCATATAAATAAAAATGAAAATTAAACGGAATCCACCCCCCCCCAACAATAAAGGAGCCAAGCATAGCATTCTAAGCAGATCCATAGATGCTCAGGTGGATTCTGTTTCATGATTAGACACGTGGTGCCCACTTAGGCCATGACGAGATTGGGTTGTCCACATACTCAGGCTCAATAACATCAGTTCCTTTCTGAAGCTCACTCTCCTTCGACGATGTATTTCATTTATATTGACACAAGGCAACCCAGGAGCAGCCCCGTCTAAGCCCTGCTGCTTCAGTCGTGACGTTTGAAGAGGCTGCCTTCGAATGGAAAGATCCAGAATGTTGGGAAGATGGGTTCCTTCATAGAGAGGAGTTCCTTTAGCAATTAGCAGACCATCCTGTTCCCTACTCTTCCCTCCTTGGGAGTCCCAAAGGGAGAAGGCAATGGACTTCCAGAAACTTCTGATGTATAGATTTGTGATGCTCTCTGAGGATGTCAGAGACCCACAACTTGTGGAACTTAAATGGCAAAGCTTGAGCAGGCCTCAGCTCACCAGATCATAAATGGGTAGACACATGACTCTAATACTGGAGACATAAAATTGCACAGCCTGGTTTTAGGAACAAAACCACTCATTGTCTTCTCCAGAGTTTCAAACCTGTGGTTAATCAACTTCTTGAATTTTCTTCCGCAGTTAAAGGTATACCATGGATTCTTACACCCTTGGGGCTCTCTTCCCTGTATCCCACCTTGAAAGGGCAACCATGTTTAGGTGTCTATTACAGAGTAAGCAGAATGGACCTAGAATGGACGTAGTGGGGTGGATGGTTTCTGCAATTTCCAGGAGAGTTTTTATGATCTTGAATTTGGCTGAAGAAATGAAAGTTAACTGAATCAGAGCCATGGTCAAGGAAGGGCAAGAAAAAAACCTTCTGTGTCTTTCGTGACGGACTTGGTTCTGTGACTGTGACATGCAGGTGCGTAGCACTTGTGAAACCACACACCATGCCAGCATCTGAAGTGTCATCCAAAGATGGACGAGGGCTATGGTGACCCTTTGGGAAGTGGATACACAATTAGAAGCCAGACCACTGCTGATGATTTGCTTCAAAGACAGAACTTCAGATTTTGTGCAATATGCCTAAGCAAACCCTTCCGGTTTCCTTCGCTCATTTCCCACACAAGCAGGCTGAAGTCTACTGTTCTCATCTTTTTTCCTTATTGCAGATATAAAGTACTTATTTTCACCATTATCGATTTGTTGAGTTGGAAAATTTTATCTGCCCAGTTACCTGTTGAAATACATGGATAAAGGTACCTGTAGGTACAGTCTGTAGGTACAGTCTAATATCAAATTCAAGTGGGTAAGTGGCTTGAAATGACCAACACATTTTTTTTTTCATTTGTGTCCTAAGAAGCTGGCCTCAACAAGCCATATTATATATATATATATATATATATATATATATATATATATACATATATATATATTATATATATATAATATGATATAATATATAATTTTAATAACAATATATATATTCAAAAATAAGAATCTCAGTTTATAAGAAAATTAAAACATAAAATATGGGGTGACTCAGAGGCTCAGTGGATAAGGGTGCTTGCCCCAAAAGCCTGGTGACCTGAGTTTGATCTCTACAGCCCATGTGTCATAGTTATTTCGTTATTACTATGATAAAACACCATAACCAAGGTGACTTATAAAATAAAGTGTTTAATTGGGAGGTTAGAGTCCATGAGGGCAGAGCAAAGGCTCTGGAAGCAGAACAGCTGAGAGATCACATCATGATCTACACAAAGGAGGCAGAGAGCACAGCACACCGAGGATGGCAGAAGTCGTTTGAAACCTCAAATATCATCCCCAGTGACACACCTCCTCCATCAGGACCACACCTCCTAATCCTTCCCAAACAGTTCCACCAACTGGGGACCAAGCATTCAATTATGAACTTCAAACCACCATACCTTGTAAAGGTGGAGGGAGAGAACCAACTATGCAGGGTTTTCTTCTGACCTTACATATGCACATATGTACAGTGGCACCCCCACTCCCTCCATCTCTCCCTCTCTCTCTCTCTGTCCCCTATGTCCCTCATGCACATTAATAATAAATAAATAAATAAATAAATAAATAGCAAACAGCATTTATTGAAGCTTTGATAATAAAAATATTTTTTTGTAGTTGTGAATTACATTTGAGACACTCACCAATAATTAACTCTTACTTTTTAGCTTATTATCCAACATGTATATTATATTCAGTGTATAGCTTATATTTGAGTAAAAATTAAGGAAAGGAAAGTTTTTGCTAAAATTTATTATTTTGTTCAGCAAGAAACACACACACACATACACACACAAATACCATCTCTCACAATATTCTCACATACATATACACACAAACTCACCACACATACATACTGAAGATATACACGCATATACACACACATGCACGCATACACGCTTATTTTACACTCTAGAATTATGAAAGTAGAGAAAGTTATCAAATTTATTTTCAGTGCAATGTTAACACGCACTCATGCACTTGGCTTGTGCCAACATTCGAAGGAACGTGGCATGAACTAACGGTCACGGTGTTTCTCCTCTCTTTCATGCTAAATACAACTTCTCTCCTGGGCAAAGGCCTGGCCAGGAATGTGGTGTAAAGTCCAGCAATCCCATTAAAGCAACTGTTCTGAATGGTGGTCTTGGCCATTGGGGATTTTATTGGGTTGCCATTCATTGTGTGCTATTGTTTCTAGAGGAACACCTTCACGGTTCAACTTTGAGTTGTAATACTTCTCTGAGAAAGGAGATGTAAGATGAAGTCAACATGGTACCCTTTACCTTTTTGGAATTTGTAATGATTAGCTCCATATTTTTAGTTCAGAACAGCAGTTAAGTTTCAGAATTCCTGTGTGACTGTTTTTATCCCAGAAACATGTGACAGCTTGTCATGAGGCTGTCTTATTCGGGAACCACACCCAATGGCTCTTAGCATACTCAAAGGACTATATTGGGAAACATGTGACAAATGTCTGGCAATTTATAAATATGTTTGATTAGTTACTGCTGTCTAGAAAGGGACGAGGCACTGATTAGTGTATGAATATTAGAAAAGTATCTGAGGATTGAGACAGAACTGCTATCCAGGAATAGTTCCCGTTCCTCCCAGACAGGCTGGAAAACTTCAAAAGCTCGGAGCACCAGGTGGAGAGAGGTCACGCCTCAGCTGTGGGGAGTCATCAGCCCGAGACTAAGATCTGCTGCAGTCTCACCTAAGATATTTTTGAAGCAATACTAAAAAAGATCAAACTATTTTGAAGTCACTTATATTCATCTTCAAACAAAGCTCAATAATATTTATAGAGATTAAAAAAAACTCACAGCACCCAGGAGGCACACAAAAACATGCAGTCTGGCAACCAGTAAAAAGCCACCAGCCATTCAAAGAGATAAGAAAATACTAACTACAGGGAAGAACAGACACAAACATCAGTAGTCAATCCAGCCTGACTTACAACTACAAAGACATACATTAAAATAAGCAGAAAAAAAGCATAAAACAGGTACAACTGTATTTCACATTTCCAAAATATCAGAGATAGAAAAAGTACAGAAAAAGATGCAAATTAAATTGTGTGCGTGTATGTGTATGCATGTGCATCATGTGTGTGTGTGTGATATGCATGTTCTACTAGAAGGGATTACTGGCAATTTAGATAAAATATAAGAAAGCAGAATATTCTCAAAATTCTAACAATAGATGATGTAAAATGAAAGACAGAGAAAAGGAATTTCTCTAGAACTGAACAGGATTCAACAAGTGGTATCAACTTCAACTGGATCGATGTATAAGTAATTTGGGCCCCCAGGAAAGGAAAGGAAAGAATAGAGAGAGGGAGGTGGAGGGATGAGGGGAGGAGGGAGGAGAACTGAGAAGGAGAGGGAGGGGGAAGGAGAGATTGAACAAGTCAGAAAGCACTTTCCAGAGTATTTAGATGGAGAGGGACCTTAGAAAACTGCAGCACGAAGATCCTGTATGAGGCCCGGCTAGGCCACATGGCGAGATTGTCTCAAAATACATTTTGGAATTTGATAAAAAAATATAAACATACTAAAATGCCCAAGGAACCTCAAGTATATGGAACATGAAAGATTCCAACAAAGCCTAAAATAATCAAAAGGTTTGCAACCAACTAAGAGAAAAATATTAAAAGCAGCCAACCAGTGTAAGAACGACAGCAGAGTCACCTGGAACAATGCAGGGAGGAGGGTGGCAGAGGAGGGACCAAGGATTAGGGTCATACGTCCAGCAAAGCTGAATCTACAAAACAAGTGTGAAGACTATTTTCTAACTTCCCAAATCTGAATTTATCATCATTTGACTTAACTTTGCAAGAAATGTTGCAACTGGTAATTATTAATTGGTAATATTCATTGGTAATTATTATTTTTTGTTTTGTTTTGTTTTTCGAGACAGGGTTTCTATGTGTAGCCCTGGCTGTCCTGGAACTCACTCTGTAGACCAGGCTAGCCTTGAACTTAGAAATCCACCTGCCTCTGCCTCCCAAGTGCTGGGATTAAAGGCATGCACCTCCACTGTCTGGCTTCACTGGTAATTATTAATATTAAAATATCATAAATCTTAAAAATCCCTCAGGTGTAAGAAAAAGCATACCACATGGAAATACTGATTTGGTAAAAAGAGTGAAAGGCACGAGGAATGTTAGCTACATGAGTAAATAAAACTTTTATAAGATATTTTCCTAGATAACTTATTAAACTTATCATTTAAACAAAAATAATAAGAATGTGTAACTTATTGTATATTCAAAACTAAATGTATAGCCACAAGGGCACAGAACAAGGAGGGGAGAATTGGTCACACATGTTATTGTAAGATTCTCATAGGACAGGTGGTGTTGTATAACACAGGAACTTTGAGAGGTGTGGTGTCACCCCATATCAGGGACGAAAACAGCAAAACAGTCATAGTCCGACCATATCCTTATTTCTATCCATACAAATAATCATTCCAAATACAAATAGTGGAGAGTGTCATATTGGATCTACAAATCTGCAGCCACATGCTGTCAACAAGAAGCAACATTCCACACAAACACAGTTTCCCAGTCAAAAGATGAGAAACACGTTAGCATCATCAAAAGAGAGCAGCTGCAGCTATATTAACACAAAACATGGTTGATACATCAGTGAAAGATTTTTACCAGGGATAAAGAAGGTGACTCGTGATGATAAATGATAAGTGGTTTCATTTAGCATATTCAACAATCTAAAATGTACACCTAATAAGCCCAGCTTTCACCTATGTGAGTTGAGTGTGATTAAAACTTCAAGAACAAAATAAGTAGATCTTAAGATTCTGTAGCTTTTCAGTAACTGCTAGAACATGTAGCGTAACAAACCACTAAGAATATAGAAAGCTTGCACATCACTGTTAGAGGCATCACCCACCCTAGCATTTCTATGGCATTCCATCAAGCAAAGGCAAAAGATTTGCCAACATATTGTGAACCATAACACATCTTGCAATAGATGTAAAGGGATTCAGGTCTTGACAATAGAATTCAACTATCAGAAAGGTAGATGGGTAATTCCTGTATACTGATTAGGAAAATAAGAAAGAAGACAGAGGTTACAAATACAAAATAAAGCCAGGCTGATGAGTTGATGCAGGAAGGAAGGAACTAAGGACAGTTGGTGCCAGGGTATCATTCAGCACGTTCAACAAATTAGATAAATGGAGAATTCTTCAAAACCCACAAACTACCAAATACTGAAGCTCATCGGAAAAGAAATATGTAACATTAATAGCTGTATTTTATTACAGAGTTAAATTTTAATTAAAACAATACCCCCAAGGGTTTGGCGAGATGGCTCCATGGTTAAGATTGGCATTGGCTGATCTTTCAGAGGACCCAGGTTCACTTCCCAGCACCCACATGGTAACTTACAACTGTCTGTAAGTCCAGTTCCAGGGAATCCAGCTTCCTCACACTGACATACATGCAGGTAAAACACCAATGTACATAAAATAAAAATAAATAAATCATTAAAAAAAAAAGAGCTGCCCTCCCCTGACCCCCATCTGCTGTGTTGTAGCCTCAAACCAGACCAATGACTCATTGCAATGGACATTGGCAAGTAAAGCTGTTTGGGCAAAAGGGTCACTGTGTGACCCACTGTGACGCACTGGCTTCCATAGCGAAGTGTTTGTTTATTTCATTTTATTTATTGATTTTTATTTTTTGTTTTCTTTTGAGGGGGAGGTTTCAAGGGTGGAGGGCAGGTATTAAGGTAGACAAATGGAATTGGGGTACATGATGTGAAGTTCACAAATAATAAACAGAAAGAAGAATTGCCCCAAACTCCTTTAAGTTTAGAAGGCAACAGTGGTAATGTGTGCTAACATTTAAGGAAAAGAAATGATTGGCTGGGGAAGATGCTCAGTGATTCAGAGAACTGTCTGCTCTCTCAGATGATCCATTCCCAGCACGCATACAACAGCTGTAACGCCATCCAGTTCCAGATCTGACACCATTTTCTGGCTTCCTTGGGTGTCAGGCATGCACATGGTTTATAGACATACATCCAGGCATAACAATTAAAAAAAAACCTATTCACATAAAATAAAATACGAGTAAAACATAAAAATAAATGTTATTTTAAGATAAACTCAGGAAGTTGAAGAGATTTTTAAAAAAAATTATGTGAAACACTGTAAAATCAGAAATCTATGTTCCACCATAGCTCACACTCGAAGATACATAGATTCTGTATGTGATTTTAGCAAGTTAAATCCAACAGTATTTATAAAGGAGAAAATATATTCAAATGAAGTTTATCTTGAGAATGAACCATTGACTTAATGAAAAGCCAATAATATTTGCTTTGTAAACAAAGCAAAAGTATGTGTATACTGTAGTATCATCATTATGAAATGCAAGAAAAAGCATTTGATACAATCCAACTAATTTCTGATGAAACACCCATGAATTAGGAAGAGAAAGAAACTTCTGTAACTTGAGAAAGGGCTTAAGTGAGCAGCCTGTGGCAAAGTCACACTGAGGGGGAAATGCTGAGTACACAGACCAAACCTCAGGAATAAGACAAAGTAGCCACTCTCAAGCTCTGCTTCACTGGAGACTCCCCGCATCCAGTCTGCTGGGGAAGGGACACCGATAAAGGCGACTTTGCCGAAAGTGTGAAGGAGAGCTATCCTAGCGTATGACTACAGAGAATGTAACTATAGTAACAAAACCCAGTGAGTTCATGAAGGCTGCAGGGTGCAAAGGCAATGTGCCAAAACGTGGAGTTAAGACTTTTACATCTTAGCGCAAATTGACAGAAAGAAGATCATTTAGAAAGAGGAAAAATAGGATTGCTTAGGGACGAAAGTGGCTAAAGATTCAAGACCAATATGCTGCACATATGTCAGTCTTAGAGGTAGCTATAATATTAACTTCCCACAAACCAAGATCCAAGGCAATCCCAAGCATGTTCAGCCTATTCCACTTCATCCCATCTCATCCCATCTACTCATCTTCCACCCACCACACCCCACCCTATCTCACCCCATCCCACCCTACCCCACCCCACTCCCTCTCATCCCACTCTTCCCCATCCCACCCCACCCCACCACACCCCATCCCACCCACTCCATCCCACCCCACCCACCCTACCCCATCCCACCTACCCCACCACATCCCATCCCATCCCACCCCACTTTATCCCATCCCACACGATCCCATCCAACTCTCTTCCACCCCACACCATTCCATCTCATCTCATCCCACCCCTCCCTACCCCATGCCACCCTACCTCAATCCACCCCACCCACCCACCCCACCCATCCTAGCCCATCCCACCCTATCTACTCTATTCCATTCCACCTCATCTCCTCTTTCACCCATTCCACCCCATCCCCTCATCTCCCACCCCATCCTATCCCATCTCATCTCCTCCTCTTCCACTCATCCTACCTCATCTCCTTTTCTACCCATTCTACCCCACTCTTTCTTTCCCCAACCCACCTCATCTTCTCTCCTCCCCTCCCCTCTCTTCCATCCAACTTATCTTATCCTATCCCCTCCCATCCAACCCTTCTAGACCCTTCCTCTACATCCCTATCTCAATCTGTAGAGCTTAAAAAGACTGATTCTCAGCCATCAAGAAGACTCAGTAGGCAAAGGCTTGCCCAATAGCTTGAGTTTGATCCCAGCACTGGCATGGTGAATGTGAGAACCGATTCTAGAAAGTTGTCCTCTGACATCCATAGAAATGTCGATACATGAATGCATCCCTCCCCCAAAGTAAAAATAAATAAATAAATAAATAAATAAATAAAATTCTGATTCTTGAATTCATATGGAAATGCAGGAGATCTAGAAAAGCCTAAAACAACAACAAAAGTCAGGCAAAGAAAAACCAACTCCAAACACGTAGATATGGATTCTGATAAAGGCGTATGTGCGGAGTGGGTGCAAACCTCTCTGAACTCAAGGAAACAAACAACTTGGCTAAAACCTGGTGTTTTAGTTAGGGTTTTATTCCTGTGAAGAGACATCATGACCAAGGCAACTTGTATAAAGATAAATATTTAATTAGGACTTGTTTATGGTTTTAGAAGTTTAGTCCATTATCATCATAGCAGGAAGCATTGCAGCATCCAGGCAGACATGGTGCTGGAGAAGCTGAGAGTTCTACATCTCTATCTGAAGATAGCAGACCAGAACTATCTTCAGCAGGCAACCAGGAGTAGGGTCTCTTCCCCAGTCAGCCAGGAGGAGGCTCTCTTCCATCCTGGGCAGAGCCTGAGCTGTAGGCTCTCACCTACAGACACTTCCTCCAACAAGACCACACCTACTCCAACAAGACTATATTTGCTAATAGTGCCACTTCTCCTGGGCTAAGCATATTTAAACCACCACACCTGGGAAGGAAGTTTGAACAGATGCGTCTCCAAAGAACATTCAAGGGTCCTGAGGCATTGAAAATGTGCCCAGTCTCACTAGGGGATATAATTAAGCCAAAGTCAGAAAACCAGCTAAAACTTAAAACCTTGACTGTATGAAGTGTGAGGGACAAGACACTGATACACAGCTGTTGGGAATATAGAACATATAACTTCTGTAAACATCTGGCAGAGTCTTAAGACTCCCAACTGATTTAGCCACACTTCTACATATGTACCTAATATCATCCAAAGCCCATGACATACAAAGATGTGGCTTTATTTGTAGTAGGTAGAAGATGTAAGAACTGAGGGTATACTTATTGTAAAAAAAGAAAAAAAAGAACGTTGGTATACTTGGACAATGTGACACTGCTGGACAAAGATGATGCTTTAGAGTCTAAAGTTTAGACAACTGTGGTCAAGAAAGAAGCCAGATTAAAAAAAAAAAAAGTGGACACTGACTGTTTTGGAAGCCAATACAGACTTCTCAAAAGATCAGTAGTTACCTCAGGGCAAGCAGAATAGACATGAGAAAGGACTACCCAATGGGAGAGGGAAGCTGGCTGCTGATGTATGTTTGAATCTTGATTTATCAGGCGAATAATATATCATGTCCATCGAGTTACATACCCATGTGCAGTTTATTGATCGCTAGCTAGCTCTTGCCCTGCAAACAAATAAGAAAATATGGTATAAAACGATTAAAACAAAAAGAAAACAGAAGCCAGCCAAAATCGCTTATCTGAAGTCATCAGGTGGATGAGATAATGGGTGCTTATAAGATCCAATAGAAATGAGCTCAGTTTTCTAACAACTGCAACCTAATGTTTTCTGTCAAGGAATTTCCCTAAAGTTTGCTAAGTAGAAGTGGAAGGGTGGAGTCAGAGGAAGGGACCCAGTATTAAGATGTGCACCTCAGAGAGCCATGAAGATGAAGATGAGTGGGGCCAAGGGAGAGGCTTTTGCGACAGCCTCTCTCCCAGATTCCAGTCCACTCTTCCTTTTGGAAAACTGTTAACATTGTGATTTAAATGTCAACGTGCCCCATCGGCTCGTGTTTGAACATTCGCTCCATAATTTGTGTTTTGGACAGCCGTGGAACCTCTCAGAGGTGGATTCTCACTGGTGGAAGTCAGTCAGTAGGGGTGGGCTTTTCAGCCTGGCCTCACTTCCCGTCCCCAAGGTTGCTTCCTGTTCTACTAAGAAGGGAGTAGGTGTGGGATCTCACCCAGCTTCACGCTTCGTGACTTCCCATTCACACTGTACAGTATCTTTTTATTTATTATATGCAAGTAGCTAACTCCAGACACACCAGAGGTGGGCATCTGATCTCATTACGGGTGGTTGTGAACCACCATGTGGTTGCTGGGATTTGAACTCAGAAGAGGAATCCGTGCTCTTAACCGCTGAGCCATCTCTCCAGCCCTGTACCGTATCTTTTTAAAAAGTGAAGCCAAGTAAGCCCTTTCTCCACGGAGTTGCTTCTTGTTTGCTATTTGGTCATGACAACAAGAAAACTAACACGGTGCTTTCACGGGATAAAGTGGCTTGGCGTACAGGAAGGGCTAACGGATGTGTGGAAGCAGGAGAAAAATCAAACGAGAAAAGAAACCACCCATGAAACACCAAGTAGGGCATCTCTCTGAAGTGCTTTGTAATAGTTCCATATTTTTAGTTCAGGACAGCAGTTACGTTTCAAAATGCCCAGCTAGCTGTTTTTATCTCAGAAACACGTGACAGTCAGGAGGCTAAATCGGGAACCACACCCCATGGTTCTGAGCATACTCAAGGAACTATATTAAGGGCCGTGTAACAAGTGTAGGAACAAATTATAAACCGTTCAATCAGTTACTTAGGCATTAAGCATTTGAAGCAAATGCAAGAATTCAGACACTTGCTGTGTAGGTGATGAGGGATAGGTGACACGGCGACTCGGACTGGGACTTCAGGACTGGAGGTCTTTGTATTTAAGATATGATTTAAAGTACAAAACACTCGTCAAACAAGTTATGTGCAAAAGTGAGGCGGTCCGATCAAAGCTCAGGTTTGCTTCTACACCTGGGAGTATAGATCTTATTTGAAAGGTGGTAAATGGATTGTGTTTTTCGGTGCCACGCAGTATGCAGTGTTGTACTTAATAGCAACTGGAGACCTCCCTCAGCCTTTATTAATTACCTGTACAGATGTGTTGGAGCTACTTAAAAATATCTGAGCCCATTAAGATATAAGAATCATTTGTGTTGGTGTTAATCTGGGTAGCGAATATCCATTTGCCTTTGGGATGCTGACTGGTGAAGATCCATGGGGTACCAGCGTTTAAGAATAGTTCTTGTAATAAAATGTCATCTATGCTCATTTGCTAAGCATCCTTTCTCCACCAGGTGCTTTAGCACATCATTTAAAGAGCAGGTATGTTGAGGACCCGGTGCTCAGTCCAATGGTTGGCTGCAAGCATCTGCCTCTGTTAGGCGCTGGTAGAGCCTCTCAGGAGACAGCTATATCAGGCTCCTGACAGCAACCAAAGAGTACACATGGAGCGACACATAGCTCCAGCTGCATATGTAGCAGAGGATGGCCTTGTCTGGCATCAATGGGAGGAGAGGCCCTTGGTCCTGTGAAGGTTCAACGCCCCAGTGTAGGGGAATGTCAGGGTTGGGAGGTGGGTGGGTGGATGGGGGAAACACCCTCATAGGTGTAGGGGGAGGAGGTATGGGTAAGAGGGTTTCCAGGTGGGAAACCAGGAAAGGGGATAACATTTGAAATGTAAATAAAGAAAATATCCAATAAAAGAAAAGGAAAAAAAAAAAGAAAGAAAAAAGCAGGTGTGTAATCAGGTCACCTAGATTTGAATCTCAGCTTCTCTGTTTCTTCTAATTTTGAGGCTGGGGATGAAATTACCTCCCTCAATATCTTATCTTGCTATCTTCTTTCCTTAGTTCTGTAGGGGTTGCTTTTCAGATCAGGTAAATGAAGATTTTGCATTTTGAAGAGCACCTGGCCTGTCATTACCACACATCAGATGGTCGTTATCCTTCTACACCTGACATCCGAGTCCTCAAAGTGTCTTGAGAGGGAGGAGTGCGATTTCCTCCGTTCTGTAGAAAATAAACTAGCTGGTTCATACAACATCTGGCTTGGCCTCGGTTTCCAGAGCTGGCCCCAGCTTTTCTCTTTTATGAGGTATCACAATATCAGAGGCATGCTACCCACTAAGCCTCCTCCACAGGGAAAGCGCAGGGAAAGTCCCATCTAGCAATTTACCTGGATCAAAATGAGTCTCTGGGTGCCACTCCTGATTGCTCTGGTAGTCAAATATAGAATACAGGGTGCCATTTGTAAGTTGCATCCTCTCTCAGGGTGGACACAGTATTGTTAGCCTGCATCCCATTCCAGATAGGAGATGCAGTGACCTAGTCTCAGTCTTCTTTACTTTTTTTTCTTCCTCTGGAACATCTCTGTCATGACAACAGAGTCACCAGCTATGTTGTCCAGGATGGCTGGCCTTGAGTTCACAGAAATCTTGCTGGCCCTGCCTCCCCAGTGTTGGGATTAAAGACTTGCAATACTATAACTAGTTCTTTTAATTGTAAAAAAAAAGAATTCAGAAAAGAGGAATGACTCAATTTAGTTTAATTTACACTGGAACGAGAGACAGTTCCTTTGGAAGCCCAACTATCCAATCTACATTGGTTTTGTTCTAGTAACATGCTCTCCTCTCCCTTGTGGTCACAATTCTAAATATTCTCTATTCCCTTTCTTATTTATTTCTTATTCCTTCCTCTATACAGAGAAGGTATGCTCAGGTAGATAGTTCAGGACTCCCAAGGACACTCCCACCTGTTAAAATTGTCACTGAACTCCCCAAGGGAAGACCACAGGCTGTCAATGAATGGACAGCCTTTCCCTTATCCATCTTAGGTAGCCAGGCCATGGAGCACAGACTGCCTTTGAGACTCTTCTTCGACCATGCAGTTAAGCCCAGGGTCACAAGGGCTGCAAAGACAATAGAAATAGTAGAAGGAGGATCCTTAAGTGAGTATCTAAGGGAGCCCACATGTGGGAGAGCATCCAGCACAGCTGCTCTGGTCTCAGAGGAGAGAGAAATAAACAGTGATATAGACAGAGTTCTGAAATCGGGAGCAGAATGTGATTGTCAGGGGCTTAGGGTAGAGTGATGGAAAAGATGTCATGGAAGGATCTAAAATTCAGTTATAATGAAGAATGAGTTCTAGAGCTCTCTAGAAGGTCATTGTAGTTGCTGATATATTGCATACTTGAAAATTCCAGATGAGAAGGTAAGGGTTCTTGTCACAGAACAACCAAGGCCATGCATATGTTAAGAAGCTTGATTTAACTGTTCTACAGTGTATACATAGTTCAAAATAACATGTTTTATAGCGCATATGTATAATATTTATTTGTCAATTAAAAATAAATAAAGGGGCAGGGATAATGGCTAAGTTGTTAAAAACGCCTGCTGCACAAGTAGGAAGACCTGAGATCAAATCCCCAGCACCAATGTAAAAACTGCATGTCTAGAGTGTCTGTATCCCTAGTTCTCTTTCTGGAAGATGGGAGGCACAGCAGAAAGATGTGTGCGTGAGAAAGAGAGAGAGAGAGAGAGAGAGACAGAGACAGAGACAGAGACAGAGACAGACAGAGATATCTTCAAACGAAGTAGAAGACAAAGTCTAATACCAAAGGTTGTCTGCCAACCTCCACATGTGTACTGTGGCATGCCCACACCCATATTCACATACACAAATGCTCTCTTATACACACACACACACACACACACACACACACAGGGAGAGAGAGACACACAGACACACACCATTCTCATATAAACAAGTAAATGAGTAAATACATTTGCCCTATAAATATTAATATTGAGACTGTACTATTGTGTTCCTTTTATTCCATCTTAGTCCTTTTCTTGTTTGAGAAGGAAGAGTAGGATCTGCAGCCTAGATCCCATGACCTCCCACCACACCACTTAATGAAGTCCAAGTCCACACATAATCACATGTAGCCTCGAAGCTTTATGTGGACTTGTGCCGGTGAGTTTTTGTCAACTTGACACAAGCTCAGATCATCTTGGGAGAGCAAATCTCAGTCAAGCAAATGCCTCCATGGGGTGGAAGTGTCCTGCAGGCAGGTCTTCAAAGCAGGGTTTTTTTTTTTTTTTTTTGTTACTAAGGATTGATGTGGGAGGGCCAAGCATTCTTTCAGTCTCTGCTTCAATTCTTGCCTTAAGCTCCTGCCCCAGCTTCCCTTGAAAACAGACTGAGATGCAGAGTGTAAACCAACAAGCTCTTTTTTCCCAAGCTGGTTTTGGTCAGTGTTTTATCAAGTATCAGTAGGTTCTTTTCACTTTATTATTCATTTGCTTCTGGTATTGGGGATTAAATTTAGGACCTTGCATATTCTAGGAAAGTGCTTTACTACTGAACTACATCCCAGCATATTTTGCCCTCTTTAAATGAGTAACAAAATCTCTAGTCAAAATGTAGACCCTGAACAGGGTTGTGGGTCAGACTCCCTGGGCAGTACAATTTTGCTTTACAGAAAATGACTTTAGGGGATTGTTTGGTAGCTCAGTTGGAGTTTTCATGCTGAGCTTGTACCAAGTTCTGGGTTTGATCTCTATCACAGTATATACTGAGTGAGTGCCTGCAGTGCCAGTACCCGAGAGCTGGAGGAAGGAAGAACCTCAGGGGTTCAAGTTTATCCTTAGCTACACTGGGAGTTTCAAGTCAGCATAAGAAACCTGTTTTCAGTAAACCAAACCAAACCAAACCCAACAACAACAACAACAATGACCTATTTTCATTGGTAAAACTGAATGTTTCCTTAGAGCTAGCTGGCTAGAGATTCTTTGCTGGCTTTCTGTTCTTCTGGCTTCCCGTCTTTGTGAGACTTGGTGGCCATGTCTACATTTCAGAAATGACCTTTTCAATTACTTTAGAGATTATTCAGAGAGTAAAGCACCAAGTACTGAAACTACAAGGCCTGGAAGGGCATTTGGATGCAGGATTTCATCACTACGTCTTCCTACTCTTAAGGAAGGGCCAGATCAGATCACATGACTTCTCACCAAACCGAGATGTCCATGTTAACATGTAATCACAATAATTGAAACAAAACCCAAAACTTCCCAACTTAAAGAACCAAAGCCAACAGTGGAGTCCTCTTTCCTTCTGGAATGAGATGCTCCAGTTGCTGTCATGCTGTCTCTCTGACTTGTCTCCTTGGAATTAAGGGAAGATGGGAATGAGTGTCAAGTGGTCTGGAGGTGAGGCCTTCTTATTCCAATCCTGCTGGGTGGAAGAACCCAGCTTTGCAGATGATCACCCAGCACAGGGCAGACAGGTAGACGTATCCATGGGTCTTAGTGTCCTTTCTGTTACTGTGCTAAACTGTCACTACCAAAGGCAACTTGGGGAGGAAAAGGTTTAATTGCCATATAGGTGTTCACCATCCGGGAAGACAAGGCAGGAGCTCGAGGCACAGACTGCAATTGAGGCTATAGAGAAAAGCTGCTTATTGAGTTTGCTCTTTTATGTACACAGCAGGATTTGTCTGTGATGGGACAATGCATATTGGCCTTAGCCCTTCCTCATCACTCATTAATAATGAAAAAATGACCCCACAGGCTTACCTGAGGGTCAGTCTGATGGAGGCAATTTAGCTTGTGTCAAGTAGACAAAAAGCCAGCCAGCATGGCAGCCAGCGAGAACAGAGTCAAGAGCCTCTTTCTTTTGTCACTTGCCTCTGTGGTGTGTGTGGCAGACTTTGTCTAGGAGTTGAAAAGCTTGAGTGGTTTTTCTTTGTTTGTTTTTGTTTTTGTTTTTGTTTCTGCTTGCCCAGTGGGAAGACATTCTGAATTACTCCTCTTTCCCATCCCCTCCTCTTCCTATGCGGAAGATCCACCTAAAAATTTTAATTATCGCTATCCTTGCCAAGCACTTTCTGGGAGCTGTGTGACTTACAGTCACTACAGGATAGCTTGAGCTAGAGGTTGCATTGACACTTGGAGCTATAACAATATATCAATGCCAGTCTCTGAAGGTGCTCACCTTGTGGGAGTGTCAGCTGGGTGGTGGCAGGTTTCTAGAGAAACCCAGCAAGTCTGGGTCACCTCATCCCTCCAGCTCCCCCCGCCCCAGTCACTGGATTGTACTGATTTGTCCCCAGATTAAATTTTGAACTATGTCTTTTTCTCTCTTCCCCCGCCACACCACACTGCTGAGCCCCCTTCTTGTTAGCACTGGGCCCCCATTCATCCTTCCTGGAGCCACCAGGGCAGCAAGAGACTGCAGGGGGCCTGCTGTATCTGTATTTGGAATGTTCTAGACTTTAGTAGAGTGACATGCTGTGTATTCTGTATTTTAAGTAGTGCTCCCAGCAGGGTTTGAGGTAACAGAAAATTGATCACAGTGGGTAGATAAAGGCAATCGCCTCACCCTTCAGATTGACGAATCTAAATTAGGCATAAGCTCTAGATTTAGGTTCAGATCCCGTCTGGTTTTCTTTACAAATGACTTAGGAATCAGCTTTTCTCATTTTGGATTTTTTTTTTTTAAATTCCTAATTGTGCACCTTTGGTTAAGCTTCAGCAGGCCTGTTTTGGATACTTGGCTTTAGGGAATTATAATTTATATTTGATTTATTTTTTTGTGGTACTGGGGGGTGGAGCCAGGGCCTTACATGCTACATAAGTGCTCTGTCCCCAGCTTGTACCCCACCTCCCTTCTTTCTCTTTCTTTTGAGACAGAATCTCACTAAGTTGCCCAAGCTGGCTTGGAACTCAGTCTGGTGCTCAGACAGACCTTGAATTTAAGACCTTCTTGCCTTGGCATCCAGAGTAGCTGGGGTCACAGGCCTGCTGCGTCACAGCCTTTGCCTGTCTTTGGAAATGCTCTGGTCCCCTGGCCTTGCAGAGAAAATTCTAATATGACTGACTTACCATCGGTCACAGCCTGTGTATCTTCTTCAGCCAGCATTTGTCTGTCTTCCTGTATCCCCTGAAGTACCAGTGGGTCCCCAAACATTTTCTGATGTTTCTTCCATTTATAAGTGAGACCATGTCATACTTGTCTTTCTGTGTCACTTTGTTTAGCATCATGACCTTCAGGACCATGCATGTGGCCACAGGTAGTATGACTCCTTTTTAAGAAAAGGCCATCTAGTGCTTCATTGAACTGACCCCCCCTCTATATCCATATATATATATATACATATATATATATATACACATATATATTCATATCCATTAAGTGTTAAGCACATTTCATAGAGGAATGGAAATAATAGAAATATTAGTGTACACTAAGCTGGGCGTAGTAAGGTGTAGATACAGTCATAAACTGGCTAGCATCTCCCATGTAGTGGCCCTTCCAACCTCCAATTCTATGAGCTAATCTATACCAATGTTTCTATCAGATCTTTGTTGCTTTAAGATGATCAGTACAGGGCTGGAGAGATGGCTCAGTGGATAAAGTACCCACAACACAAATGTGAGGACCTGAGTCGAGATGTTTAGCTGCCACATAGAAAGCCATGTTTGGTGGAACTTCGCTGGTGGGGTGGAGACTGGTTTCTACATGTGCACTCATGTACATGAGCACATAGTGCAGACATGTATATGACACATACCACAACATACAACACACACATATATAATCAAGGGGAGTATCTTAGTGGTTAAAAGAGCTTGCTGCTTTTTCAGAGGACATGAGTTCAATTCTCAGAGTGTGGTAGCTTACAAGCACCTGTAACTCCAGCTGCAGGGAATCCAATACCCTCCACAGATCTCCATAGAGACTGTACTCACATGCACATAGCCCCCTCCAAACACAATTCAAAATAAAATAAATCTTAAAAATAACACTCAATACGACACACCACCCTTACAGTAGATACCTAATTCCATTCTGTTTCTTTGAAAGTGGTCCGTTTATTCAGTGACTCTTTCACCTTACATTCACAGGGCCATAGCTGTGTGTGGGCATCACGCTGGGGCTGGAGTCAACATCGAGAAGATGGATGCACTTCAATCCCCCACACTTGGACCAACAGGAAAGCTTCTGTACGCTGGGGTGATAGATGTGCAGAGACTAGACAGAAATGCATGTGAGTTAGAAAAACGGGATCATCTTGCTGAGTCAGAACATCGACTTTTGGAATCCTTAGTTTCTGAGTCTCTTCGCGTGCTAGATGAAAAGCCCAATGACGTCACTTCGCCTTCTCTTCCCTGCTCTCCATCTTCCCCTCTTGATTGTGTCTCCATGGACTGTGTGGAATAACTCCTCTTGGCTGTTTACCCGCACACCGTTTAAGCTTCTAGTATTCTCTCGCAGCTTCTCGACAGCCCCCAGACGTGCTGCGCAGTGTTAGCTCTTTAATCTTTTCTAGTAAATTGAGTTTCCCAGCCTCTCATCATTTTTATTACTCTTCTCCGAACTTCCTTCAGCCTTTCGACATCTTTACGTATTGAGGTGCCCAGAATTTAATGTGATTTTCCAGGTGAGGTTTGAGAAAGGCTGTTAAAGGCGCCTCACCTCCGTGCTCTGCTGATGAAGCCTTTGGGACCACAGCCCGGAACTGCATTAGCCGAGCTGCTGCTGCCGTATCAGCTTTACTAACTTGTATCTCATATTCTTCTCACCGTCACGGTGCCAGCTCTTTCACAGCCTGAGTGTTTTGCTTCATAGAGAGTGATGGGCATAGCACTTTTTACAGTGAGCTTTCTTGATTTTTTTTTTTTTTGAGTCAGCCTTTAGCATCAAAACTGAGGAAGGAAAAAACTTTAAGGACAGATACTAACAGAAAGAAGCTATTCAGTTATTCAGCTTTTCCTCACTGTAATAAATATCCCAAGCCACTGATGTAAAGAGAAGAAAGGTTTGCTCTGGCTCACAGTTTAAGGTGTTTCTATCCATGAGTGGCTGGCTGGAAAGGAGGAGAAGAAAGAGGAAGAGGACAAATTGGAAACCTGATGCTCCACTATGTTCATAGCAGCCTTATCTATAATAGCCAGAAGCTGGAAAGAACCCAGATGTCCCTCAACAGAGGAATGGAACAGAAAGTGTTTACATTTACACAATGGAGTACTACTCAGCTATTAAAAACAATGAATTTATGAAATTCTTGGACAAATGGATGTATCTGGAGGATATCATCCTTAGTGAGATAACCCAATCACAAAAGAAGTGATTAGATATGCACTCACTGATAAGTGGATATTAGTCCAGAAACTTAGAATACCCAAAATACAATTTGCAAAACACAAGAAAATCAAGAAGAGGGAAGACCAATGGGTAGATATTTCATTCCTCCTTAGAATAGGGAACAAAATACCCATGAAAGGAGTTACAGAGACAAAGTCTGGAGCTAAGATGAAAGGATAGACTATCCAGAGACTACCCCATGTGGGGATTCATCCCATAATCAGCCACCAAACACAGACACTATTGCACATGTCAGCAAGATTTTGCTGAAGGGATCCTGGTATAGCTGTCTCATATGAGGCTATGCCTGGGCCTAGCAAACACAGAAGTGAATGCTCACAGTCATCTATTGGATAGAACAAAGGGCCCCCAATGGAGAAGCTAGAGAAAGCACACAAGGAGCTGAAGGGGTCTGCAACCCTATAGGTGGAACAACAATATGAACTAACCAATACCCCCAGAGCTCATGTCTCTAGCTGCATATGTAGCAGAAGATGGCCTAGTTGGCCATCACTGGGAAGAGAGGCCCCTTGGTATTGCAAACTTTATTTGCCCCAGTACAGGGTAATGCCAGGGTCAAGAAGTGGGAGTTGGTGAGTAGGGGATCAGGGTGGGGGAGGGTATAGGGAACTTTCTGGATAGCATTTGAAATGTATATAAAGAAAATATCTAATAAAAGAAAAGAATTAAAAAAAAAAAAAAAAGAACAAGAAGCTTGGCCAGCCAGAGACAGCATGCAAACACCTGAGGAGTTGAAAGGTCAGGTTTCCTGCTAATGAGCCTGCACCTGATGGACACTCATCAACTCTAGCAGCCAAATCACTCTGTGACACCTTGCTGCTTGCATCCTCTTTAAAAATCAGTGTTTAGACAGAGTAATTCAAATAGTTACCCTTGATGTTCATATGTCCGCCTTGATCAAATATCCACAGGGAATGCAGTGCAATGGGAGATTCAAATGGTAGACTACTTTGTGTAGACAGGGCCTCTTCTGAGAATTGATGTTAGTGCTTTGAAACCATCACTGTACTGAACCAACATTGCTGGGTCTCCTCGCCTTCTGCTCAGGGGTACTTTGTCCATTATTTTGTGTAGCAGCATGACAAAATGCAAAAGATGCCATTGAAATTGTACAGGGCCCAAACCCAGGCATGGGCACCTCTTAGTTTTGTAAATTATGCAAGTCTTTTGATCTATTTGATTCTAATTTTTATCCTTAAATGAGAGTTTCTGCCAGGGAGTTCTTATAATATGTAAATGAGTATACTCTCCCACAGTGCTTAAAATTTAAGGAGATTATCTAAAAATTCAATTAAAAATTTTATATTATTTATTTATTTTTTATGTGTGTGTAGCTGTGTGTCCCTCATGAGTTTATGCATACAACATGTGTGTAGGTACCTACAGAGAGACCTCCTGGACATGGAGCAGCAGGTGTCTGCTAGCTGCCTGATATGGATGTTGGAAACCGAACCCAGGTCCTTTGCAAAAACATTAAGTGCTCTCTACTGATGAAATACTTTCCTAGTCGCTTAAACTTAAAAAACCATATATGTATGTATGTATGTATGTATGTGTATAGGTGCACATGTCATGGCACATGTGTGGAGATCAGAGAATAACTTGTAGGAATCATTCTCTTCTTTCAGCATGTGGGTCCCTTGGATTAAACTCAGGTCAGCAGGCTTGGTAGGAATGTACCCACTGAGCTACCTCACTGACCTCAGGTTTGAGTTTTTACTTTAATGTACATCTGCCTCTTACTTTCCTTTGCAATTCTTATATTAACTAGTCTGATAAACAACTCATGTATCAGAAAACATTCTCAAGTTATTGGCTATGTTCTGAGAAGACTATATGCTAGCTACCATCACACTGTCTCTACCATTATCATTACTACCGGTGCTGTCACCATCACCTTCTCTACCACCGTTACCACCTTCACCACCATCACGATCACCATCACCATCAGCAGCAGAAGGACTTCCCAGGCACTCATTGTGCATCAGGTTCTATGTTGAAAATGTTGCAGACTCACTATTATTTATTCTTCACAATTATCCTAAAAAGTATGTGGAGGGAATCTTTCGTGTACTGCATGTAAGCATCACCTGTCAATAAAAGCTGATGACCTATTAGTTGGGGCAGGAAATCGGAGGTGGGAGTTTCAGCAGGGAGAGGAATTCTGGGGTAGAGTGAGGCACAGGAAGGGATTTCCCCCTCCAACAGTGAAGGAGATGGTAGCATGAACCTGAGGAGAGGTAACTAGTCATGTGGCAGGACTGAGAATAGAAGAAATGTGTTAACTAAGTGACAAGGTAGTGTGAACCAGCCAAAGCGCCAGGTCTAGTCGTTTATTCATAAATAATTGAGCCTCAGAGTATTTCAGGAACTGGTGCATGGGTGGAAAAGCCCACGGTTACAAAAGTAGGTGAGTTCTTAACTCTGGTGTTGAAAATGAGAATGCTGATGCTTAGGGAGGTTAAATACTGATCCAAGGTCATAGAGATATAAAAGGTAAAAAGAAACACAAGTCACAGTTCTGCTTATTATGATCTGCTGGGAAGCAAAAGTGCGGACAAACCCAGCAACCTTTATAAAACACAACACACTGAGCTGGAACTCCGCAGACATTGTGAACCAGGACTTGACGAAGGTCAGCGTGTGTGTGTGCACATGCGCATGCACAGACACACTTAGATTTCCTACATTTCTAAGGAATCTACACATTTCCAAGTTCCCATGGTCTGGTTGGTTTGATTCTGTGGACTTGACAGGAGCCAGGGTCATCTGAGAAGAGGGAACTTCAGTGGAGAAATATCTCCATCAGGTTGACCTGTAGACATTTTCTTGCTTGTTGGTTGGTTTGCTGTGAGTGGTGCCATGCCTGGGCAGGTGGTCATGGATTGTATAAGGAAGCAAACTGAAGGAGACACTGGAGCAAAAGGGCTCTAGTGTCAGGGTAATCTGTGGTCTGGCAGCAGCAGGAGCCAGGGGCCTTTTTAGGCAATGTGACTCTTTCCCAGTGTTTTGATCCCTTCACTTTTCAATACCCCTTTCTATGTGTTCTGCACAGATGTTCAAGACAGAAGACCTCATTGGTCTGGTTTTATTGTGCTGTTTTTACTCAATCAGAGCATTTGAGCCTGGTAACTTATCAGAAGCTAGCCAGCCTGGTGACTGTTGGCCTGGGTTAGGAGTCCACTCTTGTCTAGTCCTGCCAAAGGATCTGGCTATGTTGAACTTGATCACATATACAGAATGTATACAGTGCCCAGGGTGGGGGTAGGGGGTCATAAAAGTTTCCATTGCAGGGGACTCTGAGTGTAGTAGGGTGTGACAGGCATATGGCTAACAGTGGGGGAAGAAGAGGCAGTGGAATGACCTTGATGAGCTTGGGCTGAGGTAAGCTTCTATTAGCAGATTCAAAGAAGGGGAATGGTGAGAATGAAGGATCGCTATATATCTAATCTGTCCATCCATCCACCTATCCACCCATCCATCCATCCATTCATCCATCCACCCACCCATCTAACTACTCATCTACCCATCCATCCCCTGCCCTTCTATCCACCTATCTATCATCCATCCACATATCCAGCCATGCACCCATCCATCCACCCATTCATTGATCCATCCATCCACCCGTCTACCCATCCATCCATCCACCTACCCATCACCCAGCCATCAGTCTATCATCCATCCACCCATCTACCCATCCACCCATGCATCTATCCATCCATCTATCCACCCATCCATCCACCTATCCACTCACCCATTTATCCATCCATCCCCCACCCATCTACCCATCCATCTATCCATCCAGTCACCCATCCATCCATCTATCCACCCATCTATCCATCCATCCATCCACCCACACATCATCCAGCCATCAGTCTATCTATCCTTCCATCTATCTTAATCTCAGATCAAAGATCTTCCAAGTAAGGAAGTAATGTTTTACCAAAAGCACTGGGAGTTTAGAAGAGAGCAATTAGGAATTTTGGAATATAACAACCATGTAAGAAACAATGCAAAATAGCCATGTGAGAAGAATTGGTATGGTGTGGGGTGAATCAGTTTGGCAGAGATAAGGCTGAAGTAAGAGATTCTGTGTCAGCTATCTTTCTGTCTCTATGACAAAATATCTGAGGTGATCAGCTTATAGGAGGGAAAGACTGATTTTGGGTTAGGTTTCAGGGATTCAGGCCATGGTGAATTGGCCTACCATTTTTGTGGTGAGGCAAGACACTATAGCAAGAGGTCTTGGTGGAGCAAAGTTACTTACCTAAGGTAGCCAGGAATCAAAGAGACAGAAGAGCTGTGCCCTAAAGTTCCCTCAAGGAGACACAGCCAGTAACCACACTTACTCTCACTAGGTCTGCTAAGACTCAGCACATGTCCTCTGGGCAATACCTGTCACATGGCAGGGACACCTGTCTAAGCCATGGAAGGTTTCTATCAGGAATTCATTACATTCCTCTGGGTGTATGACCAGGAAACAGGAAAACAAGGCGCCTTTCACCTTAGCTTCTTATCCTTAGGTGCCTTTAAAGATTTTAGCCCTTTCCCAGACTTAGGCAATTAATAGGCTCACATGACATTCTGTTTATTAGATACTCACATGGTCCAGTTTGAACAATAACAAAAGACCCATTTGAATGAACTCAAGGCTGTGAATGAGTCACAAGTTGTTTTAAAAATAGTTAATTTGTTCATTGAATTCACCTGCTTGCTAAATGTCCCAACTAAATTCCCTAGGTCTAGCAATCATGCTTCTGGCTATGTTTGTTACCTTTTCTTTCTAAGAATTGCACCCTCCATTGTTGCAGAAACTACTTCAATTTCCTTTTCAAGACAGAATCTGGGTACATGGTCCCAGCCAGGCTGGAGTTCACTATGTTGTCCAGGCTGCTCTGATATTTGTGATCTGTCTTAGATTTTCAGGTGATGGTATTTTACATGTGTGCACAATTACTTTATTCTTTAATTTGGATGTGCTCTTACGTGCTGCTTCCTGACCACCATCAAGTTAATTACCCAATATTCCTTGGTCTTTACAGAAACCATGTTGTGTTGAGCCTCTAAGAGTGGCTCGTTATCTTTTCTTCATGAAAACATTTAAGAGTCTTTTTAAGCTTCCTTAAGCCTTTTAAAGCTTTGCTAAGTGACTAGCAAACCATGAACAGTGGTATAGAGAGCTCAAGAGGAACAGGTGTTGGGAGCCAACTCTTAGCAGAAAGTGGCTATCATCTCTGCAGCCATCTCAGGCTATTTACTTACAGGTTGGTACTTTTCCACCCTGACGAGAGACTTGTTTTCCTAGCATGATGTTTTTGCAAGCAGCCCACCAAAGTTGAACATACTCTGATAACAACCCGTTTTTCTCAAACACATCCTGGACTTGTGCTTAAGTGTCTCCAGCTGCACTCCCCAGCTTGTGCTTATATACCCATAGTTGCCTTTCAATAAATGAGACTTGATTAGACAAACTGTCTTGTCTCCATTCTTTGAGTCTCTTGCCCCTCCATTCCCACTCTCTCCCTTGTAGACTCTGTTGACAGACCCGTGGACCGGGTCAAACAGGAATTATTCAGTTTTCTACTGGATTTTCAGCACAATACCATATTCCATAAAAATCCAGGATGCCAGTTATTGGAAGATAATTTACTGTGCTATGGAATAAAATGAAGATGAAACATCCAGCTAGTTAGCTAAGACACACAGAAATGTTTGCAGGATACTTGCTCATTTAGAGTGGAAATGTGGAAAATAGGGGCTGGAGAGATGGCTCAGCAGTTAAGAATACTTTCTGCTTTTGAAGAAGACCTGCAAAAGACCTGCATCCATTTTCCAGTGCTCACTTGGTAATTCACAACCATCTATAACTCCAGTTCTGTGGGATTTGATACCCACCCTCACACCCCCACCCCCTGCCACCCTTGACTTCTACAGGCATCACACATGCAGATAGTGGCAGACAGTACATTTCTACATGCAGGCAAAACACTCATACACATAAAAATATAAAATAAAAAACCTAAACAATTTAAATATGGAAACTAGTATGCTTTTGAGTTGATGGATTATAACTGATTTTGAGAATCTTTGAATGAGTTTTAAAACAGGAAATAAAGTACGGGACAACCTCAGTTTGGGCCACAGCGCTCTCTAATGCTGACTTGAATAAGACCTAAGTCTGTTGCTAATCGATCCCTACCCCTAACCAACTCCTACCCTCTCCACTACTGCCCTATCTGAGCGGCCACTGAGCTCTTTTAATATTACAGTAGAAGCTGCTTGTGCATCGGAAGAGCTGCTTACTCAGCTGCCTCTGCATGTCCCAGAGCTGTTATTCTCACCTGCCCTGGCTCTTGTAACTTCCCCATGTTTTGTGTCCTTGCCAGGCCCCGCCTTCTTCTAGCTTTTCACAATAAAGTTATATAACTTTATAAAGTTAATATCTAATTGCATCATTTTTCTTTGGTCATTCCCTTATGCTCCCTGGTATGTATTATTGTGATGATTAAATTTTACTGTCATTGTGATTAGTATGAAAAGTACTTAGGGCATTGTGGAGACACTACTTTGGGTAAGTCTATAAAAACTTTCCCAGGGGGGATTAACTAAGAAGATAAGCCCTACCCTTAAAGTGGGTGGCACACTCCCATAGGTCAAGTCCCAACTAACTGAAAAGGGAGAGATGAGAGTGTCAGGTGAGCTCCAGCATCCTGTCTGTCTGTTCATTCACCAAGGTGTGAGTAGGCAGCCTCTCACCATTGTGGAGAGGAGCTGAGCCCAGCACCAAGCCTTCCCCCATGCTCTTGGCTCTTCTGAATTGTGACACCATGTAAGCCTTTTATAAGACCTTCCTTCCTGAAGTTGCTTCTTGTCATACTGGCCACAGTGAGGAGAAAAACTAAAGAATACAGCTATGTTTTTCCTTTGCTTGACAAATACCCTGTTCTTATGTCACCTCCTCTATGACATTCTCTGTGACACCAGAGGCAGACTTGTGTGGCTGTGTTATTTTGTTCCATAAATCCTCACTGTGGACATAACTCTCCATGGGTCATGGCAGGTGGAGATGAATCCTAGGGTCAGCATGGAAATAGATGAGGTTGAAATGGTCTAGTTCTTGGTCTGACAGGTAGAATCTTGCTGATTGGGAACCAAAATTTATGTTCACTACGAGCCTCAGGTGTGAGCAGATGTTCCTACGGTTCTAACATCTGGAACTGGAAGGTTGGAATAAAAACAAGTGCCTGGCTGGAAGAGCGATGTCATAGATGCCCTCAGTTTGTTCTTTCTGGATGCTTCCTAGGATTCTCTTCATGTCTGGGTTGATTCAGGGGTTGTCAAAAATCTAGCTGATGGGCTGAATCTGTGGTTATGTGTTTTTGCAAATAAAGTTTTATTAGAACACAGCCATGCTCATTAGCTTACTTTTTTCTTTCTCACTGCTGCTTTTGATGTGGGGCAGGACGGCAGAGACTGAATGGCCTGCAAAGCCGAAGTGCACTTACTATCTAGACCTTTGTGGAAAAGGTTTGCTGAGCCCAGACCTAAGCATTAGAAGGATGCTTAAACAGTCACATTTCACCTACATCAAAACAAGAAGTAATATTGAATAATATTTTGTTTTAAAAAGGTAGCATTAAAAAGAGAAAAGAAAAATAGAAAAATAAGCCCAAGGTTCAAGTCAAGGTCTTTGTCTGAATTTGCTTTTTGAAGGTGCGTGGAAGAATGCTCTCTGTGTCTGTGGTGACAGTGGGGTCAGTGGTTGAGATCAGAGGCTTCTAGAAGAGAGAGGGAAATTGGCCTTGGATGCTTCAGAGGAGGCTTGTTTTTTAACCTCTGGAAACCAACGCTTCCCCCTTCTTCCCTTTCTATTCAGCCAGGAGGCTGCATAATCCTCCCTCCTTCCTGCATGTCCATTATCACCCTCAGCACTGACCTGGGTTTAGAATGTTCTAGATGTACAGCGGGGAGCCAGAGGTCATGTGAGAAACCTCTGTGTACAGAGATGGAGTAGACATCCAGCCCAAACTGCTTAAGAGCCACAGGGTCTAGGGGAACATATGTCACTTGGGCAGACACTCAGAAGTGATAATCTGGCAGGCTCAATCTGAGTAGTCTGGGGCCCGGATATGGTCCATCTTCTCTCTCAGTGCCTTTCACTACCATTTCTATTCAGATGTCATCCCAGAGGTCATAGATAAGGAGAAGTAATGGAGGTTTTCAGGTAAGCAGCTCTTGGGTACCAAGACCAGCCCTTGGATAATCTCAGAGCATGGCTTGCACTCAACAGGACCATATAGCACGCAATCCTGGACTCTTAGCCAAGATACTTTTCATGTCATCCAGATAAGATTTCAAAAGAAAAATCTGGGAAGAGGCATGGATTTTAGAGTACAGCAGAGGTACATCCAAGTCAAGAGTTGTGAGCTGTGTGAATGATGACTACACAGCCAAACAAACCCATCGGCCAAGTGGGTAACGCCAAGGCTGTTCTTGTTAGGAGTAGCCTGGGCAAAAGTGAGGCAGGGGAAAGCCATGGGCAAGTTGTAGAGGGTTGATGACTGCTTGATTCCTAGGATCTGAGAATGACATGGGTTGAAGCAATGACAGGGAGGAAGGAGCTAGTACATCAAACCCTAGCCCACAGATCTACTCGAATCCTGCACACAGTGTCTCCAACCTATCCCAAGACCCAAAAGGACATCCTCTGTGTACAAGCCTCAGCCACTTTATTTTCTACAGGTGATTTTTCTCACTTCAATTAAGCAAATGCCATCATATATAACCATAGTGCTTGAGAGGCACAACGTTGATGATGTGGGGACATAGGATGCTGTATGTGCATATGAACCTGTGTTGATAGAGATCATACAAGTATCTGCGGGAACAGACAATATGATTGGGGAGGAGAGTAAGGAAGGAGAGAGAGAGGGAAGGGTAGGAGGTAGGGAGAGGAGTGATCTTCTATACTATTAATGGGGATAGAGGAAGATTTCCTAAAACTGGAATGTAGAATTTTACACCATAGGTCTTGGAAGAGAGGAATATGATTTCAGTGTGAGAATATACCCAGATTTAGCATGAGAACACACACACACACACACACACACACACACACACACACACACACACACAGAGAGAGAGAGAGAGAGAGAGAGAGAGAGAGAGAGAGAGAGAGAGAGAGAAGCAGAGCGAGCTTGGAGGACAACATTTAGCTCGAGTAACGGATAAGACGTGGTTAGGATCCGGAAACAGATAGATTCTATGGGGTTGATTAGTGTGGTTAAGGTTTAGCTAAGTGGTAGAAAACTCAAAGCAACTAGGACTTAAGATAGAAATTTTCCAAGCCTGATAGGCCAAGGGCTGGAAGGGAATTGTCTGGGATCCAGGTTCCTTCGACTTTGTTATTCCAGGGCAGGCCTTCAGTTGATGGTCCAAGACTGTAAAGCTCCATCACGATGTCGAATTTTAACCATCAACTTGACTGCACCAAGAGATTCTGAAGAGCTGATAAAACTATTTCTAGGTGGGTCTGTGAGGGTGCCTCTGAATGGGATTAGGATTTGATCAGTGGACTGATACAAACCTAGTCTCAGGAAAGTGTGTACGTATCATCCAGTCTGTTGAGGGTCCGGACAGAATGAAGAGGCAGAGGGAGGAAGAATTCCCTTCCTCTTTTTGAATCAAGACATTTATCTTTACATGATTTCCTGGACTTGGGGTGGGATTCATACCATTGGCTTTCTTGTTTTTCCTGCCCTTCGGACTTGAACCAAATTACATCAACAAATTTTCTGGTCTCCAGCTTGCAGAGAGCATGTTGTGGAACTTTTTTGACTTCCATAATTATATGAGCCAGTTCTCATAATGAACCATGTCTATCTACATATGAATTCTTTGTTTCTGTTCCTTCTGGAGAACCCTGACCAATGCAGCTGCAGTCTAGTCATTAAGGTGGAGAAGGGACAAAAAACGACAAGAGCACAGTGTCTCATGCTTATAATCCCAGCACTTGGACAGCAAAGGTGGGGGGAATTTTCTGCAAGTTTGAGGCAAACCTAAGCTACACTGTATATTCTATCTGTCTCAAAAAACATTCCAATAGGGGGAAAAATGGACAAAAATAGAGGAAATAAAGGGTGTATATGACATGCCTCTCAGGGAAGATTTGTGGAAGTTCTCACATAAAAATTCTCACAATCAACTGAACTGAGTAGAAGGTAGACACCCAGGCATACTTAGCTTCAAGAGACACAGGGAATGAACTTTGTCTTTAAATGTCCATGTTTTCAGCAAATCATTGGAGATTCTATTACCACAGAAGGAAAGAGTATATAGAATATGCTTGGGAATAGTGGGCAAAGCCCATATCCGATTACAATGACCTTAGATGCCAGTTTCAGAAGGAGATACACTCAACTTTTGGACTTATAGAAAGCTTTGAAGATTCTGAGTAAGGGACTTATGAGGAAAGAAATATTTTTCAGAAGATTAATTGGTCCGTAGTAGAATTACCATTGGGAGAAAGATTGGGATAGCACAGGACTACTGTAACAAAGAGGTGGAACAGCTTAGAGGAGACAGAACAGGGGCTCTAGAGTCAGGACACATTGCAATGGCACGTAGCAGAGCTGTTAGGTTGAGAGCAAACCCAGAAAGGATGCAGAGCTTTTACACCCAGGTGCGTGGTGAATATGACTGGTCATATTTAATAACAGACCCCATTACAAAGAATAAAGATTAAGCTGGGCTTGAAGGTATTAGCTTTGAAGCTCCAGAAAGACTTTTATAGATTATACAGTGGTAGTTAAAGTTGTGAATCCAGAAAGAAAAGCTAGTTAGTTGCCCATGGGCCACATTTGGCTATTAGGTATCTTTAGCATGGGGTGGACTTGGACAATGTCTGATTAAAATATTCATACTATATAGGTTTTATATCTTTGACATCTGTGGGTTGAATGTGAAATGTTTCCAAGAGGCTCAGCTTAGTCCCCAGCTGGTAGTGCTGTTTGGGAAGGCTCTGGAACCTTTGGAAGGAGGAGCCTGGATGGAGAAAGCTAGGGAAGACTTTCGGGGCATATAGCCCCACCCACTTCCTGTTCTGTCTCTGCTTCTGTACTGCCAAGGCAAGGTGACAACTGCTTCATGCTCTTGCTACCACACCTTCCCCACCATGATGGTGTGATGTCTCCCCAGAACAGAGGTTCTCAACCTGTGGATCATGACCCCTTTCAGGGGGTGTCATATGACCCTTTCACAGGGTTGCATCTCAGATATCCTGCATACCGGATATTTACATTATGATTCATAACAGTAGCAAAATGACAGTTATGAAGAAGCAGTGAAAGTAATCTTACGGTTGGGCCTCACCTCAACCTGAGGAATAGTATTAAAGCATTGAAGCATTAAGAAGGCTGAGCACCACTACTCTAGGGGTAAGCACAAATAAACCCTTTCTCCTTTAAGTTGCTTTGTCAGGATATTTTAATTACACTAAGAGAAGTGAAATTAACACAATAATCAAGAGCTCTCATCTGCACCAATGAGTGCTTTCAGTGACAATGGGTACATAGATAAGCCAATACAGAGCTTATTTGCTGAACGAAATTTCATCTCAATTACATTCTCTATATGACCCTGCTTGGGTTCAGGATGACAGCCATTCCTTCATCCTTTGGTTCACAGGGCTTTGTTTAGCCTTGGCCACATCATGACAAATTTCCAAATTCTATTGGGCATCCGAAGAGCGCACATCTCAAAGGCCACTCAACACATTAGCTTATGAATGTTGAAAGTGTCACCACCTTATCAAGACAGGGTTGTTTTGATGTTTGTGGAGAGCCTCTCTGTCAGGCCCAGATGAGAAAGAAACTGTGTAAAGGATTGTCAGAAATTTGTACTTTCAGTTCTTTTGTGAAATATGAAATTTAGGAATCATTGGACTCATAATCTTATATGGATAATACCAGTGTGGAGTTGTGAGCAATGTCCCCACCACTTCTCCCTGGTTTAGCCCAGTCTAGCTATTGCATTGCCTGCTTCTCATTTTAGGAACGGAAATGGCGTTAGGACCTTAGATACGGACTTGGGAACCATTGGTTCAAGAATGGAGAATTGACGACAAGGAAATGAATGAGACTTTTTAGTGGGGTTGGGGAGATAATTTAAGGAAGAGAAGAAGAGGTGTAAGAATGTTGGCAGGTGACACAGTTCTTTCTCAGAACTGCACACTGTATATATAATGTAGACTTGGAGGAAGACCTATAGCAGGATTGTACCATAGAAGCAAGTGAATAAACAGAAAAAAAAAAAAAAAAGGTTTCAAGTATGTAAAGCAGCCAGTGGGAAGTTACTGCAAAAAGGAGGGAAAGAAATCCTGGCTAAAGGCCACTAACTTTTGAAGCAAGGAAGTCTTAATGGCGTTTCAGTAGAGCTGTGCTGGCAGAGGTCAAGTGGAAACTCTGCCTTGATGTTTCCAGAAACCTGAGTTCATCTGGATGAAGACACTGGGACATAGCTAACCCCTGGGCTAGCCTGTGGCAGGCCTTGCTATAAGCTCCCCTCTCTGCACAGAAGAGAGAAGCCTGTTTGCCAGGGAGAAGTGCCTCCTGATTCCCTGTGAAATGCTTGAATTATTGTCTTTTTACAGCTGGAGATGCTGACTCTTACAGAGGTTGGGGATTCACTCAGGGTCATGCAGTAGCCACACGGAGGAGGTAGCCTCTGCCATTTGTTCTTCTCACACACCAGCTGGCTCAACACCCTCGTCTAGAGACAAGGCTCCTCTTTGCTCCCCATCACTTCAGATCTCGGCATAGCTGTGTACAAATCACACCTTCAGTCAGCAAATTCCTTTCTCATCACTTTTTTTTTTAAGCCCTCTTCTACTTGACAGCCTCATCTTGTTCTCAGTGTGCTCCGGCTCAGTGAAAAGACACTAAGGTTTTAAGGCAAAAATAACTTGCTGTGACTCTGTGTTACTCAACATGAAAGGTCTTTGCTTTGTCTATCACAGTAACATCTTCCCAAGCTCATTTTTATTTTTGGAAATGTGTGCCACGAACGCAATTCACATTATTGCCGTGAAAAAAGAGACTGTTTTGTGGGAATGGGATCAATTAGCAGCTTGGATTAATTTCAATCTGATCCTTGAACACAGGTCAGATGTTCAACTGAGGGAAGACAAAGGGAGATGCATAACCTCTACTCCCAGCATGCTTAGCTCAGTCCATATAGGAATAAATGGTGCTCCCAATAGTGAACCGTCAGGATGGCTCACCCCAGCCCCCATCTGCCCTGCGTCCTACCAGGCTTTGGGGAGAAATGAATATTCTCAGATCCCCCATTTATATCCATTACTCTTGTCCTTTTGGAGACACATCAGCACTGGTCATCAAAATAACTAATGTGGCTTGGGCACTCACAATATTCTAGGTACCAAGTTAAGTACTTTGTTGTGCACTTTCTTGATGTCTTTTCATAGCAGGTCTTCTTGGGACCAAGCGTTAGTCTGTTTTGTGTTGTATCAGAACGCCCAAGGCTGGGTACTTTATAACAAAAGATGTTCATATGGATCATAGTTCTGGGGATTTAAGGATGTGACAGCTATGTCTATGAGCTCCAGTAAGGATTTCAGGGCAGATGACATCACAGCGCTGTGAGGGTGGGCAGAAGAGACATCAGGTGTTTTTGTTTTTTTTTTTTTTTTGTTTATTTTTTTTTTATTTTTATTTTTTTACAGCAGCCTGCTGGCTTGTGACTTAACTCACTTCTTGGTGTGGCAGGGACCACTTTCTACAAGGTCCCAACTATTAAAACTTTAATGGCCTCACCACCACCATACTGGAGACCAAGCTTTCGCTTTGGGGGACACAAACTACATCTGAACCACAGCAGATTCTTATCCTCCCTGTCTCTCAGATGTGGCTGGCACCATTGGGGGGATTTTCCCCAATGTCACATAGCCTCTAAGAGATTCAAGCTGTGGTCATTATTTCTCATGCCACACACTGTATCCTCTGTGGAATCCACTGCTCAGTGAAGAGCCAGAATCAGCTGGTATAATTATCCTTCCAAGGTAACACACTGCTCTCTGCCTGAGTCATGTGACCCAAGAACTGGTCAGGTAGCCTGGCTTGCTCTTTTCTGGGGAGGGTCCCCTTCCTTTCCATTTCCAAAACATCTCAGATCATACCTGGATACTTATTTCTGACCCCCAGAACAAGGATCCATATAAGGCAAGGTCATCCTTTGAGTTCTATCTTGTTTGTTTTAAAGTTTTGCCAAGGAGTAACCCCATCCCCCCAAAACTTCTTCCCTTCTGTGTTTTAGTGATTTTGCCATAGAAAAGAACAAAATGACACACAAAACACTCACAAACCGAGAGCACCTTGAAAGAACCCCCAGCACGCGCGTGCGTAGCAGTCTCCTTCATCTTTTTTAATTCTAGGGATGCTTTGTCAGGTTGGATGGGGCCCAGCTTGCCTCTAACTCCTAAATGCAGATGGCTTCCCCTTTGGGAGGTAGCAGTGTTCACTAATGGACCCCTCGTGTTAACAGGAAACATAAGGTGGGGATGGGCCGGTATTTTAACAAGGTATTTATCACAGTGATTGTGCCCAGGGGTTTCTCATAGCGATTGCTTCATCAATTTTCGTCATCTTTCTTCCTCTGATTTCTGTGGTTCCCCGAAAGGGCATTGTTCAGCAGTACATTAATGTGAATGCTAAATATAGCTGGAAAGAGCCCAGTCCCGATGCTCCACTGCCCACTGGCAGGCAGGCATCTGCCAGTCAGTAACCTACTTTTATTCCAGTCTTTCTTGCTAGAATATATCATGCCATTGCTGCTATTTATATCCGGAAACCATTCTGAAAGTTGTTAGCGATCCTTCCTGGGGCAGCCAGCGCCCTGCCCTCCTCAAAGTCGCTGGAGTGTAAAACCATGGCGGGCATTCTTCCCCTCGGCTCCTGGCCGCACTAGGTGACCTTGAGCCTCACCATCCTTCCTTTGAAAACAAAACACCAACTTGGAATTTTAATTAAAAGGCAGCGAATGGGCGATCAAGCTCCGTGCCTTGGCTGAACTGCCGTTGACTGCAGTGTGGATTTGAGGTCAGCATTGTGAAGCCTGTAAGAGTAACTTATCGGGGAAATCACATCAGCAGAGTTCAGTTCTGGACTTCACTTGGAGCCAAAGGCTCAGATGAGGGACCTTTTAATTTAATTTAATTTATTTTGGTCGCATAAAACGGGCTCAGTCAGAAGCACAGGAGATTCTATTAGGGAAACCCCCTCTGTCATCCCAAAATGAAGGAGCGTGAGCGAGCCATACAGAGAATACCCCTTTTCGTCCAGCCATGTGGAACTTATTGGTTTAATGTCACAACATGAGTCGCCCAGTGGTGATGACATACGGAATGGCTCTTTGGTTCAGGGTGGCTTTTGGAGCACTAGCGGTTCTGCTTTAGAACTGGCCCATAAAATGAATTAAGTCTGCTTTAAGTGGGTTGTTTTGCATTGAAAAAGTTATTTAAAGCCTTTTAAAAATAGCATTATCGGGTTTACGTTACTTTGTGAGGAGGCTCACACTCTGTTTATTGCAGAGACCTCCTGATTTCAACATTAAAAAACTCTTCATAAAGGGACTCCCCTCTCCAGATCTTCAGACACTGACCACCTTGCATGGCTCTGGTGACAAGCCACTGGAAGTCCATTCTTCCCATGGTCTGTCAGCAACAGTTTTCTCGATGGCGGATTGGTTGGTGGTTAAAAAGAGCCAGTCCCTACAAGGTACTATTATCTTGGGAATGTGAACCTATGTTTTGAGTCTTATCGAAGACATTGATGACTATAGAAGTCCTATGGAATAAAAGTATCTAGGATCTTGGTGATTGAGAGGACTCACGGAACTCCATCACCTTCTGCTTCTTTCACCAGGACACAGGGAAGGTCGCATGTCAGGCACTCTGTGGGCCTCCTCCATTGGTCCAGAGTAGGTGTTATCACCTCTGTCTTACAAAGTGTCAGATCCCACACCTGAGGCACACTACCATGCACCAGAAGATGTAGACTTGTCTTGGGCCATGCCTTCTCGTCTTGACTTAATTTCCTTTGGAACTCTTGTCTCATTCACTGTTAGTAACAGAGGACTGAGTTCCCATTCATCCCTCAAGCCTATATGGCTGGATGTGATGAGACAGGATGCTACGATTCCTCTGTTGTTGACAGCATCATGTTCCCAATAACCTGTGGTTTAACACATTTGCCAGACTCCATTGCAGAGTATGTGGGTGTTTGATAGCCTCTATGGTGGGTCCCAGAGATGGAGAGGGTGGGGAAAGGACTTCTGAAATGTATTCCAGTTCTTAAGCAAGTGGGTGATATGATTCTTCTGCAGGAGAGGCCTGGCTAGGAAGATTTGTTGATTGCTGTGGTATCTGATGTCTCATCAGAATTGACTGGAAACTATTCAGGGTTTAATAATGGTTTCAAAAGTTCCCAAAAGTGCCCACACTGAAAATTCCCTATCTACAATTAGAAGTGGGAATGTGTGTGCGAGTAGAGGTCTGAGATGTTTTGGCTTTCTCGTGTTGCCCAGTTCCCTGCTGATGGGTACCTGTTTGTGACTTGATTCTCCAGGTAGGTTTGTCCTCTTCATGCTATGCATTTGTGCGATGGTGTGTGCTCCCCACAGGCCTACTCTCCTGCAGTGTGGCTGATGAGGGGCTAAGATTCTGATCTGCAGATCCATGCCCCTGTCAGCATTGAGAATCAGCATCTGAAATTCCCTGGCTGGGTGACACATGCCATTCCAAAGAAAATTGGGGAGGTCGAGGACAGCTTCAAGGGCACTTGAAATTCAGCAGGTTCTATGATGGGCTTCAGGGAGACTTGCCAGGCAGAGATGTGGGGAGGACCCTTGCAGCTGAGGCCACTCTGGAGCAAGATTGGGGCAGGGTGACAAGCAGAGCCAGGTGCTGGAGGGAACAGCTGCAGCTGTGCCGTGGAGAGTGGTATTTATATGTGTACCATGTGGAAAGCATTGTGGCTGGACCCTGGGGTTTGTCAGCCACATCTCCCTCCTTCTCACACACCATGCAGGCAACACCTCAGAATGCAAGGGCAGTGATGCACATGTGGACATCTGTTGCTTTGATATTGCTTCAGAATCTGTGAACCTCCGTGTTCCTCTGAAAGCTCACTCCACCCTGTGCAGTCCCCAGGAGCTCTGCCACAAACACTCAGGTTTCAGCCATCTCAGCTAGCCGTCAGTCTCCAGCTCCAGGGCTTTGTAGTGCCCCTCCAAATCAGCACCCTTATTCTCTTGAAACTTCTTTTGTCTCTTCCTGTGTCCACTTTGATTTGCGCTCCTCCCTCTAAGAGTTTTCCACAGTGGAAGTCACTGCCTTGGACATAAGGTCTTGCCCTCTGGCTTGAGGGTTGTGAGGAATATGGATACTGGTTTGGTTTGGCCCTGATTATTCTGTTTTTTTTTCCCTCATTACATTAAAAACAAAAGTGCGTGTGTGTGTTTTGCTGTCTGCATGTGTGTATGTGCATATGCACATGTGCACATGTGGAGACCAGAGGTCTAGACTGAGTGTCTTCTAGCTCTCTCTACCTTATGGTTTGAAACAGAGATGCTTACTAAATCTGGAGCTTGCCATTTTGGTTAGACTGGCTGGCCAGCAAGATGCTTGCATCTACCACTCTCTGTGCCCAGCACTGGGTACAGATGCAGACATCTGGCTTGGGTTCAGGTCTCCTTATTTGCACAGCAACTTCTTTACAACTTAGCCAACTCTCCAGGGCCCTGTCAACGTGTCTCTAATCAGGCCTTAACTCTCACCTTGTCCCTAGCCTGTCCACAGCTCTGAAGTTCACCAGTGGCCAATATCCTTGCTGCTATACCTGAGGTCTATCTCTGCCTGTCTCATTCACAGGCCAGCTCCTGGCTAGTTTTTGGGTTTCCGTTCCAGCATCCTGTCTGTCTCTTTCTAGATGAGTTGCTTGCCTTTCCCCAGAGCTCCTCCCTAGTATTGTGATGCCTTAGTATACCTTAGTATAGTATGCCTTAGGGTACCATCGCCTTGTACATGTCACACTGTGTAATGCTACCACTGTGTGCCCTGTGCATTCTGCATGTGGATGACCACACAGGAAGTGCACGCGAGCACACACACACACACACACACACACACACACACACACACACATGTACACACCACAGTTCTCAGTGGACTGATGATAATTTGTCCTGTGCACATTTGCAGGGATCATGACTGACTTGATCCATACTTGGTCTCAACAGCACTGTCTGGGGATCAAGCGATGATGCAAGGCAGGAACATGCACCAGGTGCAATGGGTGCAGTGGGTGCCTATATCTGGTGCCAGCAAAGAATGCCCACAGCACCCATGCCCTCCTCCCAATTCCTAGGGCCAAATATACACACACACACTGGCTGGCTGCACACATGCACACACGCGCGCGCGCGCGCACACACACACACACACACACACACACTGTAGAATTCCTTTGTAAGTCTCTAAGGGGAACAGAACACACATGCTTAGTCTGTGCATGCACTGCCTAGGCTGTACCCTGGGCACCGAGTCCCTGATGACTGACTCTGCATCTGATTAAGCTTGGCATGGAGTGTGCAGGTCCGGCTGCAGCACATAGGTCTGTGGACAGCCTTGTTTCTATCAGGGAGTGTTATTTTGAGCAGTCATCAAGAGGGAAATAAACATCTGGGCTGTTGTGTAACCCAGCTTTCCCCTCACCCCCACTGAAAGTGGGTCACTGCCGTGTGGGTGGAGAGTAGCTCAGGTGACGTGGGAGAAACTCAGGATTTCAGCCCCCCTAGCAGGGCTCTGATCCCAGATGCCACACAGGTCTTTGGGAGGCCTTGGCCCTTTGTCTGACAGTCAGTTTTGATTTTTATGATTGATGACGCAGTGAGTCAACAGAGTAATAACACAGCCGAGCGGGTGGACATGGGGCCGAGGGGGCCGTCTCTCCTTTCATTCTGTATAAATTGCACAAATGCCTGACCCGTGCGATTTTAAACAAGCAGGAAACAAGCCCCTGGCCCCTGGCTGTTGCTTCAGATCTCGACAGTCGTTTTCCTTTGCCACCCAGCCTTTTCTTTTCCACCCAATGTCTATGGTGATTGGATTCTGTTGATCTGAGCAGAGGGAGGAGAAACTAGAAGACCAAGGATGGGATGCTAACCTTTTCAATCTTGAGGATTATACTCAGAGCCTTTGAGTTGGGCAGTTACTCTAGCCATTTTATTTTATTTTATTTTATTTTATTTTATTTTATTTTATTTTATTTTATTTTATGTTTTGAGTTGTTAAAAAGCAAAGGGCAACACTGTCATTTTTAAAACTGTTTGAAGAGGCTGGGGTGCTGCTCAGTGGATAGCATGCTTGCTAGATGCAGGTAGCCCTGGGTTTGCTTTTGAATTGCGTAAGCCAGGCATGGTGATACATGCCTGTAATCTCAATACTTGGAAGGTAGAGGCAGAACAGTCAAGAGTTCAAGATTGCCTTGGCTACATATTAGTTTGAGGTCGGTTTGGACTATATGAGACTCTGTCTCAAAAAACATCTGAAAGACCCCATCTTCGACTGTGCCTTCCTGCCTCGCTTAATTTCTTCTGGTACACTGATGGAGCAGACTTGTCTGTCAGCAGCTGAGAGCTAGGCATTCTCTTATGAATACATGGGACATGAAAAGCTAGGACCCATGCATTTCTTTCTTTTTTAAAAAGTTAATTTATTTCTTATTCATTTCACATCCTGATCATATCCACATCATCAAAAGTCCCCCTTTCTCCTCTCCTCCCACTCCCACCCTTAAAAGTCCCTTCCTCCACACTCCCTCCCTTTCTTCTCAGAGAAGGGAAAGGCCCCACCCCCGTGGGTACCACCCCACCCTGGGATATCTATTCTCATCAGGATTAGTCAATCCTTGCCCACCGAGGCTCAACTATGAAGTTCAGGTAGGGGGAAGGGGATCCATTCCATCTGCTGTTGACAGGATCAGGCTCCCAGTAACATTCAGAACATAGCCTGGCTTCTGCTAGACTCTATTGTAATGTGGATGGGCATCCTCCAGCCTCTATAATGAGTCCCAGAGATAGTGTCTTAGTTAGGGTTTGACTGCTCTGCTGTGAACAGACACCATGACCAAGGCAACTCTAATAAGGACAACATGTAATTGGGGCTGGCTTACAGGTTCAGAGGTTCAGTCTATTATCATCAAGGTGGGGGCATGGCAGCATCCAGGAAGGCATGGTGCAGGAGGAGCTAAGAGTTCTATATCTTCATTTGAAGGCTGCTAGAAGACTGACTCCCACATGGTTAGGAGGAGGGTCTCATTGCTCACTCCCACAGTGACGCACTTCCTCCAACAAGACCACACCTATTCCAACAAGGCCATACCTCCTAATAGTGCCACTCCCTGGGCCAAGCGTATACAAACCATCACAAAGCGGGAGGAGGGGTGGGGGCTGTAGGGCTTCCTCTGTAGTTGTTGAGAAAGAGCAAAATGAAGCCTGGGGTATAGGATTTGCAGGAGTGAGAGCCGTTTCATCATGATTGATCCGAAACTACTTAGGGCTGAAGAGGGGCACCAGACCCTCCTCCTAACCATGTGGGAGTCAGTCTTCTAGCAGCCTTCAAATGAAGATATAGAACTCTTAGCTTTTTCATATGGCCTGTAATAAAACTTTTCAATAAAGAATGATTTTAAATGGACAACAAAGAGTAAAATGAACATATATACATATGCCAAAGTTGTGGAGTGTGCCTGTTCCTCCCCACTCCCCTGCCTCAGGCCTCTGAGGAATAATTCTCGTGATGTGAACTATGAACAAAGACTTCCTCTCCAAACTCACAAGACCCAGGCCATTTTTACTTGAATTGCTTAAGTCAGAAGGAGGCTTTGACTTAGCAGTTCCTGAGGTATGCTGCTGGCTGGGGGCCTGGGAGTCACATTCAGTGAGGTTGTTTGAACAAAGTGGTGGACAGGGTTATAAGAATAACTTACATGTCTCCCGTGTTGACTCTGTGACAAGGGATTTCTTCCTAGTGTCTGGTCAGATTCCACCAGATAGGTGCTGCTATTGTATCCATAATGTCAAAGAGGACACACTTTGGGCATCGCTTAGAGCAACTTGATGAGTGGCAGAGCCAGGATTTGAAGAAGATAACCTGGCTCCAGTGTAGGCTAAACCATGCGTTTTTTGAAAATGTTATTATGTCCACAAGTGACCAGTGCTTACTCTGTGCCACAAGTGTGGCCTGGGACTAAAGCAGGTAAATTTCCATTGTGACAAAAAATATCATCTACCTCTGGTTTAGATTCAGGTTGGAAAGACTAGCTGTTTGTTGTTTTTGGGATGTTGCCTCCAGAGAAACAAGCCACACAGCTTTCTGGAAAGCCAGATGTGCAGGTACACACAGTGGAATACAAAGACAGTCTGGATTGCTCAGAATTTCATAATGATTTACCAGCCCCAGCACTTTCTCTGCTATATTAGACAAGATAGCACTAAAATCCAATGTGTCAGGTATTGGGGACATGCAAGTTCCCAGAGCAGTGATTATGTTTCAAGTGTCATCTGCCACAAAACTTACTTGGGGATGGTTGTGAGTTGAACTGCGTGACAGAACAAATCAATCAACTTAAAAGGAGTAAAAGCAACATCAGTCTATGGTCACTTGTCCCTGTCACCTAGGGCCTGTTGTGGCACAGTTAATGATGGTCAAGGAATCTGTTCACCTCATGGTAATATAGAATCAAGACGAAGGTGCTGGGGTCTTAATATTACCTTAATACCGTGTGTGCCCCAGTGACCTAATGTCCTTCCACCAGGGCCCTCCTCATAAGTATTCTACCACCTCCTAATGGTGCTTCTGCTTGGTGCACAGACAGTGCAACACTGGGGTCTGGGAGGGGATTACTGTTTAAACATCCTTCTCTGGGCAAGAAGAAAACAATATCTACCCCTTCTTTTAAGGTCCCAGTGACAGACCGAGGTTCTCCGAAGTTCACCTAGGGGATAAACCAATCAGTTTACTAGACTTAACTACAGAACAATGGGAGAGTTATTAGACTTAACTACTATGAGCATTAGCCCAGGTAACCTTAAAGCAGCCTCAATAGAAAGGCCTGTGAAATTAGGACAGAATTGCATACAACTGGCTGGGGTTTGTAGTTGGGGATACTCAGTTGAGGGTTCTGTGACCCTTACTGCTTGCTCCTTCCATGAAGGAAAGTAAAGAGTCAATAGGCCCAGCTATGATGAGCTTTTATGAACAGGTCCATAAGAATTCCCTAAAGATGGTGAAAATTTGGCTCAAGGATATTCCTGTACTACAAGAAAGATTGTCAACTTGATGGGATTTAGAATCACCTAGGATATGGGACTCTTTGAATGTCTTTGGGAATGTCTCCAGAGAAGTTTAATTATGGTAGAAAGACCCACCCTGAATATGGGCTGCACCATCCCAAGGGCTGGGCCCTGGACTAGATGAAAAGGAGAAAGAGCTGAGTCTCAGCATCCATATCTCTCAGCTTCTTCTCTGAAGATGCAAGGTGACCAGCTGCCTCGCACTCCCACCTACTGTGATGGACTGTACTCTCAGGCCATGAGCCGAAATTAACCCCCTGGTTAGTTGTTGTCATCAGGTATTTTGTCACAGCAACAAGAAGAGTAACACAGGGGAATACAATCTAACTCATGACAGTCCTAGTCACCCACATGCTCTGTGGGACTTCAACCCACAGCACTTATGAATGTAACCTACCAGGGTTTTGTACTTACACCACAATTATGTGACTGTGGAGGAGGCTGGGACCTAGTCCAGAGACTAGTATCCTTAAAAGGAGAGGAACCTTTGGACATGTTTCTCTGATGAAGACAAGTTGGCACACAGTATTTAGGCACACCATAGACATGTGACCACCACCAGAAGGGAGGCAATGATGGGTCCTCCCTTGAACCTTTGGAGAGAATAAGTCCAGTGGACATCTGGATTCCAGAGCTTTACCTTCTCGGACTATCCAACAGAAACCTTTTTCATGTAAAGTCAATTTGTGTGTGATTATTTGGTTCAGCAGTCCTTGGAAGTGCTAGGTGTGTTGACACCAGCTTGTTTACAAGGCACATTCTTGGGCTCCAAGTACTTGGGTTCTGAACCATGGGGAGGGAACTCATGCAAGCATGTTGTAGATAAAATAAATGACAGGAAACACTAATATGGAGCCTTGGTAGGTGGGCTCCATCCAGGCCACATCTATCATGCAGACCAGACAGTGGCAGAATCTATTTGTCTGGAGAAAAACCATCCTTCTTTGTCAGAGCAGACAACTCAGCTGAACTGTAAGAGATGGTGTCCTGAGATGATGTTTGTGGTAAAGGCCCTGGCTCTCTTGCACACTTGTCTGGTATTCTGACTCACACCCATTTTACCTTATCACTTCTATTAGCACTCTAATGTTGATCCAATGATTACGGGAGGAGCTGTCTGGAACGAAGAGAGTACAACCTAATGGAGTTAGAAATACGTAACCTTCCAGTTGGTAGGTTGGTCTGTGCAACTCTGGGCCCCTCTGAAGCCAGAGAGGTCTATCCAAGTCAAAGTTTGACAGCATTGCTTGTTTAACCCCACTCCATGTGCCTCTGTCTTTAGTGTGGCTGGAGAACATAAGTCATGCCCTTTAATGTCTCCATCACTGGTCTCCTCAATTGATAATCACTCTGGAGAAGATGCTCTACTCTGTCACTGTTAAGTAAATTTTTTTTGTTGACTTTGATCCTTTGTCTATGTGAACAGGCTCCTTCTCCTCACCCACCAGTGTGCTTCTACTTGATATATTTTTACTTGCTTCTTATATTCCTTTAACCCACCTATCATTCATCCACCCATGCATCAGTCATGCACCCACTCACCCATCTATCTGTCTACTCCCCTACCCATATATATTCGTTTTCCATCCACCAAATCCATGTGTTTCTGTTTACAACATCCAATATATCTTCAAATAAAAGTTATGGCCAGTGTATTCCACTGATAGGAGTCACCCAGGAGGCACTTAGGATATCCAGGAGAAAACCCAATTTCTTTCTTTACATGTTGTTGCAAGAGCAGGTCGGTCCCATATTACCATGTTCCTATGACATGCTTGCATGTGCCTCTATTCTCGTGCTCTGCCTCAGGTGACCTTCTTGTACATATTTTATGTTAAATGTTTGTTTTTCCTTTGTCTGAGCCCATGATCCTAGACTCTGCACAGTTGCCTTGTTTTGATTTAGGTCTCTGTGCAGAGTCTACATCCGCAGTGAAGCCCTCATCTCACGAAACCTCAAGCAGTATCCAACTTTTATCTAAGACTACGCTTTGATGCAACTGGATTGGCTTTTCTTTGTTGCACTAGCACAGAATAAAAGGATTGCTTTATTACTAATGCTCTAAGTGCTTTATCTGTTTTGCCTTCCAAACCTCAAGGCTGGAAGAGAAGCTCTGTGTGTGAGAGAGAGGTGCTTGTCTGTCTTCTTCATTTAGCAAATAAGTGCTCAACGCTTGCATCTATTCAGCAAAACCTTCTAGAATCTGCCCGCATGTTGGCTAAGTGCTGGATCTGTATTGTCTCATAGCTCATAGTCTAGTGGGCAAGACCTTCCCCATCCTGTGCAGGGATAAGTACACTGTAAGTGTGAGAATGGAGGTGTGCACTAAGTATAACAGGAACTTAAGGAAGTCTGGTTTCCTTGCACATGGGAATCAGGAAGAGTGTGAAGTAGTGAAGGCACTCTCATTTCTTAAAAGGTAAGGGTGCTTACCTGGCAGTCATAGAGGACATTGGCAACATAGAGAGAGCCTCCACCTCCTAATGTGATGTCGTGAGATGTAATGAGTTCCCAGCAGCTCTCCTCTTACCTTTGAGGACTTCTGCTTCCTCCTGAATCCCAGCCCTCATTTTGGATTCCCCAAGGGACAGCTACATGATTCCACTGTACTATTTCAGAACTTTGCTCTTTAGTTCTCTGGGATAGTTTCCAAATTGTCATCTTTGACCTTGACATTTCTTCCGGAGAGTTATTCCACTATCTCAACAAATTAATCTCCTTTACCTGAATATTTTCTTTTTTTCCTCTTTTTTTTTCATTTTTTATTAGGTATTTTCCTCATTTACATCTCCAATGCTATCCCAAAAGTCCCCCATACCCACCCCCCACCTGAATATTTTCTAAAATTCAGTATTTCCAAAACCAAATCAGTGTTCTGCCAACCCCCAAACTGATTTTTTTCTGCCCTCATTTTTTCTTTGTCCACTGAGGTTGGTGTTTGGCATAACCTTGGTTCCTCTAGCATACTCAAGTGTAATAGCCTTTAATATGGAAGTTCTCAGAGACTGTCCCTGTGGTGTCCTCTACGTCCCACCTTATTATACATTAGCCTGGGCTTCTTCACCATTCTTTGTGGCTTTTCTCTATTGACTTTATAAAGATTTATTTATTTATTTGTATGTATGTGAGCCTACATGAGGTTATGTGCACCACATTCATATCCAGTGCCCAGGGAAGGCACTGGATCCCCTGAAACTGGAGTTATTGGTGGTTGTGGGCTGCCATGTGGGTGCTGGGAATTTATGCCAGGTCTTCTGCAAGAACAGCAAGTGCTCTAACTGCTGAGCCATGCTTTTCAGCCACTCTACCAACTTATATTTTCCCCTTTTCTTTCCTTTCTTTTCTGATCTGCCCTTCACATTTGGTCAAAGCTACTTAAAAAAAAATACTAAAACAGAAAATATTTCTTTTTAAAGAGATGTCAGGTTCCCATTGGTCACCAAAGTTCAAATTTTCTCCTGATGTGCCAGGCCTCTCAACAACAAATTCTTACCCATTCTTCCATTCAGCCTGGCATGTGGTGACTTGTCCGGGGGCGATCACTTATCTCTGTCAGTACACAGGGTACTTTTATCTCTTAATGGTCCATCTGCTTCGAACATTCTTTTCGTTTTCTGGTAAACCCTACTGAGCTTTCAAGACTCAATTTACATACCACTAGACACATTCACTGATATTACTGGTTAACTCACTTCTTTCCTTCTCTGTTTGTCTTAGAATCTTCCCACCTCTCATCCCTTTGAGCCTCATGCTGTGCACATTTCATGTAACCACACACAGTTGTATGTTCTTTAGTACATCAATTTTGTCATATTTGAGGGTCATTCTTGTGTGTGTGTAAGGTTTGTATCTTGCATATTCCTCTTTTGCTTGAGGAGTTTCTTTGTGTGTGTGAGTGTTTATATGTGTACAGGTGCCTGTGAATGTGTGTGTATGCACATGTATGGAGATTAGAGGATAACCTTCAACATCATTCTTCAGGTGCTGTCCAGATTGTGTTTTGAGACAGGGTCTCCCACTGGCTAGAGCGCTCCAGGAAGGCTGGATCAGCTGGACAACAAACCTCAGTTATCCATATACTTGTATGAATACATATATATCCAAGGCTCAACAATAAATGTATCCATATGTATGTATATATCCATCCATATATATGTATACATTCATATATACATTCATATATATATTCATATATATGTATGTGTATGTGTATGTATATATATATATATATATATATATATATATATATATATATGTAAATATCTCCTTCCTAGGGCTGGAATCAAAAGTCACATCACTTTGCTTGTTTTGTTTTAAAGGTGGATTCTGGGGATCACACTCAGGTACTCATGTCTGCAAAGCAAACACTTTACCATGTGAGCTATCTCCCAAGACCTAAGAAATTTCTGTACTGAGTCTTGTAGTTTAGGTCTGTACTGGGTTTCTCAGTTTGTTTGAAAAGTCTTTGGAAAGCTATTTGAATATAGAATTCTAGATTGTCTAGAATTTTGCTTTAACAAGTTGCCTCACTATCTTGTGGATTCCGTTGAAGATCTACAGTCCTTCTCCCTGCTCTCCGGATGTGACTGATGTATTTTTCTGGCCGTTTCACTGGTTTCGCCTCACTTGCTCTGGTGCAGCTTTCCTCTGAATTTCACTTTGTTGGGCCTTGCTGAGCATCTTGGCTGTGTGGACTCACGCTCTTCACCACGCCCGGCTCAGCCTTTACTTCTTAACATTTTGTTTTTCTGTTCTCTTTCTGCACGTCTGTGGAATAAATCTTTAGAGCTTCTCTATAGCTTGTTAACAGATTCCTACAATATTTTAAAAGTTCTTTTTCTTTGTGTCTTTCACATTGGGTTACTTATTTACTTATTTCTTGTCTCTCTCAGTTCATCAACTTTCCCCTTGTCAGACACACCGCAAAGCCAGTAGGCCTCTCACAGAACATAGTGCACGTCTAGACTTTACTTAGCATTTAAAAAATATTTCCCAGTTGTATGTTTTACCTTCCCCCCCCTAGTGTGTTGATGACAGAGAATACAGCTAAGTTAGTGTTTTCATGTCCTTATCTGCTAATTATATTCTTCCACATTTATGTTGATTGTGTATTGAGTTCTTTTTTCCTTTTACAGTTCTGTGGTGTCAAGGATATTACTACTCTTACACAACAGATCTACAGAACTTTTTTACTTCTTATGAAACTGAAACTCCATACTTATTAAATAACTACTTCTCATCCTCTAACAACTGCTTCGATTCCTTGGGAACCACCACCCTACCTCCTGCTAATTGATTCAATAGGTCCTTTCTAGATGAACCATATAGCATTTGCCTTTTGTATCTGGTTTATAAGAGTTACTGTGCTATACTGTATTCAAGTATTCACCTATGTAGTTGCATGTCACAGGATTCTCTTCTATTTTAAGGCTCAACAATATTCCACTGCATATATTTTTCATTATCCATCAATGAACATTTGTACTGTCCCCTCACCTTGGTGCTTTGAATACTACTACTATGAAATGGGCATGCAATGTGCCCAGTAAATTTTGATGAAATGTCAGACATTGTGAGAAAGAAGACAGCAGATATACATATTTGACACCTGTGGCATGACACAAGGTCACCTCCAAAACAATTAGAGGTTCAAAGGCAAAGGATGTTAGATGTACTGTCACTGTGTGCTTGGCTCTTTCCTTGGAGGTCAAAGCTCAAATTCATGAGACTTTTCAGATGATTTTGGCTTAAAGAAGGAGATAAAATCAGAGATACTAAGAATGAACCTCTCACATGAATGCCAGCCAAATCTCCCTTCTATGGACTGTGGTTTTCAAGGTCCCCATCCCTGAATGAACCTGCGGTAGGGAGGATGCCTGGGAGCACCATGAAGCATCTCAGTCTTTTTGGGCAAGTAAGCACAATGAGCAGGCATACCTGGCTCTGCACATGTTACCACTAAACAGACAAGAAAATACTGTGCAAAGCAGGTGTATCCCGGATGGGTTAACACACCAAACAGTAAGGGAGATAGCCCACATTGTATTTAAATGTATTGTGAGGCAGGGAGAATTTGAGATTGAGTTAATGATAGACATATAGTAATGTCATCAAACAGACAGGCTGGTATTAACATAGGCAGGAGAAGTATGTACCACATCCTCTGTGAGTCTCGTTTTCAGAGGTCTAATATCAAAATCCTCAAGTCCCAGCGGGACCCAGATTACAATGTAACTGCAGTGGTAAGAAGGCCAAAAGGAAAGCACACGTGTGTTGCAGGGGTTGGGTAAAGGCTAACAGCTGGATTTTGTCTACAATTGCAAAGCTCGTAAGTAGAAATATATGGAATTTATTTAGAGATGTGGAAGAAAATATGAAATTAACCAGCTACGAGACCGCCAAGAGTCTCCCTGTAGGGGCTGAGAATGGACGGGGAAGACTGTTCTGATTGCTTGTCTCAATGGACCTAAGTGACTGACAGGATAACATTGACAAATTTAAACAAAACAAACAGGCAATTTCCTAATAGGAAGTGTTTTATTAGTTAAGAAAGGGAATCAACAGAACAGTCAATCTGCTCAACTTGGTGTGGAAACACGGGGAGTTCTAGTGGGATCCTCGAGGAAGATTGTGCTGGTCCTCGTTCCTCTTCTCTCCTAGCCGGGTCTGTTCTGCAATGTGCCTATGATGCTTGGGCTTTGCTCCAGGATCTTTTAGATCAGTGGTTCTCAACCTGTGCTGTGATCCTTTAATACAGTTCCTCATGCTGGGATGACACCAGCCATCACACTATTTTCATTTCTACTCCATAACTGTAATTTCGCTACTGTTATGAATTGTAATGCAAATAGTTAATATGTAGGATATCTGATATGTGACCCCTGTGAGAGGGTTGTTTGGCCTCCAAAAGGGTTGCTACCTACAGGTTGAGGACCACTGTTCTAGATGATGGACCAGCTGCCTGGTTTTGGGACTTGGGTACTTTATTGCTTTTCAACAGTCTACTATTCCTAACTTGCTCTGGGTGTTATCCTTTAGCTTCCTCTTGATATGTAGACTGGGGGTGACCGGTAAAGTCACAGCCTTCCTGAGTTGACTCTGCAGGACATCAAAGGACTTTGCAAATCTTTACATGTGAATATTTTGGGCTGAGTGTGCCCCATGAGGTCATTATGCCTGAGCCCCATAGACCTCGGGACTGGTCTGTGTTTCTTAGAGCTAACTCCCACCTGTTTATTCCACAGTGTAGCCCAGACTCTAACCTCACTGCAAAAAACAGTTTCCTGATTTCCCGATATTGTCATAGCCTATGGCTCATAGGGATAATGAGCTACAAGATCTGAAACTCAACTTGTGTTCTCATCTGTGTTGGCAGCAATGGTGAGAGTGACTTTCTGTTCCAAAGTCCCTGTCCTAGGAGTGTGTGGGGAAGGAAGTAACTGCTCTCAATGGATGCTTGCCCCAGGTGCTGAGGCTGCTTCCAGCTTTCAAGGCTATGTATGTCATTGATGAAAATTTCTTAGTTTATCATCAAAATCAATTTAAAAGCCCCTTAAAACTTTACCTTCCAAACACACTAAGGTTTATCTCTATGATTAAGACTTGTGCTGAGGTTTGAATAATGAACATACCCCACAGACTCATGCATTTTTACACCTGGTCCCCAGTTGGTGATAATTGGAGAGGTTATCAACTTTAAGGAGGTGCTGCCTGGCTGAAGGAAGTACATCACTAGGAGTGACCTTTGAGCTTTTATAGTCCGGTTTCACTTCCTGTTCTCACTCTTTGCTTCCTGTGTGCAGACAAAATGTGATCAGCCAGTTTCCTGCTGTTGCCAAACCTTCCCTACCACTTGCCATGCCTTTCATTGTTGTGCCAGACTGTGTCGTTCTGACACCATAAGCCAACATAAACTCTTTCTTCTTTATGTTTGTCAGGGAATTTTATCACGGCAACTGAAAAGTAGCTAATAAACCTCTCCTGTTGTTTACATCTATAATTGGCAATGTGAACCTGGGAGAGCAGGGTCTAAAAAGGAGGCAGACTAAAGTCTCACGCAACAGGCAATTTTATTCAGAGCACTAGACAATTTGTACTCTGAGGGCTAAGAGGAGTCACCCGAGTAAAGTGTGCAGTTACAAGGACAAGCTGCACATGGCAAAACATTTTCCCGTAGAGCCTTATGAGTAACAACAGCTGAAGTAAACTCACTCTCTCTTACCCACTACACTTGGGAGGGGCACAAACGCCTCCCAAAGGACAATTCTATGTACGAAAGAAACTAAGGTTACATGACTCTTGTCTTATTTTCTTGGAATTTTCTTCACAAGCACTCAGAATTCTCACATACTTATGTTCTTGGACTGTGTTTCAACATCTACTCCCCTTTAACTTTTTTATTAGAAGGATGTTCAGAGTGATTCTCATTTGAGCCATGGTAGATAAATCTAGTTGCCATTTTATGGCCGAGTATCCTATAAGCAGGCAAATTATAAACATAATAATTTTAGAACAGTGAAAGCATTGTGTGTAATATTCTGTCACCAAGAAGAGAGATCCAGACGATATCCAGTATTGTTAGTTACATTATTATATCGACCAGAAAAATGTAGAGAATAGCTTAAAAAGAGACCCTTAGGATTATTGATTCTAGTATCTTTGAGAATATAAGCCCATATTTGCCTTTAATGGGAATAAAATGTTTTGATATCCTATGCACATAGGAAGTGATTTAAATCCCAAGGAAAAATTAAAGTTCTTCCTATGAATGAGTGAGTCTTTTACAGTCTCAAGGTCAAATTATAAACACAGAGTCATTAGTAAAAAGTCATTAGTAAAAGTCTCCCTCAGTGCATAGGGCCTTAACTTGGCCCCAGGAAGGCAGACTTGAATTCTGATGATATGGTGATGCACTCTTTTTATCTGAAGGTTTGCTATCTTTTTTTTTCCACTTCCCATCCTCCACCAGTGTCCCCGAGGGCCCAGGGCTGGGTGAGTAGCAGAGGAATCCAAAATGTTTCTGTGGATCCATCTGCAATAGCAGATGCATACCACACCCCTTCCCAATTTTCTTCTGGGGAAGTAAAAAAAAAATATAGGGCAGATTAATGTATCAGCTTGCTTATTTCCTTCTGCAATAAAACCCGGGAGGTTAGAGCATGCACAAGTATGGGTCTACTGCTAGAAGTAATCCTACAGCACAAGAAGAATCTGAAATGGATTTATGAATGCACCACAGTAGATGAATCAGAACAGCCAGTTCTGCCTGTTGGTCTGATGGGGAAAAAAAGAAGTATTAGTAGATTGGTTAATATCTGGACCATGAATTCCCCCCCCCTCACCCTTACATAGTTAGGTGAGCCATCAATAAAAGTACTATCTGCTTGTGGAATGGGAGAAGGTTGGACAATATTTGTAATCACAAATTCAGTCGGTATGAAAAGTCCCATAGCTTGCCAGCTAGGTAATGATTCCAAATCCTTTCACAGAAATCTACAAATCAGATTTGAAAAATCCATACAGTCCTGTAACATTCTTAAAAACTGATTGCTAGTTAAGGGTAAAGTATTACAGCAAGGGTCAAATCAATATAATTGTTGACATTGTACCCTCTCCTGATTTACTTATTGAGCAAGAAGAGTAAGGTAAGCAGTTAGTATTTTATGGTTCTCATGGTGTAAAGAAATCCGTTTCAGAGATTTATCCTCTTGTGCTGTGATATCTGTAGGAGACAATTTAGTGGGAGAATTGAGTAAGTTTAGAGGCAGCGAAAGATCCACTCAACACACAAATGCCTCCCCTAGTCTGACTCAAATAGCGAGAGAGATTTTTCTTACCTCTAAGATAATCCGTGAGAACTGCCCAGTATCACCTCTCCTTCTAGAGTTTTAAATACATTGGTTAGTTCATAATCAGGTAATCATTTTGATTTTGCTGAAATTGCACTAGAAATACCAAATGCAACTCGTGAGGCCAGGGAGAAACTGGAAAACGCATCCTCCCTTCCCCCTACCTTGCCTAGGCTGTAAACTTCGGATTTTCCTAAGGCTCTCCTAAATCCTTCTCAGAAGCAGAGAGAATTCAGTATTGGGTTGATCTTCAAATTTCTCACACCTTGTTTCAGGGTCACTTTCAGGCAATGGAGGAGGCACACCTGAAGGAGGTTCCAGTAAGGATTGCTGGGCGAGTGAGTGGTCGCTGGCAGTTGTAGGCGGTGCTGATTTTACTTTCAATTTTGCTTGAACAGGGAAAAAACTCCTTTTTCTTTTGTCTCTCTTATTAATTTTAAGGTTTGATCACCCAGTTTATATTCATTTAAGCAATTGGCTATTTCTTCTTCGTGATTAATATCTTCCTTAAACATTTTAATAATGGTTTGAATGAATGCCCAAGTGACCCAAAATTGAACAGGAATCCTTTCCCTTTGTTATATTGCCTCTACAATATTCTTTCAGATGGTGCCCTAGATTTTATCTAAATTTCCTTTTCTGGAAGTCAGGGATTATACTTGTGCTCCTCTTCTCTGTCAAAAAGAAAAAGGGATGCACAAGCTCAGCATCCGGCAAAGCCTTCCCTGGTTTCTGCCCCACCATTCTTGCTCTCCTCCTTCCCTGAGGGTCCACACTCTTAGCTCACAGCCAACCTTCAGGTCCCTGATTCATGGAGCCAGTTGTTCGCCACTCTAGAGGTGGTGGACCCTGGGAGAACGAAGCCTATAACAAGGAAGACTAAAGTCTCATGCAACAGCCAAGTTTATTCAGAGCGTCAGCCCGTATATGGATGCTAAGAAGAGTCACCCAGGTAAAGTGTGCAGTCACGAGGACAAGATGCACATGTGCAAGAACATGCTTTTCCATAGAAGCAGATGAATAACAACAGGCGAAGTAAAGTCACTCCTATCCATGACACCTGGGAGGAGCATAAAGACATTCCGAGAACAATTCTGTGATTTGAAGAATCTACGGTCACAAAGACTTGTTTTCTTGACGTTGTCTCACAACCATGCAGAATTCTCACCCGACTCCATTCCTGGACTGTTTCCATACCTTATGGCATTGACGTTACCCTCAGGTTGTCTCAAAAATGTTAGCATGCTTCTTTGTCCAGTGTGATGATAAAATCCTTGAGAGTAGGCAGGTAGTTATTTCTCATTTTGATTTGCTTTTGCACAGAGTTCTTTTTATTATTATTTTTCCATGTCTATTCCCATTAGGAATGTCTTAGGAAGAGTGGCCACTTGAAAATAGACTTCCATTTTTATTAAAAAGTTAAGAAGGGCTGGGGTAGGCCTCAATGGCCAAGCACTTCACAGCATGCGAGAGGCCATGGGTTGGATTCTCGCCATTAAGAAAATAGTCTAGAAAATAACGATACCGTTGACTTCCAGTCTGCTGAATTTCCAATCCTGACGCTTACTTAAAGGTTCAAGGTGAGAGCTTTATTACCTATCAACCCTCATTGCTGTTTAACATTTAACAGCATCAGACATTGGAGTTTGTCTTGTGCAAGACAGAAACACGGAGAGGTATCTTATTTGCTTACGCCTTCCATCCGAGTGGTAAAAATGATAGCTCAGGTTTGGAACTCAGAAGTGGAAGTGCCGAGAGGATGGATTATGTTCCTGCTTTGATATAGGTTGAAATCTAACCACTGTTGAGAGTAAAATAGCTTTGGTCTTTATGATTTACCGGGTAAATATTAGCTCACCTTATCAGCTCAAAGGACTTTATTGCTCTTGTCTGTTTCAGAGTAAACACTACTGTCACCAAACACCCGCAGCCACTATCAAAAGCCAATAATTATTTAATAGTTGTTAATAATTATTTAATAGTTGTTGTGTGCTTCTTTGTAAAGGCTGAGCATCCTTTATCTGAAAGGTTTGGGTCTAGGAGTGTTTTGCTTTTAGATTTATTTTTCAAATGTTTGGAATATTTGCACACATATACTGAGATATCTTGGGGGTAGAGCTCAAGTCCGAACGCCAAATATTTTATGTATGCCCTTCTACACATAGCTCATAGATAGTTGGGTATTCTAGTTTAATTTTGTGTAGGAAAAAAAGGTCTTGGTATGGAACTTTCTGCTTGTACACACACACACTTGTGTCTGCTGCCCGCGTGAGGGGTGCTCTACATGCTTTTTCATATTCCTAAAAGGGTGCTGACTTTCCTAAAGGCTGGAGATTAGTTATGCCCAAACTGGCACTTATTATTTTTCTCTTTATTTTCAAGTGCTAAAAAAAAATAATTCAATGTTTCAACAACATTAATTCATCTTGCCTGCTCACCTTCCCATGAGGTAGATACTTATTCTACAGACTCTCCATTCTGTAGGGGAGGAAGTGTTAAGTAATTAGGAAACTCCTAGATACATGGTAGGGTTCTGACCTACGAGCTCTAGCTCCAGAACCAGAACTGTTTGTTGGTTTGTTTGTTAATTTTGGGACAAGCTCGTCCCTACGGCTGCTGGCCTCAAGCTCACTATGTAGTAGAGGCTGATCTTGAACTCCGGATACTCGTTCTTTCCATTTTCCAAGTGCAGGGATTACAGTCCCACCTCATCACACACAGCACAGGATCTGTCCTCTTAGCCAGAAGGCTGAGCTCCCTCTCAGGAATCTGCGCTGTTGAAGGGTTAACTCAAACTGAGGAAGGAAATGGAGAAAACATTCCCCTCCTTCCTAGCCTCAGATCAGGGTCAGGATCTACGTAGAGAGTCATACTGTGTGCAACAGGGACACTCATGGAATTTAGCTTACGCGAAACAGGTATTTGATTCCAGCCTTTTGCAAAGTTCCAACAAGATCTATACTTGTTTGTTGTAGGGTTAGTCCTGGCAAAGCCCCCTGAGAGGGCTAAATGAGAACTTAGAGGTTGCAGTAATGCTCTAATTGAATGGGCTTAACTTAATAGAGTCTTTCTTCAGTGCCTTCTATCTCTTTATCTCTCTCTGGTTGAGTGAGGATTAGAAATTGGACTAATATGAGAAAAACAGAAGTCTGTGAAGTGTCCTATCTGATGCTGGCAGCATCCTGCTCTGAATGAGGTTACACTGATTGCATAACTAATAGAGAGAGGCTTTTGGATAGAAGGGAGTTAAAGAAACCCGACTTTTAGGAAACTGGAATTCATTTCAAATTTAGAAATAGTCTGGGAGGTGTGTGATTGATTATATTTTGTCACTGAACACCTCAGAAATACAATGTCAAAACTTAAGCTCTAAGAAGGATATGCATTTTTTTTCTGCACGTGTCTGAATTAGTTACTGGTAGAGAGACTCAGTACATGTGAAAAATACCAAATACAGGGCAATTTTGAGATTATTGTGTGATTTAACTATGTGGATTATATATTTGTAAATAGGAAAGACTAAGTGCTTACATTTTCTAACCTCAGATACCCTCCCTTACCCATGAGTCAGACAACTGTTTATCATCCTGTTTAGTAAATGCATTTGAGCTGGAGAACCACCCAACACATTTAGGATGGAATGAATCACATCAACAGTTTAGTGAAAAGTCCAAGTGTATTGTATTTTAGGCTTTTGGATATGGGAGCAGAGACCAAAGAGTCAGATTCTAATCACAAGAGCAGGACCTGGTCCAAGCATCCGTGCCAGAGTAAGCAGGACCAGGGGCAGCAAGATTACCCCTTAAGATCTCACCAACAAGAAGCATTTAGAAAATTAACCTGGGTTTTTCCCTTTGTGGTAGGTGCAAGGGATTGGCTATTTTCTCAAGACTCACTCATTGCATTGATTTTATGGAGGATTCTAGAGCTTCTCCCTAGGTTACCTCATCTGACTTAGCAATATGACCAGGGGCCAAAGACTTAAAAGGGAAGCCATGGACTGCTTTGTTTGGGGTTTTGTGCTCTTTAGGCCCAATGTGGATGAATACTTCTTATTTATTGACCCAGTAAGGAAGAGGGCATCTTTCCTTTAGGCAACATTTGATGCCATAATACATATAGATATGATTTGAGTATGTTCCTCAAAGTTCTTGTGTTGGAAATTACCAATGGGGTAATATGGAGAAGAGATGGGACTTTAAAGAAGAGAAGCCTAGGGGGAGGTGGTTAGGCGCGTGCATGTGCGTGCGTGTGCGTGTGCGTGTGCGTGTGCGTGTGCGTGTGCGTGTGCGTGTGCGTGTGTGTGTGTGTGTGTGTGTGTGTGTGTGATACATTATAAGAAAAGATTATGGGGCTGGTGAGTTGGCTCAGTGGATAAGAGCACCCGACTGCTCTTCCGAAGGTCCAGAGTTCAAATCCCAGCAACCACATGGTGGCTCACAACCATCCGCTACAAGATCTGGCGCCCTCTTCTGGAGTGTCTGAAGACAGCTACAGTGTACTTACATATAATAAATAAATAAATCTTTAAAAAAAAAAGAAAAGATTATGCAGTGCTGTGGATTTTTATAAAATCAGTGAGCCAACGCTCAAACCTCTCTGCCTTCCTATCTTTTGTGATTTATTCTGTATGGGGTCAGTTCCCTTTCTGATTTTCTGCCATGTGGTGGCACAGCCAGAGAGGCTGTTACCAGGGGTACTACCTGATTTTGTATTTTGACCTTTTAAAAATTGTAAGCTAAGTCAGTCTTCTTTCAAAATAAAGTACATGGCTTTGGGAGTTTTGTTATAGCAACAAAGGACATGCTAAGACTGGCAGCCACTATCTAATATCCCTCCTGATCTTGGAAGTCTCTGGGGTGACTTCCATTTTCCTGGGTGATCTATATATACATTGTATAAAGCCAGTGTGAAGTGAAGGGCTTGGCACTTGGAACCAGGGAAACTGTCACTATCACTATCACTTGTCACCTGTGTGGTTTGGGACAAGTTGCTCTGTCTGGGCATCCTTTTCTTCAGCTGTAACTGTACTCTGTGCTGTGAGAGGAAGGATTAGCCAGTGTGTGGGAGGGACCCAGTGGTTTGTGACACTTAGTGGGCATTGACTGCCTTTCCCTCTGCTCACCCATAATTCCCCGGTACCTGATAGTGGCCCTCTGTTCTCCAGTCAAGACTCCAGTGGAGTTCAGCAATGCAGGAAGTGGTGGGCAGGACTTGTACTCTCATCGAGATGATGGGCGGCCAAAACAAGTACCAGGGACCACTCTCCAGAGCCAGCGCCAGGGCTTTTCTGTCCTTCCCAGATTGCCCAAGTTAACTTTTAACTTAATCCTCTTTCTCTGAGAAAACAGCTGTGCGAAAGATTAGAAGCATATTTTAAAATCTAATGCAAGAATCCCCAACCAAAAATTCCAAATCTGAAATCATCCCAAATCTAAAAATTATAAATGCTGACATGACACCACAGCAGGAAAGTGATATGCCTGGAGATGTTCTTGCATGCACAAAATTATTCAAACAATTGTTTAACAATACCTTTAGGCTGTAAGTATAATATGCATATGAAATATAAATGAAATTCATGTTTAGACTCAGGTCCTTATCCCAGTGTTTTGAAAATATTGTAAAATTGATAAACAACAACACCCTGATGTGAAACACTTCCGGTCCCAAGGACCATGACTAAGGCATACACAATATGGAATGGATGGAAGTAAAAACAGGGAGGGTCTGTAGCTTTCTCACATTCTACACAGGAACAGCATGGCAGCAAGGAGTCCAGTTACTGCACAGGTGACAGTTCTCCAGGGGATCCAGATGGGGCCAAGTTTGTCTACAAGGCTTGGTCACTCAACAGGGACTGTTGGAAGGAAAGACCAAGAGGGTAAGCATCTGCCATTCAGTGTCCATTGGCCAGTGTCCATTCAGTGAGCCTTGGCACAGTAGGAAATGCTCAGTACCGGAAAAACACCCTGTGGCTCTAAACACTGCAGGACTCTAAAGCGCTGCACACTGGGCTTCACGGATGAGCTCCAGCAAAGTCAGAAGGTGGCAGAGATAGGATGCAAATGTGATTGTCCTTAGCAGGCAGGTGCAGCAGTGTCTCTTGCCACAGGAGGCGCTGGATGGCAGTAGTGTGAATGCCAGTATGAGAAAGGGGTAGGTTTTTGGTGTAGACTTCACTATCCTCTATACAGGCCAGCTGTGTCACAAAGCTAGATACCTCTTAACATTTTCTTCCTTCCTTTCTTCCTTTCTTCCTTTTTTCCTTCCTTTCTTCCCTCCTTCCTTCCTTCCTTCCTTCCTCCCTTCCTTCCTTCCTTCCTTCCTTCCTTCCTTTCTTTCTTTCTTCCTTTCTTTCATTTTTTATTAAATATTTTCTTTATTTACATTTCAAATGTTATCCTCTTTCCTGGTTTCCCCTCCGAAAACCCCCTATCCCACTCCCTCTACCCCTGCTCACCAACCCACCCATTCACGCTTCCCTGTCTTGGGATTCCCCTACACTGGGGCATCTAGTTCTCAGGACCAAGAGCCTCTCCTCCCATTGATGTCCAACAAGTCCATTCTCTGCTACATATGTAGCTGGAGCCATAGGTCTCTCCATGTGTACTCTTCTGTAACTGTGGGAGTGGCAGGATTCTCCATGGGCTCTCCAGTCCTTATAGGAGGTGTCTGGGGATCAGGAATTGGAGCAAACAAAGGGGTAGATGCTATAGGTTGCCGAGGAAGACTAAGGACTTCCTGAAAGAGAATGAATTTGAAAAATAAATTGGGAGGTCCTGGACTCGTCGGTGCCAGAAAAAGCTTGAGGATTGTTGAGTGGCCATCTTGAGACCCAGATTGTGCTGGGGTAGCCCTGGAAGCCCAGGTTGCACCTGTAAGGGAATGCTCATGTTCATGCTGATTCACAACTGTGACGGCGGTAGACTGTGATGGCTCACATGAACACATTGCGTAAGAACAAAGAAAAATGAGCAGAGGAAGAGGGAGAGGCAAGGATGGTGGACTTAGTTGAGGAAATACAAGACAAGCTTCAGAGCAGCAAAGTGGCTTAGACCTGGGGGCAGAGGCAAAGGCAGCTCTCTGAAGCCAGGGGAGATGGAGGGGGTAAGAAATGGATGTGACTGGGACTTCTGGGAGCAGGCAGGACAGGCTGGATGTTCAGATGTCCATCACATTGCACAGGGCAGGCTGAGCTGGGAAGTGATATGTGGTGGTGGAGTGTGCAAGTGTCTTCATACAGAAGGTGTTGACTGATCTCTCAAGGACATATCATCTTCATATTCCCAAATGTCTTGGTTTCTCCTCAAGTTGTGCTGGAGAGCAGGGAAGGGAGGAGGAGGGAGGTGAAGGGAGGGGAGGGAGAGGAGGAGGTAGAGGAAGAGGAAGAGGAGGAGGGAGAAGGAGGAGAAGGGAGAGGAGGAGGAGAAGGAGAAGGAGGACACAGGAATAGAGAAGGAGCAGCCAAACAGACCTCGGAAAGAGATGCTTAGCAACCTTGACCATCAGATAAGCCAGGTTACAAATTTACATCCTTTTCCTCCTTCAATTACTTTGTTATTTGCTCCTGACTTTTACCCTTAGCCCATTGATATCTTTTTGGATGTAGTGAGGGATTTTTTTCTAGACTTTACACCAAGCTTGCGAAACCCCCTTTAAAAAAAAAAGAGTCTTTTATCCCCCTTTATAAATGTGGAAACAAAGAGGCACACCTAGATAAACAGAGGAGTAGAATTCTGTGACCGAGGGGCCTTCAAACAGTCTCACAAAGCAGTTTTCTCAATGAATATGTTACGTATTAAAGCCTCACACTCAACATGAATAAAAAGGATCGAAAGATGATGGCGACATTTCAGGAGTCACAGCCCCTGTAGATAACACAGCAGACTCTAAAAGGCAATTTTAAACACAGGAGGGAAGAAAATCATGAAAGGATATTTGAAAAGGAACACAGATTGCAATGGCTCAAACCAGGCACAGTTTAGTTCCTTTAAGTCACATATCCTACTGCATGCTAGCCGAGGCCAGCAAAAGTTGGGGAGGGCACCATGGGCCCCTGGCCATTAACTCTGTTTCTTAAGTCATATTTTTGTCATTTCCACAAGCCATTCTTCCAAGTGAGTGGAAACAATCACCTCTGAGAGCATAGCTTCAACAACTGTCTCATGATTATCTTTCTTTTCCATGTTATGTCACCAGATGTCATGATACCCAAAGCCCAGACCCTCAGGAGATATTCCCTTTCCCCTTCCCCGGAGGTAGACTTTCAGGGGAAAATGCTTGTCTCAGGGATGCTCGATTACTCATAGAGGAACAGCTAAAGACTCGAATCACCGCAGGAGACTTGCTCCCTCTTCTACCTTTTATATTCAACACAACTCAGTCCATTGATTGTGAATGTCTATAGGGGCTTCTGTGTGTGGTACCAAACAACCAAGGCTGGATAGCAAACTTGTGCAAACAGATTCCCCGAGGACTCTTGAGGTGGGGTGGATGCCACTGTGACGACCTGAACTACAACTCTGAACACAGCTTGGGCAAACGGGTGTTTATGCCAAGGCACAGGATGGACTCAGGTTTCAAATAGAGTAGGAGCAAACACTAGGGGTATAAGGAGATCCCGGGTAGCCAGCCTGATAGGATTCTTGCTAGAGATAGGCCTGGGGTATCCCCTGAGGAATGGGAGATGAGGGACAAGGTCAGTTGGATAACGAGGCGGATGTGGTTTTGTGACAGCAGGGTTCTGGTTAAGGTAAACTTAGCAGGGTCCTTGCAAAAACCAGATTCTACAAGGAAGTACATGGAGGGCCTTGCTGGGAAGGGTTCAGGGGCCTGACTAAAGCTGAGGTAAGCAGCAAGCCCCAGGCAGGTGCAGAGGAATGCTACGGCTGCAGAACAAGGCAGTCTTTCAGGTTCCTCTGAATGGAGGAATGGCCACGGGTGTGCTGTCCCTTACCACATGCCTCCATCCAACAGATAAACTGCCCTCTGCTCAGAAAGACCTGCTGCCTTCTGAGAAGTCATTTGAGCAAGGTTTCCTTGTTCTCTGGGAACCACAGCTAGCTGCTGACCAGAGGCAAGCAGCAGGTAAATGTTTCCTTCTGGAACCTTTGTGGAATCAGCCTGGCACATCTCTATGCTTTTCATAAGTTAATTGCTAACTTCCAAGGGGGAAAGAAATACATTTCTTACTTTCAGGTCTCTTATCAAACGTGCTGAGTGCCGCTTGGTTAAGCAGTAACTCTTGCTATGCAAGTAAACAGAATTCCCCACCCTCCTTTGCTTGCTCTTTCACACATGAGAATGGGGAGAAAATAATCCCAGCTATTAATAACACACTGAGCTGGAAAGTGGCTCAGTTCCTTTAAGACACCTTGAGTGTATGAATTGCCACAGAGGGCAGGATGCTTACAGGGTCTCGTGCTTTAGCCGAAAATGCTTATGGGAAAGCAGCTTTATGGACCGCGGGGGCTTTCTAGGACCTGTGGCCCCGAGGCACAGGTGGTCTGCTCCTCCAGTAGGACCCTTGCGCTAATAGTGCAATTGGTCCTGATTTTGATTTCTCAGTTTTACATTAGTAAGCGTCTTGGTACTTCAGGAGTCAGAAGTGGTTTGGGGATTGGGTTGAGGTGTGAGGTTTGGATGGTATCCAAGGCTTCCCTAAGTCCACAGAGGGTCGAGGGATGCTGCTGCTTACCCAGGCAGGCATGAGAACTGGGCCACCTATGATCTAGATGTTCCTAGAAAAGCTTCCCCTGCCCCCATCCCTTCTGATTGAGAAACAGGCCTCTCTGCTGGAAGATCTACCTCAGAGCCTGGAATGTTGACCAAGAGATTTCTGTGTGTTGTTAGACCTTGGTCTCTAAAGCACTTCTTTTAAAATGCAGGCATTCTGCTTAAAACAAGAATGTATTAACATACCAGCACTAAGACCACATGCCTTGAATTAATGAGTTCACCAAATACAAGTCAGTTAGGGACCTAAAGGCCCGGGGGCCTTCTGGAGAACTTTCCCTGTCTCAAGAAGTGTCACCATCACCCTAGGCCTGGCCCTGACTAAAGACCCTTCCTGGTGCCAAGTCAGGATTGTGTGAAGACTTTCAGGAACCCAAACACTGGAAGGATGGAGCTGATGCTCCCCGACCTTCACTATGAACAATTTCAAGCAATTATGAATCATAATGTGAACAAAACCAAGGCTCAACTAAGTGCTGGTGCTCCCCACAAGGAGAAGTCATCACTTGCAGTTTGTGCAGAAAAATATGTGAACTTTTTCAAATTTTTAAAATTCCTGTTGATTAAGGTCCTGAATGTTCACAAATTCTGCCCCCTGGGTAATTGGGAAAAGCTTTTCATTAATGCACAAAGTGCGTGTGTGTGTGTGTGTGTGTGTGTGTGTGTGTGTGTGTGCGTGCGCATGTGTGAATGTATGTGTATATGTGTTTACCATCTTACTTTTGTTTTGCTGTGGTAAAGCACCATGGCAGCTCATCAAAGAAGGTGTTTAACTTGGTTTATGGTTTCAGAGGGTTAGAGTCCATGATGGCAGAGCTGAGGGACAGCTGAGAGCTTGCATCTTGATCCACAACTCTAAGACAAAGACAAAGAGGGCGCTGATCAGGCACGAGTCCCGTACACCTCAAATCCCACCCTGATGCCACACTTCCCCTCCCCAACAAGACTACAACTCTTAATCCTTCCTTAGCATTTCCCCCAATTGGGGACCAAATAATCAAACATGCGAGCCTCTGGGAGCCATTCGCACTCAAACCACCACATTTCACTCCCTGGCCCCCATAGGCTTTTGGCCATATCCTAATGCAGAGTGTATCAAGCACAAGGCCCCAGAGTGTTTCAGTCCTAATAGAGTTTAAAAGTCCAAAGTCTCTTCTGAGACCCAAGGCAATCTCTTAATTGTAACACCCTGAAAAGCCAAAAGGTAAGTAACATACTTCCAACATACAATGGCAAAGAATATGCATTAGTGCTCCAAAAGGGAGGGAGAAGGGCACAGTGGGGGAAATACTGGACCAAAGGAAGACAGAAACCCAGCAGGGCAAGCTCCAAATCCTGAGGCTCCATGCTTGCTGCCAAAGGGCTTAGATGAATCTTTCCTTCTGGCTTTGCTGACTGATAACACACTTATGTCTCCTGGCTGATCCCATTCCCTGTGTGGACCTCTCTTTGACAGACCTCCCATGGCGGTGGCTCCTCTAACGTCTTGGGGACTCCAGTGAAATCCAGGCTTCACCTTCATAACTTTGTGAACTGACTCCTCAGAGCCTCCATGCAGGGGGCTAAAGCCAGAATGACACAGGCCCTACAAAGTCTGACTGCTAACTGAGGACAAACCCTAGTACCTTTGAATCACATTTGTAGCAGCTTTGATTTGTTGTTGCTTTTTCAGGGTAGAAAATTTGTTAGGCTTTTTATTTTCACAAGTTGGAGGGTATTATGGATGGGGCCTTGCCCCAAGGGAACCACTCCTTTTGATTAAGATCTCTTTAATCTTTTCATATCTTTCAGCACAATTCCCTGCTTCAGACTATGCTTTCTGCTTATTTTTGACCTATTTGTTCTTTTTCATTTCAGAAGTGCCTAAGAATGATCACTAATAACCATGTGACAGAGTCAATCAATATAGACTGTCTTGAAACTTCCTCCCCCAAGGAAATTATTATTCTACAATTTAGTCTTAGACAAATTATTGGACAAGAGCAAAAACCAGCCACATTCTTTGTCAAAAATATCCTAGGAATGTCCCATAGCCTAGTTTCTAATTTTGTTTGCCTTTGAGACTCCTTGAGCTTCATACTCAGTGTAGTTCTTAGGACTATTTTCTTCCAAGATCCTACTAGGATGATCCCTCTCACAGTGTTCAACCGCTGTCCTAGTCCAAAGTCTCCAACTCTTCCACATTTCACCAAAACCCAGTGTGGTCAGTCCTGTCACAACAATAGCCCACTCCCTAATGCCAACTTCTGACTCAGTTACTTTTCTACTACTATGATTAAAGTGCCCTAATCAAGGTAATGTATAAAAGAATATGTTTATTTGGGCTTATAGTTTCAGAGGACTAGAGTGAAGGAATAGTCAAGAGTTCTGACTTAATCCACAAGTAGGAGGTAGAGTCAACTGGGAATGGTGTGATCTTTTAAAACCTCAAAGCCCAGCCCTATAGACAAACCTTCTCCAACAAGGCCACACACACCTCCAATTCTTCAACAGTTCTACCAACTGGGGACCAAGTATTGAAACATATGAGCCTATGGGAGGCATTCTTATTCAAAATACCTGTGGTAGCACTGTTTGGTGGTGTGGCCTTGTTGCAGTAGGTGTGGCTTTGTTGGAGGAAATATGTCACTGTGGGGTGGGCTTTGATGTCCAAGATGCTCAAGGTAGGCCTAGTGTGGCAGTCTTTTCCTGCTGCATATTGATCCAGAGGCTGAACTCTATGTTCCTTTTTCCATCACCATGTTTGCTTGTCTTGCTTCCCACCATGACAATAATGAGCTAAAACTCTGAAACTGTAAGCCAGCCCCAAATGAAATAGTTTCCTTTATAAGAGTTTCTGTGGTCATGGTGTCTCTTCACAGCAATGAAACCCAAGCAAAGACAGTATCCCACCACCTCTCAGTTAGGCTCTTGCTCTCTCTGTGTGGTCATTTCTTTTCCCTCCATGATCTTCACCTACCTGCTCACTGTAGCTGCTCTTTCTCCCTTACCTGTATCTCCTCCTCACCAGGAAGCCAGAGCCACCACACTCTGCTCCTGGTTTGAACTCTGGATGCTGTCCCAAAACCTACTCTCTGAATGAGACAAGAATGCTAGGGCTCAGCCACACTGCCTTCTGTAGCCCATCCTTTCCCATTCAGTATTGCCTATACAATTCTAGAAAATGACATTCTGCCTACACTTTGCATAGTCTGGTCCATGTGCCCAGAGCAGCATTTTCTGGTCCTTTCTATCTGCAGCTTCATCTCCTGGTGTTTCATTTATCCATGATCAAATAGTTTGAAAATATTAAATGGTAAAATTTAGAAATAAACAATGCATTGCATGTGTGTGTGTTCTAGTTTGAGTATACACAGTGTGCTTACACATGTATGGATGTCCTAGGCCAGATGTCATCATCAGGTGTCTTAAGATCTTCCTGTCTCCACCTCTCCAGTACTGTGCATATGGACTATTGTGTAGCAGTTTCCTCTAAGATTAAAACATTCAATTTTGGAGGAAAGCTGGTTAAAAAATGGGATGGTATAGATGAGAGAGAACAACAAGCTGTTCTAAGGGAGTAAAACATACATCCTTCAAGGAAGCTTCTTAAGCCCAGGAAGTAAACAATTCAAAATAGATCCCAGAAGTCCCTAAAACTGATCAGATACACTATACCCCTCCCTCCTCAAGCATACATAAAGCTGGAGGGACTGTTAAAGGATGCTCTGCCTGGAAGTAGAGACCAGCTGAGCATCCTCGAAGAAGCAGATATGAGTAGAGCTGCCTAGAAAAGACCAGCCCAGCTGCCTGGGGGAGGCTTGGAAAGGACACTCCCCAACCATGTTGAGCTGCCTTCAGGCTATGCAGTGTGCTCTAGGTTTCCTGCTGTTGAGAGCTGCCAATCATGCTAGGGGTGGGGTTTGGTGATGCAACTGTCTTTGAGCCATTTCTGCTCCTGTAATAATCTCTCACCAATATTCCTGTAAGTAACTTCAGTAAAGGTCACTGGTTCACCAGGTTGGACTTTGGTAGCATCCTTCATTTGGTCTATTTTCAGTTCCCCATCTAAGATGAGTTGACATTAGATCATATCTCTCCAGGAAGTGTCACACAATGACATGCTACTATACCCACCTTTTAGTTTGACTTCTGAGGATCAAATTCAGGTACTCACGCTTGAGTGGCAATTTATTCGTTGAGCCATTCACCTAGCCCCTGAATTTACTACACTGATTATTTCAATGTATTGGTTTCTCACTTTGTCTGATTTATAAACTATGCTTCACAAAGATGTATAGAAAGGAGAACTCATAAAGAGGATTCAAAACAATGTTTCAGACCACTCAGAGTGTATGGGCAGACCCTTTGGATAAGAGGGTTACTATGATTTGGTTATTTCTTTGCTTGGTTTTCTTCTACATATCATAGACAATAAGAGTTCTCTAAGGCTGCATTCTTGTTTGGTTCATTGTTGAACTCTCAACTTATAATAATAGGAAGGCAAGAAATTGTGGTGAAGTCAATGAGAATCACCTGGGAAGATTTAGAAAGAGTCATATTTGGTACTGTTGGCTGTTTCCAGCATCTGTGGGATGCCTGTGGGAAGTGTTTGACTGGTCCTTACTCCTTTGGCTCTGAGACATTCCTCCAAGGAGAAAGTCCTTCTTTCAAGTTTTTTCCTCCCTGGGGAAAACCCCTATCACCCACCACCCAAAACATCCCCTGTCTAGACTTCTATACCACAGACCATCTGTCTGTAGTCCTACTGAACCTGTGAATCTAGTATCACAAAGATACACAACAGACACATGGTAGGTCTTGTTAGCCTTGTTTCCTCAGAGCCAGCACAAGACCAACCCACTCTATAGTCAATGCTGAGGGACTATGCACTGATCCGTTGATGCATTTCTAATATATTGAGTTTAGAGAACAGAACTAGGAAGCAGGTCTTGGAGTCTGAGTGAAGGGCTCAAAGTAGCAGCATGCATTCTCTGGTTCTGAGCTGGAAATACGTGACTGTCTCCAAGAATTGAGACATAAAATATAATCATAGTAGTCACTATTTAGGGGTGCAGTCACCTGTCATGTGCTTTGTCTAAAGGGTTTCATGGTTCTCCAAAACTCACAGAAGAGACCTGGTGGCAAGTGCAGGAAGGATGAGCACAGCCCTGCTCCCTCTGCAGGGATGTGTGTGGGTGAAGGCAGAAATGGGTCCAGACCAAGACAGGCTAAGGCTATTTTGATCCATGCTAAATGGCTGGGATAGGATGGGAGCTGTGTTTAAGGCCCTAACAAGTGCTTGTAATGTGATCACCCAGCTGCACGTGCTTGGTTCCAACATATACTTTAAAGGTTTGATTTGTGCTGGTGGTAAGATGCCTTCGGGAGCATGTGTAGTTAGTGGATTATGCAAGACGCAGTAAGCAGGAAACGTGACGTCAAGAGTTATTAGGATGATATGAGTCTGTGTGGTTTGACTCCTTGGCCTATTTTTTTCCTTAGAGATTAAGAAATTAATTCATTGGTTTATTGCTTAAATATTTACTCAGTAGGAGGCAAGATGTTGTTTGGACTCTGGGTGAGGAAAAAAACAGAACCAAACAACAAAACATAAAACCCAAACAAACCAAAAGAAAGGTACCTAATGATTTTAGTTTAGCAGGGAGAGGGGACACCAGGTACCTTGGCGGGTTCAGAGTAGGAGGAGCTCAGCACTGTTTCCTAGCCCCCCCCCCCCCCCGCCCCCATACTAGAAAGGGGCGAGGTCTGAGGGGGAAGGTTGTTTTTTTGTTTTTTGTTTTTGTTTTTTGTTTTTTTGGTTTTTTCGAGACAGGGTTTCTCTGTATAGCCCTGGCTGTCCTGGAACTCACTTTGTAGACCAGGCTGGCCTCGAACTCAGAAATCCACCTGCCTCTGCCTCCCGAGTGCTGGGATTAAAGGCGTGCGCCACCACGCCTGGCTTGTTTTTTTTTTTTTTTTTTTTTTTTTTTTTTTTTTTTTGCTGTGGGAATTTGAAAAGGCCGTGCAGTGACTCAACAGCTTCCTAGATGTGGTTGTAATGCCCAAGTATTTGTCATCATTGACATGTTTATTTCAGAGCAGGTGAAACAGTAGCCGCCAGAAGCCAGGAAGGTAGGGTGGGGCAAAGGTGGGGTGGGGTTGGGTCATGGGGTGCAGCTGGGTTGGAGGAATCTCTTACTGTGTTCTGTTTCTCAGCAGGATCACTGGAGTTGCAACAAGGAGCTACTTCTCAAAATGCTATCAGAAAATGCGGCTTGAGACATGGCTCAGCAGCTAAGAGGCCTGGCTGCTCTTCCACAGGACCCAGGATCTAGTCTCAGTACCCACACGGTACTCACAGTCATTTGTAGCTCCAATCCCAGGAGAACTGATGCCTAAGTCTGGCCTCTGACGATTCTGCACATGCATGATGCACAGGCATACATGCAGGCAAAATCGTCTATACACGTAAAATAAAAGGAAACAGACAAACAGATAAGGATTGCTTGCAGGCAGAAAAGACTTTGAGTGCTCCTCCAGTCCCACCCCTGAGATAGATGTGTCTGGAGTGAAAGATTCATCCTCTGGTCTAATCTTTGCACACTGTATACAGGTACTGAACTACCACAGCACATTCTGTGAGCCTGCATCCTTACCACAGATTGTTAAAATAAAAGCACAGATATGATAACGTGTTTAACCTAAAGCTGTATGCCCCACGAATATTTGATGACTTGGTTCACCTCACGTGCAGCATGTGATGACAGAGGCAGATAGCCCAGTGTCTGCCACAGTGTATGGGACGGGTCTGAGACTGAATAGGACTAATTCTTCTCATTTATGTCATTCCAAAAATGCATTGTATATCTTTACAGCAAAGTCTGGGGGAGTATGAGAACAAAAGCATCCTTTAGTGAGTAAAAAACAAACAACTGTGAAGAGCTAGCCACTGTACACCTTTGTTCTGAACACTCTGGAGACAGAGCCACGTGGATCTCTGTGAATTTAAATCTAGCCTGGTCTACATAGTGAGTTCCAGACCAGCCAGAGCTACAATCGTGAGACCCTGTCTCAGGCAAGCAAGCAAGCAAGCAAGCAAGCAAGCAAGCAAGCAAGCAAGCAAACAAAAAAGCATCCTTCTTCAGGGGTTAGCTGGATGAGTTTACCTAATACCCTCTGCCATATACTCCCCAACCCCTCACATCTAGTACAGGTCCCACAACCAGTGCCTGTTCATAGTCTGGCCACCCCTGCCTGAACCATTACCAAACTCTAGGCTTTTCCAGGACCTGCCCTGCCTGACTCCAACCTATAAGACCCTCTGATGCATAACCAACCTCTCCACCTGGGCATACCATTCAAACCCTTCTCCAGGGTCTAGGTGGGTGAGTCTGCCTGATCCTACCCCTCCAAGCACCTTCCACAACCCACATATCTTCACCCTTAATTCCACCTGTGCTATCACCAACCTGGGCCAACCCAACCTGCATATCCTCTCTTTTACTCCAATCTGTTCTTTCCATATCAGACTTAGAATTAGCAAAATGAGTCTACATATCTAGATCTTATGACAAAGGTATAAACAATATGAATGATCAGTGGTACACCCTTGCCCAGTCTTCCTATTTCTATTCCTGGACAAGCATAAACTTCATCAAAGGATTCAAAGAGTTTAAAGAAGACTTAAAGAAGCAGTTCAAGAAAATTAAGTCACACGAATGCCAAGAAAATACAAATATAAGGCTGATAGGATATAAGAATGGCCCAGGACGTAAATCAGAATCCAACCAAAAGGTATATACATATATGAGGACCCAGGCTGAATTGGAGATAGAATTGAAAAACTCAATGGTCCAATTAAAAACTCAAAGGGGAGCCTGGTTATTGGATTGAATAAAACAGAAGATGGAATATCAGGATTTGAAGAAAAAGTGAAGAATTTATACAAAATCATCACCACCACCACCATCATCATCAACAACAACAACAACATCATCATCATCATCATCAACAACAACAACCAAAATCACAGGTAAAGGAGACACACAGGAGCTACGGCACACCATGACAATACCAAACATTCAAATTATAGAAATAGCTGAGGGAGAAGAACTATCCCAGGCTAATGGCATAGATAGCCAGACCTTCAACAAGCTCATAGAAGAAGCGTTTCTCAAACTAGGAAAGTTACACGCAGACAGATACAAGAATTACACAGAACACCAAATAGATCAGACTATTAAAGAAATCCCCATATTGTATCACAGCTAAAGTATCGACTATAAAGAGCAAAGAGAGTGAAAGCTGCAAGAGAAAACGCACAGGTCACATGCAAAGGAAAACACGTCTGAATGACAGCTATTCTCAATTGAAAGCCAGAGAGCGGGAAGCGATGCACTCCAAAAGACCACAATGAGCAGCTTAGACTAAGATAGTCAGCAAAACTATCTGCCATAGATGAAGGAGGAAGAAAAACTCTCCACGATATAAACAGACTAAAAATTTTTATATCCAGCTAGCTTAACCTCGAGAAAACACAGGAAGCAATATTTCAGGTTGAAGAGAGGAACAAGCGTGGCAGAGAGACCATGGGAAGAAACACAGAACCGTAATTACTGAAAGACAAAGTACTAAGAATGCAAACAGCAACATAAAACCAAAACATCACTACCGTGACTGCAATAAGCACACACCTTCCAACAATAACTTTAAATACCAGCTGCCTCTATTCTCTGATCAAGAGAGACAGGCTGACTGGCTGGATCAAGAAACTAAATCCATCTATCTGTTGTCTGTACCAAATACACCTTAACTTTAGAGATAGGTATGACCTTAGAGTAAAAGGATGGACGGAAGTGCTCCAGTCAAATGGGACCAGGAAGCAAGGTGTCACTATTCTAATATCTGACAAACTAGAGTTTGAACTAAAGCTAATCAGAGGACAAAAAGAGGGACATTCATATTAGTCAGAGGAACAGTTAACCTAAGAAGGTATTACTATCCTAAACATATATGTGCCAAATTCTGGTGTACCTAGTTTCATGGAAATTATACTACTGGAATCAAATTAACATCATTCTATTAGCAGTAGGTGATTTCAGTACCCAACTCTCTCGAATAAACGTGTCATCTGGATGGGGAAAAAAAAAAGCAGAGAAACGTCAGAATGAAATGACATCATACATTAAATGGATTTAGGAGATCTACAGGATATTCTATCTGAACACCAAAGAACATACTATATGCAGCAGTGTGTGGGAGTTTCTGTCAATAGCTATATTCTGGAACACAAAACAAGTCTATACAAATACAGAAAGGTTTGAAGAACTCCATGTATCCTATGGGACCATGTAGTTGTTTGAATGAGAATGTCTCATAGGTTCATATGTTTGAATACTTGGTTCCCAGTTGGTGGGACTGTTTGGGAAGGATTAGGAGGTGTGGCCTTTCAGGAGGAGGTGTGTCCCTGGGGGTGGGCTTTGAGGTTTAGAAAGTCCACATTGTTCCCAGTGTCTCTGCTTTCTCAGGATGTGAACTCTGCTACTGCTTCAGCACCAGGCTACTGCTTCTGTTACCTGCCTGCTGCCAGGCTCCCCCACCATGATGGTCATAGGCTCTAAACCTCTGAAACTGTCAGTCCTTTATAAATCCTTCTATAAGCTGCCTTAATCATGGTTGTCTTATCACAGCAATAGAAAAGTAACTAAGACAGACACTAACTCAATAAAACTTAAAATCGACGACAAACAAAACTCTGGTAAATACACAAACCATGGATATTAAACAACTCATTGTCGAATGATCAGGGGATCAAAGAAGAAATCCAGAAAGATAAGAAAAATCCTGGAGCTAAATGAGAATGAAAACAAAACACAAGAAAACCCAGGAGACACATTGAGAGCAGTTAACTGCAGAAACCTGGGAGTTCAAAGCAACCATGGTGAGGGCTGGCTGGGGAAATGCGAAAAACATGGGGGCTTTAATTAGGGAGAAGGAGGAGAGGGATAAACTCAGGAAGTGGGATGAGGGTAAAATAACAATAAAGATGACCAAAAAGGTCATATGGAGGCAGACTACTGTCTTTTGTGGTGGTTTGAGTAGCTTTGGTCCCCACAGATTCACAGGTTTGAATGGTTGTCCATAAGGGGTGACACTATTAGAAGGTGTGGCCTTACTGGAGGAGGTGTGGCCTTGTTGGAGGAAGCATGTCACTGTGGAGGTGGGCTTTAAGGTCTCCTATGCTCAGGCACTGTCCAGGGTGGAGGACAGTCCCGTTGTGCTGCCTAAGGATCAAGATGTAGAACGCTCAGCTCCTCCAGCACTGTGCCTGCCGCACACTGCCATGCTCTTTATCAGACTGAACCACTGAACCTGTAAGTTAGCCCCAACTAAATGTTTGCCTTTATAAAAGCTATCTTGGGCATTGTGTCTGTTCACAGTAGTAAAACCCTAACTCAGACATCTATCTACCTAAAATACCTATAATATATGTACATCTGTTTATACATACACATATGTAGTTTAAATGAAACTTCCCATCTGTGAAGACAGTACTTTCCCCAAGACTCATAGACTAACAAAGGCTCCAACATCAGGCATGTGGAGCACCACTTCGGGTTGTGGGTCAGTGTTGTTCAAGAGATGCTTCAGACCTTTCATTTCCACACAGACTATTGATTTCTATTGTTCCTGGTTTCCTCCCAGAGGTGAAAGGTAAGTCTCTATTGATGAGGACACCATGTTCTTCAGACACAGAGCTCAGAGGTCCTGAGCTGGATCGGAACCAAAAGCCTCATCTCTGAGGACTAGTTTTCATGATACCAGAAGGACCCAGACAAGCTTCTAAAGGGGGAAGCACCCAACAGTTCTACCTAGCTGTGATGCCTGTGAACCACAACAAAGACCAGCATGGCACAATAACCATAATGGGGCTATAGTGGCTCACATACCTTGGGGATAACCAGAAACTCTCTAATTGGACTTAGGGCTCCCTCAACAAGAGGGAAATCATATCTGGTGCTGGAAACCTAGCCAATTACCCAGGGCAGAACTTACAACTGTCAGTTCACTAAATCACCACAATCCCTAATTATACTCTAAATATTTGTCCTTATACCCACAGGTAAGTATAGGTCTTACCCTTAATTAAGGAAACTTCCCTCTGCAACAGAAGGAGACCATTACAGAAAACTACAATTGATCAAAATGCAGTGTTGTGGATTCTGGCGCCAACTGATGACTCTAGATTACAACTTCCGCACCCAAGGTTCGGGGATTATTTTGGAAGAGCTGGGGGAACAGGAAGTTTTCTGTGAGACTGTGTCTCCTAGAAATGACATAGGAACACCCATGAAGTATTCCAACAAAGCTGTCTTAAGAAGAGAACACGAATAGACAATGCTGAGACAGAAGAAGGAAAGCTCAGGTGACCTCAATCCCAGACAATGAACTCTACAGACAACTAAGGAGAGCCAAGGGCCAGAGAAACCGTCTTCCTCAAGAAGATCTCACCAATTAGCTACCCAATAGCAAATGGTCAACCCTGAAAACATATACATAGAAATAATATTATGTAGACCGAGCAGCTTGCATTTATGTATTTAGGAACACACACATATGTAACAGCAATTAAAGTAAAAGAGGTTATAAATTTGAAAGAGAGCAAAGGGGTTACTCAGGAAGGGTTGGAGGGAGGAAAGGGGAAATGCAATTCTAGGATAATCGTCTCAAAAAATAAAAGTATTTATAAAAATGAACCCCATCCCACCCATGGACATATGGGTAGGGAATTTTACATGTAGATCTAATGTAAATGATGTCTTATTTTAGAGGAAGTAAAAAAATATTAGTTTTAGTTTTTATGCAATGAACATGTAGCCATGTCTGAGAGGCTTCTAATTAATCCTCTTCCACCAAAAGCCTCCGCTGATCTGTTTCCTTGCCTAAACTGGGAGAAGATTTTTTTTTTTTTAAGAAAACATTTCTCTGTGTAGCCTAGATGGTCCTGGAACTGCTCTGTAGACCAGGCTGGCCTTGAACTCACAGAAATCTGCCTGCCTCTGCCTCTGCCTCCCAAGTTCTGGGACTCGTGTCCAGCACCTTTAATCCCAGCATTCCTGAGGTCGAGGCAGGTGGATGTCTGTGAGTTTAAGGCCAGTCTGGTATACAAAGGAATTACCAGGACAGTTAGGGCTTCACAAAGAAACCCTGTCTTGAGAAAAACAAACAAACAAACAAACAAACAAACAAACCAACGAACCATCAAAAAACCCAGCATGTGCCACCACCACCCTGTATGGAAGAAGACTTTTTAAAAACTAAAGTGGCATAGGATATAATTTTTGAAACATAACGTTTGTAATTAAAACCCCCTTTTCCATATAGAGTACAAATTTTTCTTCTCAAATCACCTTGCTGCTGAGGCACGGGCGTTGCCATCCCTCTTCATCCCTTAACCTCAGCATGTGGCAGTGCAGCCTTCTCATGAGATTTCACTTACTTCACCAATTCTCCCCAAATTATTTTTCCTGCAGTATACTTAAATAACCTGTTGCTAAGCATGGTGGCTGATGGGGTTGCAGTGAGGATGAGAGCCTGGGCTAGCTGCAGGTGCACGTGAGTGTGGATGTTGGAAGGCTTGCAGAGAGAGTATCTGTGAGTAACGCGGAAGGCATGTGTAGAGACCTCGGAATATTTATGTGGTTAGCAGAGCTTCGGCCCCATGCGAGCAGGTGCTCCCCGTACTGTGCTACGCAGCTGTGAGCCGGACACCGCGATTACTCAGGACTTCTGGGAAGGCAGGTGTGGCTGCCCCTGGCTGATAACAACGTTCTTGTCCTCCAGTAAGGCAAAAGTCTCATAGGGAGAGCCCATGTGGGATAGTCCACACAGGTTAACAAATGTGGAGGCGAAAGCGCTGTGGTCAAAGAAATGTCCAACTATAGCTGGGCTTCAAATCTTTCCATTTTGGACAGCACCTCGGATTTTAGGAGGATGGTAGCTGGCACAAGCCCAGTCACACCTGCACTATGAGATTTATTTGAAAATAAGAGAGACAAAGCAGAAAACAGTTTCTTTGGATTTGCTAAGTATCCTACAACCAATTACAAGCTCCAAAGAAAACTTGAAAAAGATCTGTCCAGTGAATCTGTATTGCCCGCCCCTCCCCCGGCCCCCAAGAGGTTGCTAGCAGTACACTGGCTATAGCTCTCAATTTCTCAGTATTTTGTCTTTTGTAGTTTGACTCTTGAATACTTCCCAAAGGCTCATGTGCTAAGGGCTCTGTCTTCAGGGTGGCACTACTGAAAGGAGGTGGAGTCTTTGGGAAATGAGCCCAGAAGCATTTCTTCAGTACTGCTTCCTTCCCAGAAATGGATACATTCAATCTAGTTCAAACTGAGAGGCATCTGGCTTGACTTCTTTTAAAGTGTCAAGGGCACATGTGACCAGAAAAAGTAGAGGCCTTGTTCCATATTAGAGGAGATCAAAGAGACATGTCAGCTAGAGGCAAGCTGTGATCTGGGGTTAAATGCTGAGCCAGAGGTAAGGAGGATACATAGGACATGATTAAGACAAATTGTGAGCTCTGGACATGGACGGTGGATAAGTAACCACACTGAGTAAGAGCCAGTTTCTCTGACTTTTTAATTGATCATGATAATGTTCTGTTTAGTTGGTTTCACTTTGCTTTTAATAGTATTGTATTTATTGTTCGTAGTGCCTGTTTTCATAAGGACACTCTTATACAGGTATATATATAATGTGCTTTGGCTCCCCCACCTTAGTGTCCCCCTTTTCCCTGTTTCTCCTTGACAGTCCCTCTATCCCCCACACAGTTTTATTGTGTCTTTCTGTTACACACACACACACACACACACACACACATATATACACACACACACACACACACACACATGTGATTTTATGTTCTATATAAAATTGAAGAGCCACAAATGAACGAAAAGACCCAATATTTGTCTTTCTGAGTCTGGCTTAATTTGCTTAATATGGTATTTTTCAGTTACACAACTTTCCTGCAAATGACATAATTTTGTCCTTCATTATGACCGAATAAAGTCTTGTCATTGGAAAAATATATGCTGAAGGATTTTAGGATGAAGAGGCAGCCAACTCTCAAAAGATTCAGAAAAAAAATAGAATGTCTTACATTGTATAAATATAGCATAAATACATAAAATATATAAAACGTTCTATATAGAAGGGAATGTTGGAGCAAATGTGGCTAAGTGTTAAAGTATGAATCTGAGTAGAGGAGTATGGAAATTCTTTGTACTATTCTTACAACTCTTATGTAATTATTTAAAAATGAAAAGTTCAAAAAAGAAAGCAGCAGCTAATACTGCTGCAGTTTGGGGTGGAGGTGATGGGACAGGTCAATTTCCCATTTCAGCCCATTTCTCCCGTTCTCTGTGGTCTTGTGCTCTCCTTCCAGAGGCTTCTAGCTGCAATGGCCCTATGAACTGATGCCTTTGCTGACTGGCACATCCCATCCCTAGGTCTCACTTTGTGTTAGCCAGCTTTCTGTTACCATTTTGGAAGATATTTAGCTTGTTCTTCTGGGGCCTCTAGTTCAACAATAGATGGCCCTGTTGGTCTGTTCTCCATCAGGCAGAGCTTTCATCTCAGGCTAGGAAACAGGGAGGGAGGAAAGGGAAAGACAGTGGGGTGGGGAGAGTGGGGAGGGGTGGGGGAAGGAAGAGAGAAATAGCACAAGAAGACAAAAGACTGGGGCTCCAAAATTCTCTTACGGACACATCCCCAATGGCCTAAAAGCCTCCCACTAGGCTTCACCTCTTAAAGGTCCATAGAACCTCCCAATTCAGATACCCTTTGGGACACACACACACACACACACATAAGTCCTGTCATCTGTCTCTGTGTCTGGGACTTGTCGGTGCTGTTGTTTTGGTGGCCTTGCTTTCTCCTTCTTTGGACTCATAAACACACAATTGGTGCTTGCCTCCTTTTCAGCTTGCTGGTTTCCTTCCACAAGGCACTCCTTCATCACTGTGCTTTGTACCATAGTTAGGCTGTGTGTGTTTCTCAGGGGGTCCAGTTCTTAGAGTAGGATCCATCTGTCCTTATCATTTCTCCTTTATGTGTGACAGGATTGGCTTCTCCACCAGGTAACCTCTCACTAACAGGTTCCATCTTTCTCAAATTTATCCCCTCAAATTTAGCTCCTTTGCCCCAACGACAGCTGAGGGACTTCCACCCTTCTCAGGCCATTAGAACCCACAGTGGTTGCTTTCTTCACTGCCCTGGGCTAGTTAAGAATGGCCTCAGCGCTGACCTGGGTCATTGCTTGGGCTGGAGATTTGCTATTTTAAAACACTTCTGGAAGGTTACTAAACACTCTGCAGTGACGATTTTCTCACAGTGGGGAACTTAATTCCATTGACCATAGGCAGGTTACGAAAACATGGCACCCAAGATCTTCAAAATAAGAAGCTTCAATTTATACTATTAGCAGATTGTGGTTCTTCTCAGTGTTAATTTTTTTTTTTTGTGTGTGTGACTTTTGCAGGGGTGGGACATTTGGTGAAGTTTGTAGAGCTTCTAAGACTTGGTTGAATCCTGTGGTTATTTTTGTCTTGCAGAATGGGGCAGGTATTGCCTAGTGGCTCTTTCCTCTAAGATGTAAGTGTCCAGGACAGAGTGATGTGTGGTGTCCATGGTTGTCCCTCCCTGTTGACCGAATGCAATGTACTGGGCATCGCCTTACTCATCTTCTAAAACCTTTGTTCTCACATATTGTATTACCATAAAACTGGCAGCTGGTGGCCGGGCGTGGTGGCGCACGCCTTTAATCCCAGCACTCGGGAGGCAGAGGCAGGCGGATTTCTGAGTTCGAGGCCAGCCTGGTCTACAAAGTGAGTTCCAGGACAGCCAGGGCTATACAGAGAAACCTGTCTCGAAAAACAAACAAACAAACAAAAAAAACTGGCAGCTGTCCCAAGCTTGCTGACAATCATTCAGTCAACTTTGCTGAAAATGAATTCCTCAGTGTTTATGTGAGACAGTGGGAGAGTCCAGGGAGAAGAGCTGACTGTTCAGACTCTTCTCTGATTTCTGAGACTCCTCTTACCCCTGTTTTGACTTTGACTAATGAACAGCTCTCCTCAGTTGTCAAGGGTGAGGCTGCTTCTCCAACATGAAGATGTGATGCTGAAAAGCCATGCCTCGGTTTTGAAAAGAATGTTATAATAAAAAGCTGGACAAATAGCTTCTGAGCAAATCTGAGCACAGGAGGCTGCTCGGCTTTGATAATTTCCTTTTTCCATTTAGCTTTGACCTTGGAAGAGACATGATTTATATAAAAAGAGATGTCCCGAGGGCAGAAACTATGTCATCTGTGCTCTGGGCTTGTCACCTTCAGTTTTAAGATATCACTCATATAATGTTTCTATTAAATTTAAAAGTTTGTGTATTCAATTAGGTGATTTATAGGATTAGTTTTTAGAATATTTCTAGGGTATAGACTTGCTATATTATGGGTTTTTTTGTTATCCTTTAAATGTTAACTACAACCCCCCGCCCCTGAAATGAGCCTTTTAAACAAGGTTAAAGCAATAAAGTATGCTGAGAGTAGTGATAAGAGGCAGAGATCTATGGCCACATCCCTCTCCCTTACTGTCACTAGGTTTTTTTCTCAGGGACAACAAGTGCTTTTCATTGTCTTAGCTGGTTCTTCTTCTGTCTCTAGCATCCATCTGTCATTCCTCCACTGTGATGGGATTGAGGAGGGTGGCTTCTGTCTTAATACGGTCCCAGAATGTTTTGAACCCCTCACTGCTGATTCTTTAGGACCCCTAACCATTTCAAGGCAACCTTTATTTCTTCTAGTGATTGAGAGCAGGTAAATGCTGCAGGACCAGGGCCCAGGAAAAAGAAAACACAGGACTCCAACTCAAACATTTTTGTGAATTTCAAGATGGCGACAAGAGACCAAGAAGTCACCTTGTCCTTAGCAGCCACAGAGAGTGCAGACCCTGAAGGCAGCCCTGTTTGTCGTGTGATTTACCCAGCAGTGTTCTTTCTTCCCTTCCATCTCTGTACCTTCCTCATTTGTTCCGTTATGAGAATGAATAGCATTCGAGCACAGCATGTTATGCACACCTCTAATTCCATCATTGAGGCTGAGACAGGAGGATGGTAAGCTTGAGGCCAACCTGGGATATATGATGAGCTCTAGGGTAAAGAATGGGACCTTGCCCCTTGAAGTGAGCCAAAGCAGATCCAATGCAAGCCAATAGAGCAAAACAAAACTCCAAGAGAATGACTTCCACCTTCATTTTTCTCCATAACCCTAAGAGTTACATCTGCATATTTTCTATAGGTTGAGTGTTTCAGAAGAGCCTAAGACATGGTGCCATCCCTCTAGCTACATAAGTGCTACTCATAGTGCAGAGCCCAAGTCATATCCTTATCCATGTTATCTCCTGTTCTTCCTGGACCATTCTCCTTCTCTTCGTTCCTCTCTCAATGATGTCCCCTTCCAGCTCTCCCTCTATCTTTCCATTCTTTCTCTCATTTCCCTCTCTCTCCTTCCTCTTTTCCTTTCTCCCCTCCCTTCATCTCTCTCCTTCCTTATTCTCTCTTTCTCCCCACTTTCCTTCCCTCTATCTTCCCCTCCTCTTCTTCCCCTTCCCTCTCTCCTTCTCTCTATTCCTTCCCTCCCTTTCACCTCCCCTCCTCCGTACTTTCTTCTTCCCCTTTCCACCTCTTTCTTTCTTCCTTTCTTCTTTCACAGGATTGGATGCTGGTCTTTGGGCACTGGGCAAATGTGCTTCCACTGAGCCACATCTCCAGCCCTTCCCTAGACTTTCCAGTTGCTGTTTTTTTGACTTGCTTTTATCTTGTTTTCATCTTTATAACATCCTAATTTTTATCATCTTTGTTCAGTCTATGTATTCAGCTACTAATTTAAAGTCTTTGGACTTTTCTTCATGGCTTCCTTGGACGAGTCTTGGTACCTCATTGCTTCTCTGTGTTCCTCTTTATCTTCTCTACATCTAGGTCCTCCTCAAATAGCACCCCAATACTGTGTGTGTGAACAGGGAGGCAGAAATTAGGGGTCTTTCCATGAACTGTTTTCCTCCCATGCTTTCCACTCTGGTCTTGAACTTATGTCTTAAAGCAATCCCTTTGTCCCAGCCTCCAAAGTAGCCAGAATGATGAAAAAGGTCACCATACCAGGCTCTAGGCCTTCCATTTTGGAAGAAGTCTGTATTTTACCTGCTTCATTTTGGTTGGAGGGTGAGAATAGGATTCTGAGTTGAAAGTAGGGTTATCTTGGGGCCTCAGGGCCTTCATCTTTGTCTCGTCTCATTAGTCTGAAGAAGGCTGTTTTACACGGTGCTATCTTCTCCATGAAGGCAGATAGAGTTTGCTCTTCATCCATGACATTCTAAGAGTCACTGTGGTGAACCTGAGTGTGGTGTAAATGTGCATGGCATGGGTCCTTGCTCACAGCAGCCATGTTAGAGCACTCTATATCTGGAGAGAGCCCCATTAAATCTCTAGGATTTTGTTCTTAAGTGTGTTTTTCCACAGATTCTTATCTGCTTTCTGTCTGCCCTGAAATACCCAATGAATGGGCTCTTAGCCCTTGTGGGCTGATTTTTTGTGCCCCTTATCTGTTACTTCAGCCTTTTAGATCTCCGTTGTAGATGGTATCCCAATTTTTTCCTCTGTTGTTTTCATAAAACACTGACCAAAAGCAACTTGGGGAGAACAGGTTTTATTTGGCTTATAGGCACAGTCCATCACTGGGGATAGCCAAGGCAAGAACTCAAGGAAGGAACTTGGAGGCAGGAAGTTAGGTAGAGACCGTGAAGGAGCCTTGCTTACTGGTTTGCTTGGTTCTTAAGGCTGGGTGCCTCAGCAGTCAGAGTAGTCCCACCCTGCTCACACTGGATAAGCCAACAACCATTAATGTCTAGTTCATAAGGCTGGGAGCCTAAGAGTTCCCAGTCTGGTGCTGAAAACCTCGTGGGTTCCTGGAGAGCTACACTGGTTCTTAGTCAGTCATAACATCTGAAAATGCTGATTCTACGTCAGCAAAGGAATCTCTATCAACAGCATCATGGGTAAACCAAATCGCAGCAGCAAGGCGGAAGACTGAGGGAGTAAAAGGCAAGTAATCTTCCTTTTGACCTACATATGCTTATAATGTGTGTGAAGGGGCAGCCCACATGTGGGGTGGATCTTCCACATCAGTCAAGACAACCAAGACCATTCCCAAGGTAAGGTTCCCTATTCAGGTGATTCTGATTTATGGTAATTTGATATTAAAAGCAACAATGATGGCTAGTTTGCCAAACTAGTCTCTCAAACCTTATATTAATTTGTCATGCTTTTAAAATTTTATTTATTTATTTATTTACGTGAGGAATTCTACCCCTCCCAGTCCCCTCTCATAGAATTCCTCCCCATCACTGCTCTCCTTCCCTCTGAGAAGGCAGCCCCACTTTATCCCCCAACCCTGGGCCATCAAGTCTCTACAGGATTAATACATCCTATTCCACTGACACACTGAGGCCAGGCATGGCAGCCCTCTACCACATATGTGTTAGGGGCTCAACCCAGCTGGTGTATGCTCTTTGGTTGGTGACTCAGCTTCTGAAAGCTCCCAGGGGTCCAGGTTAGTTGACACTGTTGGTCTTCCTGTGGGGTTGCCATCTCCTCGAAGGCCTTCAATCCTTCCCCTAACTCTTTCATAGGTGTCCCTGACCTCCATCCAATATTTGTCTGTGGTTATCTGCATTTGTCTTAGTCTGCTGGGTAGAGCCTCTTGGAGGGCTGCTATGCTAGGCTCCTGTCTGCAAGCAGAACATAGCCTCAGTAATGGTGTGAAAGATTGGTGCCTGTCCATTGGATGAGTCTCCAAATGGGCCGGTTACTCATTAGCCATTCCTTTAGTCTCTGCTCTATCTTTGTCTCCCAAACCTTGTATTAATTTGTCATACTTTTTAACTTCTAAATTTTCCTCCATGTCTTGGATTTCTTTCCATCCACAACATTCTGTTCTGACATTGTGGATATAGCTAACAGTCTAGTGAGTGTATAATTTGGGGCATTTAAATTATTTATGGGGTTGAAGATACAGCTCAGAGGAAGCACATTTGCTATGGTTTATGTCAACTTGACACAAGCTAGAGTCATTGGAGAAGAGGAAGCCTCAATTGAGAAAATGCCTCCATAAGACTGAGCCGAATGTAAGCCTGTAGGGAGTTTCCTTAATTAGTGATTGATGAGGGCCCCAGGGGCCCACCCTTTTGTGGGTAGGTCCTGGGTTCTATAAGAAAGCAGGCTGAGCAAGCCATGGGGAGTGAGCCAGTAAGCAGCACCCTTCCATGGCCTCTGCACCAGCTTCTGCTTCTAGGTTCCTGCCCTTTTGAGTTCTGTCCTGACTTCCTTTGATGATGAACAGTGATATGGAAGCATAAGCCAAATAAACCCTTTCTTCCTCCCCAAGTTGCTTTACTCAGGGTGTTGCACCACAGCGATAGTAACCTTGCCTGAGACACTTGCCTAGCATGCAAGTGGCCCTCGCATCAATACTCAGTACTGACAAAAGTTTAGTTTTAAATTCTTAATCTTTTCCATTTATTTGCCCTGGTTGCTCTCTCTCTCTCTCTCTCTCACTCTCTCTCTCTCTCTCTTTCTCTCTCTCCTTCCCTCCAACCCCCTCCCCTCCCTGTCTCCCCTCCCTCTGTCCCTCCCTCCGTCCCTCCCTCCCTCCCTCCCTCCCTCCGTCCCTCCGTCCCTCCCTCCCTCCCTTCCTTCCTTCCTTCCTTCCTTCCTTCCTTCCTTCCTTCCTTCCTTCCTTCCTTCCTTCCTTCCTTCCTTCCTTCTTTTCCTTCTTTCTTTCCACAATAGAGGCCTGTTTGCTGGTGAGTCTTAGGAAGGCCAGGCATTAGAACCTTTACGATGAGCCCTTTGTATCTGAATGAATTTGGGAGCTGGAAGTATTTGTCTTGGGATAAGACAGAACTGTTTTTCATCAGAGGACTCCTAGCAGCCAGACTAAGCGATCTTTGGTCTGCAGTGCCCACATGTGTAGGGGTGAAGTTTTGGATTATTGACTTGTTTGGGAGATTTTTCTGGTTGGGTATTGAGGTAGGAGCATCTATGTCTACTGTTTGTATACTCAGTCCAGCCTGTTCTACTCATAGGAGAGACCACACCCAAGCTTAGCACTTGGAGGAAAAGCTTTTATTGGCCCCAATGCTTCCATGAAAAGTACAACATCTTGCTGTGCCTGTAGCTCTCTCTTCCTCTTCAAGTTGCCCTGTAGAGAGGAGTGAGGATCCTCAGTGTTTCATAGATTTAATGTACATATTAGTAGTTCCCTTGCCTCATAGTGGGGCTAGGTCAGAAATAGCTCTGTGAGATTTGGAAGTGTGAACTATAACTAGATTTGTGGGTGCTCTTTGTAAATATTGAGAGAGGAGGAGAATACATGGGTCCACTGAAGAAAAGGAAGAGAAGCTAGAGGAGTCTTTGCTTAATGAATTAAGAAACTATCCATTAGCTGGCAGGACATCATCTATATATCATTTATTAAGTTTTTGAAAAGAAAATACATGCAGAGAACTAATTTGTGGTCAGGCAGTCTACAAAACCCTCACTGACATCACCACCTGACAGAGCTGCTCTTATCTTCCTATTACAAAGAAGGTAAGAAAGCAGAGAGTAGCCTGGCAGGCGGTGGAGGTACCACATGAGTGTGTCTGCTATGGGAGCTTCTTCCACCCACCGTGCTTACCTCCTTCTGTCTCAGGATGCACACTTTTCCTTTGTCCTTTTCACTTATTGAAATGCAGTCTTCCTGTAAGTCCTACTATAAGTACCACCCAGGAGAGTTTTGGCTAAGAGGAAGTCAGTCAGTGTTAGTTTTCTGTCTCAGGTTTTCCATGGAAATTTTACCTGGCTCCTATCTTGGTGTGAACCTCTCTCCCTAGCTCTTAGTTTATGTTTTTGTTTTTTTTTCTTTCTAATTCTCTGTTGTTCCCAAGCAAGTTGGCCCCGATCAGTTGATAACCGGGCTTGCTTTCAGTTCATCCCTCAGGCTGTCCCAGTATCATCTCGGACACATGACCCCATGGTTTCCAAGTGGATTGAGTTTGTGCTTCTGAAGCAGTCTTGATTGTTCCCAAGTATGGCTTGGTTTTATGATGCTATAGGTGCTGTTTCTTTTCTTAAATAATTTCCTAGCAAGATGTAAGACTCCGTAAGAGCCCCAAACAGCCCAGAAAACAGACATAAGACTGTTCTCTATATTTGAGATATGTGAAAGCTGAAACTATTTGCTGTTCATTTCACTGACCCACTCAGCAGCTCTTCTTTGCCTGGTGTTCACAGACAGTTTGGGTCATTTAAAGTGTGTCCACTGAGACACCACCAACAAAGATGTCCTCTAAAAGAAGACATGATGCTGAGTCTAGTCTAATATAAATCACATCTATTAATACTAAACTATGTCGCCCTTCAACTTGTGTGGGATTCCTAAGAGATCTCCCTCTCACTTTACTGAACATAGCTTTTTCCTCCGCTCACATAATATATTCCAATTACAATTTCCCTTCCTTATACTCCTCCCAGTTCCTTCCCAACTTCTCTCCCATCTATATCCATCCCTCATTTCTCTCTCTCATTAAAGAACAAAAAGGTTTAAAGGAGGTAATGATATAATTATAATACAACATAAAAATAAAACAAAAATCAAATATCAGAATAGGACAAAACAAAATCAATCAAACAAACAAAACACCCCAACAACAATAACAATGACAATGACAACAATAATAGCATCCCCAAGAACAGAAGAAAAGAGGACAAGGAAAGGCGTATGAAGCAGATAATAAATGTAGAGACCCACCTGTCTGCATACTCAGGAATCCCTAAAAGGACATTATTCCTACCTCATCTTCTTCAGGGTCCCCTGAGCCCTGAGGTGAAGGATTTGATAGAGACATCTCATATAGAGCTGACTGTTTCAAGGTCTTTCTCTCTCTCTTTGGGTGTCTAATGACTGGTTTTGGGTCTCTGTATTTGTTCCCATCTGCTGCAGGAGGACACTTCTCTCATGATGGTTGATCAGGCAATGATCTATGAGTATAGCAGAACATCATTAAGAGTCATTTTATTGTTACTTAAAAAAAAAAAGAATACCAGTGTTTGGTTTACTCTAGGTCCCTGGACTAGCTAGTCTCAGGTTCTTGGTCATCAAGTGTCAGGTATAGATTGCATCTCCTGGTGTGGGCCTTAAGTCAAAACTGGTTGATTATACCCATAAGCTTTGTGCCACCATAGGCTTAGCATATCTTGCAGGCAGGACACCATTGTTGATCCAAGGTTTTGTGGCCTGGTTTGGTGTTTATGCTTCTCCTTTGGTAGCATGTAGAATACCTTCCTGTGCCAAAGATAATAGAATGTAGGGGTGAATATTCTATGTAGGCACTAGCTCGATGTCTTCATGTTCAACGAGTTGTGTAGGTGTTGTCTCCAGAAATGGGGCTCTTGCCATTAGTTTTCAGAGGGTAAACTATATAGTCTTGACAATAGCCTGGGCTGTTTGGGGGTTCCTACATGTTGTGGGTTTATGTCTGGGTCTTCAATTCAAGTCTATTGACCAACATGTCAAGTTTGTGCCAGGATCATACTATTTTTATTACTATAGCTCTGTAGTACAATTTGGGATTAAGGATTGTAATGCAGTTCTTTTATTATTCAGGATTGTTCTTTTTCTCTGTCTCTGTCTGTCTCTGTCTCTCTGTCTCTCTCTTTCTCTGTCTCTCTCTTTCTCTGTCTCTCTCTTTCTCTGTCTCTCTCTGTTTGTGTGTGTGTGTATTTTTTCCCTCTATGATGTACTGGTATGGGATTATTTATTTCCTTTGTTTTCTTGGGTGTGGTTAATCTCCTTAGGTTAACCTTCTTGCACCTTCTGTACAGATGGATTTGTAGATAGATATTTCCATCTATGATGATTGAAAGTTTAGCTGGGTCTAATAGTCTGGGCTTTTATTATTATTTTGTAGGTTTCAATATTCTTTCTGTATCCTGTATATTTACTGTTTTGATTATTATGTGCTGAGGGGAATTTCTCTCCTGGTTCAGTCTATTTTGTTTTCTGCATGCTTCTTGTACTTTGAGAAAAAGTATTTCTCCTTCCTTAGGTTAGGAAAATTTTCTTCTATAATTTTGTTGAAAATATTTTCTGCTCTTTTGACCTATGTTTCATCTCCTTTCTTTATTCCTATTATTCCTAGATTTTTTTCTTTTCATGATGCCCCAGATTTCCTGGATGTTCTGTTTCTGAATTTTTAGATTTAACATTTTCTTTGACTGAGGTATCCATTTCTTCTATCTTGTCTTTAATGCCCAAGACAATGTCTTCCATTTCTTGTGTTCTGTGGGTGAGACTTGCTCTGAGATTTCTGTTTGAGTTCCTAATTTTTTTTTATTTCCAGATTTCCCCCAGCTTGGGTTTCCTTTATTGATTTTATTTCCATCTTCAGATTTTGAACTGTTTTATCCACTTCCTTCCACTACTTGCTGATATTTTCATAAATTTCTTTAAGGATTTTACTCATTTCCTTTTTAGACACTGCTTTCATATTACTAAAGACTGTTTTAAAGTCATTGTCTTGTGCTTCAGCTCTGTTGCAATTCTCTCTTCCTTTTTTATAAAGAGGATTTTTTTAAAAAAAGATTTATTTATTATTATATGTAAGTATACTGTAGCTCTCTTCAGACACACCAGAAAAGGGCATCAGATCTAATTACAGATGGTTGTGAGCCACCATGTGGTTGCTGGGATTTGAACTCAGGACCTTCAGAAGAGCAGTCAGTGCTCTTAACCACTGAGCCATCTCTCCAGCCCTCTGTTGCAATTCTTAATGTCTACTGTGGTAGGGTTTCTGGGCTCTAATAAAGTTGTATTATCCTGGCTATTATTGATTGTGTTTTTATACTGGTATGCAAGTATCTGGGTTTGGGAAGATTGTAATTCTAGGTGCTGATATCTGGCCTTGTCTTTATTGTATGGGTGTTTTGTTTCTTGGTTTCTGTTACCCTCTCTAATTCTTTGGAAGGTGTGTTGGCTGTGTGTTGCCTAGTAGGGAATTCTTCTGGGATCCTGCTAGGTGTGGCCTCCATTGGTTCCCAGTAAAATGTGGGAATGGGCTAGGAGCAGGGACTGAGGAACTTGCAGGAGGAAGGAAAGCAGGGTGTTCCACCAGGATCTGTTTAATCCCCTGGGAATGGGGGCAGCAGTGAGTGAGGATAGGCCCTACAGATAGTCTTCTACAGAGCTGGGGACTGGATATGGAGGAGAGTAGGGGGAGTGAAGACCTGAGGCTTGCCTACCTGCTTAGCTGGCCTACTCACTCCTCTGGTAGGCTTGTTCCCAGGGAATGCCTGCTAGACTTGAGGGCTGGGATAACAGGATGAATGAAGAGGAAGGAGGGGGGGGCAGGCATAGCAGGTAGTCTGTTATAGAGCTGGGGGTGAGACTGGGGGGTGAATTTGGAGGGGAGAGAGAGAGAGAGAGAGAGAGAGAGAGAGAGAGAGAGAGAGAGAGAGAGAGAGAGAGAAGAAGAAGAAGGAGGAGGAGGAGGAGGAGGAGGAGGAGGAGGATGTGCAGTTAGGGTACCTGTTTCTCTGGCCAGAGTGACCTAAGGTCCCAAGGAATCTCCTGAGAGATCTTAACTAGCATTCTTCTTAGAGCACTTTTAAATGTTTGCATTAACTCTCCCTAGTCCTTCATCTTCCTCCTAGCAGTTCAGTTCCATCTTTTTTCCTGTGTGGTAATTGCCAGGTATTGAAAGGCTGTGTGAATGTGTTATGAAACAAGACTTGTATTGTATGACTATTCTTATCTTGGATTTTCTTTTCTGCAGTGCCTTGAAAAATCTTTTTTTTTTTCCTCCTGTCAAGTCTCTGAAGGGATTTTCGCAGCTAATTTAGGATAATAAGGCATTTTTGCTGTACTGCAGCTTTTCTTTTTAGGAATAATACATATATATTTCAGTAGCTTCTATTTAAGTTTGCCTAAACTGAATGAAAATGTTCACACGTTTTTTTAAGGCATCAATGCATCTGCATGTGTGTATAGCTCTGTGCACCGCCCACCCATCCTCCCAGGGATGGCACTGCTCAGCCCAGACTCCTGCACAAAACAGCACTTCACGGGCCTTTGGCTTTGATGCCTGTGTTGAAATTTAAGGGGATTTAGATGTTGGAGGTCAAAATACTGCCAAGGAAAATGTAAAGGCCATGATGTAATTGCTTGGTCAGAGGTCAGCTTTTTGACTAAAGTGAAAGAGGCAGCTCTGTGCTTGGACAATAGTTTTCATGGTCACTTGAAATGAATATCTGTTAAGTGCCAGGGAAATGCCTTGGTCACCCTGAGACCAAAGAAAATGACTTCCAACATCGAATTCCTATTCTCTCTCCCTCTCTTCCTCCTTCCCTCCTCCCTCCCTCTTTCTTTTCCTCCCTCCCACTTCCTCCCTCCCTCCCTCCCTTTCCATTCCTTGCTTTTGATCAAGTCTTGCTGTGTGGCCAAGGCTAGTATTGAACTTCAGACCCTTATATCTCAGCTTTCTGCATGTTGCAATTATGTGCATGTGCCACCACGACAAGCCTATGTGTTCTTCTGAAGAATCTTCACACACCATCACATCTCCTTTCTCTCCCATTCTTCACTTGCCGTGTGCAAGGTACAGCTTGGGATGTGGGAATTGTCCCATGTCACCCTCTCCTTTTTAAAGAAGACACCTTTGCCATGTGTGATGCTTAAATTTATGTGTCATATTGATTAGATCAAGAAACCAGGCCGGGCGGTGGTGGTGCACGCCTTTAATCCCAGCACTTGGGAGGCAGAGGCAGGCGGATTTCTGAGTTCGAGGCCAGCCTGGTCTACAAAGTGAGTTCCAGGACAGCCAGGGCTATACAGAGAAACCCTGTCTCGAAAAACCAAAAAAAAAAAAAAAAAAAAAAAACCAAAAAAAAAAAAAAAGAAACCAAGGTACTTGGTTAAATGCTAGTATAGACCTCGCTGTGAAAGTATTTTGTTACTTGATTGACAGCTGTAGTCAGTGGACATTATATGACCTTGATAATGTGGCTGGCCTCATCAAATCAGTTGAAAAGTGTTAAGAGCAAGACCTGAGGATGCTGAGTGAAGATGGGATTTGGTCTCAAACCTACAGCATCAACTCTTGCCTGAGATTCCAGCCTTATAGTTGCCCCGTGGCTTTCAGACTAGCTGCTCCTGAGACCTGATAATCATGTGAGCTGATTTTAAACTAAATTCCTGATCCCCCACTGTGTGTATGTGTGTCTATGAGAAAGGGGGAAAAGGGAGAAGGAAGAAGGGAAGGAGGAGGAGAGAGGGACAGAGAGACAGAGAGAGAGAGGGAGAGAGAGAGGGGCAGGACTTTGCTGTGTTACCCAGGTTGGCCTCAAACTCTAAGACATCCTGCCTTATTTCCTGAGTGTGAAGATGATACCATGCCTGATATACCTTATCTTTCCTTCTGTCCATCCATCCATCCATCCATCCATCCATCCATCCATCCATCCATCCACCCACAATTTTGATCACATAGATGATTCCTTAACTAACGCTTTTCCTGTAATCCTGTGAGTTGACTTTTTTTTTTGTTTTTGTTTTTTGTTTTGTTTTTTTGAGACAGGGTTTCTCTGTGTTGTCCTGGAACTCACTTTGTAGACCAGGCTGGCCTCGAACTCAGAAATCTCACCTGCCTCTGCCTCCCGAGTGCTGGGATTAAAAGCGTGCGCCACAACACCTCGAGTGAGTTGACTTTTAAAACTAACCCTCTACCCATGTATTGGGTGGCAGACAATCTAGTCTATTGACTGACCCTTGACCCACATATCGTCTTATCTCTATCTGGCCACCACTTGCCTATTTTTCTGGAAAATCCAGGTACATCACATTTTAAATGTTCAGATGCCCAGCCAAGTACACTCTGATGATGTAGTAGACAAGTGCTGTCCATTAGTGTTCACTGTGTAGATCACTGCAAGTTACCTTTAAGTCTCTTCAGCAATATGGGTGCCTTCTAAGTGGCCCAGATGGCTCCTCCCACTGGCTGTCTCCCTTTGTACTTGGCTCTGCCCTTCTTGTTTAGTTCTCAGAGGACTTGCCACAGGCAAAGAGCTGGTTTTCAAAAGTATAAGTCCCATTTACACTTTCTTTACCCTGTGTGGGTGACTATAAATTAGCTGAGCTTACATTTGGGGACATGAAGAAGGGGACTTCCTATTCAGACAGAGGGTTAGCTTGGCTAAGGTTCTGGTATGTATATATGAGTGTGTGAGAGAGTGTGAGTTTATATGTGTAGGTTCACATAGTTCTCAATTTATCTCACTTTATAGCTTCAGTGGGAAACTCAAAGCCATCCTCCTGCACCAGAGTCTCTTCAGGACTGGGATTATAGGGATGAACAATCACGGCTGCCATTATTGCTATTCTTCTTGTATCTGCTTACAGCCTGAGGTGGTTCATTTAATGAAATGATTTTTTTCAGAGTGACAGTTTGAAAACTTTCTCCAGATGTCTTTCTTATTAAATGAAGACATTTTAACAAACCACTAGCCTTAGAGACTTTGTAAGAAAGTGAACATGATAGCCTAGCTGACGGCCAGTCTCAGGAGGTGGCTGTTTCATGTTCTTAAGGATGTGACTCAGAAGTGACTCAGTGAGGACCTTTTGGCACTAGCAGATGAAAAGAGTTTGAATGTTCTTTTGTACCAAAAGATGGTGAGATGCAAGAGTGTGGATGGGGAGGGGCTTCCTGGATAGAGCTTTGCTCTTAGGGTCTGGCCAGCTGCTCTGGAACACACAGATATGGCTTGAGTGCCCTGAAACCTTAGCCAAGCCAACCGTCTATCTGCACAGGAGAACTGAGATTCAACCACCGAAGAGTAAAGGGAGTTGATTGCGTAACAGTTTTGCTTAAAAAGGCAGTTAATGAAAATTAGGGTTTTTAGTTGGCTTCAGTGGTATTTGCTCTCCTGGGAATGTTAGGCATTTGCCATTTACTCTTGCCTTCTTCCCCCCACCTAGGTAGCTTCTGACCTGCTGGGCACACTGTCCTGTCAAACTCTCAACTCACTGAACCATCTCCCTGCCACCGGAATGGTCTCTCCTTTGTGTGCATTTCCTTTGTAAATGTATGGCTGTTGACCCTTGGTTAATCCCTGCCCAGAGAGTGGGAAGCAGGAAGAGCGGCAGGTGCCCTCATGGCTTCCTTCCTGCATGTCTTCCTGATGTGCTCCCAGTTTCTAGGAAGCAGAATGAGCCCCAACCTGGTTCATGTCCTTAATAAGCAGACTATCTCCTGGGAGCCTGTGCGAATCTGGGAGTGGTCTTTTCTAAGTCCCAACCCCACCTCCACTTGTGATCTTGAAAGGAATTAGGGACCCAGCTCCTTAGTGTTCCTACCTCTAAAATGTGACAAATAATGTCTACTGGGTAGAGTATTAAACAGATAGAAATGAGAAGCTCTTTGGCTATTGGAAACTATCCTGTTAAACTGTCCACAGGACCCTCACCATTCAGCCATCTTGCCCACCCATCAGCGTAAAAGTTGATGGAAAGCTAAAATTATTTTTGTTGCTATTGTCACTGGTATGATGAGAAAGGAAACATCTTTCAGATATTCAGTGGAATTATGTTTGAGAGTCTTTTTCATTTGTGTCACCTTGGGGACCCGTAGTTCTAGAGGAGATCCCCTTAAGCTCTGTCCACCTGATTTTATTGCCATGGCAAGTAGAGCTACCTATTCTTAGGGAAAGGTAGAATTACTAGGTGTCTTGAGGGCAGTGCTGGCCACACTTGGTATTGCAGAAGAATTTGAAATGTGCTCTAAATAGTGAGATGACCCACTAGAATCTTAGAAAGCCAGCTTCTGGCTTTTCCTTACCACCTAGGAACTTTCAAGAAGGTGTTTGGATGAGGATATCCCTTGTTCCCCTGTCTCCTGTCTCCTTCAAGGCAATTTGCCTTCTTTGCCTTTTCACAGATGTATTTTGGTGTTATCTTCCTCTGTAGTCACCCTCTGAATCCACATGCATACATATACATGCACACACATATATTATACATATATAATATTTAATGCTTTTGGAGACAAGAATGCTAGGAGTATGTGGCTATATCCTGCTTGATTTATGGCACACTTGTCAATTGAAAACAAAAACAACTTTATGACAACCTCTATCTGTAGTTAATGTAGAGATAGCAGTTTTATTTCAGGTAGTTGTTTGGAGACCATAGGGCAGATCTGGAACGCAATATGAATTGTGTATCTGGAATGAATCTTCCTTTGTTTAAATACATGCTGTCCAGTACAAAAGGTCATTTGTTTATGCAAATAGTATAAATGAAACAGGTACTAAAGAGGAAGCATTCAAGGTTATAAGCTATCTGGTCTCCTGTGGTCCCTTGAATGGTGACACCCCTTGTAGACTCAAGGAGAGTTGAGCTGTGTTGTATTGTGTTGTGTTGATGGAGGTGGGCCAGAGCAAGGTAGCTATGGTAACCAGATGGGGAAGGCCAGGGCCACTAAGACAGGGAGCACTGTTGAGTACTTCTGAGAAGCATGACTCATCTTTACATGGTCCTTGGAAGAAGATTCAATAAGTAACCCACTGTCTATATGGTGGTGACGACGTTAGAGCACTGACAATCCCCACTGCCTAGTGACTTGTGGGTGCTGCAACATCATGGCACAGTACATTACTGACCTGTGTGTAGCAATGTTGGTACAACACACCTAGTGTGCTATCAGCTGTATAAAGTAATCACGTGCAGTACATACCACCTGCTAATGGTAACAGATGCATAGATTCTGGGCTCTGCCTCTGCCACTGATTTAGAGTGAAGTTTGCTGCTTGTTATGTGACACCAGCATCCAGAAAGGCTTGCTTACTACTTCTCTTGGCTTCATGTACAACCACGTGGAGTCACTGATCTGGAATCTCAGGCTTGGGTGAGTTCTGGCTTGTTCTTACAACCGCAGCATACCCAACACACCCATCTGAAGAGCATGCACCCTGTCATCAAGTAACTTATGACTGTACCCTAATTTCTTTCAGTTGGATACGAACCTCAGAACTCTCTAACTAAAAAGAAAAAGATTAACTTACATAATTAAAACTTTGTACCTTTGATGCAAATCTCCCCAGGACATTTACCTTAAGCTTAAAAGCAGCATGTTTTCAAGTATATCTTTTCATATACTGTATAGGATATTCAAAGGACGCTGTGTTTGGATGGAGAAGGATGCTGATGGGCTTTCTAGGAACACCATACTCCACATCCAGTGCCCATGCCCTCACCATGGAATGAACTTAAGCTCTCTGAAGCCCATCCCATGGTGATGGCAGACTTCCATAGAAGATAGCAAGAAGAGCCCTGTATCCCTTTGGAGGAAGTGAACTTGACTTTGCTGGCCTGAATGACCTGAAAACCAGGGGCTTAAGCTCTTAGCTAAACCAGCCCTTTAGCTTATGGGGTTGTTTTTCTTGTGCAAGCAGTTGACCTCTATTCCAAGGAACAAAGTCTTTGAAAGACTCCTTGGACATTAAAATAGCTTTACAAAATAACATTTTGGTGCTTTAAAGTATAAACTAACCAGAAACACATGATTTCACTTTCCCATAAATCACAGAGGGTTTTGCCTAAGAGAAAAATGCATGGCAAAACACATCATGAATAAACAGTTTAGGGTGGTGATCTGGTTGCACAAGCAGGGCCAAGGGTTGGGGAAGGTGATGGATTTGCATTCTGGTGGAGCAGGAGCCTAGGACAGTCAGACTGCATCTGGTGAAAGGCAGCCAGTACCAGCCCTTGCTTTCCCTGTCCTTCACCTGAGCCATCGAATGTGATCTTTAGCTTGGACTACTTTAGAGGAAAAAAGATCAAGTGATAAAGATTCTCAAATATAGAATGTGCTTAATAAATGTATTTTCACTAATCAGATAGCCTAGCTTCTCTCTTAACTCCGCTTGCTCTTTGTCACATGTCCTAGTGGGTTCATAAGGGATATTGATAATCAGTACATGGGGACAGACTTCCACAGTGGAATGTGTTAGAGAACACTGAAGAATATAAAAACATATTCCCTACAAGATATTCTTGGCATTGTAATTTGCATTGTTCATGAGGCACTTTCCTCTTCCCTTTTTCTCCCCCTCAAGATATTTATTAATGAAATGTTCAAAGAATGTGAATTCGCTGAGGCCAGTTAAGTTTGGCTTTATGTTCTGAATAAATTTGCTATTACACTTATTTATTTGTATGTTTATGCATATTTGTGGAGGTCGCTGGACAACTTCTGGATGTCAGTTTTCTCCTTTCACTGCGTGTGAGTCCTGGGGATAGAACTCAGGCTGTTAGGCTTGGTGGCAAGTGAATTTGCCCACTGAGCTATCTTTATGGTTCCATGTTGGCTGTATATTTTTGCTTACATTTAGGTTTTGAGATTTGTTGGGAATTTTCTAGATTCTTCATGATTCCTGGACAAAAGTAATTAATTCCATAAGCTGGGAGGGAGAAGTAAGGGGTGGGCTTTACTGTTTGTGTGTGTGTGTGTGTGTGTGTGCTAGCAGTGCAACAAGCAAATACTAGCATTGGTAGCATGTGAGTGTGTTAGTGAAAGTTACATCACTGTAAATGAATGTCCTGCACAGGTCACTTAGGAAGCAGAAAAGATTTTTTTTTTTTTTTTGTGGCTTACAGCTTAAGAAATTCAAGCACAGGGTGGCCCCAGTGCTTGGGCCTCTAGTAAAGGCTATATAAAATGTTAGTACCACTGACAGAGGTGACATCTTGAGCCAGTTAGCAGAAAAATACCGAGAGAACAGTGTTCCAATTGAAGATGTATGTGATTGTAATGACCAACAGGCCTCCTACAAGATCCCACCTCAGATAGGTTCATGGTGTCTACCTGTGTGTTGAAGCCTGGACACGTGGAACTTGGGAACTCAAACCACAACAATAAGAAACATCAGAATGATGGATGAGAAAAAAAAAAGTAAAAGTTGGGTAAAGGACTCAGCTGTCTGTTAAGTTTCAATGCAGGGGTAAGTATTGACATAAGTTTTGGGTTCTGTTGGTACAGAGATGGTTCTGGAGTTCGAAGACCTTACCAGAAGTTCTAGTTCATTGATGAAGGTGCACCAGCTATGAGTGTGTTGAGATGCAATCATATCTGGCTGGTGTAACAGTGTGGCCCAGGATCAGAGTCAGGCACAGCTCCTTGTGTGTCTTCAAGCAGGATTCTCCCATGGTGGGTAGGGTGTCAGCTTGCACAGTGGTGATTGCTTTCCTGGAGATGGTCCAGCAGGGCACTGCTGGTTTACATTGAGGACTGTCTCACTCAAAGGACACTTGATAGACAGGGTTGATGAGCTTGTAGACTGTCTATCCCCATCACCGTCCTCATCCATGTACAGACTCTGCTCAATGGCTTCGATAATAGAAGAATAGGTGGGAGTCATGTAACCCCAGGATTAGCTTTCTTCCTATGTTCACTGCCTCCTAGGAAGAAGGAAGGCGAGTTCAGGATGACTATCTTTTATTAACTTGAAATATGTGAATTTTCATCTTTTTTTTTTAATGATGCATGTTCTGGGGTCTAAAGAGTAACTTTTTCCATTTGAACAATATGGTTGAATTGAATGAGAAAGAAAAGATTTGAGAGGAACTCTTGTCACTACTCAGATTATTTTTCAAAGTCTGCATGAAGACCTGGGCCTTGCGTTCTGCTTCCAATAAGCTGTGCAGGAGGTGGCAGGCAATATGGTTGTGGCCAACCATCCCATCTTTTGTTTATTGACTGTGTTGCTTTCATAGTCTCTTAGACTGTGACCAATCTTTTTGACCTTACATTTTAGAATCCTGCACGCAGTGCCCTGAAGGGGAACATTGTGGAGAGGACATACCTTCCTCTGCCAACCTATTTTCCATGAGGGAGTCCTGTCAGGATGCCTTAAGTGCCAGGGTATTTACATATTTACTTTACTCCACCAGTGGAGAGGACTTTGAGTGTCTTCTCTCTCAGTGAGAGGCCTTTAGAGCTATTCTCTGGTCATGGGTCGTGCAGCTTCAGACAGTCCCTGAGTTCTTTCAGTTGAGTCATCTTCCCCACTTCAATGGTCAAGGTAGCCCACTCGTTTGTACTGAAGACATCTGCCTTGAGGAATTGTGAATGATGTAACCCAACAGGTATAAATCTGAACAGTGTGCTGTGTACAGGACTTGGCTCATTGGGCCTTAAGATTGGAGGCTGAACAGAAAGCAATGGGAAGATGGGCACTGGGCTCCCCATGAAAGCTGTGCTGGCTTCAAGTGTGAGGAAGGGCAGGACATAAAAAAAGAGGACCCAAGTTCCTGAGGATGGTCTGATAGTGTTGAGAGAGGATTAGGGTTCCCTGAGAGGGTTAGGGACTGAGGTTTTCAATAGTTTAGTATTCTTGTATGATGGAAAGAGGAAGTTCCAGTGTGCTCTGGCTCACCAGGGCAGATGTAATTAATGATGATACATGGAATATCTCAAAAATAAAAGCAAGGTCATTGAATATATTAACCAAAAAGAAATGATAAAACCAAAAGGTGATAGACATTTTTCATTCCCTAATATCACTAGTGAATATAAACATTTCTCTATACCAAGAGAGAGTAGAGGGGGCAGGCAGAGTGAGAGGTAGGAGAGGGATAGAGAGGCAGAGGAGAGACAGAGGGGGAAAGCTTTGAGGGGGAGAAAAGAGGGAGAGTCGGGAAACAATGGGAAGGGGAAGGATTAAATCCGTATTAGACTCAGAGGAGCCTGTGTGCTGGATACATTTGTCTTGTGTTAGACCAGTGGGTCTGAACCTTCCTAATGTTGTGACCCTTTAGTACAGCTCCTCACATTATGACTTACTCAACCATAAAATTATTTTCATGGCTACTTCATAAGTGTAATTTTACCACTGTTATGAATTATAAATATCTGTGTTTTCTGATGGTTTTTGGTGACCGCCTGAAGGGTCTATTGAGCTCTGAAAAGAGGTTGAGAACCTCTGTGTTAGAGGGTCAGCTCTTGAAAGCAGCACTGACCAATGTAGGCCTATAATCATATGGGCTGTTCAGGAGGTTTAATCAATAGGCCATGGAAGAATTAGCCTCTGAAGACAGTTTGATTCAGAATCAGAAGATCCCAGGGTTTGGGAAGAGAACCTCATTCTAGTTTCCCTCTACTTTACACTGGCATTCCCATGCAGCACAAGTGAGGGGGAGAATTCATATCTTAAGGTGAATTTAGGGACAAGTGCTGACCAGGTGGAAAATCACCGGAACAGACTAGGATCTCCTTTCTTTCCAGTTTCCCTCATATTTCAAACTCTCATCTAGCCTTCAAAATCACATGATTATAACTCTCTATTCTTATGTCTATCTATCTATCTATCTATCTATCTATCTATCTATCTATCTATCTACCTATCATCAATCATCTATCATATCTTCTAGCTATCAATTTTCTATCTATGATCTGTCTACAGATTTTCACATTTTTTTTCTGTTATTTCTCATATGTTGAGACCAAATAGCTGACAAAAAGAAAGTCAAGGGATGAAGGATTTTTCCTTTCCTTATGATTTGAGGGTATACTCCATCATGGCAGGAAAGTCACTGAGTGGGAGAAGTGTGAAGAAGCTGTGCTGCAGGAGTTTGGGGGCTGCTTGCTCATTTGTCTATGGTCTAGGAAGCATGGAAAGATGAACATTATGTTCATCTGGCTTCTTTTTATCTCCTTTTTCATTCAGTCTGGAACCATAGACCATGCATGGGTGATGCCATCCACATCCAGAGCTGGTCTTCTCTCAGTTATCTTCATCATCACCATGGCAGACACACCCAAAAGTGAGCCTCACTAATGCCCAATCAAAATCAACCATCACGACCATCCACATTCTTCCTCTTTCTCTCACCTCTTGACTTGCCATCGTTTTGCTTTTGTCTACTCACTTACCCATCATCTATTATGAAACAGGAACCAAAGAGTGGACTCGGAAAGAAGGCTCAGGCATAGCTACTAAGAGTCTGGCAAAAATGTCTTCTGAAAAGGGCAATGTCTATACCATGTGTCCTCCTAGTTAGCTTGCAACAGTTCCCAAAGCTTCTCTTTCCATCTGGCCTCTACTGGGCCATGATGGGAAGTGAGTGAGGAGGAGTGGATTCTGGGATGAGACCTCCCCATAACCACTTCCATCTTATTTAGATTCACAATCTGTGACTCTTTAATGTGTTTATGAGTGGAATCAATAAGAACAATAAGAATCCCATTTTCCCAATTAAATTTAGTTACAAGGTATTTAAAGCATATAGCATGAAGGAATAAATAAAACATGTGTCATATCTTTTGTTGAGAGAAATAAAATTAGGGGGACACTCAAATGACCACCACAGTCCTGATGCACCTCAGCAGATGTCTCAAATGTTTTATTCAGGAGGTTATTGTCCTCAAGTAGGTGTGTGTTCTTTGTGTCTTGTTTAATTGACATTGTGTTTAACATAAGCTGTACCCTTTTCTGCATTTCTACCATATGCATATGTATTCAATGAATATAATATGTGGTATTGGTCTGAGTTTTTAAATGATTACAACAAAAATAGGAACCTACTCCATGTTTCATATGTTTTTGCCCTCTTCTTCCCCTGCCACGTATATACATGGCAGGGGAAGAAGAGGGCAAAAACATAGACCTAGCCATGTATATACACATAGACACAGGCAATTCGTTTCCATGTTCTTCATTATTGCCACAATATGCATGCACTGGGATTCATCTACTTACAATTGTTTTCTGGCATTTGAGAGAATCTTTGCCCTCAGTGCTTGCCCTGTTACAGTGCTGCACAGAACCATCTTATCCATGCCTGATTGTATGATTAGGATTCACCTAGGTTCCACTCAGAAGTGTAGCTATGGGGTCTCAGGTAATAGCAACTTACTTTGTTAGAAGCTGCCATATTGCTCCCAGATTGCTCCCAGTAGAATTGCATTGGCTGCTGTTCTCGCTAACCCCGCTCTCAGTAAGCACCCTCTGCTTCACATTTGGGGATTTATTTGGTATTTCTAGATCTAACTATTTGTTTTTGTTCTCTGTCTCTCAACACACACACACACACACACACACACACAGACACACACACACAATTTAGTTAATCCCTCTGTCTATTGATAATTCATGACAATTTAAAATTTTTATTTATTTTATTGAATTTATTTTTATGTGCATGCGTGCTTGCATGTCTGTCTGTGAACCTCGTGAATGCTTAGTGCCCTTGAGGCCAGAGAAGGCATCAGATCTTCTGAAACTGAAATTGCAGTTTTGGGCTACCACGTTGGTACTGGGAATTGAATCCAAGTCTTCTGAAAGGGCAGGCTTTGCTTACTGCTGGGCCATCTTTCTAGCCCCCTGATTTTTATTTTCTTAATTGTTATTGCCTTATTTGTTTATAAGGTATTTTAAAGAAAAAATTATATATTCTGAATACAAAGCCTTTCTTGACATTTGCTTTGTTTTGAGTTGTGTTTGTATTTTTTCAGTGTAATTTTTTCCAATAGAGTCCAGAGAAGGAAGGTTCCTGGCTTGTCTGAAGGCTTGAGGCTTTGCTTCTATTTGCTCTTAATTTGTTATTTGGCTTTGGACAGGTCATTGGATGTTCTTAGGAGTTAGCTTCTTTAACCTTAAGTAAGACATTTTGATCCCCAAACTGTAGTCTCTTCCAGATAGACAGTCCTATGTAAATGACATTTGAGAGTTATGTCCAAATAAAGGAAAACTCTTATATTAGTTACCATCTTGTTGCTGAGACCAAATGTTAAACAACAGCAGATCAAGAAAGGTAGGGCTCATTTTACCTCATGGTTGTGAGAGACTAGGAGTTAGACAGTTTTCTGCGTAGGTAGATAGATAGGGAGAGGGGCCATGACTAGGAAACAAAGATGGGAACTCTCAACGGGGCTTCTTTCTTGCCCCTCTGACCAGAGGGCAAAAGCCTGGCAGCTTAAGACAAAGGCCTTGTGGGCTTTTTGCCTTCCACCAGGAGGCCTCATGCTGATGGACTGACTCAACAAGTTCCAGGCTGGATCAGAACACAGATATACAACAACAGTTGTGGGTCAATCAGCCATCCTTGTCTCTCTTCAAATCAACTAAGTCTAAGTTAGGGAAGGATAATTTTAGAGACTTTAAAGAGCCCAGTGCCAAGAAGAAAGTGGACTTCTCTACATCTCACGAGGGTCCTTGTCTCCATGCATGTACCTCCTCACTCCCAGTAAAGGCCCCCCCCATTCAGCTGTTGATTCTCTCTGCTCCTGCTGTGGTGTTCTAGATTTCTCTAATATTAATATCATTCAGAATATTTCTCCTGTTTTTTAATTCTTTAGCTGGCAGAGAAAACAAACCTGATTAAGACCCCCTGGGTGGTAGCAGTTTGAGAGAGGGCACAGACCTTCACAGCAAGGAGGGTGTCTGCAGCAGTGTGAGGCACTGGTCAGGTAGTGTCTGCAGGAGCAGATTGATGAGAGGCAGCCTTCAGCTTGCTTCCTCCTTTCTATTCACTTCAGGACCTCAGCCCTCTCACATGGAGGGTAGGTTTCCACTGTGTAAACACCCTCCCCACCAGACTCAGAGGTGCAGCTCTCGGTGATTTCAGATCCAACCAGGTTGACAGTGGGGATTAATTATGACAAGTGGGGAATGCTAGAATATTGGAACTTTTGGTTCTTGAGGAATATGGATGCCTGTAGTTGCATGAATAGCATTGACTAATATTTGAATATATTAGTAATATTTTTATAATCCTGAAGAATACCTTCATATATGAAGAACACCTTCATATGATTTAAAGAACTTGTTTTAGTAATGAAATATGTCATTACGTTTAAAGTTACTCAAAGGCAAGCACTGTGTCTGCTCCTTAGGGAACGACCTGTGCCTCAGATCCTTGATGTACACGGAAAACTCTCAAGATGAGCGGTCTGTTTGATGATTGTGAGTTTGGGGAGGACCCAATTTTACATAACTTGGCATTTTTTTTTATCTGAGGTTGTACTTTAAAATGTCTCATGTACTTAATAATGTCTTTTCTCTTTCTCAGATGTTTAAACGTTCTCCAACATGTTTATTGTATTAATAAAAGAATAGCATTGGTTTCCTTTGAGTGGTCATGAACTTTGTACCAGAGGAGTGTGAATAGATGGATTTTTTTGTTCTGCTCTCAAGTCTGAGTCATGTTTCCTTTTTATATTTCCTAGAAAGCATGAATGTGATCATGGTTTACAAGACCACACACTGTTTTTTCTTCTCAATGCCTCCACCCAAACAGCTAGAGACACATTTCAGTGTCTTAGTGGTATTATCCTTTCTATCAAATGCTATGCCAGTTGGCTCCATTTAGGAAAACAAGTTTAGTTTTTATCTATGGTCACTGGTGCCTGTACTTGGAATGGGATTTGACCATTGCCTCTCATTTATGTGACTTCCCACATAAAGTTGTTTAATATCTTCCAAGAACCCAGCTCAGCTACACTATGCTGTTTCTCATTCCATGGTACTGGAACAGAAGGTGGTTCTTCATAAGGATGACTTCTCTGTGAAATCTATTGCTCCTTCACTAAGCACCCGGATAATTGCATGGCATCTATTTCTAAGTGAGACTTTGATGCAGCTGCTTTCTGCCACCCTGTTCACACCTGCCCAAGCTGGGAAGCAGCAACCTGTTTAGCTGTCCAATGTCATCCCATGCACCACTGGGCCTCAGCACTCCCGGGACAGACTTCTTTATTGTCACAGGGAAGGAATGCTTATATGAAGAAAGGAGGGAAAGATACCCATCTTTATCCTTCCTTCTTAGGTAAAGGAGAGGGGGGTGGAAGAGAAAAGGGAGGATATAGTAATATAGAAGTCAGAGGAATAGATAAATGGGATAGGTTATCAAATTTACAAACAAACATTGCATAATGATATGTTGATTCAAGGTTGAAGTTATAATTTCTTATATTGGTACAGAATTTATTTTGATAGAAATTTAAGGTATTCATTGGTATGAATTTCTTAATTGATATAAAATTGGAATTAATATTGTTACTCCTCTATAGGCATTATGCCTATGCAACACATTTAAGAATACAGAGCTTGGACTCAGTCCTTCTATAACTGCTATTACAAACTGTTTTTAGATGATTAAGCAATACAAGTTAAGGGCCAGATAGCAAACTCATGGTTCTGAGTTAATTAAAAGGCTGTTTTGAGATATTTTAATTAGAAATGGCTGAGGGTAGTCAAGGCTTAACAGTTCAGAAATGCTTTGCATAGATAGATAGTCTTCAAAGGTGTCAGAAGTCCATGGAATACATTTATGGGCATTTCTTTATTAAAGATCATTTGACTAGAGACATGTCTGCTCCTGACAGCACCCTTTTCTTGGATTCAAAGAAGGAATTAAGCATCAGTGGAGTTGCTCCCGTTGTAGCAAGACAGCCACTAGGCGAGAATTGCCTCAATTCATCTACAGACAAAAAATACTGTCCAGAAAAAGGAAACACTATGAGAAATAGTCGACAATAACCTCTGCCAATACAGGGTAAGCAGTCCTTCAAAATTCTGCATTACAAAGGTCTGTCAGATGATCCTGGGCCAGAAGGCTTAAGACTGATGCTTTAATGTTTTGAGGAATGAGGGACTGTCCAGTGATCAGCTGTTTCTATAAATTGGTTAAGTTTTGGAAGTTATGTTTTGTGCTCTCTATATTCTCAGGTAATATTTAAGTCATTCTCAGATTTCTGATGGGGTTGAAGACTGGTTGTAGTCTCTTGACCAACACAAGCTGTTTAGCATTGAAAGAGATGATATAGATTTGAGAGGATGTTTTTCAGTTGGCATACAAGATAAAACCAGGACATAACTCAGGAATAGAACTGTAAGCCTTTTAAGTTAGGATAAATGGTAGAGTGCTTTATCTAATTGACAAAATTGATGGATTGGGCAATAAGTGTATGTTATACTTTATACATTGCATAATGGTAATAGTTGTGCTCAATTTATATCTGAGACAAAGAGTCTTTTAATTGTTGTGGATGTCCCTGGTGTTGTTTGTATTTTGATACTAATTCTGCTTCCTCAAGAGGGGCTGCCCTGACAAGGAGTGGATCACATACTCAGGTGATTTCATATAAATATTCTTCCCATTTTTAACTGGTCAAATAAAGGCTAGAGCCTGTGATTGGGCATTGGAAGGGAAGGGTAGGGCTGGAAGTTTTAGAGAGGGGAGAGAAGAAGGAGGATGGGAAGATGAGGTGTGGCAGGAGACAGAAAGATGGAGGAGGAGGAGGAGGTGGGAGGAAGATGGAGCAGAACCATGTGGCCTGAAGAAGTCACAAGTAGAAAGGGATCTCATAGCTGGGGAATAGAGCAGTGTAGGGGTACATCTGCCCAATCTAGGCATGCAGCTTATAAATATTATAATGGAGTTGTGTGTTATTTGCATGAGCTTATTTGGGTTGGAAATTTACTACAACACACCCTTTTCTCTTTTCCCCTTTCCAGATTCTCTTTCTGTTGATGGATTTCCTTGAGAGGAGATTGCTAATGTCATGGAGGAAGGGTACTGGCATCAGGAGAGGAGCCATGGGGTGGCTGCTTCTCTTACTGAATCACTTGCATCAAGTTTTGGTGTAAAGGGTTACAAGAAGTAACAAACTGAAGGATCTATGGATACTGAACTCAGACACCAAGACTGTTTAGTAGTAACATAAGATTTGGGGAAATCCTGTCCTTTTGGACTACTTATCCAATATGGATAAAGTTGGAGACATCATGTTAAATAAAACGAACAAGGCACAGAACAAAAACAAAACTGTGTCTGAACTATATAGATTCTAAACCAGTCATAGGACAAAAGAATGGTGGGTGTCAGTGGCTGAGGGGATGATTTTGGGGAGATGGTCAAAGAACACACATTTTTAGATGGGTGGAAGAAATACGTTCAATAGATCTGTTGTATAATATAGAGATCATAATTAATAATGATGTGTGACCCACATGAAATTGCTAAAGTAGCTTTTATATGTTTCAATCTAAAAGTAATTATGGGAGGCAATTTGTGTATTAGGCTGATTCAGCCACACCATAAAGGAAAACTAAAAATATTGGGTAGCAGAAATACATTTTTAGATTTGTTAATTAACAAAAAAGAAACTTTGGTTTTTCAGGTAAGTTTTCAGATGAGGTTAGAACACTCGGACGTTCCAAGTGATAGAGCCGTGTGAGCAAGGAGTGGACATCGGGCAGTGAAGAGGAGGAGGATGGGGAGACAGGGATGAGATGGAGATGGACAATGAGGATGAGAAGGAGGGAGAAAGAAGCCAGCTTTTCTAGAGATGTGAACAAAAGGTGGGAACAAGGACACTAGTGTCAGGATACATGAATGGGAATGGCTGGCTCTCCTCTGTACTTTCCCAGTGAAATTGGGGCAAACTGATTTATCCCTTCTGACCTTGGTCCACCTCTTATAAACAGAATGCATGACTATTATCTAGCCCAAAGTTTGTTCTGAGGCTGAGTTCTGATACATCCTAAGTACATAGAACAATGCCTGGCAGTGCCAAACACTCAGTACAGGAGAGTCCTATTCTCTTGGGAAGGCTGGGTTAAGAGGTATTATGGGTTGGATTTGACATGTACCCCAAAAGGCTCATGGATTTAAGCCTTTGTCCCCAGCTGGTAGACCCAATAACTGAGAGGATACAATCACAAGGGTTTGGCTTGATTGATGGATTATTTCAGTGATGGTTTCATGTTCACTGGACACTGGGATGCAGCAGAACCTGGAAAATGAGACCTGACTTGAGAATGTAGGTTGCTGGGAGCACACTCTCTAAAGATTTATCTTGTCCTCTATCTCTCCCTTTCTCTTCCCCCTCTGCCTCCTGGCTGCCGTAAGTGAGCAGCCTTCTCTGACATACATTCCCATTGTCACTGTCTCACCACAGGCCTAGAAACATGGAGTTAGCTGATGCTGGGCTGACACCTCTGAGACCAGGAGCCCAGATAAACCCCTCCTTCCTTAAATGGATATTTTTGAGATATTTGTTACAATGATAAAAAGCTGGTGAGATGGGAAAGGTAGCAAAGTGCCCACTGTAGAACAGTTTAGAATCTGCAAAGTGCAGATTCTAGACTCTTTCCTAGGATCTGCTTAAATTTGCATAATACAATTCTCCACTCTTTTTTATTTACTAGCTTTCCAGGCAGTTCAACTCTTTCGATCTTATTCTGAAGATTGGCTTAGGGACTGGCATGATGGCTCAGTGGGTAAAGGAGTCTGACAGCTTGAGTTTGATCCTTGGAATGGGAAGAGAGGATCAACTACTACAATTTGTTCCCTGATCTCTGTGGTTTATGATCTACACACATGCTAGTTGGTTTTTGTCAACTTGACCCAAGTTGCAGCTATATGGTAAGAGTGAATTTCAATTGAGACAATGCTTCCATGAGATTAGCCTGCAGGCAAGTCTCTGATGACATTTTATTACTTAATGGTGGATGTGGGAGAGCCTTAAGGCCACTGTGGGTAGTGCTATCCCTGAGCAGGTGGTCCTGGGTGTATAAGACAGTGAATTGGGGAAGCATGAGGAGCAAACCAGTAAGTAGTGTTCCTCCATGGCCTCTGCTTCAGTTTAGCCCTCTAGGGTCCTACCCTGACTTCAGTGACAGATTGTATCTTGTGACTGTGACTCTCAAGTCACACTCTCTTACTGAAGGAAGTTAGGGCAAGAACTCAAGGCAGGAACCTGGAGGCAGGAAATAAAGCATGGAGCAACCCTTATTAGCTTGCTCAGTTGACTTTCTTACATACCCCGTGACCACCTTCCCAGGGGTGGCACCACCCCCAGTGGGTTGGACCCTTCCACATCAATCACTAATCAAGAAAATACAGTTGATATAAAAAGTCTGATGGAGGTGTTTTCTCAATTGAGGGTCCTCTTCTCAGATACCTCTAGCTTGGGCCAAGTAGACAAAACCAGAACAATTGGTCCCTTGTCAACCTGACATACTAAGACGTCACTATTAAACCATACCCTTTCCTTTCTTGTTTATTCCCAAGATCTTATAATTAATGTCATAATCTAAGACAAAAATGACTAAGATTCCCACAGTCTATATAAATTAAAATGCTTTTAAAGTTTAGACTTCTTAAAAACATCTGAAGCCTCAAAGTTCAAAATCTCTCTAAGATATCAAAGTCTCCAAAAATTCAACTGTGGGCTCCTGCAAAAAAAAAAAAAATAATAAGATGCACACTTTCTTACTTCAAGAGGGAAGAATTAGGGTATAGTCACAATAAAATCAAAGCTAAATAAAAATTCAGCAGTGCTCGATGCCTAGGACCCAGCTTAACCAATGGCTTCTTCTGGGCTCTCTCTTCAGGGACTCCAACCCTGCCGCATTGTATCAGGCCTCAACTTTTCTCCAAACCTGTCAGTCCTGGGGCTTTTACAGTAACTGAGGCTGCATCATCATCAGTGGCTTTTCCCAGCCTTTCTTCAGAGACCCCAGCTCTGACACAGAGCGCTAAGCATCAGCTGCTCTCCATAACCCCTTCATGCATTCGAAACCAATATCACTTGGTGATTCATATAAATTACCAAGTCTAGCTGCCAGCATGAGATGCAGCCTTGGCCCCCACTGGACCATGGCTTCTGTATAGTAACCCTGAGGAAACACATCTTAGAAGGTTGGGGAGCAAGAATGCTGGCTTCGTGTTAATCGAAGCTGAGTTTTCAGTCCCAGCTGACCAGTAACTGATTGTCTCGGCAAAGCAAAGGTTTCACTTTAGTGGTTCCAGTCTTTTGTTAATCACAGTCGATTTGGTTCTTTAGTCCCAGTTAACCAGAACTACAGATTCCGAATTCAAAATATAGGAGAGGCCCCAAAGAACCTCTAAGGAACTCTACAACTTATCATAAGCCAAGCCTCCATTGACGTGCATTGCTCTCAAATCCTTATCTTCTGAGATCAGCCCACTGAGCTTTGAGCACTCAATAGCTTTTCTAACCCAAAGTCCAAATGTGCCAAATCCTATCCAAAACACAGTCAAGTCTGTCTAGTTATAACCCACTACCTTGTAGCAATTTCTGTCTTAGGGTTTTTATTGCTGTGATAAAAGATCATGATTTAAAAAAAGCACCTTGGGCAGGAAAGAGTTGATTTCTGCTTTACACTTCCACATCACAGTCCATCACTGTAAGGAGCCAGGGCAGGAACTCAAGGCAGGAACCTGGGGGCAGGGACTGATACAGAGGTCACGGAGGATTATCACTTATTGGCTTGCTAGCCATGGTTTGCATAGCCTGGTCTTTTTATAAAACCCAATACTCTCTGCCCAGGGGTGGCACTGTGAACTGGGCCTTTCCACACCATCAATTAAGAAAATGTACCAGAGGATTGCCCACAGGCCAGACTGGTGGGAGCATCACCTCAAATGAGGTTCCTCTTTGCAGATAACTCTAGTTTATGTCAAGCTGACAATAAAACCCAACCAGGACAGACATGCCACCCTCCCTCCAAGTAAATACATGTAAAATGTTAAGCTAACACTGAAGCAAATTGTCCAGACAGGATTTTCATGGGAGCACCTTGTCCTGGCCACTGTCACTGTTATTTTCTTGCCAGCTACGGTGTCATCATGTCTTCCTCTACCTGATCTTGTTTCCTAGCTCCATTTTCTGCTTTGCGGTAGACACAAGGAACTGTAATGTATGGCTCTGGCTTGCAGGAAACTTTCCAGATGCTTGCATTAAAATGTGGCTTTTCCAAGTCCATGTTTAGAAGCTTTTGTTACAGTGGAATGAGAAAAGGTAAAAATAGCTCCAGCAGGCATTTCAGAGGGGCCTTGGATTGTTCTTCGCTCATTTTTCTTCTTCAGTTGTGAATATCTTTCACTTCCATAAAGAGACAAAGAAAAGTAAATTCCTTGCAGTGGCAAATTCTCTTTATGCCTGGTGGAACATTATTGCTGCTATAGAATTAGCTCAGGAGAGCGGGCGAGCCTGTTTTCATGGAAATCCAACTCTTTTTTTGTGGTTATGGACTCTCTTGATGTGCATTCCAATGTCAATGGGGTGAGCTGTAGGAAGGGGCACACACTCACCATGGGGTCTCTAAGGGCCATGGTCCCAACATTGAATACCAGTCACAAATCCTGCTAACCTGGCTTCTCCTCTTAGTTTTCTCAGAGAATGGCAGGGTTTAGACTCTTTACAAAGATGTGCCTGTGACTCCCAGCAAGCCGGTGGACAAAGCTCCTGCATATTTGTTGATGTGGCTACGATAACATGTTTTCTGTCACCCTGAGAGGTGGGAGTCAAATATGATAAAGGCTAGTGCCGGCCTCCTAACAGCACCACCTGCTATTTGCTGTGTCAGCTCGATGAAGTTTAGAGAGATTATCAGACTGCTCTTCCTGAAGACATTGCCCACTTTGTTTCTTCTGTGACCATGCTCTAGGATAACACATTGTAAAGCAGATAATCCCGAATGGACAGAATGGTGGAGAGACTCTCTCCTGAAAATGGCCAGTTTACGCTGAGTGGAGGAGGGGAGGCAGGGATGCTAGACCCATCTGTAATTGCTTGGGCCTCACTTTGAGGGAATTGTCAAATGCAAGCTGTGCAGACAGAAGCTCCACCTGGCTGTTCCTCCTGTGGGCAATTAGTGTGTCATGACCATGTGAGTTTCCATGGCACTGTGTACTCTTTAGGGCACAGGCAGAGACACATGGGCGGTTGAATTCCAGGGTCCTCAAGGGCAGATGTAAGGCTTCTGTCTATTCTTGGGTTCTTACAGCCATTATTTTAGGGGAGTTTCTGCCATTTTGGTAGACTAGGAGACAGTGCACCACCGAGGCTTGTAGGCTCCACTTCATGTCTTTATACTTATAACCATCTGTTCCTTGTCAGAGCTACCATTTATTCAATGTCTGTCACAATCTCAGTTAATTCCTACCTATCCTAAGAGATGATCAGAAATCAACAATGGGTGAAGGCTATGGTAGTGGGAGCTTTGGGTTATCTCACTTGATGGTTGAAATAACAAGTTGCAACTGTTTTGCCATTGTTAGACCATAATACTGTATTTAAATGTATACAAATTAAAGATAATGTGATTGTATTAGTACCCTGTGAGTTTATTGGTACCACATGTGTGTAGGTACCCAAAGTGACCAGAAGAGGGCATCAGATTCCCTGGCTCTCTTAGAGCCTTAGATCATCTTACAATGGGAGAAACTGAGGCTAAAGAAATACTGAGCCACTTGATCAAAGCTGTATTGCTAGTCAGATAGAAGACTGGGTTGTGCACACACATTTGAGGGGCCCCAAGGTAGAGCTCATACATGCATTCATTTCTGGCACATCTTCAGTTTCTTACTGAAGAGATGACAGGGTGTATAAATGTTAACAGTGAGTCCCAGACCAATAAAGTAATATAAATCTTAGAACTTTATATGTCTTCATTTATTTTACTCAATATACTTGTATGCTAATTGATTGCCTTTTCATTCCCATGTTATAACAAAATGATTATTTTTATACATACAACCTATTAAAAAGATAGTTATCTCAACTAGGCCAAGAAATACATATGACTAAAGGAGATGACACATTATCAAGGACATTTGCAGTTCTCATCCAAAGAGTTCATAGTTTAGATTATAAAATCCATTAATTAATTACATTTGTTTATTGTGGTACTGGGCATTGATCCTAGGATCTCATGCATATTCATTTATTATTGACAGAGATACTGAGGCAGGGCTGGGGTGGAACTCAGTGGTAGAGTAGTTGCTCAATGTGTACAAATCTGGGTCAGTTTCTAGCAAAACACACACACAAACACACCAATGCGATGTTGGCTTTAATTATATGCAACATACAAAGCCAACCTAAACATATTCAGAGGACATTTTCTTCTCAGGGCAGTGGGTTTAGTCACAGGAAAATATTTGGCAGATGTGCCTTATGGTAGTTAGATCCCCCTGTCTCGGTTCATGCCCTGTGGCTTTAATAGAATACTCACAGACTAGGCACACTGTAAGCAAAAGAAGTCTGCTTGGTCCATAGTTCTGAACATTAGCTGTCTAGGATGGAAGGCCTGTATCTGTCGAGGACCTTCCTGTTATATGGAAGGAAAGCAAACAGGAGGGTTGGGGGAGCCAGCTGCCCCTTTCGGAGGACCAACAACAATCCATCCACTCCAAGGTCACTCCAAGAGCTCTCAGGACCTGGTTACATCTGATCCTCGTCTCTTACTCCTATTGCAAGACAACTGCATCTCAGAGTGAGCACTAGAGTGTCAGCATCCAGGAGGCAATCCTCTGTGTGTGATGGCATCAGGTGGGGAAGGAAAGGGTGGCAGAGAATTTTACCTACCTATTTTCCTCAATTGTTCCCTTTAATCTCAACTCCCCCAGAGGACCAACCCCTCCTTTAGAGGCCTGTCCAGCATCTCAGCCCTCTCTTTTCTCTCTTCCTTATGGTTTTATTCTGTTCTACCTCCTCCCCACCCTTCCACATCATGGAGCATTTGTAGTTGTGCAAAGGAAGGACCCAGTGGAGGGGCTGGGGGCTTAGACCCTTCTAGTGAGAGCCAAGTGACACCCCTCCCCCGTGGGAGCACACTGTAGTCTCACTTCCTTGAAAGGCCCTGGTGGGTGAGCTGAAGCTTAGCGAGTTTAGACACCAGCAGAGGACCCGGTGAGAGTGTAAGGAAGAACACCAACTGTCGTGGTCCTGTCAGTTCTCCAGCTTGAGATGTGGTGAATAACAGAGTTTGGCCCCTTCAGGGCAGAAGAGTCCCTTTAGCAGCCACCCCTCAGGATGCAGCCCCGACACTGGTGATCAAGGCCTTCTTCCTCTGTGTCTCAAGTCCTAGATCATTTACTCCATGTCTCACACAACCCCACTTGCCTCAGTTCCTCCCTGACTATTTAAAGCACCCCCATTCATTCAGCGGGGTTTTTTACATCCCCAGTAGCTGCTCAATTTTTTTTCTTTTTCTTTTTTTCTTTTTGAAGAGTCTGGTTTTCCCACCTGCCTGTGCTCCTCTGCATCAGGCCATGCTCTGTGAATCTTGAATGAATTTCCTCACTCTCTCTCCTCCCCTCCTGCCCTCTCCTCTCCATCCCTTCTCTCTGAGAACCCAGGCTGGTCTTGAACTACATTCTTCTGCCTTGCAGATGAGATTCTTGTAGGAAGGACAAGGGCTTGGAACAACAAAAGCAGTATATTAGAACATAGGCCAGAAGTCACGGCCACTGTAACTTCTGTGGTTGATCAGTTTATCTGTTTCATTTATGAGGCTGTGATAAACAGTATCAGGCCCCAGTCTACTGTTTTGGGAAAGTGAAGTTGGTAGGAACTTGAAGCATCAAGTTACATCATGTCCACAGTCAAGAAAGGAGAAGAAAGGATGTCTGTGCTCAGCTGTCCTTTTTTATGTAGCCTAGGACCCAAACCCTGGGAATGGGGACACCTACTTTTAGAGCTGGGTCTTCCAACACTAATTAATGTAATCATGAGCATCCTTTGCAGACCTCCACAGGCCAACCCAATCTAAACAGTTCCTCCTGCCTGGATGATTCCAGATTGTGTCAAGTGGACAGTTCACACTAACCGTCATGATTGTGGAGTAGACAGGTACTTGAGGTTGTAAGACTGCTATGCTGGAAAAATGCCAAGAGCCAGAGGGACAATCCTTTCATTCCCCTATAAAAGGCCAGAGAGTGAACATCTTTGTGACCGGTCCCTTCTGCTACTGGGGCAGAAGGACAGCTATGGATAACATACAAATGAGTGGGTCAGTTTTGGTTCAGTGAGATCCCTGTGACTTCTATTTGTGCAGAGGCTGCTTCTCACCTGGATTTCTCACTGAGGTCTAGAATGGAAATGGCTGCCACCTAGCAGGAATATAGGAGAGGGATCTGTTACAGCCAATCACAGGTGGCCACGTCATGTCATCATACCACAGGCAGAGTTAGGCAGATGCCAAGTTGTAGCCAATTGGGTGGTTGGCTTGTGCTCACTCTGTTTACATTGCTGAGCACTGGGGACCAGCTCAGGGTGTAGCCAGTTCAGGGATTATCCTTTGCCAGGATAAAGACTCTTCCATTCAATATACCCTGAATATTTCTTTTGGTTCTTTATTTATGAAAACAGGAGATGGGCTGGGATAGGCCAGTGTCCACATTCCTGATGCAGATTAAGGTCTTGTTCCTACAAAACAGGCACTGAGGTCTGGCAATGGAAATGGTTAAGACTCAGCTTACTTTTAGAAGAGAGAAAAGCCAGCCTCCTGGGGGTCAAGTGACATCTGTTGAGGACTGTGGAGGATTCTCTTCCCTGGGGCCAGAGAGACTGGGTACATATCTAAATATTCTGATAGCACTGCCTGGTGCTGTCACATCAATGTAGAAATAAGGGATCCTTCAATTTGTGGGGCCGGAGAAACCCATGAAGAGCAAAACAGCAGCTGTTTGGTGTCAGAGAGTCTACAGTGGATTAGGAACAACAAAGGTTTTGAACACCAAGTTGCCCTTTTCAGTAGGCTGTAATTATACAGCTTGAGTTAGGACAGGGATTCAGTCTCTCAGCTGTCAGTGAGCTCCATAGGACAGTGCACAACAAGGAAAGGAAGGGAGACATATTTCTTTTGTTGAGCTGTTTGAAGGTCCAAAATTAATAGGAAGGTTAGGATGGAGGGTCATACATGGCACAGAAATGAATCAAAAGGAAATAGATTGATGCCTTCCTTTCTTCTGTAACCCTGGCATTATTCAGACATCATTTGCAAAGTTGGCTGGAGATGACTCTGACTGAGGTCCTAGACACCAACCACCAGGTAGACACATAACCTTTCCTGTGCCATCCTCTGAACACACAAGGATAGCCCCAAATGCATGCTCATTCTCCGATCTAGATTGAATGTGTGTGTTTGACACAGGATCTTGCTTTTCCCCTTTTTGAATCAGAACAGGGTCAGGAGATCTGCTCTCCGCCAGGTGACTAAGTCTACAGGGGTTTTCAGCTGAAGGAATTTAGATGACATTCAGTTAAGAACTGAGTGGTTCAAAGCGTCTAGTACTCATTACATTGTCCAGTTGTGGGTGTCTGTGTTAGTTCTCACTGGCTGCAAGAAGAAGGTTCTCTGGTGAGGGTTGAATGAGACACTGACTTATGGGTATAGCAGAATGTTGATGGAGTTATTAAGAATGACTTGAGTAGAACAGGATTAGGTTTTTCCCTAGGCCCATGACCTATCTAGTCTCAAGTTCTTGGCCATTTTATCACTGTCAGAGCACTATTTCATGGAGCAGGCCTTAAATTCAAAAAATGTGGTAGGTTACTCTTACAATATTTGTCTTACTATTGTACCAGTATATATTTCAGGCTGAGTTTATACCTGTGTGATTACCCTTCTCCCCTGTATTGTGAAGAATACCTTCTATCACTATGAATACTAGTCAGTAGGAGTGAAGCTTCCAGTTGGGCGCCTGCTGGACTTGACAGATGTTGGATGACATATGTGTTGTCTTCATTAGTAGAGCCTTACCATCAGGTGAGAGAGAGAAACCAATAATCTTGGCAATAGCCTGTAATATTTGGGGTTCCTAAGGGACCCTTTTAGCCAGTGATTCAACAAGATATAACACCCATATGGTGACTCACAGCCATTTCAAGTCTAGGACTGGGGGGTTTGATGCCCTCTTTTGGCCTCTGTGGGGACCAGGCATGCACATGGTATACTAATGGTAGGCTAATCATTCATACATGTAAAATAAATACATCTTTATGCAATTACTATTTGGGACCCTTTAAGGAGTTTAGAATGAGCCAGAAACAAATGGAAGAGAAGGAGTGTTTGCTCTATGCCATTTCCTTGGATGCACATTCTGATGCTTGGTCTGTATTTTCTCCCAGATATTAAAAAAAAAAAAAAAAAAAGAAAAAAAAAAAACCCAACAACAAAAAAGTTTGGAAAGTGATTATGCAAAGGAGGAATGGAGTTCAGGAAAAAAAATTCTTTTGGTCCTGTCATCGCCAGATGTGAACATCTGCTCTCTTGTTTGTGTCTCTGACCACATTAAATATTTGATGCCCCATCCAAATGACTGTTTTGTGGGTTTACTGAGCACTTTAACGACAAATGCATTTAACCTTTAACCTGGAAGCAAATGTCATGTTGTCCCTTACTTACAGATGTCAAGTGATTTCTATTGCAGTTCAAAGAAGCCAGCGAGAGGCTGAAATGTCTGTGTGTGCCTGAAGTGGATTGAGAATAAATGTGCACATTTGTTTCCTGGAAAACATTTTCAAAGCGAGATGAAGAGTGCCCAACGAGACTGTCTTTGTGCCATCTTCGTTTAATTTGGCTCATCTCTGCTCTCTATTCTAGCACTTGGCTGAAGAAAAAGCATGCCTAGCTTGAACAATGAATATTTTATATTTTTAGCCATAATTGCCTTTGACAAGCTTATTTGGAGAGATTTTGTTGGATTCTTGTTCTGCACGTATTGAGAGAATCAAGTTGTCATGTGGTTTTTTTGTTTCATTCTGTTAATGTGACACGTCACATTAATGCGTGGACGTTGAACCTACCTTGGATATAGTCCCCCTAGTTACAGTTCACGGCCTTTGATGTGTGCAGTTGAATTGAGTTTGCTGGTATCTTTGTGGGGATATTTTTGCATCTGTGTTTATCAGAGATAATAATGGATAGTTTTTTGTGGTGTCTTTGTCTGGTCTTGGTATCACAGAGATTATGACTCCACAAAATGAATTTGAAACTAGTCCCCTATAGACATAGGTTTCTCAAAACCTATTTTAATAAGGGTTCTTAAACACTTCAACCTTCCTTCTAGCCCACTGACCAGAGGTAGCATGAAAGAAATGTTAATAGGGAATGGGGGATGTAGACCTGTTTAGAAGTAGTTCTTTGGCAGGAGGAAATTCCAATCTTCATTATCAGGATATCAGCAGTCCAGTCCCAAATACCAAGCACCAAGAAGTACCAGCAGCTTGATCCAAAAGAAAACACGAGGCTCTGCCTAATCAGCACGAGTCTGCAGAAGCAGCAAGAAGCCTCTGGAATACCATGAGAAGCTCTTTGACATTTTTCTCTTTACAAAGTCATGACAAGTGAAGATCAGTGAAGACCAGCAAAGCATTGCAAGGGGAACCAATGCAAGAATGTCCTCTCAGTCTCTGTGGGATTATATTTATATCCTTTCTAAATATCTCTTACCCTCTCAAGTGTCCATTCCAGCAAAACATCACATGCCCTTTCACAAGACAGCTTCCAGGAAAACACCACAGTCTGTTCTCAGCAAAGCATTTTCTCATATTTGTGCTTCAGCAAAACATTCTCTCATAATGACAGCTTTCAAAAAAAATCATATGACACAACTGAATCTCTTAAAAACCAGAAATTTCCACTTAAGTCCCCTTCTATATTTGGAAGAGTGTAAGAAATATTGCCATTCATTCTTTGAAATGTTTGGTAAAATTTACCCACAGAGCTGCCCGATCCTGAGCTTTCATTGTAGGGAGACATTTGGTTGCTTATTCAAAGTTATCATTGGTCTATTCAAATTCCTATTTAGTCTTGGGAAAATGTATGCTTCTAGGAGTTTACTTATATGTAATAGTTAGTTTTAATTTTCAACTTGACCCAATCCTGGGTAGTTCCTATAGGAACTGTCTATATTTGGTTGGCCTGTGGGTTAGTCTGTGGGGATTGTCTTAATTGTGATGTGGGAAGACTCAGACTACTGTGGACAACACCATTACCTAGACAGGAGTTCTGAAGCATATAAGAAAGAGACCTGAGTGTAATCAAGCAGCAAGCAAGCAGGCAGCAGGCAGCAGGCAGCAGGCAGCAGGCAGCAGGCAGCAGGCAGCAGGCAGCAGGCAGCAGGCAGCAGGCAGCAGGCAGCAGGCAGCAGGCAGCAGGCAGCAGGCAGCAGGCAGCAGGCAGCAGGCAGCAGGCAGCAAGCAGCAAGCAGCAAGCAGCAAGCAGCAAGCAGCAAGCAAGCAGGCAGCAAGCAGGTGGCAAGCAGGTGGCAAGCAACAAGCAGCAATCGAGCAGGCAGCAAGCAGCAATCAAGCAGGTAGCATTTATTCCTATTTCTTCTTGATATGAGAATGTGATGTTGCAGTTACTTCAATCTCCTTCTGCCATAACTTCTCCTCAGTGGTAGCATGACTTGGAATTATAAGCTGAAATAAGCCCTTTCTTACCTAACTTGCTTTTGTCAGTGCATTTTATCACAGCAACGGAAACGAAACAGAAAGAATATAATAAAACTTCTTAATAAAATAAATGGAACTTAGCTAAATACAATATGGATATTTATGGAAATCCCAAAGATAACATAATGGTCAGAACCCACAGAGAAAGCACCAGAGCTTGCTCTCTAAGATCTGCATAAAGCAAAGCAGTTCACTCTCACTACTTCTATTTAATGCATTAGAAGTCCTAGCCAGAGAAATTATAAAGAACACGAAACAAAAGATACCAGAATTTACATGGAAGAAGTGAACTTACTTCTCTTTACAAATGATACAATCCTGTATGTAGAGAATCCTAAAATTTCCACAAAACACTTAAATTAACAAATGAACTCAGTAAAGTTATCAATAGACTATCAACATACAAAGATCAGTCATGTTACCTTAATGCTTATAATGACCTATCTGAAAAGAAAATTAAAAATCCCAATTACAGCAATATTAAAAAAGGAAGAATGGGTTTAACCAAAGAGGTGAAATATGTATGCACAAAGAATTGTAAAATATCAATAAAAAATTGATAAGGGCAAAAAAAGTAATGGGAAAATGGCTCCTATCCCTGGATTAGAAGAATTACTACTGTCATATCTAAACTTCACAGAAATATTTATATAACTAGTACAAGCAAGATTCCAGGGTCATAAAAATTCTAAATAATACCACACTGGATCCTAAACAGAAAAAGCTATCGAGATAGAACAAAATTGAATGTATTATGTGTTCTGATTTTAAATTTTATTTCAAAGTAGTAGTAATAAAAACAGTCTGGCTGTGGCATAAGAACATTGAATAATGGAACAAAATAATGTTCAGAAATAAGCCTACGCATACATATTAAACTAATGTTGGATGAGTGTACCAAAATTATGTAGAAAAGAAAGTCTTTACAATGGTGCTTGGTAAGATGAATATCCACCTGCAAATAGGATGAAGTTGCATCCTTATCTTACAATAGACCCCCCCCCAATCAACCAAAGATAGACAGAAGACATAACAAAGAACTCAAAACTTGCAAAATGGTAGGCTAGAGGCCTCTTCTCCCTGTAAGGAAGACCCAGAATCAAATGAACAGTCACTGCTCACTGAGAACACTGGGGAAGAATATTGGAACAGCTGATGAAGCAGTGGGAAAGCTGAGAGAGAGGCATAGGATGGTTTTATAAAGGAATGAAGGCTTTGCTTCAGCTACCCCATTGGTCAGTTGGAGCCAGTCTTAACTCAGGAAGATGCTCTTTGGTAAGAAAAATGCTACTGTCCAGGGGCACTGTTTCAAGACAAGCCTACCTGTGTCTTTCTGCTGCTGTGTTATTTACATCTTTATTGGGTCCTAGACTGCTGGAATGACTTTATCCCTGCAAGTTCCACAGAGACTGATGGGTACCACTATGCAATACATATCCAGGCTCACTGGAGTAAATCCACCCATGCACAGCCCATGGAGCCTGGCATGGCCCTTTCACTACTGTGTGAGTGTGTTACTTTGCCTGAGCTCTCTAGAGGGGCTGTACAGGGTTTTCTCTGCAGAAAACCAAGCTATTGGTTACCCAGGAAGCTATGTGGAGATGATATTTCTGCATCCATAGGGAGCCAGAGCCTAGGTAGCACACTAACATACTAAACAGCACTCAAGACTTAGGAGAAAAATCACTCTATAGAATTGGTAGTGACAACAGGTCCATGAGAGGTGCAAGTGTCGATATAGGGACACAAGAAGTTTGACCAATTAAGGTAACATGAAAGTTGCAAAAGAATACAATAACTTTACCTACGACCTCAAAGTAAAGAAATTAGGAGACTGCCTGCAAAAGGACCCAGGCAATGACTCTAAGGAACCTCCTAAGATACAAGAGAATGAAAAAGGGCAATTCAATTAAGTTAGGGAAACCATTCATGGTCTGAATGAGAAATCTGGCAAAGAGTGAGAAGCCACTAAAAGAGTGAAACGAGAACCTTAACTTGAAAAATGCAGTAAATCAAATGGAAAAATTCAGTAGAAATCTCAAGCAACAGACTTGATCAAGCCGAAGAAAGAATTTCTGAACTCAAAGGTATGTTTTTTGAGATAACTCTTTCTCTAAATAAAAAGAATGAAGCACAGTGTCCCAAGACATCTGTGCTATTATGAAGTCAACACGTTTTCAAATTGTAGGTATTCCTGCAGAAGGAGGGAAGGGGAAAGGCATAGAAAAGAAGCTCAGCAAAACAACAGCTTCCCAATGCACTGAATTTTAGGACTGATGTGGACAACCAGAGCTGGGAGGCTCAATGGGCCTCAAATGGATTTGGCTATCAAAAGGTAATCTCTATGCCATTTTGCAGTCAAATTGCCCAAAGTCCAAGAAAAAGAGAATTCTGAAAACAGGAAATGTGCTAAGTTATATCTAGGGAACCCTCCATTAACCTATCAGAATATTTCTCAGGAGAAATCATATTCAACCCTGCAAAGACACCCAGATATCAGCCAAGAGCACAAAGTCAGCAAAGCTGTCCTGTCGACAAGACAAGTAAGCTGAGTACCTCCAGGGTGCCTGAAGGACATTCTCCAGAATGGGGAGGATATGTAGCAGCATAATGATGTGCAAAACTACAGGGTCCACTCAAAAAAGAGAAAGAGGATCAGTCCCTACGAATACAGAAAACTACCAAATCATAATGATAAACAGGAATAAAGAAACAAAGGAGAGTATGAATATAAAATCACCAGAAAGAAATCAACCTGAAAACGGGAACAAGTCTCTATAAATCACTAATCACATGGAAAGTAAGTAAGGGGAACACATGATCCAATGAAAAGATGTGTGCCTTAGCTAGAATTACTATTGTTAAGGTGAAACACCATGATCAAAAGCATGCTGGGGAGGAAAGGGGTTATAGTCCATTACTGAAGGAAGTCAGGACAGGAACTCAAGCAGGGCAGGAAGCTGAAGACAAGATCTGATGCAGAGGCCATGGAGGAGTACTGCTTACAGTCTTGCTCCTCATGGCTTGCTCAATCTGCTTTCTTATAGAACTCAGGACCACCTGCCCAGGGGTGGCCCCACCCACAATGGGCTGGGCCTTCCCCATCAATCACTAAAGCTTTCCAGGTTTGCTTTCAGTCCAATCTTATGGAAACATTTCCTCAATTGAGGTCCCTTTCTCTCTGATAACTAGCTGTGTCAAGTTGACATTAAACTAGCCAGAACCATGTATGCTGGGAGAAAAATGGCATAAACTCAGAAACAAATCTAGGGATGTATTGCTTGAAGAATCTCCCCTCACCGGTAAATATACAGTCTGCAAATAAATGGTTGGAAGATATTCTGCATAAGCCAGAAGCAAAGCTCACTAGGAGAAGCTACACTTACATTGTATACAATAGACTAAGTCAAAAAGGAGACAAAGATGGTAGTATCCAATTACCAAAGGATCAATACAGCCAATAAGAAAGTATCAAGCACTTCCATGCCCAGTGCTGGAGTGCACACAGTCTGTTTGCTCTCACGACTTCTGTCATTGTTTTTTAAGTTACTGTACCCGTGCCTTCCACACACACGTGGGTATTTTAATTAGTTGTGAGCATCCTTTCACAACATATATGTATATCAAAACTAAAAATTATATTTCAATAAATTTGTTTTAAAAAAACAGAAAAATTATACCTTCTACACTAATCCTTTCCAATGCATACTGTTTGCAAATATAATTTGGATAACAGTAAATATAATTGTTTTAGCCATATATTAATTAAATGTTTAAGAACCCTTAAAAGAAGCCATTTTTTTATATGAAGCTAGTCGTCTTTCTAGTTCTCACCTGTCATGGATTTTTCATTTTTAGTGGTGGATAAACTCTTTAAAATATATTCAATAGTGAAACTGTAAAATCCAGTGTGAAGCTCCACTGATTCATTTCCAAATATCTGCTTTGGCTATGTAGAGGTTCACTGAGATGCATCTGGTATATATATATATATATGTTTTTTTACAAGTTTTTTTTTAAATAATGAAGTTTATAATAAAGTGCATTTTGTGTTCTTTACTTTTTCCTTATTTTTGAGGATTTCGTCTATATGTACAATGGAATATGATTATGTTTACCCTCCATCCTCCCTCATCAGCCTTAGATCCCCCCTAAACATCCCTGTCTCTCCTGCATGTCTTTGACTGTGGGTGGATGTGGACAATACTCTGGAGCACGGGGTCCTAGCAGTGCACACATCTTCGGTAAAGTGTGGTTTTCCTTTTCCCTGGCAGCCATTGCCTGACAATAACTTCTCAAGATAGCATGAGGCCTGACTTTGCCCATCCAGGCAAACAATAATAATGATTATTTATAGTAATAATTAAAGAAGAAGAGGTCATGAAGTTGAGACGGAATCAGGATCATGGGGGGAGGTGGATTGAGAGAAGGAGGGATGGGAATGATATAAGTACAATACTAATATATGAAAGTATCAAAAAATGTAAATTAAAACAAACAAGTAACCCCTCCACAAAGGTGTCTGTCCTACCTTTGTTCCTCTCAGGTGACCTCAGCTACCCCTACCCGTGCCCCCCAGAACAAAAGCCATCAGTCTCTCTTTGACCTGCCAGAAAATCGGAATTCTCCTGAGTGCTTGGGTCTGTAAGACTTCCCAGATTTTCTTTACCTTCCAGTGTGCCTGTGACATCACACCCCAATGATATAGAGCTGGATAGTGGCCCTTTTCAAGGGTGACTTGCACTTCATACCTATTTTACATTTTAAGTAGCATATTTTATTATATAAAATAATGACTTTAATTGTAAAATTCTCATGCACATGTATAATGAATGCATCTTGATCATGTTCACTCCCCACCCCACTTTTATTTACTCACTCTTATCCCCAGGGCATCTCTGGACTCTCCTACGCCTCCCTCAGTCCGTCTTTATTTTTATGTCTCTGTGCTTCATGATTCTGTATTTGAGAGAAAACATTGTGTTTCTGAATTTAGCTTATGTTGTTTAACATGATGATCTCTGTTTTACCTGCTTTTCTTTCTTCTTTCTGCACATAGCATGATTTTGTTTTGTACTGCGTAAGGCATACAGTCCTCATTTCCTTTGTCATTTCACCCACTGACACTTTGACACAGTGGCACAAAGGCTGATTCCATGCATTGGCAATTGTGACTAGGGCTGAGATAAACATGGCTATGGAGGTATCTTGATTGTGTGCTAAACTAATCCTCTAGAGTATTAATTAATTAATTCCTTTGGCACCCCGAGTAGAAGAGCTGGATCATAAGGTAGTTCTATTTTTATTCTTCGAGGAACCTCCATACTGATTTCCACAGTGGCTGGACTAATTAGCATTCGAATCAACAGCATGTGAGGGCTCCTCTTCCTCTGCATCCTTGACAGCATTTTTTAAAAATTTGTTTGTTTGTTTTGAGACAGGGTTTCTCTGTGTAGTCCTGGCTGTCCTGGAACTCTCTCTGTAGACTGTAGACCAGGCTGTCCCAGAACTCACAGAGCTCTGCCTGCCTCTGCCTCCTGAGTGCTGGGATGAAAGATTTGGGCCACCATCACTGTCTTGACAGCACATTTTGTTTTCTTGATGATGTTAGTCATTTTACTTGTGGAGATAAAATTTCTTTCGCTCTTGTAATGAGGTCTCACTATGTAGGCCATACTGCCTCAAATTCATTGTAAATTTCTTCCTGCCTCAGCCTCCCAGGTACTGTGACATTTGTTGGCTAGATTACATTTTTTTGTTCCATGTTTTATATTCTGGATATTAATCCTCTATTGGATGAATAGGTCAAGGGTTCTATCCAGCCTGCGGGCAGTCTTTTCACTGATTCTCACCTTTACAATGTAGGCTCTTCAGCTTGATGTAATGCCGTTTATCATCTCTTTCTAATACTTCCCGAGTGACCAACAGCCTATTCAGAATGTCATTGTGTCCCCCCGCCCCCGAACCCCCATGCCACCATCTCTGGAAGTGTTTCCTCCGTGTTTTGTTTTCTTTTTTTTTAATTTTTAATATTTTTTATTACATATTTTCCTCAATTACATTTCCAATGCTATCCCAAAAGTCCCCCATAGCGCCCCCCACTTCCCTACCCACCCATTCCCATTCTTTTGGCCCTGGCATTCCCCTATATTGGGGCATATAAAGTTTGCAAGTCCAATGGGCCTCTCTTTCCAGTGATGGCCGAATAGGCCATCTTTCGATACATATGCAGCTAGAGACAAGAGCTCCGGGGTACTGGTTAGTTCATAATGTTGTTCCAACTATAGGGTTGCAGATCCCTTTAGCTCCTTGGGTACTTTCTCTAGCTTCTCGATTGGGAGCCCTGTGATACATCCAATAGCTGACTGTGAGCATCCACTCCTGTGTTTGCTAGGCCCCTGCATAGTCTCACAAGAGACAGCTATCTTTGGGTCCTTTCAGCAAAATCTTGCTAGTGTATGCAATGGTGTCAGCATTTAGAAGCTGATTATGGGATGGATCCCTGGATACGTCAGTCTCTAGATGGTCCATCCTTTCATCACAGCTCCAAGCTTTGTCTCTGTAACTCCTTCCATGGGTGTTTTGTTCCCAATTCTAAGAAGGGGCACAGTGTCCACATTTTGGTCTTCATTCTTCTTGAGTTTCATGCGTTTAGCAAATTGTATCTTATATCTTGGATATCCTAAGTTTTGGGCTAATATCCACTTATCAGTGAATACATATTGTGTGAGTTCCTTTGTGATTGTGTTACCTCACTCAAGATGATGCCCTCCAGGTCCATCCATTTGGCTAGGAATTTCATAAATTCATCCTTTTTAATAGCTGAGTAGTACTCCATTGTGTAGATGTACCATAATGTCTGTATCCATTCCTCTGTTGAGGGACATCTGGGTTCTTTCCAGCTTCTGGCTATTATAAATAGGGCTGCTATGAACATAGTGGAGCATGTGTCCTTCTTACCGGTTGGGACATCTTCTGGATATATGCCCAGGAGAGGTATTGCTGGATCCTCCGGTAGTACTATGTCCAATTTTCTGAGGAACCGCCAGACTGATTTCCAGAGTGGTTGTACAAGCTTGCAATCCCACCAACAATGGAGGAGTGTTCCTCTTTCTCCACATCCTCGCCGGCATTTGCTGTCACCTGAATTTTTGATCTTAGCCATTCTGACTGGTGTGAGGTGGAATCTCAGGGTTGTTTTGATTTGCATTTCCCTGATGATTAAGGATGTTGAACATTTTTTCAGGTGCTTCTCTGCCATTTGGTATTCTTCAGGTGAGAATTCTTTGTTCAGTTCTGAGCCCCATTTTTTAATGGGGTTATTTGACTTTCTGGAGTCCACCTTCTTGAGTTCCTTATATATATTGGATATTAGTTCCCTATCTGATTTAGGATAGGTAAAGATCCTTTCCCAATCTGTTGGTGGTGTTTTTGTCTTATTGATGGTGTCTTTTGCCTTGCAGAAGCTTTGCAGTTTCATGAGGTCCCACTTGTCAATTCTCGATTTTACAGCACAAGCCATTGCTGTTCTATTCAAGAATTTTTCCCCTGTGCCCATATCTTCAAGGCTTTTCCCCACTTTCTCCTCTATAAGTTTCAGTGTCTCTGGTTTTATGTGAAGTTCCTTGATCCACTTAGACTTGACCTTAGTACAAGGAGATAGGAATGGATCGATTCACATTCTTCTACATGAAAACAACCAGTTGTGCCAGCACCATTTGTTGAAAATGCTGTCTTTCTTCCACTGGATGTTTTTAGCTCCCTTGTCGAAGATCAAGTGACCGTAGGTGTGTGGGTTTATATCTGGGTCTTCAATTCTATTCCATTGGTCTATTTGTCTGTCACTATACCAGTACCACGCCGTTTTTTATCACAATTGCTCTGTAGTAAAGCTTTAGGTCCGGCATGGTGATTCCACCAGAGGTTCTTTTCTCCTTGAGAAGAGTTTTTGCTATCCTAGGTTTTTTTGTTATTCCAGATGAATTTGCAGATTGCACTTTCTAATTCGTTGAAGAATTGAGTTGGAATTATGATGGGGATTGCATTGAATCTGTAGATTGCTTTTGGCAAGATAGCCATTTTTACAATGTTGATCCTGCCAATCCATGAGCATGGGAGATCTTTCCATCTTCCAAGATCTTCTATAATTTCTTTCTTCAGAGACTTGAAGTTTTTATTATACAGATCTTTCACTTCCTTAGTTAGAGTCACGCCAAGATATTTTATATTATTTGTGACTATTGAGAAGGGTGTTGTTTCCCTAATTTCTTTCTCAGCCTATTAATTCTTTGTGTAGAGAAAGGCCATTGATTTGTTTGAGTTAATTTTATATCCAGCTATTTCACCGAAGCTGTTTATCAGGCTTAGGAGTTCTCTGGTGGAATTTTTAGGGTCACTTATATATACTATCATATCATCTGCAAAAAGTGATATTTTGACTTCATCTTTTCCAATTTGTATCCCTTTGATCTCCTTTTGTTGTCAAATTGCTCTGGCTAGGACTTCAAGTACTATGTTGAATAGGTATGGAGAAAGTGTACAGCCTTGTCTAGTCCCTGATTTTAGAGGGATTGCTTCAAGCTTCTCACCATTTACTTTGATGTTAGCTACTGGTTTGCTGTAGATTGCTTTTATCATGTTTAGGTATGGGCCTTGAATTCCTGATCTTTCCAAGACTTTTATCATGAATGGGTGTTGGATCTTGTCAAATGCTTTTTCCGCATCTAATGAGATGACCATGTGGTTTTTGTCTTTGAGTTTGTTTATATACTGGATTACGTTGATGGATTTCCGTATATTGAACCATCCCTGCATCCCTGGGATGAAACCTACTTGGTCAGGATGGATGATTGTTTTGATGTGTTCTTGGATTCGGTTAGCAAGAACTTTATTGAGGATTTTTGCATCAATATTCATAAGGGATATTGGTCTGAAGTTTTCTATCTTTGTTGGGTCTTTTTGTGGTTTAGGTATCAGAGTAATTGTGGCTTCATAGAATGAGTTGGGTAGAGTACCTTCTGTTTCTATTTTGTGGAATAGTTTGTGAAGAACTGGGATTAGATCTTCTTTGAAGGTCTGATAGAACTCTGCACTAAACCCATCTGGTCCTGGGCTTTTTTTGGTTGGGAGACTATTAATGACTGCTTCTATTTCTTTGGGGGATATAGGGCTGTTTAGATCATTAACCTGATCTTGGTTCAACTTTGGTACCTGGTACCTGTCTAGGAACTTCTCAATTTCATCCAGGTTCTCCAGTTTTGTTGAGTATAGCCTTTGGTAGAAGGATCTGATGGTGTTTTGGATGTCTTCAGGATCTGTTGTTATGTCTCCTTTTTCATTTCTGATTTTGTTAATTAGGATGCTTTCCCTGTGCCCTCTAGTGAGTCTGGCTAAGGGTTTATCTATCTTGTTGATTTTCTCAAAGAACCAGCTCCTTGATTGGTTGATTCTTTGAATAGTTCTTCTTGTTTCCACTTGATTGATTTCGCCCCTGAGTTTGATTATTTCCTGCCGTCTACTCCTTTTGGGTGAATTTGCTTCCTTTTGTTCTAGTGCTTTTAGGTGTGTTGTCAAGCTGCTAATGTGTGCTTTTTCTAGTTTCTTTTTGGAGGCACTCAGAGCTATGAGTTTTCCTCTTAGAAATGCTTTCATTGCGTCCCATACGTTTGGGTATGTTGTGGCTTCATTTTCATTGAACTCTAAAAAGTCCTTAATTTCTTTCTTTATTCCTTCCTTGACCAAGGTATCATTGAGAAGAGTGTTGTTCAGTTTCCACGTGAATGTTGGCTTTCTATTATTTATTTTGGTATTGAATATCAGCCTCAGTCCATGGTGATCTGATAGGATGCATGGGACAATTTCAATATTATTGTATCTGTTGAGGCCTGTCTTGTGACCAATTATGTGGTCAATTTTGGAGAAGGTACCATGAGGTGCTGAGAAGAAGGTATATCCTTTTGTTTTAGGATAGAATGATCTGTAGATATCTGCCAGATCCATTTGATTCATAACTTCTGTTAGTTTCACTGTGTCCCTGTTTAGTTTCTGTTTCCATGATCTGTCCATTGGTGAAAGTGGTGTGTTGAAGTCTCCCACTATTATTGTATGAGGTGCAATGTGTGCTTTGAGATTTACTAAAGTTTCTTTAATGAATGTGGCTGCCTTTGTATTTGGAGCATAGATATTCAGGATTGATAGTTCCTCTTGGAGGATTTTACCTTTGATGAGTATGAAGTGCCCCTCCCTGACTTTTTTGATGACTTTGGGTTGGAAGTCAATCTTATCAGATATTAGAATGGCTACTCCAGCTTGTTTCTTCATACCATTTGCTTGGAAAATTGTTTTCCAGCCTTTCATTCTGAGGTAGTGTCTATCTTTTTCTCTGAGATGAGTTTCCTGTAAGCAGCAAAATGTTGGGTCTTGTTTGTGTAGCCAGTTTGTTAGTCTATTTCTTTTTATCAGGGAGTTGAGTCCATTGATATTAAGAGATATTAAGGAAAAGTAATTGTTGTTTCCTGTTATTTTTGTTGTTAAAGTTGGTGTTCTGTTCTTGTGGCTGTCTTCTTTTAGGTTTGTTGAGGGATTACCTTCTTGTTGTTTCTAGGGCGTGGTTCCTGTCCTTGTATTGGTTTTTTCCTGTTATTATCCTTTGAAGGGCTGGATTCGTGGAGAGATAATGTGTGAATTTGGTTTTGTCGTGGAATACTTTGGTTTCTCCATCTATGTTAATTGAGAGTTTGCCTGGGTATAGTAGCCTGGGCTGGAATTTGTGTTCTTTTAGTGTCTATATAACATCTGTCCAGGATCTTCTGGCTTTCATAGTCTCTGGTGAAAAATCTGGTGTAATTCTGATAGGCTTGCCTTTATATGTTACTTGGCCTTTTTCTCTTACTGCTTTTAGTATTCTATCTTTATTTAGTGCATTTGTTGTTCTGATTATTATGTGTCGGGAGGTATTTCTTTTCTGGTCCAGTCTATTTGGAGTTCTGTAGGCTTCTTGTATGTTCATGGGCATCTCTTTCTTTAGGTTTGGGAAGTTTTCTTCTATCATTTTGTTGAAGATGTTTGCTGGTCCTTTGAGTTGAAAATCTTCATTCTCATCCACTCCTATTATCCGTAGGTTTGGTCTTCTCATTGTGTCCTGTATTTCCTGGATGTTTTGAGTTAGGATCTTTTTGCATTTTCCATTTTCCTTGATTGTTGTGCCGATGTTCTCTATGCAATCTTCTGCACCTGAGATTCTCTCTTCCATCTCTTGTATTCTGTTGCTGATGCTCGCATCTATGGTCCCAGATTTCTTTTCTAGGGTTTCTATCTCCAGTGTTGCCTCATTTTGGGTTTTCTTTATTGTGTCTACTTCCCTTTTTAGGTCTAGTATGGTTTCGTTCATTTCCATCATCTGATTGGATGTGTTTTCCTGTTTCTCTTTAAGGACTTCTACCAGTTTGGTTGTGTTTTCCTGTTTTTCTTTAAGGACTTGTAACTCTTTAGCCATGTTCTCCTGTAGTTCTTTAAAGTCCTTCTTGATGTCCTCTATCATCATCATGAGATATGCTTTTAAATCCAGGTCTAGCTTTTCAGGTGTGTTGGGGTGCCCTGGACTGGGCGAAGTGGGAGTGCTGGGTCCTGATGATGGTGAGTGGTCTTGGTTTCTGTTAGTAAGATTCTTACGTTTACCTCTCGCCATCTGGTAATCTCTGGAGTTGTTATAGTTGTCTCTGTTCAGAGGTTGTTCTTCTGGTGATTCTGAGTATCGTCTGTCAGCAGACCTGGGAGACAGGCTCTCTCCTCTTAGTTTCAGTGGTTAGAGCACTCCCTCTGACAAGCTTTCCTCTTAAAGGGAAGGTGTACAGATATCTGGCGTTTGGACCTTCTCCTGGCCGAAGAAGAAGGCCGAAAACAGGACCTTTCCCAGATGCTGTGTTGCTTTGGCAGGTCACAGAAGCTGTCAGCTTCTGTGGTGCACACTCTCAGCTGTGCAGACTACGTTCCTAAGTTCAGAGGAGTCCTGGCTCCAAGATGTGCTCCCTGCTCCTGAGGCAGAGGGCTCCTGTGCAGGGCAGAATACAGTCTTCCAGCTGGGAGGGTGCCGGATGTCTGCAGCCCCAAAAGGGTGCTGCCTCAGCGGCTCCGTGGCTCCCGCCTGTCCCAGAAGCTGTCTGCCTCTGTGGTCCTCACTCTCACCTCTGCAGACTAAGTTCGTCGGAGCCCCGGAGCCAAGATGGCACTCCCTGCAGGGCAGATCAGTGTCCTCCGGCTGGGAGGGTGCCGGATGTCTTCGGCCCCAAAAGGGTGCTGCCTCAGCGGCTCTGTGGCTCTCGCCTGTCCTAGAAGCTGTCTGCCTCTGTGGTCCTCACTCTCACCTCTGCAGACTAAGTTCGGTGGAGTCCCTGAGCCAAGATGGCGCTCCCTGCAGGGCAGATCACTGTCCTCCGGCTGGGAGGGTGCCTGATGTCTGCAGCCCCAAAAGGGTGCTCCGTGTTTTCTTACAATACTTTCATATCTTATACCCCAAGTTCTTTGTCACTTTGTCCTCTATTTTTTGGTTGGTTTTATTACAAGGTAATAGGTGGGGATCTAGTCTTTTTTTCTTTCTTTCTTTTAAACACATGTACATACCTCAGTTTTTTACAACTTCATTTGTTAAAAAGATTATTTTCTTCAATGTATAAATATTTTAAAATTTTTATTTATTATTATTATTTTTTATGTATCTGTGGGACTGACTACCTGTCTGTATACTGTGTGCATGTGTCTGTGGAGGTCAGAAGAGGGCATCAGATCTCTTGGAACTGGAGTTACAGATGGTTATGATTTCTTGTGTAGGTACCGAGAACCGAACCTGGGTTCTCTGCAAGAGATATGCTCTGAGCTGTGAGGCCATTTCTCCACCTAGGTTAAGAGTCAGATAGCTGCAGTTGTGTGGGCATATTTATGGATCCTCTGTTCTACTGTATTAGTGTAGGTGTAGTGTCTACTGCTGTCAAGATATTTTTGTTACTTATGGCTCTATAGCAGTGGTCCTCAACTTTCCTAATGCTGCGACCCCTTAATACACTTACTCATGTTGTGAGGATCCCAAACTATACCCAATTATTTTTATTGCTACTTTATAACTGTAATTTTGCTACTGTTATGAATCATAATATACTCTGTGAAAAGGTTGTTAAACCCTCAAATGGGTTGCAGCCCACAAGTTGAGAACTATACTACTCTATCGTATTATTTGAAATCCAGTATTTTTATACTCTGGTATTGTTCTCTCTGCTCAGGGCTCCTTTGACTATTTGAATTCCTTAGTGACTTTGAATGAATTTTAGATTTGTTTATTCTGTCTTTGAAGAGTGCCATTGATATTTTGATTGTGGCTGAATAGAATCTGTATTATTACTTTTGGTTAAAAAAAAAAAGACCATTGCCACAATATTAATTCTACTGACCAAGGGATTGAGAGGTCTTTTTGTCTGTGCTGTCTTTGAACATTTTTTTCATTGTTTTATAGTTTACAGCACACAGAGGCCTTTTACTTTCTTGGTTGGTTTATCTTAGGTATTTTAATCCCTTTGAGGCTATTATCAATGGGATTGATTGCCTGCTTTCATTCCCAGTGTGTTTGCTATTGGGATTTGAAAAAAGTCACTATTGAGAAAGTCAGACCATGAAGCTTTTTGTTTCCTCTTTGAGCCAGCACTGAGCAATGGGAATCTCTTGGGACAACTGGCACAAGGACTACATGAGAGGGAGCAGAAGAAAGCCCTATCACAAGAAGCAGAATTATGAGCTTGGATGGGATGCTCCCAATATTGGTCTTCATTGCATACACACAGTCTGGAGGCAATAAGAAGTACCTTGCCCTGAGATTGGATATGGGGAACTTTTTCTGGTGCTCTGAGTGTTGAACCAAAAAACAAAGATCATTGATGTCATCTACAATGCACCTAGTACCAAGCTGGTCTGCACCAAGCCCTGGTGAAGAACTACATTGTGCTAATTGACAACACACTGTAGTAACAGTAGCTATGAGTCCCACTATGTTCTGCCCCTGCCTGGGCTGCAAGAAGTGGGTCTAGCTGACTCTTGGGGAGACGGAGATTTTAAATAAAAAGCTATCAAAGAAAATTTAAAAGAAATATGATGAAAGGAAAAAGCACACTAAAACCAGCCGTCTTCTGGAGGAGCAGCTCCAGTAGGGCAAACTTCTTGCCTGTGTTGCTTCAAAACCAGGCCAGCAAGGCGAAGCTTATCACTCTGTGCTAGAAGACAAGGATATGGACTCTATCTGAGAATGATCAAAGCCCGGAAAGGTAAATAAACCGTCATTCATAGCTCATGAAATAAAAGTATTTATTCTTCTATTTAAAAAGCTACTATTTCTATTGATCTGTATTCTGTTACTTTGTCTAATTTGGTTTATTAAGTCTAAAAGTCTACAAATAGAGACAATTTACTGCTTACCTTATTTGTATCTTTACTTCTTTTCTTGCCTCACTTCTCTAGCTAAAATTTTAAGTACTATATTGAATGAAAACAGTGGATACTCTCATCTCATAATTTTCAAGGAAAACCTTTCACCCCATCCCTCCCCACTTAGTCTTCCATTGACTATGCACTTGTCATATATGGCAATGCTATGTTTGCATGTGACCCTTTCATACTTAGTTTTATGAAAAGACACGTGTTTTACCAATCAGTTTTCTGCATGCATTGTGATGATCATGTGGTCTCTAACTAGTTGCTGATTGTGTTGGTTTCAATGAGAAGTAGGCTCACATAACTAAATGTTTGGTTCCCAGTTAGTGGAACTGTTTGGGGAGGAACTATATGAGGTGTAGATTTGGGAGGAGGTGCGTCACTGGGGTGGGCTTTGAGATTTCAAAAGCCAGTCTCCCTCTCTGCTTATGGATCAGGATGTAAAGCTCTCAACTACTGCTCCGGTACCATGCCTGCCTGTTTCCTGACTGATGATCATGGAGTAACCCTCTGAAAGTGTAAGCAAGCCCCCAGTTAAATGCTCTTTCTTATAAAAGTTGCCTTGGCAATGGTGTTTCTCCACAGCAATAGAAAAGTAAGTTGGTAACAGGGATTAGAGTATTGCTATGACAGGCCTGAACATAGTGCTTCTTGGAGGAATATGGAAGACTTTGGGACTTTCAACCAGCTGTAACGGGCCGTACTAGTAACAGTATGGAAGATAACAGTGCTGAGGGTTATGTGGATTATAGGGCCTCAAAATTTCAGAGGGGAAGAATATTATCAACTGACTTAGAGACCATTCTTGTGATATTCTGGCAAAAAAAAAAATGTGGCTGCTTTTTGAAGTCATTCTGAAAAATCTTCCTGGGATTACTGGATTAATGGTGTTGGCAGAGGAGATTCCAAGCTAGCTCAGTATTGACTGTGTCATGTGGTTATTAGTGATCACTCTTATGCAGATTTATAATGAAAAATAGCAAAATGGCCAAAGAAATAAAAAAGATGTTCAGTTTGAGGAGTGGAAAAAACACCAGGAAAGGTAATAGTGAAGCCATGACCTGTGCTCAAGAGACAAAAATTTTAAGAAAGGCCTGATCCTAAACAGAATAAAGGGCATGGTGCTCTGAGGACAAGATCCCACCCTGCTAAGCCTCTGACTTATGAAAAGAAGTTAATGAAAAGCTTAAGCAGTTAAGGAAACCATCATCAACAGAAAGTTTGCTCAAATACAAATGTAATTGGGGGGTGGGGCAGGCTCTAGCCCCAGGAGGCTGAAGAACTTGGCAGCTTAGGCCTCATGGTTCTGGATTTAGAGTCAAGAAGGATACAGGAAAGGCTTGTGGAATCTTCCTCTGAGCTTAAGGAAAGTTACTGAGGCCAGATGTATGACAGGGGAGTCCTTGCATGGAGACCCAGAGAGGCCATTGTATGAAACTGTGGAAATGAAGTTTGGATTGTCTTGGAGCCTCCAAGATGTTGGACATGCCAGAGCTATGGGTTACCTGCCAAGAAAAGCTGTTAACAAAGTGTGTAACCAGCCTGTGAGAGAGGTGTGGGGTCGCAGCCAGCAAATCTGGAAGGGAAGAATCGTCTAAGGCCTTGGATATTGGACATAGAGCTGCAGAAGTTGGAGTTTGCCCTATTGGGTTTTGGTCTTACATTGGCCCAGTATTTCCTACTGTATCCCCATTCCTCCTTTGTGGAATGGTAATATATATTCTTTGACATTGTAGGTTGGAGGTATGCCCTTTCCTTTTCTTTTTCAGGGGCTCATAGTTAAGAGGATCAGAAACCTGGAGTTTGGACTTGGAAATAGTGTTGAGACTGTGAAAAACTATGCAACTGTTGGAGTAAACTGAGTACATTTTGTTATGGATACAAGCCTTTGGAGACCAGAGAGTGGAATATGATAGTTTGAATTAGAATGGCTTCCATAGGGTCATAGTGTTTGAATACTTGGTTTCCAGTTAGTGGGACTGTTTGGGAATGTTTAGGAGGTGTGGTTTTGTTGGAGGAGGTGCATCTGTGGGGGTGGGTTTCAAAAAGCCCAGACTAAACCTAACCTAATCTCTCTGTCTCGTTGTCTCTGTCTCTGTCTCTGTCTCTCTCTGCCTGCTGCTTGTGGAACAATGCTCTCAGCTACTTCTCCAGTGCCTTGCCTCCCTACTTCCCACCATAATAATGGAGTAACCTTCTAAACTATAAGCAAGTCTCCAATTAGATGCTTTCTGTTATAAAAATTGCTTTGGCTGTGCTCGCTCCTCATGGCAATAGAACAGTAATTAAGACACCAATTAAAATTAAATGCATTTCTATTGCCTCTTTGTGAATTTTATACAATGGATTTTGATCATATTTATTTTCATTCACCCAGATTCCCCTTCACTTCCCTATCCACCCAACTTTGTGTCTCCCTATTTTTTAAACATAGCACCTAAAGCCATAAATCCTGATACATTGTGTTTCTATTTCCCTGTCAGTTCCCTTTCTGACTTCTTTAGTATTCCATTGTTTATTCAGAAGTAGGTTGGTCAGTCTTTGTGTACTTCATAGTTGCTCGGCTTGTTGGTCAGTTTGAGGCTCCACCTGTCTTTTTACCTGGATATTCATATCTTTCCCAAGACAGGAAATTCTCTGTTGTTATTTCACTTAGGTTTTCTGCGTCCTTAGTCTGTGTCTCAGAGCCTTCTTGTACAAGACACATAAAATGGGCCTTTTATTCCTGTTCCAGAGGTCTTTGATGTTCTGCTCGCAGTTATTCCTCCTCCCCCAGGTGTTCATCTGTCAAGTGCGCCTTCAGATTCTGCACAGATTTATCAGGCTGCTTCTGAGGTTTAAATTTTTGACTTATTTATCCTTTGCCATTTCCAACATTTGCTTGATTCTCTTTTCAAACCTCTGCCTCTTTATTGAGCTTCTAATTCACAACTTATATTGTCTTCCTTAATTCATTCAGTTGTCTTTATGTGTTTTCTTGGAATTCAGTGAGATTGGAACTAACTCATCCTTTTGAATTCTTTATCCAAGATGTGTCATTTAGTTCAACACCTTTGGAGTCAGTTGTTAGAGAATTATGAACATTTGGAAGAATTGTGTTGCTTTGTCTTTTCATATGTCTTGTGTTTCTACGTTGAGGGTTGTTCAGATGGATGTGTGTGTGTGTATGTGCACGTGCGCGTGCGCGCGCCCACCAGTTATCAATGGGAGTGACTCGTACAAGGTAACATGGAATCAACTTCCTGGATTAGTTTACTTCAGAAAAATTATGTGTATATAACTGTAGGGCTGGGCTGAGTAATAAACCCTATCCACTGTCCAGTTCTTTCTGAGACCCAGCTTTACTGGCAGTTTCATTTCCCCCCAACCTGGACATTATCTTCTCAAGATGGCTCCCTTATCCAGTGCAGGCTATATGTTAAGAAGCAGAGTACATCTCAAGGCTGAGCGGCTCTGCAGCTCCTAGATCAGCTAAGGCCAGATAGCCTTCCTGCTGGACATATATTTCTGTGCCATTATCAGCTGTTTAATCTCTGTTAGCCCTGCCCGGTGACTTCCTGCCAAGTCACTAGAGGCTCAGAGCTGTGTGCCGTTCTTCCCATGTGTTCTAACGAGCAGTGTCTGTGCCTCTCCAAGTCTTGGATGTTCCCTTGGGTATCTACCTTGGTAAGAAGCTGTTTTCTGTTTCAGTTCAGAGAACTGGAGACTCTTGGAAGTGCTCTTGGATCCTAATGTACCCAACTTGTTCCCCCAGTCTACCTTTGCATCTTGTTCTTCCATCAGTTGTAGGGTCATGGGACTCTGTCCTATTGTCCTGTGCTCTGGGAGCTGGGGTGCTGGGGGGTGCTTTGTTTTTCTATCATCCTTGCCATTGAGAACCCCTTGTTTCTATTTGACAATCCCCCAGTCCTTGTCCTTCCAATTAATCACTGGTCCTTCCTAAAATAGACTTGGCACGCGGGAGCACATCACCAGCTTCTGGGCTATCCAATAGTAGTAGGCCCGCGCAGGGCAGTTAGTTATTATTGTTTTATGTAGGACATGAAGGACCACGCAGTACAGAATATTTTTATTAATCATCATCATCATTTTATTTTAGGACCATGCAGGGCAGCTAATTATTATTGTTTTATGTAGGATGAAAAAAATGAGTTTTCAGTGTCATGTAGGACAAATAACTGTGATGAAGAGGAAGCACGGACAGAGGTATAGTGAAGGTCTGTAGGGGCTCAGAAGACAGGAGGGGTCGGTAACCTGGTAGAGCAGAAGGAGAAGCAGTGCCTCTCAAGCATTTTGCTGAGTGACAGAGATAAGGATGTAAGGGAAGGACCTAAGCAAGGAAAGCATGAAGACAGGACAAGATGGCAGTGCACAGTGAGCAGACCATACTACAAGGAGTATTGATTTATTCAGTAGTTTTGCAGGGGAGTCCTGGTTGCAATGTTTGAGCTACAGATTGAGTACTGACGTCAAGATGGAAGAGAGTGTCTTGCTGCCACGTCTGAACCCTGGCAGAGAGGCTGTTCTTCAGGGTCCTGCTCTTTCCTTGCTCTGCAAAAGTCAGAGGACTTACTTGGTGCTTTCAGGAGACTTATATGGTGCTTTTGGGGCCCAATTCTGTCTACAGAGATCAGTCAGTGGTGTGTCTAGTAGCCTAGGTAGGAGACAGAAGGCTGTGTTTGGAGCAGCAGCATACAGAAATGAAGGCAAAAGGGATGTGAGAGGAATAACACGCAGGACATGGAGCAAGTTGGGTGGGGACTGAAAGAGCTGGAGCCACTGGGTTTCCACCAACCTGAGGATGCACTAATACCAATAGGGGAAAGAAGGAAAGTAGGGGCCTGCCTGGTGGGGAGGGCCAATAAGCTTGATGCCAGACATTAAGCCTAGGGCATGGGCTTGAAGTCTAAGTAGCCACTTGTCCAAGTCTTTTTCAAGATGCTGTGGAAAGGTGTGTACTCTGGAGAAGTGGATTAGGAGGCCATGTTGGAATGTTGTGCTATAGGCTAGGCTGAGAAAGAAGAAGCAGAGATGAAGAAGAAGCCAGGACTCAGGATGAGAACAGAGAGAATCAGAAGAGGGAAGGTTTGGGAGAGGAGAAATAGGGAGAGAATGAGATGGCTTCTTAATCTGCCTGGAAGATGCTGGAGCCTGGGTGGAGGGAGATGAGCCCTTTCCTGTTAGACTTATGTCACTCAACTTCAAGGAGAGCCAGGAGAGAAAGGGGAACCGCTGTCCCAAAATTCAGAAGCAAATGTGTCTGGGAGTCTTCAGGGGAAATCTACTATTTTTATTTTAGACTTTTCTTAATGGTTATACTTTTTCCCTCCCTTATTTTGAAGGCAGATCTCAGGGGCTCTCCACACATCTCTGGCAGTAAAGTTCTTGTTAAGGTATGGGTATCAATAGTACATTAGAGAACTGATAGACATTTCTTTCTCCTCAAGGGCCTGTTATTATTAGCTGGAGTTCCCACAGACCAGATTGTTGAACCAACTATCAAGGGATTAAAGGAAGCCCCATACCTAACAAATGCAAATGTAGACTTTAGGTTCTCCTTTAAAGGGTCCTAGAGGTGGAAACACACACAGCTTGCTTCTGCCCTTCAGGATGCTGTGGCCTTGGCTGTGTTCTGACCTACATGGTCCTGCTGACATCTGTACCCAGTGGTGTTTTCTCCCCTTGCATCTTTGGGCCTGTGTGTGATGGAGCAGGGCTCCTGGGCAGCAGGGAACAGGGCTGCAGGTAACAGACTTGGATTTCAGGGCTGGGAGCTCTCAGGCCACAGTGTTGGCAGGTTGCCCAGGTGTCTGGAATGTGTATGCTTTTCAGGGTGGGCTGGCTGTTTGGCCAATCAGATTCCTGCTGTGACTGCACTAGAAGTGGCTGTCAGACTAAGTAGCTGGTGGCTCTTGGGCTGTGCTGTGCCTTCTGCCCCCACCTCTTTGTCACTGCCTTGGGGTCCTGCTAGGATACTTGCTGGCGGGGGGAGTCCCATAAGCAAAAGGAGTCACCAGAGAGTTGGAGTCAGGGCACAGAGATCAGGCTTGTGACTTGCATCATGTGGGCGACCCTGTGGTGACATTAGGTCAGGAAGTGGCCCTGTGTCAAGCCACTGTGTTTGTGTTGGCACAGTTGCACACTTGCTCTTGAGTTGCCCTGGGTGATGATGCTCACTTCCTGCCACAATACCAGTCTTGCTTGGCTGTGACTGCCTGGGGCACAGGGGAGATTTCATTGTACGAAAGAGAAGGCTCTGTCTATTCCCTTCGCCTTTGGAGGTGTCTAAATATTTCAGTGGGAGGGCGGCAGAAAGGAAGGGCAAGGTATAGAAAGGTATGGAAGATTTCAGGGTTCAGGGAGCACCAGACAAGTTCTTGGGGGTGGGGAGGATGAAATGTCTGGAGTTAGTGGAATCTGAAAGATTTTGAATATTTGACAAAAAAAAAGAACAAAAATCTAGAAAGTTTTTCTTTTCTTTTTTCTAATTCTGGGTCATCAAATCCAGATTTACATGAAGGTAAATTAAGATTGTAATGTAGTTGCTTATTTCCCCAAATATTTACAACAGGGTTCTTCTTTCACAGGCCAGCTCATGAGCTGTGATTTGCAATTGGAAGTTGAACTGTTAGGTAGTCATTTAACTAAAAAAAACAAAACAAAAACAAAAACAAAAATCGATGGATGTCTTTATTCTTTTCAAAATGTTTTCAATTCAGTGAAGCATAGTAGGGACAGCCCGAGAAGCTGTGACTGGGAGGGAGGGAGGGACAGCCTGAGAAGCTGTGAATGGAGGAAAAATGTTTCTAAGCTTTGTTGGAACAGGAAGCCTTGTTTCTGTTTCCCCCAAATTAATTTACCTTCTTTCTTGGGCACAAAAGAGATCTGAAGAAGTTGAATCTTAGAGCAGTCAGGTACTATCAGGGCTATGACTGTGGGAATATTACAGATGTTTGAAGTTTGTTTGTTTTTTCCCACCAAGTTCTTTGAAACTGAAATAATTAATTTTTTTTAAAAGGCTGAGGTATCCAGTGCATATAGACACATCTGGGTGGTTCTGCTTTTGTGGGACCAAATGGTTTCATGTGTGACCTCATATCACTGGGAGCATGTCAGAAATGCAGAGCATCAGGGCCAATCCAGGCCTAAGGAAGGAGATAAGATACCAAGAGGATTTTCAGGAATAGAGCAAGGTAAGTCCCACTAGACTCTAGCCTGAGCCTCTCTCTTTGTTCTTTCATGAACTTTGTATACTCCCCTTTCCCACCCTCTCCCCATCTCCGTCTCTCCCTCTCCCCCTCTGTCTTGTGGACAATTTTCTTCCTGTCTTTTCAGCTGCTAATCCCCTGAGATGTCCTGGACCACCCCTGGAACATCTAGAGTTTTCTCTGTATGAAATGTGTGAAGCGATTTGACAGTCAGAGACCTTCCTGTTAACAACCATTATAATAAAACTTTGCCCCAAACCAAATTCAGCAATTATTAACATGTTTAAACAGAAAGCCATGTTTACTAAGGCATTCTTCCTGAGGTTTAACATATCCTGTGAGAAGGGTGGGGTGGAGGTACTGGTGGGGATAGAAACCTTAGCTCTACCCATAGTTCAAGGTAATGTCAAAACTGGAGGCTTAAGTAAGTGGGGGGTGGGGGGTGGGGGGGGTGGGAGGGAATCTTCCTTAGAAGATGAAAATGGAGATCCTTTTACAAGTGCAGTTGGCCAACCTTGTCACCAAATTGACTCCATTTAAGTAATTACAGGATGTGCTTAGGAGCTGCCATTGTCTTTGTCTCTGGATTCTGCAGGGTATGCCTGCCCAGAGAAGTTTACTATTAAGAGTCACTTGAATGACAAGGGCTTTATGTGCATTTGAGTCTATGTCTGTGTGTGCTCTAGGGATGCCTGGCTGGGGCAGGGCTCCCTGGCGTTCACTTGTTTTTGTGTCCTCAGTGCCTACAGTGAGGATGATGTTCTGCCTGGAGCTTCTTACTGTCATCACTGCACTGAGTTTAGTTAACCTTGCAACAGGGGCTACAAAGCTTTTCTTATATAAGGCAGGAGTATAGTGATCTGCAAAATATGAATATGTGGGAATCTAGGACTCAGACATGGAGTCTTCTAGACAACCCCTCCCATATCCAACTCAGTCTTGGACTTGCTGTGGCATTTCCTGTGTGACCTGGACTCAGCTCTTCAGCAGGCCTCTGCTGTTCATAAGGCATGCCTCCTGCCAGGGAACAGGCACCAATGGTGGGGTGACAGGTTGCAGTTCTGCATCATCCTGTGCTCACAGTTCAATAGGGTAGTTCATGCATTACAGCTGCTAATGACCAAATCCCTGATAAGGAGCAACTTATAGGGAGAACTGTTTCTTTTGGTTCACAGTTTAAATAAACTCAGTTCATTTTGGCAGGGAAGGCATGGTGGCCCAAGTGAGAAGTGACTGGACCCATTGTATCAGCAACAGGAAGTAGCGAGCAGATAGGAAATACGGTGGTTTACAAATACTCAATACCTACCCTTCTGTGACCCACTTCTCTCTCCTATCAGCTGAGGACCAAGTGTTTAAATGTAACATCCTATGGAGAATATCTTATATCCAAAATACAACACATATTTAAACAGATAATTTGTTCTTTAAAAAAGAGAAACAAAAGCATATGAAAGTTACTACACAGAAGAAAGCACATTCAAGAGGCAAGGATGGGGAAGACACCAACAGGACCCTGTAGAGGACATCACCATAAACTTTGCTTTGGAGGTACAGACAGCATTTGTGGATGGTCAGCAGGTGTTAGGTATTTACTGTGTGCCAGACTCAATGCAAAAATGTTTTACATGTGCTCTCTGCTCAGTCTCTAAAAAGGACCATAGGTTTCCCATATTTACCTTGGACTGAGAGATTAGATAACTCCATGTAGCCTATTGGGAGCTAAAGTGAGACAGGGCTTCCCTAAACCACACTGAGCACTGTGCTATTCTGTCTTCCACACAGAGTCTCGGTTAGAGATGCCAACTTGACTTAGTGATGAAGTGGCACGGAACAGTCCACATCTGGTCACAGCGGGTGGCATATAGTAGCTTATGAAGAGGACTTGGAAGCACAGATAGGGGCTAGACCCTGAATTTTAGAAGCCATTTAAAGATATCCAGTATTCATCTGTAAGTAAGAGAGAGCTATTAAATGATTTTCTTAAAAAATATACATAAGATAGAATTTATCATTCTGACCTCTGATAAGTATATAGTTCAAGACAGTAAGTACAGTCATATTACTTTGGAGCCACGTCGTGTGACCAGACTTTACCAGAGAAGACACAACACATGTCCACTCACCCCAGATAGGGAGCCCATAACCAAAGTATGGGTACCATCAAACTCCAACTTGGTGAACTAGTGAGTTTTCTTGGAGCTACTTATAGCAGAAGTATGAGCAAGGGATTGCTTTCAGGAACAGACAGGACTCACAGGCAGCTGCATCATCAAAACCCACCACAGCATGGGTGACGACAACTCAAAAGGACTGGGAGCACACTGTACACCCTGAAGACAGCAGATCAACATGTCGGGGAGTGTCCTTTGCAAGTGATTTTGTTGGTCTAACCTTTTCCAGGCAGCCGGGCTGGTTTCTGCTTCTTTCAGGCTCCTTGGCAGGTCTGAGTCTTTTGTTGTAGTTGTAGTTGTTGTTGTTTTAACAAAATCCCAATTCTTCAATTTTACCAATGAAGACTCAGGAGCCAGATGCTGGGGTCAAAGCCTGTTAGCTCAGAGAAGCAGAGAAAGCTCCTAGCTGACCTTCTTCCTCAGCTGATGTCCCAGAACAAATCCCCTTTCTCACATCATCTTACAGAACCTCTTTCAAGCTGAATGTCCCCCTTTCTGCTTCTTGTGAGTCTATCCATCCTCCTGACTCCCTCTTAGTCTCTTATGTTTTTTTCTTAATAATCCTATGTTCAATTCCTGTCAACTAGTTGCTTGTTCCTTCTCTTGATCCATGCTTGACTTTATTTAATACTGTATACAATATTTAAGCAGAAAATTCTTGGATTAAAGGTGTGTACTAAGGCTGTGCCACATGACAACTAAAAACAGGTTTTCCCAGTAAATAACTAAATAACACAATCTCAGGGTTCACAGGGAGAATCAAATGTCCTGCAATAGTTTTTGCAAGTGTGGCTTGTTTGAGAGTGACCCTCAACAGTCTTTTCTTTTTATTCTTGTGTGTGTGTGTGTGTGTGTGTGTGTGTGTGTGTGTGTGTGTGTGTGTGAGAGAGAGAGAGAGAGAGAGAGAGAGAGAGAGAGAGAGAGAGAGAGAGAGAGAGAGAGAACGCCTAGTGAATCTGGTTAGTTTCAGGGACTTCCTGAAGCTCTTTTAAGCTGTTTACTTACTGCCTTATAGAGATACCCTGTAGCATGGAATATTTCAATTTTGAGGATACTGTTATAAACAAACTATTACCTCTGTTCATCTAAAGAGCTTTGTAGGTTGCAGTGAACAATGGGAGATCAATTTTAGCCCATTATGATAACTCAAGTGGCAAATTGTAAAAGTTTTTTACCTTGATAGTGTTGTGGGTGGGTAGAGGATGGACAGATTTAAAGCTGAGGATTCGAACATCAGTTAGAAAGGGAGTTTACCTAAGACATCAATGTTGGACAAGTGGTGGCAAAATAGAGCCTATAAGGAGGGTAGATAGGAGGCGGATGCTTAAGGGAATCTTCCACTTAGCTCCTGAAATCCTGGTCATGTCATGACATCCATTTCCCAAGAAAGGATTTTATCGTTTTCTTTAGACCATTATAAAACCTATTTCAGGTAACCATGATGCTATAGGACTTCCTGGGCCAACCTCAGGAAGGGCAAGTCTGACACATGGGTGGAGCTGATCTTGGACAAGAGAGGAGAGGGAAGAGTATCTTTCACAAGAGATATTGTAGTCTATTTTATATTAGTGTGTTAGAACACTCAGGGTTTCGTGTCTTAGAAAGTAAAGGAGTTTATTTAACTGGCTTATGATCTGGTGTCTGGAGACCAAAATGTGTGGTACTGACATCCTGGATAGTGTTACAACATGCTAAGGAAATGGAAAAGGAACCAATTTTGTGCAGAAAATCCAAGCATGTGGGGTGGCCTCACTTTATAATAACCTGGTCTTGCTGGCACAAACCTGGTCCCATGAGAACTACATTAACCCCTTCCAAGGGTAATGACCCCATTTACCTAATTACTTCTCAGTTGGCTCTATATCTTAAAGGCCTTTACCACATGGCCCTGTGAGGTCACTCCAGATCAGAACTGTAGTATTACACTTCACTTTTTTCTTTTTCAACACAAAACCTTTGTAAATCTAAACTGGAAATTTCCAAATGGTTGAAGCTGAAGGCCACGCCTCTCATATCCCTCGCTTCCTGCGGGTAGTAAATATCCATGAAGTGAATTTGCAGAAATCGCTGGTAGAGATGGAAAGTAATCTTTACAGCTTAGAATAGAAGGAGAGGAGATTAAATGGAGATGAAATGAAATGATGTGTCTGAGAGCACCTGTAAAGCCGTAAAGCACCGAACACGCGCTAGTTATTATCCCTGCCCCTTCCCTAACCCGAGCGATTTGTTTCTGAATTGCAAGCACAGACTTTAATGGAGTCTACATGGCTTCATCGAAGAGTCAGGTGTCGACATGGCCTCATGGTTGTCTCCCCTTGATAAGCCTGAATCCCCACAGCCGCTCTTTTGACTGTCCAAGTGGCTTCGTGGGAAATCTCCCGAGTTCAGTTTGCTCAGCAGTTGCTTGATTTTTCTTCTACACAAAATATCCGTGGTCCCGGGTGGCCCTGTGCCCCCCTTTGCTGTAAGATTTCATTTCAGTGAGACTCAAGATTAGATGTTTCATTATGAGAAACTGCAAAGGTATCATGTATGGGGGGTATACTGATTCCTTTTCTGTTCATTTAACACAACTTGGGGTTATCTGGGAAGAGGGAACTTAAACTTTGAAAATGTCTCTGTGAGATTGGCCTGTAGGCCATTGTGTGGGGGCATTTTCCTGACTGATGATTCGTGTGTGAGGGCACATCTCTCTGTGGGTTGTGCCACCTTTGGCAGGTGGTCCTGATTTCTATAAGAAAGCAGGCTGAGCAAGCCATGATGAGCAAACCAGTAAGCAGCACATTTCCATGGCCTCTGCATCAGCTTCTGTCTCTAGGTTCCCACCTGTTTTCTTGCCCCGACTTTCTTCAGTGATGGATTATAATTTGTAAGATGAAAACTCTTTCCTACACATTTTGTGGGGGTGGGGTGGTCATGGTGTTTCTTACAGCAACAGAAAGCAAACTAGGAAAGGGACAAAGAATGTAATAGCCATTGTTGTAATAATTTCCAATCCTAATAAGCCCATATAAAAGGCACACAATCCAATTATTACAATTATAAGTCATAAGCCTAGATTGGGCAGATCTAGCACTACACTAACTTACTCCCCATGGCAAGACCCCTTGCTACTTGCAGTTTTTCCTGGTCACATGGCTCTGGTCTATCTCTGCTTCCTCCTCCTCTTCCTCTATCCTCTCCTTCCTCTACCTGCCCCCTACTCTCAAGATTCCAGTTCCACCTTTCCTCTCCACTGCCCAATCACAGGCTCTAGCCTTTTATTGACCAGTTAAAATGGGGAGAAGGTTCACATGGTGTCACCTCTGTATGCATGTGATGGTCTGCTTGTGGGGGCATCCCCTCTTGAGGATCCAGTGTTAACAGTAGAACATAGTCAGCATCAGGCCATCCTACTACAGGCTTTTTATGAATCCTGCACTCCAATCTGACAGTTGGCATTATATTTTTCTCTTAAACTACCCATTTGGGACACTTTTGTGAAGGCCTCACGGAGATCTGCAGCACCGTCTCTATTTCTGCTTGCTTCCAAAGTATGAACATTCAACAGTAAGCACAAGGCTGTTTGTACGCCTGGCGATGGATCTTACACACACATGTTTCCATGTTTGTTTCAGGAATAACTTCTTACTTTTGGCTACTATACCTGAGGCTCTGTGTTTTGGTCCGTTAGGGCTTCTATAACACAATGCTGTGTCTTGGGGGACTTACTCATTTGTTCTGTCCTCCCTGCTAAGAGTCTGGGATGTATAGAACTTGCTGTTAGCTCTTGTGTGGCTGACTTCAGAGGAGGAAGAACAAGCACTGGCCAATCTCTCTCTGGGTTCTGATGGCATGATAGGGCCCAGCGTTTACAACACCCTCTGATTGTTTCTTAATGGCCCTATGTCTTCGGGCTCTTACTTATGCATAGGAATTTTGGGAGGATGCAGACTTTCAGAACACGGTATAAGCACACTACATTTGGTCACGGAGGCTCTGGCAATGTGGATCAGATTTCTTTCGGTCATTGCTGCTGCACTTGGGTTGGGCATCCTGTGCCAGGCTCCATGTTCTCAACTTATCTCTTGGCTTCTTGTTCAGCCACTTTACTTAATCCTTCACCTTCTGCCATAGCTACTTTTCTATTGCTGTGAACAGGCATGACAAATACAACTTATGGGAGAAATAGTTTATTGGAGCCTTATGGTTTCAGAGGGTGAGTCCATGACCATCATGGCATAGGGCATGTAGAGCAGCAGCTGAAACCTTATATTTTGAGACTCAACCATGAGGCAGAGAGAGCTAACTTGGAGTAGCATGAGCTTGTGAAATCTCAAAGCTCATCTCCAATGACTCGCCCTCTCCAACAAGGCCACACCTCTTAATCCTTCATAAACGGTTCCACCGATGGAGGACAAACCACTCAAATATATGAGCCTATGGAGCCATTCTCATTCAAACCACCACACTTTCCCAACATACTCTAGTTGAAAGGGATGGCTGGGTAATTAAGTGCAGGATAACCACTTTTTTTTTTCTTCAAGAAAACCCTCTAGGTACCTCAGTTTGTTTCCTGTTTCCTGTTGGGACATTGAAGACTTCTGATGTGGCTATTTTCCATGACATGGATTCAAGATGGAGAAATCAGATGTCACATTGGTATACAATAATCATGAGAGCTATATATTAAAAGCCTTAGGCTGAATGTGGTAATGGACACTTTTAATCATAGCCCTCTGAAGGCTGAGGCAGGGGAATCTCCATGAGTTCAAGGCCAGCTTGGTCTATGAAGTATGTTCTAGGCCAGCCAGTGTTACATATCCTGTTTCAAAGCAAACAATCTTCTCAAACATTATTTTTCCTTCAATGTAACATTTGTTGTAGAATATAATATAAAGATAAGCAAAAGAAGCAATACTGTATTAAAAATCCTATTTCTAGGTATTAAATTTCAGCCACTAAATCTCAGTTAGACTTCTAGTATTTCTTCATTGTGTACATTGTTCATTCTTGCTTCATTTTCAATCTCTTGTATCTTTAGTTACTTAGATGCTAAGACAATGTCACTGGGTGTCTAGTAACCCTGCAAGAGTCAATAAAATAAACCAGCTACTTATTTATGTCTTGTGAAAAAATGCAAACCTGCTTTCTCAAGTGATCATTTTCGTTTGGCTCCATGTCTCTCTGAGAACAAAATGTGCCGTTCTGCCTCCTGGGTTGACTGTTCTGCTCTTCTAGGACTGGGATTGGAGCTGTGGTGTGGGGAGAAGGTGGTGGACTAGCATCCTCTGAGTTTCCCTGAAGGCTTGGGTGCATCTCTGCATCTTACTAACAACTTCCTCACATCCCTGCTTCAGACCCAGCTCTTCTGTTTAAAATTTATGTCATGTGTTCTCCAGTCCCCATTTTCTGCAAATTCCAGCAGACATCAGTGGCATCAGCATCATCTTGGAAGTGTGGAACTCTCCTTATTTATTGCAAACGTGATATTGATTTGTGTGTGTGTACGTTTGTGTATGCACACATGCTTGTGTGATCATGTGTGTGTGTGTGTGAGTACATGTTTGTGTATGCACACATGCTTGTATGATCATGTGTGTGTGTGTGAGTACATGTTTGTGTATGCACACATGCTTGTATGATCATGTGTGTGTGTGTGTGTGTAGACCAGAGTTGATATTGGGCATCTTTCTCAATTATTCTGTCTTGTCTTTTGAGACAGGTTTCTCCTTGTATCTGGATCTTACCAGTTTGGCTAGACTGGCTAGGCACAATCCTCAAGGCTCCCCCCAGCCCCTGTCTCTGTTTCCTTGGTGCTGTGGTTACAAGCATGTAATGCTATCCCTGGCTTTTTAAGTGGATTCTGGGTATCTCATTTTAAGTCATCATGCTTTTGGGACAAACACTTTATGGACTGAGACTCTGACATGCTTTATGCGTCAGTAATATATATCACACACATATAGCACACACATATATACATATTCTAAAGGCATTATATGTCTTTAGAAATGCTTTGCTAATTGTTGTTACTAATGCCTAGGGAATAACTTCAATGCTAATATTAAAATATAATGTGAACATGTTTCTCCTAACTTCAGCTGCAAAAGAAGTCACCGTTCAGTTGATGCTTCTAGATCAATGGCGAGAAAAGGTTGATTATGTGAGCTGAAGCTTAGAGTGTTCACTGTCATACAACATGCAGAGAGCATATTCTTTCTCTTGTGTGAGCAAAAGTAAAACTTACAAGCCATAAAAGATCATCAGACTTTTGACCAGCTGTGTTCTCCAGGATTTTGGGAAAGCAGAACTCCAAAGACCAGTGACTGGACCTCGGGGATACATGCTACATGATGATACATTTCTTCCAGAGGTCCAATTCTTAGCCTGGAATCAGCCAGAATGAGGTTGGTGGTTATGTACTTTTGCAGTGAGGGACATGCAGACATCCAGCGCCATGGTTTGGTTCTGGTGAAGAGAACAGCCACACTGCGTCCATAGAAGCAAGTTCTCCTGGACAGAATTGCTGCTCAGCTGTCTGGATTCTCAAAAGCAGATGAAGTAGTGCCATCCTGTGGGATTTCAGTCCTGGAAAGCCTGGGACCCACATCACAGCTGTGATGCTTCAGTGTTGCCTCCTATGTCGGGTAAGACTTGGCGTTTTCATTGTGAAATGAATCCCAGAATGCTTGAAGATTTGCTGACATGATACGAGGAGCTCTGTCTTGCTCTTCTCTTCTGTCACACCTGGTCTGCAGCTTTTCCATGCTCAGTGAGTGAACAAGGGCAGGCGACTGTGACTATGTGGTATCTTTTAGAAGTTTCTGGATTGAAGATCCTGGTACTGGAATTCACCTGTTGGGAATATATGAAAGGTCAACTTGTGGCTTGTTTGTGTAACATCTATGGCAGAATGTGTACCAGGCACTAAGCATGTTATTACAGTAAGCCGATCTTGGTAGCAAATAGCCACAATCCCATCTTCATGATTTGTACTTTCATTCTGAGACATTGTGAGGCTCACTCATGTCCGCGATGCTTTCTGTTCTCACTTGCCATGCCCTCTGCCTCTGGGTTGGTTCACATCTTTGTAGATTTCCAGCACACAATGCAGATGTCACCTGCATACAGCAGTGTTCCAATCCCTTCAACTCCAAGGGACTACCTCAACATACAGGCATGTACATCTCACATAACCACATCCATTCATATAACTCACCACCTCACACCTCCTCACCCCCCCACACACATACACACTCACAATCACAATCACACTATACACTCACACACAAACACAGACCTCCTTCTACACCCCCGTCCACACACAGCTCAGGCACACACTCACATCCCCAGAGACACCTACATCCACGCGTGTATCTCATACTCATATACCTTACTGACATACTCCTCTCCCCATATCCACTCACACACACCCCACACACATTCCACACTCATAACCTTCTCGCTTACACACTCCCAGGCTTCACACGCTCATTCTCTCACATACACCCACACGCTCTTAGCCGCTTGCATGTGACAGCGCACAACTTTTCATCAGGGTTACAGGAATTCTTTCTATTTTGAAGACCACGAGTCAGTGGTTATTTTTCAGTGTAGACATCTTTCTCTTCTTTTCTTCTCTTTTTCCTGTAAGAGACTACATTTTCCTAGCATTGTTATCTTTATTGTTACAAGCTTAGAGATATTTAGAAGTGTTCTAAACTTTCGTTCAAGCATCATGAGAACAGGAGACCCTTGCTGCATCCTTGCAGGGCCCAGCTGCTGAGAGACAGGAATGCAGGAGTGTGGTGCCCACATCAAAGTCCTGAAGGACTGAAAAGGGTGAATTTTGTATGAATATCTGCTAGCCTCAATTTTTGTTTTTTCTTGTCTGCCTGTCTATCTGTCTACCTACCTACCTACCTACCTACCTACCTATGTACCTATTTATCCATTTGCTTTGCTTTGGGTATGTTTAATGAAAGTCAGGAGTTGGGGAAAGTCATTATTTTATTTTTAGATTACCTAGTTACAAAACAGAACCACCGCAGCTGTGCTGATGTTCCTGCCTCTGTGCTGGTAACAGCGCTTGGCAAACACACTTTGCCCACGGTTCCTTTGGCATGGCAGGCTCTCGGATTTTTTTTCTTTTATTGTGTTAAGATACACATAGTTTAAAATGGCCAGTGTGAAGTCCAGTGACTTTAGATAACTTCACGTTGTACAGCCATTCATATCCGGGACTATTGTGTCAGTGAAACCTGAGATTCAGTGAACTCCCCCTTCCTACCATCGGGCTGCCCCTGGTGATCACCGGTCTGCAGTACTCTTACTATTATCTTTTGTCTCTGTGACTTTCACTAGCTTGTGACTTTCTCTTCTCCTGTAAGAGACTCACATGATCCTTGCCCTTCTGTATCCAGCTCATTTCACCAAGTGGGAAGGCCTCAGCGTTCATGCATGGGCAGTGGTGTGTATGCCGGAGCATCCTTCCTTCCTGAGATGGAATGACATTTCCTGGTAATTAGTCATTTATCTATCCACCCATAGCAGGCTTGCTCCGGCTTTTTGGATCCTGTGAAGAAGGCTGCTATGAACATGGATATATGGGTACTTTTGGATTGGTGGATCATATGGTAGTAATTCTGTGTTCAATGCACTGGCAATATCCCAGGCTCCCAGTCAGGATAAATCCTCATCAGGGCTATTCTCTTTCTTCTGCCTTTTATTTTGTAAGTAATAGCCATCACACTGTAAAGTGGTATCCGTGGTTTTGATTTCCACTTTCCTTGTGACCAGTGATGTTGAACATGCCTTTATCGGCCATTTGCATATCCTCTAGGGGAGAAATGTTCTCTGCTCATTTTTTTTAAAGCTAAAGTTGTTGGGCTTTCTGTCATCATTAGATTCTTTGCATTTGCATACCTAATAAAGTGAAAATAATTCCATCATTCAGCCAACCAATCCCTCCCACCTCATGAGTATGGTGTTGCTCTATGCTGGACCCTTTTCCTGTTCTGATGGCACCTGGGACTTCAGCTTCAGGATCCAGGTCTTGATCTGTTCCTGTGGACAGATTACATGTAATGCTAAGGGTTTTTTGAAGGGGCTGAAAAAGCAGGCTGTAAGAAACAAACGAGCGAATTCCTCCCATGTAAATTGATGGGAAGACTCACCTTCCTTTGAGTTGGCTGCTCACTGGGTCCTAACTTCTGTCTGTAGACATGAACTAATGACTTGGAGGGGAGTAGCATCCTGGAACAAAACCCACTTTGGCACTTACAGCTTGTCTAGATGAAAGCTTGCAATTTTTCTTTTCTTAAACATTTCTTTGAAACTGAGGACTTAATGTGATTTAGGCCCATGGAAGCCTGTCGTTCCCACTCAGTCTTCCTCAGCTATGGCACGGACCTTTACTCTACATGCTCTCTAAACACAGATAATTACTATGGTAACCCAGGGTTTCACGACTCTCACGCACACTCTTGCACCTTTCTTAAAGAAACAGATTGCAGCGACGGAGAGTTAGAACAGTAAATCACCAGAATGTTTTTTATTCGTTGTTACAAAGCTGTCAGAATTTAGAGACGTGCTGGACATTGTCACCTACTATCATGGTACTGGGAAAATATAGTCATTGGTCCAGGCCCTTTGACATGTTGCCAGGAAGTAGGGACTTCTTTGAAACATTGTGTAAGGAGTGAGCGATGGGTTTCTAGATTGTGGGGGTCAGAAGACACTCAAAGTAGAAAATGTCATTAGAATTCAAAGACTGGAATGGGAGGGTTTTAACCTGACACCCTCTACAGGCCAATTCTCTTCAGAGAAATTAGTTATAATCACTCTAATGTTGGTAAGAGCTTGGGCAAACATGGCTTTTTGCTACATCTAATTTTATCCTTGGCTGTATTTGGAAACATGCACAATATATTTTTTTTTGTTCCCTCTGAAGCCTTTCTTCCCCTCTGGGTATGTAAACAAGCCTTTTCTTGCTGCATGTAAGTTGGCTGAGCGGCCAACAGAATGAATCCCATATGATGCGATTACCAAGATGCATCTCCACAGAACTCCTATGGCAGCATCCTCAGTGTGGGTGCTCCAGAGACCCAGAGAACACCACCATGGATGCTTAGTGAACCACACCTCTTTCACCTTGTTCACGTATAAAGACAGCAGCTGCCTGTAACTCGACAGGTAAACAGACCAGCTTTTCTGCCCAATGGAACACTGCCCTGACTCCTTATCATCAGTTGCTCTGTCTCAGGGATGCTAATGCTTTGGTGAGAGAGAAGAGAAAACACTCTTCTGTTTGATTGTTTTCTTTTAAATGAAATGTAGTAGTAAATCTCAGACAATGTGACTGCTGAGCCTCTCACAGTAACCCAGCAGCGAGGATGAGCTTGGGCAGTGTGGAGGTAAATGCTTCTTGGTGCTTAGCTTGGAACGCAGCCAAGCCCTTCCACTCCCACGCCAATTTGGGAAGGTCTACCTGCAGGTTTTATATCCTTCGCCTGAAGATTCATTTTTCATTTGTGAGATAGAGCCCCAGAATTTCAAGGACAATCTTTCTATACTTCTCTAGAAGGCACACATAGATAATGTTGGAATGAGAACCTATTTTTTAGCCTAGTGAATATGAATTTTGTGGTCCTTATCTGACATGTGTGTACCCTTTTGCACTTTCTATAATTTAATTAGAATTCCATAAACCTAAATCCTATCAGTTAAGAGGCCAATCAGCTGCCAACGTGTACTTACCACCTAGGGAAGGAAGAACATTCGACCTAATTCTGCCCTTTCTACTGCAGAATTGCCCTCAAAGAAGGAGAGATGAAATGTGTTCCATCTTGGGACACTGTCACATAACTCCTACTCTCTGAACCTTTGGAGGCTGTATCCAGTGAATACAATTCTTCCAACGGCATAGGTCATAGCCACTATGTCCCTTCTTTGTCTACTCCCCTATGGGAACATAATTACGTCTATTTTCCTTCTGTTCCTGCCAGCTTCTCATCCTTACAATGCAACGTATGAGGGTCTTACAATGCTATGTAAGAGGGTCTTCTTTTAGTTTCTTGGTCCAAGCTCAGTTACTCTTTGCCATCACCGACTGTCTGGATTTGGAACTACCTGGGAGATATTTGTCTGGCTGTGCCTGTGCGGCTGTTTCCAGAGAGGTTTCACAGAGGAGAGATGATCTGCTCTGAGTGCTGATGGTGCTGTCCCGTGCAATCCCAGAATGAATGGGGGAAGGAGAAGCCAGCTGAGCAACTGCCTTCCTCTCCTGTTTTCTCTGACTGTAGTGCTGTGTGACCAACTGCTTCACACTCTGGTGTTGTGCCTCCCCTACCACAGTGGATAGCACCCCTCAAGCCACAGTCTCTCCTTCCTGAAGATGCCTTTGTTAAGTATTTTGTCACAGAGATGACTAAAGCATAGGTTTAGCTGTTCACATGGGTTTTATGATGGAAGGAGATAAGCTGGAATGAGTGTCACATATCCCACCAGGAAACAGAGGAAGAGCCAGCTGGTACCCCATAACCTCCTTGGAGGAACTTCTACTGGCCCAAGGCACTTCCTCATTCTGGTACATTTCGAGCCAAACCTTTTGCATGTGGGTCTCTGGCGGATACTAAATGTCTAAATATGTAGAACCATATTATCTATCTTATCTTTCCACACAACCATCTGCCTCTGTTCTCTCCCTCCTCCCACAGGCATTTACTGATAGGGATCTTCTAGTATTCCCTATTTGGCCTGACCAGGGCAGGGTGTGATCTGCATGCAGTCCTGTTATGGTAAGACCTTCAAGTATTTGACACCATTAGTTTTTAGCCTATTGAGGTCTTCTAAGTTTGATTTTGCTAGGTTATGTAGTACCTTGGTCACCCCTTTGGTCTGAGCATTGTCTTTCCTGCCTTTTGTTTCAAATAGAAATAAATGTCTTCCACGCCACAAGTCCTTGGGAACTTGGATTGACCTCGTTTTCATTAAAATGGCATGGCAGATCAGCATAACTTTCAAATTGTATTAGAAACTGTGCAAAGGTAGTGAGAGAGAAATCTTGAAAGGAGCCCATGTTCTCAGTGGTTAAGGCAATCCCAGAGATAGGTAGGTAGGTAGGTAGGTAGGTAGATAGATAGATGGATAGATAGATAGATAGATGGATAGATAGATAGATAGATGGATAGATAGATACATGGATAGATAGATGGATAGATAGATAGATAGATAGATAGATAGATAGATGGATGGATGGATGGATGGATAGATAGATGGATAGATAGATAGATAGATAGATAGATAGATAGATAGATAGATGGATAGATAGATAAATGGATAGATAGATGGATAGAGAGATAGAGAGATAGATAGATAGATAGATAGATAGATAGATAGATAGATAGATAGATAGATAGATAGATGGATGGATGGATGGATGGATGGATGGATGGATGGATGGATGGATGGATAGATAGATAGATAGATAGATAGATAGATAGATAGATAGATAGATAGATAGATAGATGGACTCCATTAAGCAGCTGGTGGAAATGAGGATCTTTAGCATCTTCTCTATTCCTCTGTTCTAATTAGGTAGTCAGGAGATCACAGTAGAATGTGTCCAGTGTAAGCTCAGCCAATAAAGCCATCCTGCCTCCGAGTGTTTACAGCTTCTTTTTGAAAGTGTTTACAAGCTCAGATTTTATAATTCACCCCAAATTTTCCTCTGGTGATTGACATAAAACCTTTTGATTTGTATTTTTAAAGTTATTTATGTTTTTCTTCCTTTTCTTCATTTGTAGTTTTAAATTCTGACCCCTTTTCTTGTACTTCCAATCTATTGTCGCCTCTCCTGTTCTTTCTAAAGTTTAAATGGAGTGTTCTATGATACTATCTGTACATTCCCTTTGTGCTTTGAGTATAATCCATTTGTATCTAGAGGTTGTACTTTATTTGAATCACCAGGTAATATCGCTAATTAACGTTATTTATTTTTACTTGAAGCATTTTTTAAATTAAAATTATTCTTTGCAAATTTCATTCCTGTATATAATACATTCTCTTTCCTTTCATTTCCTCAAAACTCCCTTCCATTCCAGGCAACTTCCTGAGACTTCTCTCTCTCTCTCATGTTTACATCTTTTTGTTTTGCTTTGTGACCCACTGAGCTTAACCAAGGCTTTCTGTATGAGCACGGACATGGAACTGCTCCCTTCCATCTCGGGAGACTCACCAGTGGCTACAGAACTAAAGACAATGAGTCTTCCCCCAGCCTTCAGTAGCTAATAGTTCCCAGGAGAGGTAGTTTCACGAGTCCCTTCCCAATTTGTAGTCGCCTGCTTAGACATCCAGTCTTGTACAGGTCCAACATAGGCAAATGTAACTGCTAGGATTTCATGATTGCAGAAGATATCAATGACTGCCTCAGTACCAACCCACCAGGCAAGCCATAGCCCCTGATGTAGTAGTGATATGACTGTTGCAGGGACAACAGCTACTCTCTGATTGATTTTGAGGCCTGTTCTACTAGAAATAATTTCATTCATAAAGCTGACCCTAAACTCCATGGCTGGGGAGTCATAGATGCCAGGAGAAAACTTGCTCATTTACTAACGGACACGGAGTCCAACTGCCTTCTAAATATTTTTGTATTCCTAGTCAAGTGCTGCTCTTGGCTTTGGTTGGAAAAGCTTCTTTCATGAGTGAACACTGGTGAATGCAGAGCCTCATGGCTACTCAGGGTGCTGAGTGCTGAGCCCTAACAGAACATTGCTTCACCTTCTCTCAGGCGCAGGGGTCACCACGGGAGGGGGATGGAAGAGATGTAGGAGTGCGACCATAGGGAGGAGGACGGCTATAATGCCATGTACTTGCAGTGTTTGTGTTTCGCCTTTTCTATATTCAGGACATCCACAACTGTTCAGAAACCCATCAGTTCTAGTTCCCCTCATAGCCATGGTACCTCATTCTCTGCAGGCTCTTAACGCAGCTCACTGACTGAATGAAATCTGAATTGTGTACAGACTCTGTCCACTGGACTTGTAGCCCAATGAAGGTTGCTTTAGATGTAGATCCCTTGTAATTTTGTGAATCTTCCTTTTATCTTATCTTACTATGCATTAATTTTATTTTGTTCTGTATTTTCAATTCTTTTTTTTTCTTTAAAATGAGTTGGTTAGCAGGAAAATCTTGTAGATAACTTAAAATATAAAGTCTAGCGATAACTTAAAATATAAAGTCTAGCCGGGTATGGTCGTGCACGCCATTAATCCCAGCATTTGGGAGGCAGAGGCAGGCGGATTTCTCAGTTTGAGGCCAGCCTGGTCTACAAAGTGAGTTCCAGGACAGCCAGGGCTACACAGAGAAACCCTGTCTTGAAAAAAAAAATAAAAACAACAAAAACCAAAAATAAATAAATAAATAAATAAAATAAAGTCTATATCATCTTGTTTTCATTAACAATATTGAAAGCCAGAATCCTTCATTAAATATCCTATCATAGTTTAAGTCGTGTTTTCCCTTCTAGAACCCGGATTTGGGACATGATTATAATCTGATTTTGAATATATGACCTTAAGCCACTGACCATCAAGAAGAAAACTGGTTCTTTACCATCATAAATCCAGACCGACAGAATCTTCTTCCACTCATCCAAATGGTGTTAGCGATTGGCTTTCGTCCATTGAGAGTGAAATTTTGATTCAGAATGACTTGCATCGATGTATGTGTATGTGTATTAGTCACATCCTCCAAACATGGCCAGAATAGAAAAGGCAAGCATTGCAGGCTGAGGTTCTTGAGAACTTAGAAGGAGGAACGTTATTCATCTGAAACAACATTGGACAGAGCAGAGCACAGAACCACCATGAGCTCTGGGTGGGAACAGTCACACAGGATGAAAGCGACCAGGAGTATTCACCAGCAAGTTGAGGCTTCACCGGTCACGGATGCCTGTGGGTGGCGTGGTTTAGGTTGGAGCCATGATGAATCCTGTGGCCTTCGGAGTGTCTTCAGGACTTATGCTTATTATATTATTATAAACATGACCCCCTTTGCTCTCAATGCAGTGACTCCAGCCTGCTTATTATATTATTATAAACATGACCCCCTTTGCTCTCAATGCAGTGACTCCAGCCTGCTTATTATATTATTATAAACATGACCTCCTTTGCTCTCAATGCAGTGGCTCCAGCCTTGGCTAGTGGATATATGAAGCCATGTCCACAGCAAAGCACATGACAATGTTTCGACCCTGGGACTGAAGAGTCAGCTGGCTCAGTCAGCTCTCTATCACTATAGTAAGTACTTAGACAATGGAGTGCAGAAGGCACAGATCATTTTGGTCACTGTTTTGGAGTGTGCAGTCCACGGTTGGCTGTTGATCAGACATTCTTGGGCCTGTGGTGAGGGAGAACATCATGCTGAGTGTGTGGTAGAGTGTAAGGAGCCGCCTTCACATTCGCCATTACAAGATGGCGCTGATGGCACTGACACCCGTGTTCTAAGTAGTAAACAAGCAAGCTGCGCATGTGCCGGGGTAGCTTTCCACACCATGTGCTCTGCCTTTCCCGTGACGACAACTCCGGCCGATGGGCTGCAGCCAATCAGGGAGTGACACGTCCGAGGCGGAGGACAGTCCTCCATAAAAGGGAGGGGGCTCCGCCATCTCTCTCTCTCTCTGGCTCTCTCTCTGGCTCTCTCTCTGGCTCTCTTCTCCACTGGCTCCTGATGGGGTAACCAATAAAGTTTGTGCTGCAGAAGATTCCGGTTGCCCTGAGCGTGTTCTTACCAGGGGGACACAAAAGCGGCGGGCAATAAATGGTGCCGAAACCCGGGAGCTACTACATCACGGAGAAGGAGCGGTTAATGAAGTGTTCCCGGAAACAGACTGTTGAGAAGGATCCGGTGTGGGTTCAGAACTCTACAGCTGGGGAACTGTGGTAATGAAGTGTTCCCGGAAACAGACTGTTGAGAAGGATCCGACGTAGATTCAGAACTCTTCAGCTGGGGAACGGATGCGCGTTTGTTACAGCTTTACAAGGTATGTCTGGTCTTGAACTTTCTCTAGTGTTAAAAGCCCTTTTATTTCTTTTCATATGTCAACAAGCAGTTAAGACAGGGTGGAGAATTCTGGACAAAATTCAAGACAGTCTATCAGAAGTAAAGCGGGGAGAGAGAGCAGGAAAAAAGAGAAAGCATGACGCGCGAAATAAGTATACAGGCCTTTCCACGGGTCTTGAACCCGAGGAAAAGTTAATGTCAGGGAAGAATACCTGGGGAGAGATTAGAAGGAAAGAGGAGAAAAAACAAAGGAAAAAAGAAAAGTTAATGTCAGGGAAAAATACCTGGGGAGAGATTAGAAGGAAAGAGGAGAAAAGAGATGAGTTTAAAGAGCCAGTTCTTAGTAGCTGTGAATCGGATAAAGAAATTAGCTCTTCTGAGGAAACAGACTTGGAGGAGGGAGCAGCTCGTTATGAGAGAGAAATTCGAGCTTTTAAGTCAAGAAAAAAGCCAAAAGTGGCTGGCAAAGGCCAGCTTGCTGCTTGGCCTCAGGGCAGTTGGCTTCAAGGTCATAGTGCACCTCCGCCCTATGTGGAGCCCCCGCCCTGCGTAGTACATCAGCCCTGTGCAGAGAGGCAGTGCGCGGACTCGTTCATTTCAAGAGAGGCACAAAGGAAGATACAACAGGCATTTCCGGTCTTTGAAGGAGCCGAGGGTGGGCGTGTTCACGCTCCGGTTAAAGAGCTTGCCGAATCGGTCCGTAAATATGGAGCCAATGCTAATTTTACTTTGGTGCAGTTAGACAGACTTGCCGGCATGGCACTAACTCCTGCCGACTGGCAAATGATTGCAAAAGCCGCTCTCCCCAATATGGGCAAATATATGGTATGGAGAGCTCTATGGCAAGAGGCTGCACAAACGCAGGCCCGAGCAAACGCTGCTGCTTTGACTCCAGAGCAGAGAGATTGGACTTTTGACAGGTTCAAACCTTGGCAGCCACATCCAATGATTGGGCAGTTTTAGTTACCTCCTTTTCAGGACAAATAGATAACCATTATCCAAAACATCCAATTTTACAGTTTGCCCAAAATCAATCTGTTGTGTTTCCACAAATAACAGTAAGAAACCCACTTAAAAATGGGGTTGTGGTATATACTGATGGATCAAAAACTGGCATAGGTGCCTATGTGGCTAATGGTGAAGTAGTATCCAAACAATATAATGAAAATTCACCTCAAGTGGTAAAATGTTTAGTGGTTTTAGAAGTTTTAAAAACCTTTTTAGAACCCCTCAATTTTTTAGAAGTGGCTGGAGTGATTAAGCCTTCCAGTAAAGTTGCCAATATTTTTCAATAAATACAATTAGTTTTGTTTGCCTCTCCTTTAACTGGAGAAAAGGCCTCACATGTGATTCAACATTGCCTTAAGGCATGGAGTGCTTGGGGAAAACCCAAACTACTTAAGACTGATAATGGACCAGCTTATACATCTCAAAAATTCCAACAGTTCTGCCGTCAGATGGACGTGACCCACCTGACTGGACTTCCATCTAATAAAACAGAAAGGGGGAGTCGAGGAGGCTCTACCCCGAGTACCAAGAGTGTCTGTGTCTACAGCACTTTTTACACTCAATTTTTTAAATCTTGATTCTCATGGCCATACGGTGGCTGAACGACATTGTTCAGAGCCAGATAGGCCCAAAGAGATGGTTAAATGGAAAGATGTTTTAAATAACAAATGGAAAGGCCCGGATCCTATTTTGATAAGATCCAGGGGAGCTGTTTGTGTTTTTCCACAGAATGAAGACAACCCATTTTGGATACCAGAAAGACTCACCCGAAAAATCCAGACTGACCAAGGGAATACTGATGTCCCTCGTCTTGGTGATGTCCAGTGCGATAACAACAAAGGGAGAGCAGCATTGGGAGATACAGAATTGGACGGCTAAATTTGAACAGACCCTTTGAAAATTGAGACTTGCCCCACGCACTTGGACCTGTCCCTGACCTAAGGACTATCTTTTCAACATTTTCCTTCTTTAAAGAATGGGTGGGGGTGGAATTATTTGGAGCTGTTCTTTGCTGTGGATTAGTGTTGCTTCTTTGATTGGTCTGTAAGCTTAAGGCCCAAACTAGGAGAGACATGGTGATTATTTCCCAGGCGCTTGCAGCACTAGAACATGGTGCTTCCCCTGATATATGGTTATCTATGCTTAAGCTATAGGTCGCTGGCCACTCAGCTCTTGCACCCCACGAGGCTAGTCTCATTGCACGGGATAGAGTGAGTGTGCTTCAGCAGCCCGAGAGAGTTGCACGGCTGAGCACTGCAGTAGAAGGGCTCTGTGGCATATATGAGCCTATTCTAGGGAGACATGTCATCTTTCAAGAAGGTTGAGTGTCCAAGTGTCCTTCCCCCAGGAAAAACGACACGGGAGCGGACCAAGACCCCTTTGGGTGATGAGCCTGGGAGGAGGTTTTGTGTAAAGCCCCTATTTTACACACTGGGGATTTGACCTCTATCTCCACTCTCATTAATATGGGTGGCCTATTGCTCTTATATAAAAGAAAAGGGGGAGATGTAAGGAGCCGCCTTCACATTCGCCATTACAAGATGGCGCTGATGGCACTGACACCCGTGTTCTAAGTAGTAAACAAGCAAGCTGCGCATGTGCCGGGGTAGCTTTCCACACCATGTGCTCTGCCTTTCCCGTGACGACAACTCCGGCCGATGGGCTGCAGCCAATCAGGGAGTGACACGTCCGAGGCGGAGGACAGTCCTCCATAAAAGGGAGGGGGCTCCGCCATCTCTCTCTCTCTCTCTGGCTCTCTCTCTGGCTCTCTTCTCCACTGGCTCCTGATGGGGTAACCAATAAAGTTTGTGCTGCAGAAGATTCCGGTTGCCCTGAGCGTGTTCTTACCAGGGGGACACAAAAGCGGCGGGCAATAAAGTAGAGCAAACCATTGACCTCATTCTGAGATGTGAAATGGGGAGGAGGGGGTAGGGTTGGGGTTACACCGTTCCCTTCAAGGACAGGCTACAGTGACTACCAGATTCTCACGAGGCTCTTCCTCTTTTGACTCCTGTCACTTTCCAGTAGCACCAAGGTGGGACAAAGCCTTTAACACGGGGCTTTTTCAAACCCTAGTGTTTGGGAAAGGTTTGTGACTGTTTTGCACAGAGGACTACCACCCTGATTTTCCTCCACTCGCAACACACCATGAGAAGGGAAGGGAGGGGGAGTGGGCTGAAGTGTCAAGGTGTGCTCTGAAGCCTAGTGTTGGAGATGGCGGCACAGGGCCCTGACCAGGCGGCTTCTCATGGTGACAGTGTCATGATTTGCTGATCCCTATAGTCTGAAGCTGTCTGAGTCCCTGGAAGTGCTTCCTTAAGACTGTACTCGGCCTAGCCAGGGGTCTGTGTTCTTTCTGTTTCTGATCCCCAGGCTTTCCACAAGGCAGAGGTGCTGGATTGGAAGCCAGGCATCAGAGGTCACCATAGACTCTCATTACCCTCGTTCCCATGGAATCCTTCCGTATTCAAATGTGTTTCTGAAGATTTAGAGTTGCGTATATCTTTGTGAAGGAGAAAAACACTTCAATGCAGTTATGCAGTTAGCCTTTGTCTTCACGCGTTATGTTATAATTTCAGTTTTCTTTATTGATTATTGTTCTTTATTGTCCAATTTAAAGGATATATCTGGTCAACATTTTACTTCTTGTCAGCATTACCTACTGTTTCTTGTTTGTCCAGAAAGAGAAGGGGAATTTTGAAAAAAAAAAGTCCTCCCTGTCTGTCCAGCATGCTTGGTTTCCTATTGGCTCTAACAGACAGCATCTTAAGCAAGGAGTGTTTGCGGCTCCAAGTGATTGATTCCTTAATCAATTCTTTCTTTTCTGAACTGTCCACAGAATTGGACAGAGGCAGAAGCTCACCCAAGGTGAAAGATCTGGCTTTGGTCACAGTAAATTTCAGAAGCCTGGGAGAAGAGCAGCTGCAGAGCCCCCTCCTAGTTTACCGTGCAACTTTTACCTCCTTTGGCAGGAATCGAACCCACTAGCCTGGGGGATGGCTTGCTGGGCCCTTGTCCAACCTCTGAGTCTTTGAAAAGGGGTGTCTGGCCCAGCTTATCCAGCCCACCACAGGTAGTCTCATGCAACCTCTGCTGGCAGTGGTGTTAGAACTGTGACATTGAAGTATCAGAAGCTGCAGAAGCCTGGAAATCAGAGAAGAGCAAGTCCAAACTGTCCAAAAGGCTGGGGGCTTCTGGAACGGCAGCATTTGCAAGCCCAAGTCCGTTTCTTTGTCTTTTGTCTCTACTATATGGTGTGATGTTCAAGAACTGATGGGCACCGAACCTGATCATAGTTGAGTCTCCATCTAACAGACAGGGCCTCAGGAAGCAACTGGAGAGAGAACAGAGGGCTTGCTCGGGATCCAGGGCTGGAGCACCTTGCTAAGAGAAGCTTCGAGAATTGGTGATCACTTCCTTACTTTGGGCAGGGAAAAGCCCCTGCTGCTTCCTTTAAAGATGGATTTTTTTTTTCCCAATGAAGACTCAGATCCAAAGAGATTGTTAATTGAAAAGCAACGGGGTGTGAGCTTTACAGGTTCTGGAGCACTCAGAGTCCAGCTGTTTCTTTTTAATGGGTGTGGCTTTTTTCCTCTCTTGCTTTCTGCCAGAAGGAGTTTGCACTCTCCGACATCCTCTCGCAGAGCGATGGCCTCTCTCTCCTTACTTTGGGAGATTAATGGATTTATTTAAGACATTGGACTCCTATATGGTTTTCATCCTGAACAGAGACTTCTCCATTCTCTCCCAAGTTCTGAAACCTTTTCCAACTCTGGGAAAATCATTCTCTTTGCTCTTTGGGCTCTCTGGGCTCTCTGGTTCCCTTAGTGCACACCATCTGGATTTGTGTCACCCCTTGAAGGCAGTGGTCCTCCTTAAGGTAATTCCTTAAAGCCTCAGTCAGCTTTGCAGAAGACACTGGCTAGAGTAACTTCATGCAGTTTCTAACACTCCTCTGGTGGGCTCTCTTTCTACACTGGCTGTCATCAATAGGTATTTGTTAAATATGTTAATGAATGGTTTCTAGGGAAGCAGAGAAATGATCTTAATCCATCACAACTGGAAAGTCATGGATTTTGGAGAGAGGAGGCAGGAACAGTAACATCATCTAAGTTATTCACTTTGCATTCGAACTTCGTTTTTCAAACTTCATCATCAAGTGGGACTCTATGGCTTCAACACGCCTGCCCACACTCGAGAGGCTCTTAACACCAGCAAGAGTCACACATGCAAACACTTCAGTTCAAAAACAGAGTTGGAGCCTGTCTGCTTCCACAGCATGGGGAATAGCGGAAGAGACTCTGGAGGCAAGGATCCTTTAAATTCAGAAGGATTTGTATATCAATTTTATAGCACTGCAGCCTCTTTCCTCCTCTCCTTCAACTCCTACACTTAAAATTTTATTTTACCATTGTTTGGTCTCCGGTGTCAAATAAAGCACCTTTTATATTTAGTACAATAGACCCAGTGTGGAGTTTGTCTAGTCCAAAGTGCTGTGCAAACATTAACCCATCCAACTCCCCTTGACCCTGACTTGTACAGCCGTGTTTAAACAGTACAGTTATCCTGGATATATACTCCAGGCAGTAGCTAGGAACATAGAAAGCACACGAGAGCTTAAATATCTGCTAGGGCGTGTTATACACTGGTGTTTCCCCTAGTGTTAAAGGCCTTAAAGCCAGGTTGTTTACAGTTCGTAAGTCTTCCGGAAGACTGGTCAAGAGCAAAGTCATGAACTAGGAAGGGGCGAACAACTTGTAGGAGACGAGGGCTTTTGATGATAGACTCTAAAGTATTTCAAAAGAGCAATATCCAAGGATTTTATTACTGAAGGAGAATTAAGCAACAAATTCTCAAGAATCCCCATAAATCAAAAATTCTAACTCCCCCCCCCACACAAATAAAAATATCTGGCTAAGGCTTGGGGAGTGTGCACATTCATTTATCTCCATGACATGTTGACTGTAGCTTGTTCTCGCAGCAGGAGACTGTTTTTCTCTTCCATTGGAGATGTCCAGTTTGTTCCCTCTCCCTGACTTTGGAATTCGCACTGCACTGTAAAAGGGCCATTCCAATTCTATCATGAGGAATGGAATTTGAGGAGTTCACAGTTATTTCAACTCTCTAAACTTAACATTTTTTCCATAAAACAGATACTGTATTCCATCATCAGAGGCTTTTTTTTTTAAAGTTGTATTTAGCAATGAAAGCACAAATTTCCCTAAATTCCTCTAGCTTAGGTTCAACTCTTATAAGTCCCCTGAGTTCTTGGGACTCAGCTTCCTCATCTGTAAAATACAAGGTGTTTGTAAAGTCTGGATGTTAAGGTTTCTTAATGCTGACAATGCATTTGAAATTTTACATTGACTTAAGCACATTATAGTCAAAGGCATAAAACCAATAGCAGTGGCCCCCAAAATGTAGTTTTGAATGGTATCAGCACTTTCATTGTGATGCTTCAGGAGAGGCTGGGTGATGGACTGGATCCACTTTCTCAATGTGTTTCTAGCATTTTCTACCCAGCAAAGAAGCATGTGTCTTCAACACATGTAATGTCCTCACATCTCAGGACATCTACCACTTAAATGATAGTCGAACAGGAAATGAAGGAAATGGCATCTTCAAAATGAATGTTTGTGATCATTTTAGTTGTATTTTTGACTCATTAACATATAAATATGTGATTGCTGGCCAAGATAAATGGAAATTTCTGTCATTTTAAAAACATCTCCTGTGGACTTAACATGTACTACAGTGCCTAGAGGTGGGGTGTAGTTTAGTGGTAGGACACTTGCCTGGTATGTATTAGGCCTTGGGATCTAGCACCAGCACTATAAAAAAGAAAGAACAATAAGAAGAAGGAGAAGGGGAGGGGGAAGAAAGAGGGAGAGGAGGAAAGGGACCAGAAGGAGGAGGATGGGGAGGGGGAGGAGAAGAAGGAAGGGGAGGAAGGGGAGGAGGAGGAAGAGAAGAGGAAGAGGAAGAAGAGGAAGAAGAGGAAGTGGAAGGAGAAGGAGGAGGAGAAGGAGATGAAGAAAAGAAGAAGGTAAAGGAGAAGGAGAAGGGAAGGAGGAGTAGAAGGGGGAAGGGGAGGGGGAGGGGAAGAAGAAGAAGAAGAAGAAGAAGAAGAAGAGGTGCTGAGGTTTAGAGAGGATGGTGGTCAGGGTGAGAAGTGAGTCTGACCTGAGAGACCGCAAACAGTGAAAAGATTACCGTCATCATCAGCTTTTCTCCTCTGCACTAATGTGTACATAAATAATAGTAATAATAAACCAAAAAAACCTAATTTGCGAAATTATGATTTCTCTCTACAGTTTCTTCTGTGCTTTCTAAAACATTCAAGTATTGTTATTGCAATATGAAGCTCTGATAATGTGATCTCATGTGGAGGTGCAGGGCAAGGCATGATAGGACACACGGTGTGACCAGGCATTTGTACAGACAGTAGGCTTAGACCCTTGACCAGATCACGTCTGCTCTTCTTAGGTCTTGTGAGGGATGGGCCTGATACAGACCCTGGCTCAGTGCATAGCACATCCTCAGCAATGTCAGTAAGTCAAGGACCAAAGCCAGTGCTCATGAAGTGACCACAGTGTGACACTGACAGCAGAATGTGCCCCAACTGTCCCATCTTCAGGAGAGAAAGTGTGGACAATGGGTCTTAGCCCCGGGGTCTCTTCTACATCTTTCTTTGTGTTGTAAGTAGATCCCCCAAGTTCTGCTGACTAAAAATCTTGGTATTAGAGTAGGTTTCAGTCTTGTTTTGTGTAAAAACATAAAGATACAGAATTGTAACAATGAAAGCAAAATGGCAGCTTGAGACTGGGGAAATGTCTTCTCTCCAGGTGTGAGCATTGGGTGAGGAATTGGAAAACCACTGCAGTCAATTTGTAAGTTTAAAAAGTGTTAGTTTGTGGAGTATAAAACTAAAAAAAAAAAAAATCAATCTACTCTGACTCAAAAGTCTCTTCTATTCTCTATAACTGAAACAAAAAAAGGTTACAAAGTCATTCGGAAGTTGCCACCTTACACAAGTGCTTTGCTTAGCGGAGCAGGATTCTATGCAGCATGGCAGAGGGAGGGACGCAGATCTCCACACTGAACACAATCTGCAGTAATGGGAAAGCATGCTGTAAAATAACACCCAACATGTTAGAACGTGTTAAATCTGCTGGGATATGGTTCTTGGTTTTACGTTCCTCCAAAATAGGTTTCAGTAGCTTTCGTAGGTTTGTGGAGAGAAAGTTAACTCAGTTATGGAGCTGTCCCAAGATGGAACACATACTTGGATTCAATAAGAAAGCCCCCACATCATTTTGGGTATGTTTGCAAAGCAAAAAATAGCTGGTGCTATGTGTTTCATTTTTTTCCAAAATTATTACATTCATCCCAGAAGAGAAAGCAATGTGAACCTCTTCTGGGAATGATTTCTACAGCCACAGGCTAGAGAGCGAAACTACCTGGGAATGTTCATTTTCTCTAGTAGATGGCTACTGCTTGTTAGAAGGGTTTTTCTAGACCATGCGCTTGAATTTGGATAAATTGGGAAAAAATTAAACATTTTTGGATTTGACCATGAATTAGTTTTTCTCTTTTTATCTGTCTTGTATTTGTTTAGCTGGTGTATTTCTTGGGCTGGTTTCTTTTATAGGAACCAAACTTTGAAGCCATGTCAACAAACTCCAAAATTGGTAGAATAAAGACCCTTTCTTGTCCCACTCCTCTAGCTGATTTTTTATGCTTTTTTTTTCTTGTAGAACAGTGGGATGATATCAATGGAGTACTCAGAGAAAAAGTAAGTCCTTCCCTGGAGTATGTGTTTCCAGGAGCACTGGAAAGATCAACTCCTTGCATCAAAGCATTTCTGCATTCATAACACCTTGCGAAGTGCCTGGTCACTGTTTGACACTGAGGGACATCTGATGGAGCTGATGAGAAATGGTCTCCAACCCATGGGAAAAGGATAGAGACACACAGGGAGGGAGATCTGACTGTACAGTGGATGTCATACCACAGCACAGGGTTAATGGGAGAAACTGGAACCAGGAAGAGGCCCCATCAAAGGAGCCAGGGTCCACAGGAAACTGTTTCAGAAGGCAATTATCTGACCAGCAAGAGTCAAGATAAAATTGCAGCTTTCAGATTTGCCTCGTGTGAGAACACATACATGCTAGGAAAGTATGTTGTGTTGCTGCAGATAGAGGTTTCAGTCAATTACAGACCTCCTGTACCACAGTGGTCTCATTGGAACTGGGAATCCACAGAATCCCTAGATTTTCATCCATTGTATTTCAGGCTCTCAGGATTCAGCTCAGTAGTGCTGGGCAGCTTACAGGCTAGGAGAGATGGGTTGAGGCACACCCAGGTATGTGATGAGCTAGAACATCCAGCTTTGTGTGAGCACACTGTGTGATGTCGGCATAATTAAGAAGCCCTCAAAGGATGCAGTTCTTAGAACCCATCCCTCTTAAGTGATGCCTGTCTGGGCTACCATATTAGAGTGTTTTGTCCTCAAGACTACATGACAACTTGGCAAAAAACGCTGCTTCTGCGGTCCTTGACGAAGGTTGTTTCATGGTTGCTTGTCTCTGAAAGGAAGTATTTGCAAAAATATTTATACCACAGGAATTAAACTAAAATAGGAAAGTGGCTGACTACAGGCCATCGGGAAATTGCTCAAAGGTAACCTTTCAAGTCCAACTTTGTGTAAGTAGAGCCTCTTTTTGCCCCCTTAAAGTTACACACACACACACACACACACACACACACACACACACACACGAGCCATTGGAAGATGTGGTAGAGACAGGTCCAGTATGACTAGTAAGTTAGCTGAAGCCTTCCTGCTAGCTACTCATTTAGTATTTCAAAGCTCCCACCCCGGCTTCTGAAATGAGAGAGCAGTGTTAGTGATTTGCTCCTTTATTTTGTTGTTATAAAGATAAAATAACAAAATACAAAACCACCCAACTCCACTTATGCCTTAAGATAGAAAAAGCAAAGCAAAACAAAACAAAATGTGATATTTTCCCAATACTATTTTTTTTTTGCCTTAATGTTGGTCTCTGCTGCCAAAAGAGCTTTATTCCAGTGTTTGTTTTACTTACTTATTTCTTTTGTGGTTCTGGGGACCCGGATTTCATGAGCTAATTATGCTATACCACTGAGCTGTACCTCAATGCATTTGTAGTAATGTTGTGAATGTGTGTGTGTGTGTGCATGCGTGTGTGTGTTTGCTCATGTGTAATTGCAGCCACATGTATATATGGTATGCTTGTTGAGGTCAGAGGGGCAAACTTGACTGCTACACCTCTGCCTTGTTTGAGACTTGTCTGTCTCATGACTGTTGAGTTTTGACTAGCTGGCCTGTGAGCCTCTGCGGTTCCCATCTTTACCTTCACATCACCATAATAGCACCAGGGTAGCAGGCTCCTGCCATTGTGCTTGGCTTTGTGCAGGTTCTGGGGATTTGAACTCAGGTCTTTGTGCTTGCACCCCAAGCAATTTAACCACTAAGTTATCTTCCCAATCGATTGCCTTTAAAATCTGACCCCTAATAGGATTTTAACAGGGATGCATTATCTTATGATCACATTCATTCTTTTACTGAATGCAGCTTTACAAATTGTGCCATGTTCTAAATGCCTCCATCTTAAAGGCTTTGATTGCTCACATAGCTGTTGAAGAAAAGACTTCTGTTTCTGTGCCTGCCATTGAGTGCAGGTAGTCCTTCCCTTCCTAACACCTTCATACCTCCAGGACAGTGCTTTATGGTTATCTATTTTGTTTGGTGTCTCATTGAGTTTGAAAAAAAAAAACTACTACTAGTTTGTGCTGACCAAGCTTAGCTGTTTAATTACCTGTGGTGTGTATGTGAGATCAGAATAATTTATTGAAGGAATTAACTGCAAGCACAAGGACACCTTTTGTCTTGAGGGGAGAGATTTTAAGTTCAACATCTGGTTATTTTAAAAGATCAAAAACAAAAACAAAAACAAAAGAAAATGACTCGACCAGGCTCCTTGAGACACACACACTTTATCCAAATACCACCCGTTTGATCAGCTTGGGAGTAGAACGTGAACAGTAGAAGACCTGGACACTCAGCAGACAGGGAAGGGCCTCTAGTCTCCTCATCACCTTGGTCATCTTGGCCAAGTCATGTGACTGTCAATGTCCTTAGCTGATTAATGAGTAAACAGTGAGGGATTGGACAGAACAGCATTTGTATACCACTATGTGCAATGTATGGCGTGAGGAAATTGTCCTGTCCTTGAGATTGTAGGGGTCTAAGTCCTGAGATCCACCCTACTGTGCACTGATTCCACACCCAGTGTCAGCTCTTTAAAAATGGGGTCTGTGGCGAACTCACTTTTTTGCCTTCTGAAATCCCCTGACCTTGTAACAATGTTGTGGGAATCTTTGTTGAATATATGATGGGATGATATATTTGGGTGCTGTTGAAGTAATTCTCTGTTCTCTGTAAGAAGTATGGTGACTTAAAGAAGCTAACACAAGTGAGAATTGGTGCCTTGCTCTACACGTTGCTGGATCCTTGATTCCTGGAGCTCTAAAGAGTCTCCTTTGCTGGGTGTTTGTCTCCAAGGAGATCCATGCAGACATAAATTTGCTTACTCATCTGAGGCTTTGGAAGAACATGGGCATTCAGTTCATTTTGTATAAATAATTACATTATGGAGGTCTAATAATATGCTATACGCTAGATCCATTAAAATGTGTTTTTCAGCACACTTATTGTACTTACTATATACATATACTATACATATATACAACACACTTACTATATGTATATATATACATAGCTATAGTTATGCAGTCATCACAACAATCAGTTTTAAAAAGTTTTCTTTTATAAATATGAAGAACATTATTTGTGAGCACATTTGTTAATAAAAAGCAGGCTTGGACAATTGGCTTAACAGATAAGGTGCTTGCTGTATAAGCACGAAGACCTGAGTTTTGATTCCCAGAACCTCTGTAAAGAATTCCAGGCATAGAAGGAGCACTAGTATTCCCGGTCCTGGGGACGTGGAGATCAGCAGATCTGCAGGGCTCAACAGCCAGCCAGCCTAGTGAACCTATTGGGTGAGCTCCAGGGTAGTGAGAGACCCTGCCTAAAAATGCAGTGTAGTTTGCCTCTGGCTTACACACACACACACACACACACACACACACACACACTGGGAGCCAATTCCTAGCCTAAAGAAATGGCTATCATCTCTGCAGTCATCTTGGGCGATTTACTTACAGGTGGTACCTTTCCACCCTGATGAGAGACTTGTTTTCCTACCATGTTTTTGCAAGCAGCCCACCACAGCTGAACACACTCTGATAACATCTTGTGTTTCTCCTATACATCCTGGACCTGTGGTTAAGTGTCTCCAGTTGCACTCCCCAGCGAGTACATATATATCCATAGTTGCCTTTTAGTAAATGAGACTTGAATCTTGAAACTTGAGACTTGAGCCTTGAGCAGATAGCCCGTGTTGTCTCCATTCTTCCTGTCTCTTGCCCCTCAGTCCACATTCTCTCTCTTGCAGATCCCGTTGACTGACCTGAGGACAGGGTCACCTGGTCAACGTTTAGCACAATGCCTTCCAGGCTTATCAATGTTGTTGGGAGTGACAGAGCATTTCCCTGGGACTTATAGGAGACAGAAAAAAAACCCCATATATTTGGTTTCTATCTCTATTTCCTGGCACACATCTTCTGAAACTCTGGAAGAGTTTCCCTAAGCTGTGGGAGTCATAGTGTAGGTTAATGGGATGGCAGGACCTGGCGATTCCTACATATCTGGCTTCTGGATGGGGGTTTGTTGTCAGGGATACTGCCCATGAAGTTAGAAGATTGCATTTTTTTTTATTTTTGGGGGGAGAGGGGCCCAAAAGAGATGACAACCAGAGGCCAATGCTGTGAGCAATCACACCAACACAGAGCGGCTGTGATGGTAGCCATTCCCATGTTCCGATGTATCACTCCACCTGGCTGGTCCCCAGCCCCTCATAATGAATAAGAAGACTTTAGCATGGCACTGCCCTGAATCCTGTGGTTGAACGTAAGAAGGTGGTTTTAGGGACACATCATTTACAGCCAGGTGATGAGAACGTAGCTGCGATTTGCTCCTAGCATCTGAGGTGGGTCAGTCTCACTGGTCTGCGCTGTCTTCAGGTAGACAGTGTCCACTAAGTTAGACTGTAGGATGCCTGGCATGAGGGCTGCTTACTGTAGGGGAAACATCCAGATGTGGCTGTGCACAGCAGGGCTCTGTTCTAAACTCGGGGTCCGAAGCGGGTTGTTTGGAAGCACCGAGTATTGAGACAACATTTTCTCTCCCTCAGTTACATTTCCTTTTATCCATTCATCTCATCCCATTTGTAGGTGTTTCTTGTCTTGGTTGCTGTGGCACGTGCTTCCAAAAAAAAAAAAAAATGCAGGCCTGACTGTCCATTGTCACAAGAATACATTGAGTGGTTTAAATGGCTGTCACTTGAAGGTGTCTTTATTCAGCATTTGGCATCACAGCTTTCCCTGAAGTAGTGATAATTTGTGAATTTGTGTTTTATGTAAATATTGATTATAGCTCTGCACAGTGTTTTTCAATAATTAATTAAAATATAATTTATACCATCTCTCCTCCCTCCGACTTCTCTCCTATGCTCAACACTCCCTCTCTCCTACATCCAGGAACCTCTTCTTTAATCAGTACTTTCCCCCCAGCAAAGTGGAATCTTAGACTAAAGTTAGTAGAAGCCTCTTTCAGCTGCCACCAGCTTTCTTTTTCTTTAACGGGCAGGGACCTCTATGCAAATTCAAGGTTGTTTTGGACATGCGCAATGCAGTGCAGCATGCACAGAATCCCCCGTTGCCACCCCTGTCTGCACCCTGGCAATCATAGAGTCTGTTTCCTCCCCAGAGCATTTTTCATAGTTTATATTAGGATCCGTTGAGTCACTGTGTAAAATGAAGATTAAGGAAATTTTTGTATCAGTAAGAGTGTAAATAACAAAGTCCACGTGTTGCTGAGAAGACCTTCATAAACAGGGCTCTCAGCAGCGACAGGAGAAGGGACCGATTAAGCGTCTTACTCTGTAGGCTCAGTGCCCGGTTTTACTGCGAGGGAGCAAGGCGTATTGCGGGCTATGAAGGGTGGTGTGGGGCCACTGGGCTTTCCATGTTCTTGCTAGCAATTCTGTCTTATAGAAGACACTGGGTCTTAGGCGCAAGACCTAGAAATATCTTACTTGAGCCACTTCCATCTGAGGCTGATACCTGAAGAAAACTTCAGGGGAACCATTTTTTTTTTTGTTATCATTAAGATGTAAAAGTAAAAATTCTGTGGAATCTGGGTGTGCCTGATAAGATGTGAAAACTTTCTAAAGACGGTAGTTGGAGAGAAGTGGAGGTGGGCTTGGTCACGGCTGGTAGGGAAATTGGGTCTGCTTGGGAATGATTTTTATTTTATTTCCAATTTCAAACCAAGGAGACTCTTAAGGTGACAATGAGAAGTGTTGTGCTTAAATGGATTGATCTGGGTACTTAAGACTTGGTTCTTAGCTGGTGGCACTGTTTTGGGAGGCTGCCCACAGCCTCGGGAGGTGGGGATATAGAGGTAGTGGCTTGCTGACTGGTATACCTTGAAGTTCATAGCTGGGTCCTGCTTCCTACTGCATCTCTGTCTCTGCTGTCTGATTGACCAGGGATGTGAAGAGGCCAAGGCTTGAGCTCTCATACATTCTCAGCAATGAACTCCACCAGGCCGATCTTCCCATGAGGCAAGATAAATCCTCTCTCCTTAAGTCATTTTATCAGGTGTTGGATCACAGTGACAGAAAAGTAATTAAACGTGGTTTCAGATTTCCCAAACCAGAGTATTCTCTCAGTCTCCCTCCTTCCATCTTTAACACCGGCACTTATGCCTGAATGGTGAAACTAGTTCATCAGCCCAGCCAGTAGGGCTGTATTACCACAGGCAAGGACTTCCCCAAGGCTCCTTCCTTGCAAACAGAAGCTCTCTAGGGAGGCGTGTCCTCAGTCATTTGACCTGCATTCTTGCTACTTCCTTTTCTCCCTGGCTGTTTCGGACTCCTGCCTCTATTTCTGTACTGCTGTGACTGTCTCATTTTTAGCCTTCCTATCAAGGAAGGAGGTGTTAGTTTCCCAGAACATTCTTAGAGTGTCTTGTGTTGACCTTCCTACAATCTCTGTTACAGAATGCTCATTTTGGTAAAGGTCCTGCTCTCAGAAGGAAGGGAAAACAGGGTATTGCCGTTTATGAAGCCAATCTTTGATCCTAACTAGGAAAGCTAGAGCTTATGTTCAAGTCTGCTAGACTATGAGGACCAGGCTGCCTCAAATTCATAGCTATCATCATCAGAAAGTATAAAACCACACCCCTTAAGGCTAGTGCTGGACTTGGCTTCCATGTTTTATTGCTGGCTGTGTGTGAAAGGACAATTCGATCTTGCTTATCAGAAACATGTCTCTCGTATTACCCACTGCACTGTGAAATACACACTCTCTGGAGTGAACGCGCACTCAGAGCATCTCCTTCCAAAATCAGGTCTTAGGAGAAATTTGTGACATAATTCTCAATAAGATTTGGCCTTCATTCTGTCTTTGACAGTTTTACATGCAGTGCTGTCTTACTATTCAGCAAGACTTGGTAATATGGAGCACCTCCCCCCGCCCCGCGCCAACAAACTAAGCTTTTGAAATAATAACATGATTATTTTTTTCTCTGCTGGTAAATAATAGCATAAATCATTTCTACTTTTAAAACTATTCACCAAGAATTATTTTCATTTCTGATGATTTTAGGAGTGGTCAAATTAAAGTGATAAATAGAAAAATAAAACCTCATAGAACCTCAAAGCTTCTACCAAACTTTGTCTAAATTGTTGAGACACATTTTTGCATCTCCTGAAGGTCATGGCGTGGCAAGCTGGGCAAGATGAGTGTGTTTGGGAGCACTGAATGGTTAGAGGTGAAATGACGGGGCAGGTAGAAGCCCCTACATCTCTGGAATAAGAGCAGTATGTAGCATATGTATCATGGGACTCTGTGGGTGCTACATGCCAGAAGTGGGGAGAGTTTGGGCAAGGACAGATACAGAACACACCCATGCACGTGCACTCACAAGTGCGCACGCGCACACACACACACACACACACACACACCTTGATATGGCAACTGAGCCATTTGATTCCCCCCAGTCTCCCAGCAGGCTGCCTCCCAGCTCTGTCATCAGGGCTCCCAGGTCAGTGCTGTCAACTCTACGAGCCTGTGTGGGTGGCCTCTGTCTGACTTTTGTTTCTGTGCAACATTGCCCTCTCACACGTTCTTCGACCCCCCTATGAATCCATCATAGATGGGAAACTATCTGCTGTGATTTTCAAGCAAAAATGAGTTCATTTCGTCTGAAGCTTTGAAAGAGAAGGTGGATTCTTTCACCCTGAGATCAGAGCATTTGGTGGTTAAGACTGGGCCAAGGTTGCTCCCGTTGCTAGGGGTCCTGGTCTGCGTCAAGGATGAGAGTTATGGGGGTGCGGCGGCGAAGTGCAAGTGAAGGGGCCACCAATGCGTGCCTTCGCTCCCAAAATCTGATTGGAGAGACCTCCTACAGTTACTGGGGTGGATCCAGGGCCGAGGACTCCTGCCTGGCAAGGTGGAGTAAAAAATGTGTTTATGAAGGAGCTTGTCCTGCAGCACAAATGGATGTTGAAATAGACCAGAACAAGGCAAAACAGCCCACCAGCAGATAGCCATAAAAACTAAGGTTGCACAACAGAACACATACTTTGCCCCGCGCATCCCTCTCTGAACTCAAGGTCAGGCCCCCGCTTCCCAGCTGCTGTTGGCTTGCTCCAAACACTCTTCCTGGGGTTTTCAGCCCAGGCTAAAACCAAGGTGTCATTTCTCACCATCTCTATTTTAATATTTATTTCCTATTATTTGTGTGTGGGATGACTGCCTTTGGGCTTTCTAGACAGGATGCAGGTTTCTCTTTGACATGCTAGACTTCCTGGGAAGAGGACTGGAGCAAAGGAGTTGAGAGGTGGGGACAGAGAGGAAAAGGCCCTCGCCAGAATTTCCCATGGAATTTTTAGCCAAGAGACCTCAGAAAACCTTTTCCTCACCCTGCAGTCTTACCACTTTCTTCTTTGAAAACTAATTGACCTCCATGGTGAAAACTGCTTTGAGTCGCAGTCTCTGGCCCCATGTGAGCTTCCTCTAAGTACAACAGCAATTGCCCAGTTTTCTACACAGAATTTCAAGAGATCGTGATGGTGCGGGGTACCCAGACTTCATATACAGATGTGGTGCAGATGTTCCTGGCAGTGGAGGAATCCTTTTGCAGAGGCTGTTCATACCACACTTTGCCAAAATTAGTCGTGGTTTCTACAAGTTTCCAGTTCTGCAGGGTATTTGGATCAGAATGCCCAAAGGAGAAGAGAGAATTTTAAGAATTTCACTTTCATATCAAGATGATTCAGATAAGTCTATTTCCTGTCACTTTTTCCTTCAATATTTTTATTATTTTTAAAAAGAATTTGTATGTTTTGATCATATTCATTTCCCTCCTCTTTCCTGTAACTCCTCCCAGATCAACCCAATACCTTCCTACCTCCCAACTTTATCTTTTACTCCCCACTAAAAACAACAACAACAATAACAAAAAAACAAAAACAAAAATAAAAACAAAACCTTATGAACACCAATTTGTGTTGCTGATATACTCCTGGGTTTGAGACCATCCACGCAATGTGGTCAACCTACCAGGAGCCACAACCTTAAAAAAAAACAGACTCTGCCTCCTCTAGAAGCCACCGAGTGTCTATAGCTCCTCAGTTGGGGGTGGGGCCCATTGATCCCTCTCCCCTCCTTGATTGAATGTTGATTGGCTTGATCTTGTACATATCTTATGCAGATAACCAATGGTGTGGTGAGTTCCTAAGTATTGAGGTTCTGCCATGTACAGAAGACTAACAGTTTAACTCCAGTCCCCGCTGACTTCTACTTCTTAGTCTTCCTTGACAGTCCCTCAGGCTTGGGGAGGGGTGTGACATAGATATCCCATTTGTGGCTGAGCACCTCAGCAACATTTATTCTCCGCACTTTGGCTAGTTGTAAGGATAAACAACAAAGATGTTTAGAAAGGTCATATGGAGACCTATAATGTGTGTGTGTGTGAGTGTGTGTGTGTGTGTGAGAGAGAGAGTGTGTGTGCGCACGGTATGGCCTTACACATGGGATTAAGTTCACACCAGACGTTGTTAAATAAAAAACCCATCCAGTGTCAGAACTAGGGTACCTCCCCATGAATTGTTGGTCAGAGGTAGCTGGGAGACCCCCAATATGATATAGGCTATTGCTGTTCTCAGCTGTCTAGCAGAACTTGATGGTAAGACTCTATTGCTGAGCATAGCACAAATATTTGTCATAGGACATGAAGAATCAGGTTGGTCCTGGCCAGAAATCTTTCTTCCTGCTTGCTAGCATTCATAATACTGGAAGGTGCTTATAGGTTGTTAGGGAACCATTAGTAAGAGTTTTACATAATATTGAGCCCTGTGAACTTTAGTAATGAAGAGTGTGGCATTATATGCCCAAGGATGCAATAGTGGCACGAGTGTTATGTGGGTAATCAATCACTATTTTTTGTTTGTATTTAAGGCTCACTCCACAGAAGGAAACAAGCAGGCCTAGACTGTGACTGTGGCCATCGACATTTGGATGTGTCATAAGGGGTGAAGCCGCCACTCTTACTCTGGTAACCGTTTAGTGCAGCTCCTGACTTGTCACAGCAGCCTCTTTGCAGCTGACCTATAAACCTAGAATTTTTGGTAGCATATACAATACCTTAGGAATTTAAAAACTGTCCATTGCGGTACATATAGATCTATTAGAATAAAATACCATCATGTTCTTCTTAATTTATGAGGTAAGGATGATTTTGATGAAAACAACTGTTAGTGAAAGAATTCATGCCATTAGGATTTTCTCATAGTGTTTCCCATTTTGGCTGAGGGCTGGGAGATGGTTCAGTCTATAAAGTGCTTGCCTTTAAGCATGAGGATGTGAATCCAGCTCCCAGGTCAATGACAATCCTTATGTCAAAGGAGGTGAAAGGTGTTCCTGAAGGTGACAATCAGGGTTGTTTTCTGGCTTGCACATGCATACACACACACACACACACACACACACACACACACTTGGAATAAAATAACCAATAATAACCTATAAAGACAATACTGGATGTACCATTTAAAAAAAATCAACTCTCTGAAGGCATGGCTATGACATTAAGCCCAGAGACTTCTTCAGTCCAGCAATTTGTAATTTTTGTTGGCTCTTTGCAAGTCTCACTGTAAACTCAGAGACAGAATTACCCCTGGAGAAGTCTTTTAGAATCATAACAAAAATGAAGGAGAAAGAAAAAAAAAAAAAAGACCAGCTTTTTTTTACACATCTGAAGATCCAGGCTAGGTAAACACAACAAGGCATGCCTTTCATATCCTACTTCCCACTCCGTCCTATTAGTAGGAGCTGTGAGAAGAGGAGGAATACTAATTTCCTATATTTTATAATTGCTATAAATATCTTCATAAATAGGGCACCTGTTCATAGGAACCTTTTCCTTCCACGTAATCCTAGAATGATTAGGCCAATGGAAAAACTCTAGAAAGAATAAAATCCTAAGATTTGATACTCTATGGGAGTCCCTTGGGAAAACAGTGGCCTTTTAAATTGGAACCCCTTGTGATTTTGTGATGCCCTTAAGCCCCTTCTTTAGTAATAAGGAAGACAGTGGGAAAGAGCTATGCTGTTTAGTCTGCTTGCTGGTGTTTGGTAACAAGTCATCTGGCCCTTACAGATGCTTTAATAAAAATATCCATCATGAGCCGGGCCGGGCGTGGTGACGCACACCTTTAATCCCAGCACTCGGGAGGCAGAGGCAGGCGGATTTCTGAGTTCAAGGCCAGCCTGGTCTACAGAGTGAGTTCCAGGACAGCCAGGGCTATACAGAGAAACCCTGTCTCGAAAAAAACAAACAAACAAACAACAAAAAAACCCCCAAAAAACAAAACAAAACAAAAAAAACCAACAAAAAAAGAAAATATCCATCATGATAGATCTGAGTGCAGGTGTGTGTGTGTGTGTTTCTTTTCATTCATTTTTTTTTCAGTGAAGCAGAGGTTTAGTACATTTATTAGAATTTCATTTTTTTGTTTGTTTGTTGGGTTGGTTTTATTTTTGTTGTTGTTTGGAATACAATAGGACAGGACATTGGCATGTCTTGGTTTATGTCAGATCAGGCACATACTTGGTGATCCAGGCCCATTATTTGGAGAACCATGCAAAAGACTCTTAGAATTTATAACTTGGAAAAACATGTGGTTATCATCAAAACTATTAAGAAATCCCCTCTCTTCCTCCAAAACTCCCTCCTCCCCACCCCCAATATCATTCACTTACCCATAAGTCATTTTGTCTGTTCATGAGTCCTGAGGAACAAGGTCTAAGCAACTATGTGAACTATACTTTTTTGCTTTTATGCTGGGAGAAAATATAGTTAGGTCTCATACTCAACTTCTATAATAAAAATAATAATCAAATGAACAAGTATTTATTGAGCACTTACTAGATCTATTTTCAGGTGTTAAGCGAAGACTTTATATAAGCCCTTCATTCAATCCCAAAAATGGTCCTACTAAGAGCTGCCAGAGTCGTGTTTACCTTACAAGTGACAGTGCCGAGGCCAGACTCAGTTGGTTAGAGTAGGGAAAAGCTACTTAGTGGAGAATTCTGAGTTCAAATCCAGGCAGGCAGCACGTGTGCTCACCCAGGGCTTAGCCCAGTCTGATTTTCTGTTACAAAGCCTTCCTATCGCTCTGGTTGTTTGATTCTTAAGAGGTCAGCTGTGAAGAGACTGTCTGCTGGAAAGCCCTCCAATTTCACTGTAAAATCAGATGTGGCATAAGCAATCAAGAGAAATATAAGAACCTCCGCTCATACATCAACTCGGCCCTTGTTTCATCCGAATGGCATGCACTCCCCTCTCTGTTTTTAACCTTTTCAAGGTCTAGTTACCCCACATTTCTTTCTACTTGTCTGTAAAGATTCAGTTAACAATTCCTTTTGAACAAATAAAGTATTTGAATGAACTGTGAATATTCGAATCCGTACTTACGTAACCACCACCGGGGTAAAGCAGATGTGATCTTTGTGTGCACCAAGGCCATCCCAAATAACCCAATGGTTCACAAATCTCAAAATAGAAATATATCAAATAGAAAAATAGCAAAGACATCAAGAAGATATCAAAAATACCAAATAGAAAAATGCATCTCTGTAGGCCCGATGAGCATTGTAGCAGTGTGCAGAGGAACACTGTACAGCTGACTGGATGGAGCAGCATGCAGTGCTAGAGACATTCAAGTGCAGTTCACATTGAAAATCACAAGGCAAGGACTGTGCATCCGTGCAGTCACATGCCCGTGCATGAAGGCTTCTGTTAAAATCAAATGTAAAGACAACATTGCACTGCCCACCCTTTCCTTCCACTGCTGCCTGTCTCTGGCTGAGGAAGTCATTGTCCTGGAGTTAGGATGAGTTCTCTTTATTCTTTTGGGGTTCTTCTCACATAATGATATATCAATATTCAGCATAGGTTATTTGTGAGTTATTTTTATTTTTAATTATATATGTATATGCATGGGGGTAGAGTATGTGAATAAAGTTATCAATGGAAGCCAGAAGAGAGCACCAGATACCCTGAAGTTAGAGTTACATGGGAATGTGAGGCTCCTGATATGGGTGCTGGGGACAGAACTTGGGTCCTATGGAAGAGCAGGGAGTATTCTTAACCACCATCTATCTAGCTTCTATTTTATGCCTAAAATGTGCATAAATGAGACTATATTATTTTTGCCACTATTTCCCCCCCTTATGACACAGTATGGACAACTATAATTATGTCTATGACTCTGTAATGTTCCATCATATGAATGATTGTGGGTTCATTTTCTCTTCTGGTGAATACTTGGTTTTATTGTTGTTGTTACTAATGGTGCCTCAAGTGTTCTCATGCATTTCTAATAAGATGAACTTTGAAGACTTTTACAGTAGGTTGGAAAACCCAAGAGCCAGGGTTCTGGATGCTGCCTGGATCATCCCAGGTGAGTTCCATTGCTTTGTTGTGCAGCCATCCTGTTAAATGTTGGAGACAATTGGGTTAGAGGTGAGCATCTTTAAAGTGAAGCAAACCCAGTGTTCCTTCTGACAAGTGGCATGGAAGTCCATCCGTTCTCCCATTCTTGGCACTGCATTACCAGACTCAGATTACAGATGAAGATCTCTCACTGGTTACATGGGTTGGGGTATAAACACTGCCTTTTTACTGTTGATGGAGTCTTTGACTTGATTATACATAGTATCTTTTCTGATACAGAAATTTTAGTTTTAATATTGTCAATTATGTATTTTTCTCGATGATTATTTTATGCATGTCTTGATATATAAGTTGTTTCTTGATACAAGATCATAATGAACATCTCCTATGCATGGTACACTCTTCATATTTAGTACTTTATCTCTCTTTTTGGAGCTTATATTAGACATTTACTGAAAGAGGAGAGGGGGGGACTGGGGTAGAGACTCTTGCAGAAGACCTGAGTTTTGTTTACAATACCCGTATTAGGGGGCCTCATGACCCCTTCTAACTCTAGGTACAGGGTTTCTAACACTCTCTGGCCTCAGTGTTCATCTTTTCATATCTCTAGAGGCATCTCCACACAGACGTTCTTGACAACCTAAGTTTATTCCTTGGACCCTACAAGGTAGCAAGAGATAAGTGACTTTGGAGAACTGTCCTTTGACTTTCACTTGCATGCCATGTGTGTGTGACACACACACTCACACACACACTATAACAAGACAGGAATGCCTGATATTAAAGTCTTTTAAAATTTGGCACTTGTAGCATGAGAGCAGAAAGGAGGCTCCTGGTGTGGGAGGGTACAAAGAGACCCAAGGATGAGAGGAAATGGTGGGGAGGGGGATTGATAAAAATAAATTTGTTTGAAAATGTCATTGAGGCCAAATACTCTATATGCTGATTTAAATAAATAAATACAAAGCATTTCACGATTCAAATATAAACTGAAGCCATTCATTTTTTCCTTTTTTATTATTTTATATATTTTTATTACATATTTTCCTCAATTACATTTCCAATGCTATCCCAAAAGTCCCCCATACCCTCCCCCCCACTGCCCTACTCACCATTTCCACTTTTTGGCCCTGGCGTTACCCTGTACTGGGGCATATAAAGTTTGCATGTCCAATGGGCCTCTCTTTCCAGTGATGGCTTACTAGGCCATCTTTTGATACATATGCAGCTAGAGTCAAGAGAAGCCATTCATTTTATTCTCTTTGTTGATTACTATTTTTTCATATTCCCAGTCTTATATGTCTTAATATATACCTTATTGTCAATTTCCTTAGATTATCCAACTTACTACTATTTCATCAATTCATATATAATCTGTAGTTGAATGTTTTGGATTTTATATTTTAATGACTTCTAATTGATTCTTCTAAGTATTACTCATTTATTTATTATTATTTTTATTATGGTATTCTTATTTATTTAAAAATGTATTTATACGTGTCCATATTATAGTGCCTATAAAACTTTTTCATTATCTGTGGAAACTGAGGTGCTATCCTTCTCTGCCGACTATGCTGTTGGAGCACATCTCTGTCTGTTTGTAGTTGTGAGCTGTGAGCTCACATCATCAGCTCCTCCAGCTATCTTGTTCACTAAGGTGAAGGGCTGCTTCCTATCATGTAGTTTCAATACTGTTCTTGTGCACGGTTCCAGGACTAGAACTAATCTTTATGTTATTTATGGAATGTAGATGTTCCAGACCATGTTGGTAGGTTGGTTTAAACTCCAAGCAAACATTATAGTCTAGAATTTTATAATCTTGGAATTTTCTCCTAGGAATGAACACAGGAGACTCTGCGCCCTTATGGGAGAATCTGTGGCCGTGTGTCTAGAGATGATGGAGTCTTCTGGGTTTCCGACTCCACTGCAGTGTTGGTTCAAACTGTACAACTTGAATGGGACCGAGGAATTACCGTGTATTGCTGTGTGGGTTTGAAAATTTAAAGTGTCAAGGTAATGGACACTGTCAGATGCTTGTACTCCTCTCAGGCACCACAGAAATCAGCCATGTGACCTTCATTGTCTCATTTTATAGCCCAGCATTTCATTTCATTTCATTTCATTTCATTTCTTTTCTTTTCTTTTTTTTTTGAGACAGGGTTTCTGTGTATAGCCCTGGCTGTCCTGTAACTCACTTTGTAGACCAGGCTGGCCTTGAACTCAGAAATCTGCCTGCCTCTGCCTCCCGAGTGCTGGGATTAAAGGCGTGCGCCACCACGCCCGGCTACTAGCATTTCTTAATATTGGGGACATGCTCTAAGAGATGCAGTTAGGTGGAATAGGAGCAGTGTAGTGTACCCCACATACTGAGATGGTCACTGTGTCACTAACCACTATCTTCTAGGCTTGTGTATAACATTTATTGACTGATATGTTATGTAGTTATTGTTGTATTTTATGTCTTGAACTCCCCTTTTTGCAAGTGAAATCAGCTGTTGTATAATGGATTTTGGCTATTCTCCACTTTGCCATCTCTAGATACTTGAGTGAAGTACTTTTCAGGCTCTAGGTTATCAGAGTCTGGGACATCTTTTATCTTTTTTTGGGAAGTGGGGGGTAGGCCATAGGCTGTTTTACCACATGAATCTGTTTTCAGGGGATGGTACCCCCATAGGCCTTTTGGACAATGTGAAGTTTTAAGGATGGTCCTGGCCAGTTGGGGGACCCTAAATGCTATGGAAAAATTACTGCAGTTCCTTGTAGAGAACATGTCTCGTTTTGCTCACTGAGTGTCTTTGGTCCTCATTTATCTCTTCAAATGAAACAAATAAAATCTGGTCATCTGCTATTGTACCTCTTTTCAACTGATGAGTCCTGCGTGTGTCTCTTTCTCCTTTTTTGATCTTCTATGAAGATGTGAATTTTCTTCTCATATCTTTCAGTCTCAGGTCAGCTTTTAAGAATTTCAACATTTCTTTCATAGATGCCTTTCCAATCTCTCTTTATTTTGACTTCATTGTAAAACCAGTCTGGTCTGCTAATGAAGCTAAAGTCAGCTTTTCAAGCCCATCCTGTTTCCCTTTGATTACTCAAGCACACAGAAATCCTAGACACGGAATATGAAGGCCGTTGAAACACGTTTGAGTTTGTGTTCATTTTATCCAGTTCTTTTGTTTCATCAATTTTGCTCACGATCATTGTTTATCTCCCTTTGCAAAATGCACCATCTCTTAAGAGTTTACTGAGTGAGAGAGCTGACTGGAGACAAGGCACATTTCTACATAGTTGGAATCCTTTCTTGGAGCAAAGAGGTATTGTTTTCTGTCATTTTAAATAAAAATGTATAATCCTACTACAGTACCACAGTTCTTGTTGCTGGAACATAAAGTCAGATTCTCATATACTTTCCAAATATTGTGCTAATTTGAGGTAACAGAATGGGGGTGGAATGAGTTCTAAAGGGTACTGAACAGATAGCAACAGTGTGTAGTGTGTCCATCTCATTCTTCCTTTGGCTTGAATTCGATTGCTGAGCAAGGAGGTCACCTGTATAAAACAAGTCAAAACCAAATGTCACCCCTCCCGAAATCTACATTCTGATTTTAATTATTTATTTGGTACATGTGTATGTTCATATTCATAGGCATACTGTACATATACATGTAGGCACAGAGGGGCTTGAGGTCAGCTGTCTTCCTCGATGGCTTTTTTAAATTCACAGATTGGTTTGTTGGTTGATTTAGATAGGGTCTCTTACTGAACCTGGAGTTTACTAACTGGTGAGGCTGGTTTCCTCCCCAGCAAGCTTTCTGTGTCTCCACAGTGCTGGGCTTACAGATATAAGCCTTCCTACCTCTAGCTTTTCTCCATGAGCACCCGGGGTCTGAACTCATGTCCTTATGCTCACATGAAAGGCATTTTCTGGCTGAGCCACCACCCCTACCCTGCCCCCACAAGAAAGGCTACAAGTCCTAGCCTCTTACCCTGCAGGCATACCTAAGAGACAGGCAGATGGCTACATATCCTCTCCTAGTCTGCTGGTTAAATCCCTGTGCAGAGAAAGAGCCCCTTTCTCTCAAAAGAAAACCCATGCTTCAGCTGCCCTTGCTCACTACAGCCCGTGCCAATGCCCCCAAGCAGATTTCTAAGGTTCCAATTTGCCGTCCTCTTAGTTAATGCCCCAAGTGACCAATAATTCATGAATTCCAGCCTGTTAAGGAATACCATGCGCTCAAAGCATTGTAAAGGGCAGAGTCCCACCCCAACCAAGGCTCTGCAGCTGAAGTTCTAAACTGTCCCTTACTGTTATGGTCTCCATGAGTGTTATGTGTCTTCCAAATGACAGATCCCCAGCTAGTGCTCAAGGGTCCCAGTATGTGTGCTGGGTACTAGAATGCCCACAAATACACTCTTCTGCCTTGAGCTTGGATCAATTGGTGGGGGTGGGGGGTCAGCTCTGTAGCTAAGGTTGTTGGGCCATAGTTCACCCTGAGTCACTCAGCCACCCAGGCCCACGAGAGAGCAGAACAAAACCCTTATGCACAGGAGTGGTAAGCTGACAAGCAGGGGACAGGACTTGTGGTCTAAGTCTTTCTATAGCTCTTATGGCTTAAGAGTTCTTCCTTCTCTTCCATGGAACAGAGTAAGGAGAGAAGAAAAGCCAATTTGTAATTTGTGTGTGTGTGTTGTGGGGTATAGTGTGTGTTGTATGTTGTGTTGTATATGTATGTGCATGTCTGTGTGTGTGTTTGTGGTTCAGTGTGTGTGTGTTGTATATGATGTGTTGTGTATTGTGTGTATCTGTTGCATATGATGTGGTGTGTGTGTGTGTGTGTGCATAGTTGTACGGGTGTCTGTATGTGTGTGTTTGTGTGTGTATATATATGTATGTATGTGGGGGTATGGTTGTATTGTGGTGTGTGTGTGTATCTGTTGCATTTGGTGTGGTGTATATGTATGTGTGTGGGCGTTTGGGTGTGCGTGCGTGTGTGTATGTATATATGTGGGGGTATGAGCATATATGTGTGGTGTGGTGTATGGTGTGTATGTATCTATTGCATATTTTGTGGTGTGTGGGAGGGAGGTGTTGTGTGCACATGTGTATATGCCTGTACAGAGGCCAGAGAAAGATGCTGAGTATCTATCTCCACTACTGTCATCCTTCTTTCTTTGTGACAGGGTCTCTCAGTGAACCTGGAGCTTGTCATTTTGGGGCTTGGTTGGCTGTCCAGAGAGCTCAGGAAACCTGTTTGTACCTCCCACCCCTCAGCACTGGAGTTATGGCTACTCCTGCCCCTCCTTCTCAGTGCTCCTGCCCAAGCCCCACTTTTTATGAGGTGCTGAAGATCTGACCTCAGGTCTCTTGTATTTGCTCTTCCACACTGAGTTACCCCCTCAGGTCCAGGAATGTTACTTTAATGGAAGTCTTTTCTCATGGAAACACAAGGAATTCGTGTGTATGTGTGCGTGTTGGGAGGAGGTGGTATTTGTGTGTATGTGAAAATGTTTGGTGGGTGTCTTCCCCCAGAATTATACCTTATATGGTTCTTAAAAGACTACAGCTTTCCAAGGATGTTGTAGAGGATATGGAACATTCTTGGTTATTGAGTGTCTTTGGCTCCGTTTGTGTTCAAGCATGCTCTGTTCTAGCATGGATTAATCAAAGTCAGAGCTACCTCTACTGAAGGTCTCTGAGAATCAGTGCTTTAGGAGGTTTTGTTTTTAAGTTCATTTTGTTCTTTTCAACTGTTTCCAGAATTTTCCAGCTCCAACATATGCTGCTGACAACAGGAATTTGCATGTGTTCCTTAGAGCATGACGACGTCTTCCAAAAGTCAGTGGCTGGGCAGGCCCACCTCACCAAGTTGTACAGGTATGCCAGATTTGTAATTGTAACACTCCTGGGCACAACAGAACTCTTACTTTTTCTGAGGCTAAATGTTCATCTTGGTTTCTATGTCTCTTGATTGTAAACCAAATGGGGGGTCAATGGATTAGCTAAGACAGAAGCTAAACCTGAACAGATAAAACATTAGGCAAATCCAACTGCTCCCTGGGCCTGGGCCTTTGGCACAATGCTGGGATCACAAAGTCTTTGTGTAGTGAAGATGGTGGCAAATTATTAGTTATGGGGCATTTGACAGGCATGAATACTTTTTAAAACTCAGTGCTTTGAAATAACATTAATAATTAATACTACTACTTAATATAATAATTAATACTACCACTAATTACATGATCCTTCCAAAAATCTTGTGTTTGCAGTAACCTGCTTCGAATGCAGGGTGGCTGCTGCGTTATCACTCTGTGTCCTGAGCAATAGTTTATGGTGGGTGGTTTCATGCTGCATTCCTGAAAAGCATCCAGATTTCAAATATACACTATAAACTCCTTCTGAAAGCTGCAGTGGCGGTCTGTTTTATGGATGGTACCACACCTCCTTCAGATTAAATAGCTCTGCTCATCTTCCTGTGATCATTTAATGATAAAAGGTGGTTATAGAAAACCTCTCTGCACATCTGAACATTAGGTTTTGATCCAGTTGATTTAAGTCTCACCTCAGGCATTCACAGTGCCTTTAAACATCATTTACATGAGTTAAGTGTGTCTGTGTTTACTGCTGAAGAAGATGAGCTTGAGTAAAATTTAAAGCACAATTATTGAGCCATCGAAACTGTCAATAGATGCTGGTGTGGTCCATGCAGTGGAGAACCCACAGTGGCATGGAGAGAAAACACAAGTGAAAGAAACAGATGAAGAAAATTTCAACCTCAGAGATCCCCATGAAAAATTTTAGGAACCTGAGGACTCCTCAGGTCATACTTTGGAAAATGCTGGCTTGAATTTATTTTTGTTTCTTTACATTAAAAAAAAAGAGTGTTGTTTTAGTTAGGGATTTCTATTGCGGCAGTGAAGCACTATGGCCAAAAAGCAAATTTGGGAGAAAAGGGTTTATTCAGCTTACACTTCCTAATCACTGTTTGTCATGGAAGGAAGTCAGGACAGGAACTCAAACAGGGCAGGAACCTTGAGGCAGGAGCAGATGCAGAAACCATGGAGGCTGTTGCTTACTGTCTTATTCTTCATGGCTTGCCCAGCCTGCTTTCTTATAGAACCTAGGACCACCAGTCAAGGGTAGCCCCACCTACGGTGGGGTGGGCCACCCCCCAACAATCACTAAGAACATGCCCTATATATTTGCCTGCAGTCCTATCTTATTTATTCATTCATTCATTTATTCACTTTACATCCTGATATCAGCCCTTCCTTTCCTCCCAGTCTCATCCCACAAGCTGCTTCTCCCCTGCCCCCTCGCCTTCTCCTCTGAGAAGGTGGAGCCCTCCCTGGGTATCACCCCCTGGCACATCAAGTCACTGCAGGATTAGGTGCATCCTCTCCCACTGAGGCCTCTCTCACCTTGTCTTTAATAGCTGAGTAGTATTCCATTGTGCAAACTAACTGCAGTTCTTTTATCCATTCTTCAGTTGAGGAATATCTGGGTTGTTTCCAGTTTCTGGCTATTACGAGTAAAGCCTGCAGTCCTATCTTATGAAGGCATTTTCCTAATTGAGGTTCCCTGCTCTCAGATGACTTTAGCTTGTGTCAAGTTGACATAACACCATCTAGCACAGTGTGTTTGTGTAGGTGTGTTTAAGTGAATGTGTGTGTTGGCAATCAGGCACATCCATGGACAGCTAGAAGTGACTTCATGACAACCAAGCATCTTTACAGCCAGCTCTCAAGGGACCTGGTGATGAGACACGTCATCTATAGTGTCCCAAGAAGCAACAGCATAGTTCCTGTGTCTATCCTTTTGCACATGCGCCGGCCCCTGTCAATGTCCCTTTGCACATGTGCCATGGAGATGGTAAAAGTTTCGTTCTCCCTGCTTCCCCTCTCTCCCTCCCCTCCCTCTCAACTTCCCCTCCCAATAAATCTCGTACGTGAGACCTGTTGCATGATGTGACTTGTTTGGGACTCGCCACTTACTTCTAATAGTGTGTGTAGATGCATTCAGAGTCCAGGGGTGGACATCTGGTAACCCCTCTAATACTTCGCCTCATTCTCTTGAGACTGGATGTCTTACTGAACTTGGAGCTCATTGGTTTTTGCCTAGGCTGGAAGCTGACAAGTCATGTTTTTGTTGATGATACTCCCAACACATGTTACAGGTCTATGGGGCCTGCACTTAGCTTTTTATGTGGATTCTAGTGACTTGAACCCAGGCCTTCATTCTTGTATAGCAAAGCTCATACCCACCAAGCCACCTCTCAAACACTGCTTATTTATTTTGTATTTTTGAGACTGGGTCTCCTGTGGCTCAGGCTGGCTTCAGACTTTGTAGCTGAAGCGGGCCTTGAACTTCTAACCCTCCTTCCTCCACCTCCCAGACGTTCACCCCCGTGCTCATGCATGTCATGTTCCTGTTTAAGATTTACCAGTACCTTGTGTGAGCTCATTAAGCAATCAGGCGGCAAATAGTTTAAAAACTGTAGTTTCTAACTGTGGTTTTAGAGTCAGCCAAAACTGTTCTTGGCTCCAGTTCTCATGGTTACTAGGTGTGCGGTCGTGGGCAAACCTTGGCAGCAATCAGACCCTGGGTTTCCCGAGTGAAGTGGGAGCATGTGTGGTTACTCGTGAGGACATACAGGGACCTGTGAAGGACCTAGCTCATGAGAGGTCTTCAGCACTGATATCTGGGGTAGAAGAAAAACAGAGCCAAACACTTCTCTTGCCTGCCAGGCTCCCCCATCCTCCCTGCAGGGAAAGGGCTTTTACTGATTACTGTGGTATGAGAGAGCAAGTGCTTCTGGGAGGGATGGCTGGGAGAGAGGTGGAAGGCAGCTTTCAGCCTCCCCCTCATCCTGTGCCCTCGTTCCCTATAGTGTGTTTATCTTTAAACGCTTTGATCTAAAATGAGCCGTTCGGTGCACTTCCAGAGTCCAGGCATAATTGTTTCTCTCTATTTACGCTGTGTGTTATTTTGTCAGATGAAGTTTTGCTGCTGTTAATACAGTGAGGGGAGGTCTTACTTTTCCCCTCCTGAATCTCAGGTGCTTTCCTGCATGGTTTGATCCTTTGCTCCACAGGAGTTTGCCCTTGAACCTGGTGCCCAATGGGTTTGAGGTGACTCTTCTTGGTAAGATATGACCCAGTCCCCTTTGTCATTTCCTCTTAACTGTGAGGTTTTGTGTCAGTCCTGGAGGGGCTGGCAGCCTTTGTTTGGAGCCTTCCTCTAGGTTGTAGAAGAAGGGCTGGCCTTGTTCTGAAGCCAGCAGAGACTATGGTGGTAGGCTGGGCACTTCTCTTGTTCAGTTAGGGAATGGGTTCAGTGTGTGGGAACCTGGGAGCCAAAGGGTTTGCCCAGGGGATGGGTTGACTTTCCTTCAGCTGCCATGAATTCCCAAGATACCTTCTGACTTTTCTTGCATCACCTAGTGCCTTGGATGGTGTATTCTTGCCTATCTTTGTTTTCTAGCAGTTCATGAGAGCTGAGCTTGCCTCCCTCCTTTTCTTTCCCCTTCCCTTTCCTCCATTTCTTTGCTTTCCCTATTGGATGGCTAGGTTTTGCATTATAGCCCAAGGTTATCAGTCATTTCACGTTCTCTTCGATGTGTTAGCAGAGTGTGAGCATCTTGAGCTACCTGTGATGTGCAGGGGTGGATTGGGGGCAGTCCTATGTCCTTATCGTCTTGCACAGTTACTGCCTCTCTCCATGGCCTCCATATAAAATGCACCATGACTGTTATTCAGTCTAAGTCCACCTGATCTACAAGGCGGTAAAGTGGGACCCTGATTTGGAGAACAATTAAAGCTATATTTCTTCTGTGTAGAAACTAGGATGGACTCAGGGGATGAAAGTTGTGGACCATGAGGTTCTTCCTTCCCTCTGGGAACAGGACAGTGACCATACCTGTTGCTTTTCTGAAGCTCCTGCTGGGTTGGTGCCCAGTGGTGTGGTGTTCCCTTTAATACTACACCATCCTTTCAGAGGCACCGGCTGTTTCCACCCTATCTTCAAATATGCTCTGGTTGATGTAGCTAACAACTGTTAGCCAACATGACCAATGGTTATGTAGAACATAACTGCTATGGTAGATCAGTGGTTCTCAACCTTCTTAATGCTGTGACCCTTTAATGTAGTTCCACTGTGGTGACCCCTAACCATAAAGTTATTTTATTGCTATTTCCTAACTTTAATGTTGTTACTGTCATAAATCATAATGTGAACATCTGTGTTTTCTCAGGTGACCCCTGCAAAAGGGATCAAGACATACAGGTTGAGAACTGCTGGTCTAGATCCTTGACTGCCTTCATGTTGGCTTGAACACCTGATATGCTTGGGGCCATTCTTGAGAGCTGAGCTTTTCTGGTCTCTACAGTGGTAAGAGCAAGTCATGGTCTCTGTGCTTTCTACCTTGTAGAAAGTCACTGGATAAGCCTCTTATTTGAAAAGTACCCGTGGGAAGATGTATGGAGTAGTATGATGACACACTGACATTGCATTCGAATAACTGCATACAAGTCACACACACACACACACACACACACACACACACAAACAGACACGATGGTGTCATAAGAAGCCACGGTGCTTAGAGAAATAGCTGGGAAGGACCCTGCCTTCCCTGTCTGGTACCCTGCATGCCTCTATAGCTCTATCTCGCTACTGGCTTAATCTATATGTTCCTGGTGAACTCTTAGCCTTAATTCTCCTGGAATCTGGCATTGCTTGGTAGTCTTATCTCCTTTGAAGGGCTCAACTTCAGTGATGTAGTGTGATCAGGGAGACTGTGCTGTGATATGCACCCCACTCCTCAGAGCTTTGAGGTTCTAGGTGACCATTGGCAGCAATGTCAGGTTGGAGTGGTCTTGTAGTTGAGGGTGTGCATGGATCCTGTTCTTGTTACTGGCTCTGGTAGCCTGGATTTGTGGATCACCATTGATCTTTAATGCTGTATCAGTCACCAATTGATTGTGGTGCCAAATCTTGATTGTTGGCTTGATGGGGGTTTGAAATCACCATGGAAATGAATCTCTGGTTATGTCGTAGAAGGATTTTCTACATTAGGTTACTTGAGATGGCAAAAGCCAGCTTAAATGTGGCTAATACAATTCCACAGGCTGTGGTCCTGGATTGGAGACAGTGAGCTGAGCACCAACATCCACCTCTCTCTGCTTCCCGGCTGTGGACGAGGGTGACATTGCCTCTTTCCTCTGCCACTTGACCTGCCTGGGCATGACAGATTGAACATTCAGAATCCAAATACAAAATAAAGCCTTCTTTCAAGCTTAAGTTGCTTTGCCAGGCATTTTATCACAGCCATGAGAAAAGCAATGGACATGGGTACCACATCTCATCAACCCAAAGGAAACTTGATCAGGGCAAACTTTCCTCTGAGACTATCTGGTCATAAAACACAGGTAGCCTTGGAAATATGTCCCTGGGGGAAAAATCTGTGCTAAGTTGTGTGTTGGTGGCTCTAACTAAAACGACCTTTATCCTACCTCATCTGCATGATCAGGACACTGTGCACCTGTGAGTCATGCGGAGGGCTTTTCAGAGGTGTTTCAGATCAATCTGTGGCCTGAACCTTCATTCACTTCCCCATCAAACCCCTCATGTGGAAGGAACAAAGCCGACTGCGAACATTGGCCCTGTGTTGGGCTTGTCCTGGTAGATGCACAGCCCGGAGCGGGAGCGAGGGAATATAATACCCCATCTTTCTCTCATGAAAATGAAGTCATGTGAAGTGATAGGTCCCAACAAAGGGCACTGATGACACCACACTCACCACCTTTTGAGGAGCAAAGCTGAATTTTAGATTCCACAGATTAGTGATAGCACATGAAAGGAAGGATTGTGGCTTTGGGGGGATGGGGAGAACGAAGCCCTGCTGGACCTGAGCCACTCCAGAGCACAAGGCTCAGGCAAGGAAGGGACTGTGGGGCAGGGGAAGGGGGAGAACATTGTTGTTTTAGAAGCGCCTGCCTTGAAAGGGCTACCAAGTCAGCATGGTTACAGAGATGAAAGCTGACATCAGACTGCAAACCCAGGTAAGTCTCATGCTGCGAATTCATGCTTGATGCTTCAGCAGGCAGCCTACAATTTGTTTTATAGTGCTCATTTTATCTGGAGATGAATCTAGTGTTGTGTTGCAGCGAAACAGGGACAGATTCTTCTTCTTTTTTTTTTTTTTTTTAGATATTTTCTTTATATACATTTCAAATGCTACCCTGAACGTTCCCTATACCCCCCCCCCGCCCTGCTCCCCCTACCCACCTACTCCCACTTCTTGGCCCTGGCATTCCCCTGTACTGGGACATATAAAGTTTGCAATTCCAAGGGGTCTCTCTTCCCAGTGATGGCTGACTAGGCCATCTTCTGCTACATATGCAGCTAGAGATATGAGCTCTGGGGGTACTGGTTAGTTCATATTGTTGTTCCACCTATAGGGTTGCAGACCCCTTCAGCTCCTTGGGTGCTTCTAAAGAAGTTCCAGAATCAGCAGAACCAGGTCGAAAAGGTCATGGAAGTTTCCAGTTGGTTGGTCAACATGGCTCCCCTAGGAGTACCTGCATGCTTCGCCTGCTTCTAGTGTCTCAGAACCTGGTCCTTTCAGGATTCTTATGTGTGTGGAGTTGTGTCCCACAGGTTTGATTTTGATTTGCCCGCTGGCTGGTGCTGATGGCCCTGTGACTTGCTTGGTAGACATGTCCAGTCTACCTTGATGAATGTTCTTCATGTGTCTTTTCCCATTTTTGTTAGATTGTTTTCTTTTTTTTTTCAATATTTTTTATTACATATTTTCCTCAATTACATTTCCAATGCTATCCCAAAAGTCCCCCATAGCGCCCCCCACTTCCCTACCCACCCATTCCCATTCTTTTGGCCCTGGCATTCCCCTATATTGGGGCATATAAAGTTTGCAAGTCCAATGGGCCTCTCTTTCCAGTGATGGCCGACTAGGCCATCTTTCGATACATATGCAGCTAGAGACAAGAGCTCCGGGGTACTGGTTAGTTCATCATGTTGTTTTCATTATATGATTGTTAGACATTTTCAAATATGAGTCCTGGACTGGATGGATAATTTGCAAATCGATAGATCTATGATTTTTTTCGCATATTGGGGGGAAGTAGAATAGAGAGGAGTCAAAAGAAAGAAATTGAAGAAAGATCAAATATAGATAAGGTTGCCATGATATTGGTCCAGGAGAAGGAAATGGAAAGAGAGAGCCTATTTTTGCAAACGTGTGTTTTCTAGGTTTGCTTAAAGGTGACCACTGCGTTTTTGTTTTTTGTTTTTGTTTTTGTTTTTGTTTTTTAGGAAGGAAACCATCCTTTGGTCAATGTTTACCTATAGGGGTGCATCCTCCCTTTCTCAGACTGATTAAAAACAAGATTTATATTTTAACGGTGTGCCTTTATCTGTGTGTGGATATGTTCACATGAGTGCAGGTATCTGTGGAGACCAGAAGAAGGTGTTGGATCCCCTGGAGCCTAAGTTTCAGGTGGCTGTGAGCTACCCACTGTGGGTTCTGGGAACTGAACCAGCATACTATTGAGGAGCAGGAAACACTCTTATACTCCTGAGCTATCTCTCCTGTCTGCACCTCACATCTCCCAGACCTTACAGTGATGTGCTGCCTGTAGAGACAGTCTGGCTTAGTCATGCTGATAACACGGTTCAGTTTCCAGCTCAGCTGGCAGTGGTACCCAACTCCTAGGGTCCTAGCTAGGGCTGTTGTTGTCTTTACTTAAAGGTTACTTTGCAAGAAGAGTGCGAGGGAGACCAAAGTATGTGGGAGTTCTCTTAGAGAGTTGATGGTGATTCTTTATGAAGGAGAAAATGGGTTGGAGGAATGTTTGGAGGACGCAATGGATTCAGTACTCTAGTTGATTCTGGGACAGGTTTGTTTTTTTGTTTTTGTTTTGTTTTTGCATCAAAATGGAAGTTTATGGTGAAGAATTAAAAATCAGGAATGGATTTTATAGTCAGTTTCAGTGAAGACTTCCATTCATCACAGCATAATATTGCCTAAGATTCATTGCCTGTCCCCATACCCCAGGCTTGTTCTCACGACTGCCAGGTTCCAGTCTTGACCTCTGTTCTGTGTGACTCTGTTCACAGGTGATAGAGATGAGGAAGGAGTACCGCAGGCATTACCTAATGAGCTCAGAGTACCGCAGGCATTACCTAATGAGCTCAGATGGGCTGTGAAACTGGTGATTGAAAGAACACAGAGCATAAGGCAGGGGTCAAAGCAGCCTGGGTTCTGTTAGGCACAGCTACTCCACGGATCCTTGGGTGTAGCTGCTGGCTCTAGGATGAGGGCCCCACCTTTTCGCTGTCTTTACATCCTTTCAAGATCTGCTTTTTGATTCTATATTTAACAGCAATTGTCCAAGTCATATTTTTTACAGTCACTTATAACATATGTTTTGTAAAAACATATCTTGGATTTATTTTACTCTATGTATATGAATGTTTTGCCTATGTGTGTGTAGGTGTACCATGGATATGCCTATTGGATCCTAGGCATTAAACCCAGGTCTTTTGCAAGAGCAACAACATAACCACTGAGCCATCCGTTCATCCCTGTAACATGTTTGATAGCTACTGTTTATACTCTAGGTGTACCCTTTGTTCAGCTTGCATTGGTTCATACTATCTGTCTTGGGTATGAGCAAACCATGAAACAACTTCCCACCCAGGCACTACTGTAGGGGTCTGTGCACACGGGGGTAAGACACACGGGGCATCTACCTTGCCCTTGTCTTCTCCTCCACTAGGCTGCCCCAGGGACAGAGGAGACCTACTTATGAGGTTCTTGCTGCTCTGACCTGTGAATATCAGATACTGTCACCTTCCACTGTTTTCATCTTACACCTGAGAGTTGTGTTGGACCACATCCAGGATCAGTCACCACGATGACGCAGGCAACTTTGGAGGTCACTAAATGAGGTCTTTTCATACCCACTCTTCGCTCATAGCTTTGTCTAATACAAACAATGATGCATCTGTTGGAGCGGCTTCCTTTTCTTGTACAAGTGGAGGGCTGTGCGCACATCTTGCTTTGATGGAAATGTGGTATTGCATTTACCTGTCCCTGTGGAGCAGTGAGACTGTGTTTACATAGCGTTAATACAAAAGCACCAAGACAGCATAGCCCTCAGCTCTCGGATCCCTTTCAGGCAGAGTTTGGCTCAAATTCCCTTAATATGGTGCCATTGTAGGGCTCAGACATTATTTCTGCCTATCCCAATTTGTTCATGGTAATATGTGAAAGCAATACAAATGCCCCAGATTTTCAGGTCTATGAATAAAAGAGGGCAGATATTCCACAGGAGAGCATGCCCAGTATTCTTTTATTGGCTGGAAGGGAGTCCCTGTACCCACATATATTAAAGTGTGCACCTGCCTTCAATAAGCCTGAATCAGCATATGTAAGTGAACTGCATGCCAAATTTGGCTTGTAAATCAAGAATAAAAAGAGCAGGCGTGTTTCTGGGCAAGGGAAAAAGTGAAGAGGCTCAGTGGAGATTTGTGAGCTGAAAATGATCAGTCAAGCCTGTGAAATCCTCTCAAACAGCCCGTGAGTTTGTAGTAGTTTTCAGATTTCAGAGAAATAAAGGAAAATTAGCTAAATTCTCCTCCAAAGCTGCCCAAAGCTATGATGTCATATGCATTGTGTAATTTAAAAATCCCTGTTCTTTCTACCATCATAAAAAAACAGAAAGCAGATAAAATCCATGAACATAGCTGTTGGATAATCCACTTAATGCTGGTACAAAACAAAATGAAACAAGACAACCAATCCTGGCACTAGAGTGAGTGATAGTTATGTCAGTAAAGGGATTGCTGCGAAAGCATGAGGACTTGAGTTCAAATCCCCAGCACCCAGGTAAAGAAGCTGGGCATGTAATTAATTCTAGCATTGGACAGGCAGACACAAGTGTATCGCTTGAGTTTTCTGGCTAGTGGCCTAGTCCCCTTGGCAAGATCCATGCCAATGAGAGACTCCAAAAACGAGGTAGATGTCCCTGAGCAATGTCAGCAAGGTTGTCCTGTGTTTTTCATATGCATACACAGACACAGACACACAGACAGAGACACACACACACACTTGAAAACATACACGATAATGCACATAATCATACATATGAACATACACATGATTGGTCACACACACACTGGGCAGAGTGTTCTTATGTATTGCATTGAGCCAGACTCAGATTCTGTGAGTCTGTACTGAGTGAATAATTCTGTTTGCCTGTCTCTGTCTGTCTGTCTGTCTGTCTGTCTCTGTGTCTCTAATTCAATTGCTCTGTCTCTGTCTCTATTTCTGTCTCTTTTTCTGATTTCTTCCTCTCAGTCTCTTTTTTCTTTCATGTGTGTGTGTCTCTGTGTGTGTGTGTGTGTGTGTGTGTGTGTCTGTGTGCGCATATGAAAAACATATTCTGGGGACAGAACCTAGGGCCTCTTGGCATACTTCCCCACTAAGCTATAATCCAGATAACAAATAATTTCTGATGATATGCCTGTTTAGGAGGGGTTAAGAGAGGAGGGAGAGAGAGGAACAGTAGAAGGAGGAGGAGAGTGAGCTTGAGAATGAGAAAGCAAACAAGCTAGAGACATTCCTTTAGCTGTGTGAGGCTTGGTGTCTAAGTGGCATAGATTATGGACATAAACATCATTTTCCAGGATTGGAAGAAGACAAAGGGGAGGCAGAAAGCACACACTGATTGTTTTTGGCAGCTAAGTGTTGTAAGGATTACCCAGGCTACTCGGTGAGATGGACTTGCTCGGAGGCCAGAGAATAGCTTTGGGCTGCACCAAGGAAGAGAGAACAGCACTCGACACTGGCTGGATCCACTCACCTATGCTGTGCCATCCCTGGGGTGGTAGTCTTAGGTTCTATAAGAGAGCAAGCTGAGCAAGCCAGGGGAAGCAAGCCAGTAAGTAACATCTCTCCATGGCCTCTGCATCATCAGCTCCTGCTTCCTGACCTGCTTGAGTCCCAGTCCTGACTTCCTTTGGTGATGAACAGCAGTGTGGAAGTATAAGCTGAATAAACCCGCTCCTCCCCAACTTTCTTCTTGGTCATGATGTTTGTGCAGGACTAGAAACGCTGACTAAGTAAGACATTGGTCACAGGGGAATGTGGTTTTAGTTCTTTTAGAAGTCTCCATTTGACTTCCACAGTAGCTAAGCTGCTCTACATTGTCCCAGTGGTGTATAAGAGTCTCCGCTTCCCTCAGTCTCCTTAGAATTTGTTATTTGTTTTCTTAGTGCCATTCTGCGTTGATACTGACTCTCAATGTAGTTTTAATTTGGATTTCTTTCATAGCTCATGTTGGTAAACATCTTTTTTCATGTTTGGAGGATATTTATACTTCACCTTTTGATATGTTTCTTTATCTATCTATCTATCTATCTATCCGTCTATCTATCTCTATTGTATTGCCTGATTTCTTAGTGTTTACATTTCTCTAGTTCTTCATACAGTCTAGATATTAATTCTTTATCAGATGTGTGTAAGTGAATATTTTCCTTCTCATGTAGACTGTCTCTTCACTGAATTGTGTAATGAGGTCAGTCTACAGGTTTGTGGTATACAGTTTGTTGAGATATATCATTGCTGATATTTCTATGTTCCTCAGGGCCTTAATATTGAATAGGTGTTGGGTTTTGTCAGAAGCTTTTCTGCATCTATTGAGATGATCATGAGATTTCTGTCCTTGAGTCCCTTTCGTGATGCATTGCAATGTTGATTTTGTATATATTGAACCATCCTTGCATTCCTAGAATGAAGCCAACTCAATCCTGATGAGTGATCTTTTTGATGTGTTCTTGAATTTCTTCATAATCATCCTTCTGTCATCTGCTGATTTGTGCTAGAGATTTTGGGCCATGAGATGCCACTTGCTGGAGCCCTGACATAGACTATACCATTTTCAGTTCTGAGGTCTTAATCAGGTCAGATGGAAGATTAGCATAGGGACCAGATGTTGCATGTTCCTGTTTATGGTAAACTAGCTACTCCCAAGAACATTTCTTCACACCACCCCCTCCCAACCTGAGTCCCCAGACTTTATTAATGTTATTGAAAGGAGCTTCCTGGGCAAACCCAAACACATTCTTTGTCAGCCTGTGCTAATTATGTTTATAATTACCAAATACAGTTTATATCAAGCTCTGGCTTGGAAAGTTGGTACAGGCAGAGGGAGACATCTGTGGTGGATTCCACATGTGGAATTCTAAATCTTCATTCCTTGTTTTTATTTTCTCATCAGGAGGATGTTAACAGACTTTCCCAGGCTGGGTCTCCTTCAAGCTGCGCATAAATTTACAATCCTCTGCAGAGGACATGGGAGGCAGGCTAGGGGCAAATCATGAGCAATGTCCAATTTTCTTTGGTCTGACATTAGTGACAGTCATTCAATGTATGTGTTAAATGGTATGTTTTTGATTATTTTCATAATGTACAAGGCATTTATTCAGTATCAAAGCTGGTATCTTATTCTGGAATTGGGAGTTGGGGACTTTCTGAATCTTTGTCCAAACTTGGTTTTCAGCTGGTCATATGTAAATATAATGAAAATGATGTCGAAAGAGGTGATAGGTTTAGGATTAAACTCATCAAAGCAGCCATGATGCCTGTGGGGAGATGAATACAACATGCAGAGGAATGCGACTTGACTAATTGTTCTAAGTTTTTGATGTTTTAATTTTATTTTTAAATTTCATTTTTAGTATTATTTCTATTTTTGATTTTGTGTATGTACATGTCTATGTGTGCTATGCACATGTGAGTGCACATGCCTTTGGAGGCCAGAAGAGGGCCTTGGAACCCCTGGGCTTAGAGTAACAGATGGGCATGAGAGCTGGGGACTGAACTCAGGTCCTCAGGAAGATCAGTATGAGCTTGTAACCACGAGCCAACTCTGTAGCTCCAGCTGGTGGCATTTTTGAGTCTCTCTGAGAAAGCATATGCTTCATGCAGTGGCTGCTCTCATATTCCAGTGTAAGGTTACTGGTATTAGCCATAGCTAAAAGAAGTCACAGAAAACATGATTAGGAAAGACTTGTGTTGGTATAGATGCTTTTGACTAAAATTCCAGCACTCATGGGAGGCAGGAGGGTGGTGAGTTCAAGGTTATCCTTGGCCTAATAGTAAACACCAGGTCTGTCTGTCTGGGTGTGGTGGTTTGAATATGCTTGGCCTATGGCAAGTGGCACTATTAGGAGGTGTGGCCTTGTTGGAATAGGAGTGGCCTTTCCTGCCTTTGGATCAAGATATAGAACTCTTAGCTCCTCCAGCGCCATATCTGTCTGGGCACTGCCATGCTTCCCACCATGATGATAATGGCCTGAATCTATGAAACTATAAGCCAGTTCCATTTAAATGTTTTCTTTTATAAGAGTTACCTTGGTTATTGTGTCTTCACAGCAATAAAACCTAAATGAAGGTATTAATTGGGCTATATACATCTTTTCTCAAACCAGAAACCCAACCCCAAACCAAAAGTCTCTTGGAGCTGTTGGTACAGTTCAATGGCAGAATGCTTACGTAACCCCTGCACAAGCAAGACTCTGTGTTCCATCACTAGCACACACAAAAAACCAAACCAAACCAAACCAAACCAAATCTCACAGAACTGATATCTAACTAGTCTTTTAGAGTCTATTCTTTGTTTTCCTGTAAGAAGCAAAGGCCTGGTAGACATTGAAGGAGAGACCTGGCTCTAGGGTCACTTTCATCAGATTGACCTCTGGAAGCTCTGCTATCACCAGTGGAACAGAATTGACAGTAGCAGAACCCCCATGAGACTGTTGTCAGGTTGACATCAGCAGCCCGGTATCTTCTCAGCCGTGGTTTTCAGTTGACCTGGTAAACCGAAGGTAAGGACAAGATCCTAATCCCATAGAGAGCTCATCCTTAGATAGTCTGACTTTCTGCTTCAGCTAATATTTCCACGGTGGGGCCACACCTCCAGTGGTCCTGTGGTTCAGTAAGCAAAGAAGTGACAAAATGTGAAAGACACAAAGGTGAACTACAGATTTGTGACACCAACACAGTTCTCCCTAAGCTCCACATGCTGTGACAAGGGCATAATTGGTGAATCTACCCATCAGATGTAGTTACTCTTCAGTTTCTATGAAGGTCCAAGAACTCCAGTATACTGAAGTCTACATACATTTGCATAGAGCCCATGAACACTCTCCTATAGACTATTGACTCTCTCTAGGTTACTGCAATGACTACTACAAACAGTCTGTGAATAGTTGTTGTGCCCTACTGTTTAGAGAATGATGAGAAAATAGTTTATGCTGTTTGGTTTGGATTGCTGGTCATATTGCTTCACATTGGGAAAAGACCAGGCATTGTGGGGAAAGAGATTAAAAGCAGCCTGTGCTCCAAGTCAGAGGGTAGCAATCATTTTGGAGAGAAATTGAGAGGAAAATGAGTAAGGAGTATTAGAAAAAGGGGTGATTGTCCCTTTCAGGGAACAGTCAGGATAGGTATCTCCAGTTAGGAGACATTTGATGTAAGTAGAAGGTTTCTGGAAGAAAACCCCTTAAAATGAGGGGGACGACAAGGCCAAGGGCTTCAAGGGTTGATATGGAAGTGCTGAAGGCTTCACTTTTTCAGTGCTGGGGTGGGACCCATGACTTCACAAATGCAGGCAAACACTACCATTGGGCCACACCATAGCCCTGACCAGTACTTTTGAACAACTTAAGGAGTGAGGTGTGTCTGAAACAGAGAAAGTTGGTGAGGGCATTGTGGTGGTGGTGAGGGCATTGTGGTGGTGGTGAGGGCATTGTGGTGGTGGTGAGGGCATTGTGGTGGTGGTGAGGGCATTGTGGTGGAGCAGCTTTAGGAGGAGGAAGATTGCCACAGAGACCCAAGCCTTTCCTTCCAAGGGATGGAAGCTATGGGAGGCCTTGGAGGTCTCCTGGAGACCTTTGAGGGGCTGTTGTTAAGATCCAGGTGAGAGGACAGAGTAATTGGATGATAATGATGCAAGTAACAATAGCTAAATGTCAGATTCAGCATATAGATAGATGAGGGTGACAGATGACAGAAGATATTACACGTCGTCTGGGCATATGAGTGAAGGAGACTTAGAGATGATCCCTTGGTCTTTTGTGTCAGCATTGAGATTCTCAGGTATGAAGTGAGGGTGTTTATGATTTGAGGACGTGTGGAGATGGGGATGCTGTTGGGTGTGGAATGTTCCCCACATGTTCATGGATCTGAGTACTTGGTCCTTGCATGGTGGTACTGTTTGGAGAAGTTGTAGAATCATCAGCTCTCCTGATAGAACTATTTAAAAAAAACAGTTACAGTTATTCACAGTATCTGAGAATCTGCTGGTAATCATGGTGGTAGTTTAACATGCAAACGAGGAAAGCTGTGCCCACTTTGTAGCACCCCTGGGTGGTAGAGATATGTCCACCCACTGGAGAGTGAGGGGAAATGTTCAGCTATCTAGAAGCTATCTAGAGAAAGTGGGTCAATGTTGGGTGGGCCTTGAGGTTCATAGCCTAGTCCTGCTCTCAGTCTCCAGCTGCTGCCTAGTCAACTCAATCCAAGCATGTGGCTGCCTCATATCCTAGTTTCCACAGACCCTCCCGCCACTGCCGTTTATTTTCCTGCCAACATGGACTGTAATCTCTCAAACTGTGGGACCCTCAAAATCCGCCTTACATTTGATCACAGTGGTGAGCAATTTTGGGTGCCCACCAGAGAGGTGTGGCTAGGAAGGCTATAGGTAGTTGACTGAGTGGCAGACATGTCTGCATGTTACTGGGGGTTTGAACATTTTTTAACCATCTTAACCTTCCACACTAAATCTTTTCTCTGCCTTCTTGAGACTTCCTCTTCAGACCATTAGCATTTTGACCAGTGAGAGGCTATGGATAGACAGAACCTGGAGGGCAAGGGTAGAGGAGTGTGCATTCTTCCTTGCAGCTCAGAAACATGCTAAGGCTTTAAAGCTGATTGCTGATTGCTTAGAAGGAGCCTTCCAATGATGTTAGCTTGTATTACAGCTAGTGTCCTATGGAATTGGGGACCGTCCTGAACCTCTGTCCTGGTTGGCTTTCAACCAGTCACATGTAAAAGAATGATGGACAAAGAGGTGACAGGCTGAACACATGTTACACCAGGAAGAGCGAGACTTGGAAAAGTTAGGAGTGAGCCAAACAGCCCTGCAAGATAGCATCTCCATCCTCATACAACTACTGTGAGCAGCTAGGACATGAAAGAAGTCTCCTGGGAAAGAGCAGTAGAATAGCACCTAGCACCGTCTAGGGGAGATGCTGAGATCACAACAGTATTTATCACACCAAGTTGACAGAAATAGTTTAAAATGATTTATAATTATATTAACACTAGCCAAGAATCTTCTAACAATGGTGGCTGTTGGTTCCATGTGCACCTCCTTTATTATTTAAAGAAAGACTTGATTGTAAGTTGAAACTTAGGAAAATAGATGCAAATGTGTGAGTTGGTTTATGTACCTAGACAACCTCATCCCCCCTCCCCCGACCCCTACACATAATTTACAAGACTCAGTATTTTATAATGTACATCCTTGCAGATTTTTCACTCTGGGAAGCATTTTCCACAACAAAGTTACTATTTCTGGCATGGCTTTAAGACATTAATTCCTTGCTGTGGGAACTGAACTCTGGGCTACCTGCAGTCCAGACAAGAGCTCTGTCATTGAGCTACACCTCTATTACTGAGCGTGTGCCGAGGTGAGATTTTATGGTGAAGGAAAGAATTGCTGCAGAGCTCCTGGGCAGCCTCAGGAGGAACAGACTCTATTGGAATGACATTATCCGCCTGGCTTATCTCTGCGCCTGAATACTATGGAAGCTCTGAGTAACTCAGACTGAAAAATTAACGCTACTGGTTCAGTGAGGTGGGGTCCTGGATGTGTAGGAAAGAGACCATGTCAGATTTTCCTGTTTGCTGTTCAAGAAAGAACTTGTCTTTAAACACAGAAAGGTATAGCCCGCCAGATGTTTTGAAACAATCTGGTTATGCATTAAACACATAAGCTACTGTTTGGGTCTTTGAAATGGGAACGAAAAAGACTCCTGATTGTTTCTGAAGCCACAACAGGATTCACACATGTTTTCAATGAGCATGGTCGAGCAGGCATTATGTTCTAGCTATAAATTATTTGTTGTGAATGGAAAACGAGCCGCCTGAAAGAGGCAAAAAGAAACCTGTTGTTGTGTCCATGTTTGGCCTTGGATTTATACACTGAAGACCTTAGATTTTTCTCACTAAAGATTCTAGATCTGTTCCCAAAACTGAAGGAAAATAAGAAAAAAAGCTAGGAACCAGTAGAAAGAGCAGAACACAGGAAATCAACCAAGACTGCCTAGTGTGGGATGATGATGGGAAGGGAGGCCATCACACCGTGGGACTGTTGGCCACTGCCACTGGCCTTCAGCTGAGCATTGAGCCTCGCGTTAGAGACGAGAGAACCACTGTGAGTTAGTTCTGCTCTGAAAACCATGAATCTCCATAGTTTCCTGTATTTGATTTACCTTCTGTGCTCATATGTCGTGTGTGATAAATTCAAGACTCAGTCACGAAGGACACCCCGATGGTGATGGTGACTTTTAAAAAGTTTCATTTTCTTCTCATTTGTGTCAACAGGGTTGAAAAGGGCGGCTGCTTCTCTTCTGGCTCATGTTTAAGTTTCACACTTTCGCTATCGCATGCAAGTCCACAGACGTTAGCCTTCCTGTTTAGTGGGTTTGCCCATGGAAACCACTTTCCTTCTATTTAATTTTTGGCTTCTACAACTCTCCAAACAGGCCAGAAAAAAATTCCTAATATTCTAGACAAATGGAAGCAAAAATACATTGTAATTATTTCTAAGCCTCTACATAAATCTCGGGAGCATTTCTCAGTGTGCTTAGAGGGCTAGCTAAATAGTTTCTATTTCTTATCATTCATATTAGATAAAAAAGTAAATAAACAACCTGAATTTAAATAGCGGCAATCTCTGCAAATCCAAATAGCTATCAATCATCTTTATTCACAAATAAGGGACATATATATTACACAGATTTAAGAGAAGAATGAAATAAGTGCTATCGTGGTTGGTTAGTTACAAAATCCATAAAAAGCAAGGGCAAATTAGAATCAAATTTTAAAGAATTTATTTCATTTTTTTCAATTATGTAAAAATTCAAAACAGACCCAGGCACCCTGTGGATTCGATTTTCAGACGGCTGTGATGCAGTTAGTAGTTGGAGGGGAGGCTGAGGGAACCTTGGAGCAATCTGATGAGATTTCCTGGCTGGGGATACACCCAGGCTGCCCACCTCAAGGCACTTTTGGCTTTTCCATTAGAGACACAGTCTGGAGCAAATGACTTTACCATGAGTATTTGTTTCTGAGCTGTGGGACTGGGCTGGTGGCTTGGCAAGTGCTCTAGTCACTTGCAGGTGCCTGTGGCTTCCATAAAGATCAGACTGGAGCATGTAACGTGTGCACGAGGAGAAAGGAGAATTTGCTGTGTGTATACCAGGTATATGTACCTATGTGTAGCTTACTGGCACAGACATGTATGTATATGAAAGCATATGGGTATATAGAAGTATGCACATACTACACATATTCATATACAGATGCACAGCCACACATATGGACACACATACAAAACCACATCTAGATGTACACCAATACATGTATACACACACTTATGTCCATGCACGCATATACCCACATGCCTTGTGTCTCATATAATCCACAGTCTGCTGCACTGACATCATTTTTTTAGTTGCATTGCTGAAAAAAAGTTCTGGAAGGTTTGGATCCATGTTTACAACAGAGGTTTAGAGCTACCTGGCCCAAAGCAGGGAGAGACCCGGGTGACAGGCAGACAGTCCCTGGTATGTGATGGATAAAGAACTGTTGATGGTTACACAGAGGTATGCACAGTTGCTGCTGATGGCAGTAGGGTGCAGCAGGAACACTAGGTCTGTACCTGGGGATGCAGAACGAGCTGATCTCCTGACTGTTGGGGATGCCTCCACCGTCTGCTTTCTCTTCCATCGCTGTTTTGCTTTCGTTGGCATCTTAGGCTTCCCAGCCATTTGAATGCGACATCTTTCCTCCTGTATCCCTACCTTCCCCATACTGAGATGATGTTATTAGTTTTGAATTGTTTATTGCTTGCTTGGAACCACTTCCTACCCTTGCTCTGGTTCACACTGAGCTCCACACGCCTCCCATCCTCAGTAAGCCGTTTGTAGAAAGAGAAGTGCTCCCGGGTGTCATCTCATCTTTAGTGGTTCTCAGAGACTTGGGAGCCCTACACCTCCGTCTGAGGCTGCTTGTTCCCCAAGAGTGTCCTGAAGGGATGAAGGAGGTGGCTTTAAGAGAAGGTGAAGGACACAGAGAATGAAGGGAAAGCTGGCAGACAGCTCAGCTTCTGAATTCTGCTCTACATTCCTTCCCTTGAGTTAGCTTTCTGTCCTCCTTCCTGGTGTGGTCAGGTTCAGCCCGGTGTAATTTGCATCTAAGGAGAAACTTTCTAGCTACTGGCATCATGCCAACCAGCCATGGGTTTGAAAGACCCCAGGCCTAGTGTGCTCTGTGCCTTGGGGGTGCCAGCCCTTCTGGGAAAGTGCTTAGCCACACACATACACACAAAGCCTGAACACCTCCTACCCCTGCAACTCATCTCAAAATCTTAGCGGGTTCTGCCTACCTCTTTCATTTTTTTTTGAGACTTTATATTTTAATTGTTAGCTTTTCAAGACTACTCTGACTCAAGAAGTCTAATTAATCCCAAGAAGTAGAAAGGATTCTGGTGGTGGCAGGCTGGGAAGCGTCTTGTCCTAAACAGTCTATTTTTTGACCCCAGCATTGCTGGAATTCAGGGAATGCTTCGGGGGGGTTTCAGAAATGGAAGGGGCTTGCTCACAGGCTTCATATAGTTCAAGAGGAGCATGGGTAGAGGCTGAGGAGACCTGAACAGCTGCCTGTATTTGCCTCTGCACACTGGTTTCCATGAAACCAAACAGCACCCACAAAGAAGGGAGAGGCACAAAGGAGCAGACAGCTTGTTGACGCGCTGACTTTCATGAGATCTGTGACACCCAGCCAGGTGCTACTTTATAGGGCTGTTTCAGACTAATTTCTGAGGTTTCGGGCCAACTCAGGTGATTGTAAGGAAGTTTCCAGAATATGTGAGGCATGGAGGTGGCTGGCTGCGTGGCTTCGGGGTTGGGGCAGCTACACCTGGAGGAGGTAGATATGTATCACAGGGTGTTCCTGCAATATTAGATCTTCTTTTCACCTGGGTGTTTAGTGTTTAAAGTAGCTTGGAGTTATAGTTCTTGGGGATACTTACTTGGTTTTGTATGTTTGTTATTTTTTATTTTTGATGTTTGTTTGTTTTAGACACAGGATAAAGACTGTAAGCTTGACCAGGTAAGAATAAACATTAGAAATATGTTTCTAGTATTGTTCCTGTGTCTTGATCATCAGGATGGGACTCTGAAGCTCAGGGCAAGGCCAGAAAACAAAACCAAACTAAGCGCCACAGAACTGGCCCTAGAACAGTGCACCTGGAAACGTTGGTAGGAAGCAGCCCTTATTTCTGAAGCTGCCTGAGGTTTCTGAAGCTTCACTAACACTTCATGATCAGAGAGAAAGAAGGAAGTCAATAGCTACTGAGAAGTCTTCAAGAAGGAATGCATTTGGTTTTGTCATGCTAACAGTAGTAAAAGTAAAATTAAACACATGGAAGACCTGTCTGCATGGAGCCCTACGGATGGACAGAGAGGATGAGAAGGAGGAGGCCAAAGCTCTTCCACCCATGTTTGCTGATGGCAGAAGTAGCATGAAGATCAACTAGTTTATGATGTGAACACTCTTCTGAGTCCATGCTGAATAAACAAAATGAGTTCCAGGAAGCCAAGAGTGGAAACGTTGGGTTAGCAGCCTAACCGGGGACTGTGATATCCAGGTCTGTTTGTGAGCAGCTCCTAAGTGTGTCCCCAAAGAACTCCTGAGTGGTTTTCAGTTGGTGTACACTCTAGGTGTGATGTGAGAGAATTACTCAAGCACAGCCCTAACAGTGAGCACAGGTAAGGCTCTGTACAGGAACCTGAATTTAAAGCAAGAATAGAGAGATAAAAGGCAGGTCTGATGGGTAAATCCCATGAATACACGGTAGAACGGTGTTTCTGAAGTCGGGTCCCCTGCCTTGCTTATCATGTTTGTTCCTGCCCAGGTCAGGTTAAGATGAGGCATAGAGTAGATGTATGGTACTCATCTGTAATCCAGCATTTGGAAGGCAGGAGCTTGAAGCAACCTGGGCTACATTGGGAGATCATATCACAAAGAGGAAGAAAAGCGCTTTCTGGGGCTTATGCTGTAAAAGGAAGAGGTGCTTGCTGTCAAGCCTGAGGTTTGAGGTTGGTCCCCAGGATGGTAGAAAGAACTAACACTAACATCAACACTCACATGCACATGCACACCTTGGCTGTAAACGTCCCCCTAAACAAACAAACAAACAAACAAATAAAAACAAGACAGGAAGCTAAAGATCAGGAGAGAGGAAGCAGACAGGCATTCTTACCTAAAATATCTTTCTTGGTTAAACTGCCGTCCTGCCTGCCAGTCTATCTTTTTTTCTGTCTGTTATCCATCTACCCATCCACACCATCCATCTATCTGAGATAGAGTATTACTATATAGACCAGACTGACCTGAAACTCATAGAGATCTACTTGCTTCTTGACTTAGACACCCAGATAGTATTAATAAATTGTCTTTCTGTTTCTACATTTTAGGAAACTTTAAGAGATTCAATGTGATTTTTAAGGAATTTTGGCCTCAGCTAACCTTAGTTTCCTCCTGGTGTAAAAAAGTTGACAGTTAAGACAGGACCTGTATTAGGAATGGCACTGGGGCAGCAGGTTAATAATTTATCTTCATCCATTGGTTTAAGTGAGACTCTGTCACATTGTGTGTGTGTGTGTGTGTGTGTGTGTGTGTGTGTGTGTATGTGTATGTGTGTGTATCTGTCTGGACCAGCAGTTGTTGAAGTGTGGTGCTTGAAATGGGAAAAACTCAGACATTCAGACTTCTAGACCCCATCCCAGATCCTCTGAATTCCTGGGGGTGAAATTCATGTGTGGTCCACTGGGGGCAATTCTGATGTATGGCAATATCAGAACCACCAGCAAAAGCCACTGAGTCTTCAGTTCTGTGGGCACATGACCACCTGCAGATCTAGTTAAATCCCAGCTTTCATCTTGTGAGGTTGAGGGGCTGGGCAGGGCTGAAATTTTTTCTGATGTGCTTTCAGGTACAGCCATCACTATGGACACAGTGCACCCCTTGGAAATGGACAAAGAGCAACCTCAGCTTCTCCACATGTGGATGGAATTTGTTTGAATAAAAAACCTAAACAGCAGCAACAACAACAAATAGGACATAGTCTCCTTGAATGAACCTGTTAATATTTGCAATCCTGAATGGAAGACCCCTAGAATCTATCTACCTGTGTTCATTGTGACTATCCTTTGGCAGATGGTAGGCAATCAATAATTGTCACAGGAAGAATGAATGATGACTCCAAGACCTCCCAAGGACATTACCTGAGCTGTCATGCAGCCTAGCTCTGCCAAATCTTTTCTATGGAGAAAGTGAAGATTTGGGAAGCAAGAGAGAGACCCGAACAGAGACGGGTGACCCCAGAGACCTACAGGAAGAGTCAGAAAATTCTTGGCACTTGATCCCTCTAGGGATGCTGGATGCTTTTGCTGCAGTCAATGCTTGGCTCATTTCCCCACCTGCCCTGGCTTAAACCCACCATTTTAATCAATTTTCCTGTAGCCAATGACTCTGTGAACTCAGACCTAATCATTTTTGCTAAATCTCATTTCTTTCCAAACACTTTCCTTAATTACAATGGAGGTAGAAAGGCACAGGATTTTGCTGGCCAGGAACCTCCTGGGACTGCTGTTGGCAGCCTTTGCTATGGGGAAGAGAGCAAGGAGGAGAAGATCTCTTGTCCCTGTTTGTAGAGGGCTTTTCTCCCCCTGGCCTGCATGCCTGCCTTCCTGTGCTTCCAGGTTTTCATCTTTCATTTAGACAAATAAGCCCTTTCCTCCCAACCAACTTATTCCATCACTCCTCCATTCTCCTGGGCCTTGACTATACTCTTGTGGGTTAGATAGAATCTACTAACCCTTTTCCACAACCTAGTGCCTCTTTCTAGTGAGTTTCTCTTCTGATTGCCAAGGCACAGGCTGCTGACTCTAGACATTTTCTAAACCTAAGGGCTGAATGGGTTAGAGATATGTAAGAAAATGGAGACATGCTACTGCTCTATGGCTGGTGATTCAAACCCAGTCTTGATGCCGGGGTTTGGATTCCTCAGGGAGCACTGAGAACTCTTTCTGGTAAATTCCAGCCTCCACTGAGACTGGTTCCAGAAGCTGCTGCTACTGCTCTGTCTGTTCCTGGCAGTGACCCCGCCCTTTTGCTGATTAGTCTATGCATAGTGTCTTAGCACGAGCTTTTGGAGCCTTCCTCAAATCAGTTTCATTTCCTGTATATACAGCCCCATCCTGTAAACACATAAGCATACTTACTTTAAAAATTTTAAAAAAGGAAGCTGGGTGTGGTTGCTCAAACCTTTAATTCCAGCACTTGGGCAAGGGCAGAAGGATAGGAGATCTTGGTGTATTCAAGGCTAGCCTGGTCTACATAGTGCATTCCAGGAAAGCCAGAGCTACATAATGAGACCCTGTCAAAAAACAAAAATAACAACCAACCAACCAAATAAACAACAACAACAAACAAAACCCCCAAACCACTACTACCACCACCATCAAAACCTGTAAGGATTTGTCTATTATTGAGTTCTGCTGTTTTTTTGTTTGTTTGTTTGTTTTTGTTTTGACTATAAAACATTAGATTCCAGAGAGAACCTTTAGGAAGACAGCTCTTGCTTCTCTACCCCTCTGGGAAGAAATCAAGCTGCCCTGACATTCTTTGTGAAGCTCAGCAAGTCAACTCAGGACTTCTGAAGTTCACTCTGCAAGTCCTGTCTGGAGTGCATACGAGAATCTGGTGTTGGGTTGCAGGACACCTCCCACGGTGTAACATTAGAAACATGTCACACTGGGATAGAATGCAGCAGGCATGGCTCGTCAGCCCTCAGCGCATGGAAAATCTGACCTCTCTCAAAGACAATGGCATTGGGCCCCTCAGACAGTTTCCCTCACCTGTTTCGCATGTTTTCTGCAATGCCTCCACATCAACGCTCCAGCGCGAACAAGAATGTGATTTCACAAGTAGAGAGATACTTGAAGGAATGTTCAACAGTCAAAAACCAGGCTTCTTTCAGATCCATGGAACTGTTTTTAAAACCATGCTTTGTGAACCTGGATGAGCTCTAAATGTGCTCCGTGAATGTTACAATTATTCTTGTGTTTACTGTGATTGAACAACAGTGACTTTGTAGGTCGCCCCCTTGTGTGGATCCTGATCCTAACTAAGTCTTTATCTTGTATTCATATAGACACTCACATTGCCAAGAATCATTCTGATTTTTACAAAGTGAAGAAGAAGGCTGCTGGTTGCCACAGCAGCCACGTCCCCGACTTGCCAGGCCTTTGCAGAGGACAGAGTTCACAGCCACTCCTCCTGCTGACAGGGCATCTGCAGTGCGGACAGTCCAAAGAGTCACACTGCGACTTACTTGCAGGAAGATGCAGCAAGGTCAAGGCTAGGGCAAGCATGGGGCCCGAGTGTGTGACTGCTGCTGCCATCTGTGTGCTTAGATTGTTGGTCTGAAAACACCTTTGACCAGGGGTGTATTAGGATAGCCAGATACTGAAGTTTCTGTGGCTCAAGCCAGGTTGGTTATTCCTCTTGGGTTGTTCCAGTGCTGGCTGTGCTATCGCTTCTGGACTTTCCCTCAGGGCTTGCCTGTTTTGTTTTTTCTTTCTTCTTCTTCTTCTTTCAGCTATACTATGCTCTACTCATTAGCTTAGACTTTGAGAAACAAACAGGAAACCAGCAATGAAGAAATCACCAGCAGAAAAGTCACCTTCCTTTCCTCCTTTCCAGTGGCTTCCTCCCCCAGTCTTGCTCAGTTCAGGGATTCAGCAGAAAGAGAAAGCTAAAGTGACTTCATAAATTAAATATAGGACTTCTGGGAACGGAAGCAAGCATGCTCTTTGAACGGGGTTCCTCATGCCAGCTTAGTGACGAATAACTCAAAAAGGCTAGAGTTTAGCTCGCTGCTCTTGCATTTGAAGGTCTCCCCATTGGGTATACCCCAGCCCTATGACACAGATGCCTTCTCTTTCCCCTCCAAATAACTTTTGAAGTCGTTTGCTTACTCCCCAATCCATGCTCAGAGACTTCTGTGTGGACAGGTCTTACTGCAGACTCCGGAAGCCCTGTTTACTGTCTGGCTGATGGGATGTTATCCTGCTTGGTGATTCCAGTTCTTACAGAACTTGGTATAGTCAAAGCAGCTTTCATGTTTCCTAAGGATGCTGTCTTTTGGGTGATGATGTAGTTCAGAATGCTCTTGTAAGAGTCCGGAAGGAGGCAGCCTGTCCACATTGGTTCACATGTGATAGCAATCCCTCTGGATGGATTAGCCTGAGCTTGAGGGAAAATACTTTAAAAAGTAGGCTTAAGCCAAACTACACAAACCTGAACTGTTGGCTACAGGACAGCCATGTCTGCTTGGATAGCCAGTCCCTGAAGAGAGCTACCAGGAATTCATATGTCCACAAGCTCTCAAACTTCCAGCACATGGCAACAGAGCTGTGGTTACATGGGGTGCCATGGCCTCAGAGGCAGGGACTAACTGTTTCTGAGGAAGCATGGCCTATGGAAGAGGAAATGTCCTGGGGCCAGACACTGGGGTGGCACAGCAAGGCTGGCTGTAGAAGAAAGGTCTTGAGCATTGGTGGGGAGTCCTGAGTTGGTTCCAGGCCCTTTTCCACGTCTTTTCTGCAGGAGCTCCTGATGATGTCTGTGAGCTTCTCTATCCCTTTCTGTGTTCTTCTTCCTATGTGATGTCTGTCCCCATCTCCCCCAGCCCCCCTGACACTGGATAAGTATCTTCTGCATCCTGGAGACTTCATCATTCTTCAGACGCAAGGCTGGCATTTCTTAAACATGACTATGGCAGCACTAGGAAATTGGCATGCATCAGTCAGATGGTGACATCATCAGCCTGGCTCAGTCTTGCAGCGGGCAGCTGCTGGGTGGTACCTCTACTGTCCTGCCACCTCTGGGCTGCACGTTTTGGCATTTGTGACCACACAGGCTGGGCTGGTGCTCCACAGCTGTGGGGCTTCCATGCCATGTTTGGAGGAGGCAGCAATTGGTGGTGGTGGGATAACAGGGGGTGACAGTTGCTCTGACATCAGCAAGAGGCTCATAGAATTCACTCTTCCTGGCTCCTTCTCTGCTTCTGCGAAACACTTTCTTACGTGGTCAGGCTGACACTCTGCCAGCTGTGTTACTGGCTGCCATATGTTTTGATTTGCTTTTGATGGCACAGACTTTATTGGTTTGATGGTGCTGAGTTTCAGGGCAGACCCTTGCAATGGTGAATGCAGAGCAAAGTGGGTTCAAGGCCCCCTAAAAAAGACCTGTCATGTCACTCAGTCCTGTGGGTTGCAGTGGGATGGGCAAAAAGCTAGAAATAATTAGGAGGCAGAAGGATAAATGAGCCTAACTTTCCTCTTGGGCAGGGTATAAGAAGCTGGACCAGGCCAGGGTCCATTCTTGGATGTCCTTCCACTGGACATGGGACAAGGAAGGATGGCTTTCTCTAGTCATCCTGAGGCAAGGTAGAAAGAAAAAAAGCAGAGAATGTGATAAAAGAAAAAAGATCCTTCATCCCGGAGTCTTCTTGAAGTCCCTTGCAGGCAGAGAGTCAAGAATTACGACACAGTTACAACGCAATTAACATTTGCTGTGAAGGTTGCCTACATAGACATGGTGGGGGTTTCGTAGATGTAGAACTATTTCAAATAATAATAATTGTTAAAATAAACACCGACCATGCTTAAAGCCTAAGCTTTTCTCCTTTCTCAGCTATAAACCTGTAATTTTCTAGGAATTTCCCAAGAAATCTTTTTTAAAATAAAATGCATGTTTCTACTCTCTTGTACAACTGTTGTAACCCACGTTTGTAAAAATATTTATCTCTAGTTAATGCACATGCATGCTCCTGTGTGTGTGCACACCACAGTGTGTGGAGGTCAGAGGAGAAATGGTGGGACTCAATTCTCTCCTACCATTCGGGTTCCAAACTCAGGCTGCAAAACTTGGTGGCAAGCACTTTCAGCTGCTGAACCTACTCCCTGGCCCCCATGGTTTGATTTGATCAGACTGCGATCTTATCCAGGTACCTCCACAGTCCACCCTCTCATACCACATCAAAAGGGGCAAGAGAAGTAGGAAGAGGGTCTTTCTTTAGATACCTTTTGAGCAATATAATTTCAAAAGCTTCAAAAGCACAGCTTTTGATAAGAAACTTTAGCACGAGTCTGTTGAGCACCCACACCCACACATGCGTATATTGCACTCTTTCCTCGAACACTTCTATTAACTACACTGCCTCCATTTTTGTTAAGATCTTTTCTTAATTCTGGCTCACTTTGAGATTCTTCTCTGTGGTAAAGTTAAGAATCCCTGTTTCCTAAGTGGAAGTCTCTATAAGAATGCTTTAGGCTGCCTCAGGCAGGAGTATGTATCTTTCTCTCCAGCTTGTGCCCCACGTGTCTACGACTCTTCCATGACTAATGCAGTACTGAAATGTGTTTCCTGGGTCAAAAGAGTCCTAAAAACAGGTGGCTCCAGAGGCTGACATTCTGTCCCCAGGCTGGGCAATCAGGAGCACTGAGTGCCAAGCAGGGGGTTCCCCTGTGGGGCAGGGCCTCTGCGGAGGCTTTTCAGCCTGAGAACATGGGTTGCTACAGTTAAAGAGAGAAGGTGGGAGGAGGAGAGGTAAGGACACTTTTCAGGAATGATAAAATGTCATCAGGCCAAAGAGCCATGCTTGGCCTGTGTGAGCTGGCTCCGTGGCAGATTACTGAAGATGTTTGGACCGTTGGCAAACTCCTCCATCTTCTGTGCCCTGAAGGACTTTGTTTCATGGTATTCCTTGGGGATGAAGAGAAGATGGAGAAGTCCCATTAGTTGGTAAGGCCGTGTGGATGTGCTCTGAGTAGGGGCAGTTTCCACTGGGGCCTCCAGCTCTGTCTTCCACAGGCCCCACCCCAATCTCCGTTCTGGACCCTGAAGTTATCTATTTCTCTGCATTGCCTCTCAGTCTGCATATGATGGTTCTCCTCCATGGCCACTTATATCAGACCCATCTAACATGTAGTCACCACATGGCTTCCTCCAGGAGCCTTCCTAGATGCCCAAGCTTGGCAAAGTGGTTGCTAATGGATTGCAAGGATCTTCCTCCCATCATTAAATGAATATTTATTTAAGAAATCCTCATGTGATAACCCCTCCCAGAACAAAGTATAAGACGTGAGAGGGAGCCACACCTGGGGTGTGAAGTCCTGCAGAATGTCAGGATAGTCATTGTCACCTCCGCCTCTTCCCCCTCTGTCCCTCTGCAGTGTGCATGACACTGTCTTCTCCTATAGCCAGTGGCTTTTGAGACACACCAGATGGACCCGCCTGAGGCTATTTCATGACTAAGTGGCATGTTCATAAGTAGAAGGAGCACAGGCTATGATAGCAATGGGAAATACAGTTCAGAAAACGCACAGACCAAGGTGTTTGCCATCATGCTCCAGTGGGGATATGCAGGAGAGCACACGTTGAAGTTTCATGTGGTTTTGTAGCACAGTAGGTTTGCTGGCACTGTGGAATGTCACTGGGCCACAGGGAATTTTGAGCTCCATTTCAAGTCATTGGGACCTGTGTGATATAAGATGGTCATTAGGTGCCACATGACTGCAGAGGAGGATGGAGTGATTTAGAGACCAGGATTCACTGTTTAATGTGGTAACAGTATATATACTTAGGTTATATATGAAGTTGGAAATTCTTTTTTTTAATTAAAAAGTATTATATTTTATTATTTTATGTGTTCAAGTGTTTTGCCTGCATGTTTGTCTGAGTGGCACATGAGTGCAATACCTTTAGAGGTCAGAAGAAGGCATCTGATCCCAGGAGATTGGAGTAACAGATGGTTGTGAGCCACCATGTGGGGGCTGGGAATCAAACCCAGGCCTTCTGGAAGAACAGCCAGTACTCTTAACCTCTGAGCCATTGCTCTAGATCCGAAGTAGGGAATTACTGAAACTTTCTACTAACCTTTAATATCCTCTTTAAAAAAAGATGATGAGAAAATGCCTAGGTGTTCATTTCTAAGATAAGAACATTTGCTGTCCTGAGTGATACTCTAGAACGGGACTATATCTGATGCTTCATGGAACACAGTCGGCTAAGTGGACACTGTTTTGTGAGTAACTTCTGAAATCAAGAACTCGAACTGGAAGTAAACACATTAGTAAACATAAACCCAATATTTTCAAGGAGCATAATGATGAGAAAGTTAAATTTCCTGTTCTCTTAGCATAGACTGCATGTAGGTATATTTAAACACAGCTTGGATAAGTAAATAAAATTACCATGCACATGTGTATGTAGTGTATATGTTTATGTGTGTGGTACAAATGTGCTTGCTTGTGTTCTTGTATGTATGGGTGCATGTGTGTGTGATTGTGTGCATGTGTTCATGAGTGTACTTGTATTTATGTGTGTGTGCGCACATAAATGCTGATGCCATGAACCCCTAGGTCAATTACTTAGTGAGACAAGACTTCCTGAATACTTTATGCGATTTAACAACCCCAAAGTACTTAGACGGGAAAGCAGGCATGCACTAAATTGCTGGTTTGCCTTGGTGTCCAGTCTGTAGCACAGCAAATCCTTAGGGTTCTGTGGACTGATTATGGCAACGGCCAGCTCTAATTGTGTCTGGAGCAGACACATCATCACAGCTCTGGCTAAAAATTGTACTTCAAATTCAGCTTGAGAGTAACTTAAAACTTTTGCTCATGAGGTTTGTGACAGCTACCTAGATATTATACCTTATAAAAGAAACAACTTCTGAAGAAATGAACTGCCTGTATGTGTTTTTTTTTTTTTTCTGAAGTGCTTCTCCTAAATGCTGGGCCAAGAGATGTGAAGGGAGGCTGGGCTGTCTCCTCTTCAGAGAGAGGTGGGGAGCATAATTAAGTGGGGAGGTGGGCTGTTGTGGGGGCACTTTTAAGAAGGGCAGCTTATCATGCTGCCCAGATTCACCTTCTGCAGCAGTGACATGCAGTTAGTTATCGGCGGGGGCAAATACATCCTGATGCCCCAGCCAGCGTGAAGTCATCGTTATTTTGGACAGGGCCAAGCAGATAAGAGGGGCTCTTTTCTCAGAAGAATGTCTTACTGTTTGAAAGTTCTCAGTGCACTCTGTGGGATTAAAAGAAGAATAATAAATTACTCTGGCTTTATCCTCTGAGTATCTGCTGAAAAGATCAGCACGCGGTGGATATTGGATCCTCTTTACTTAGTTTAGACAGGTGAGGGGAACAGTGCTGTCAGGGGAAACATCACCCAGAGCAGGAGCTTAGTGATGACTTTTGTCTGCCCAGGACAGGGCTCCGTGGAAGCAAACAATTCCCCTGCCTCATGCCCTCGCCCCGGGAAACCCAGGACCCATGTCTGCATTCCCAGACCCTTTCTGCTCTACTCCTGCTTCTCATAGGCGTATGGAGAATGTCTGGGAAGACACGGAAAAACAAAGGCTCAGGAAAACATATGGCTAAGGCTCCCCACAAAGGCAGCAGATAAATCCTGAGCGCATCTCTGTGTGTCTGTGGCGAAGTGATTCCTCCTCCTTGCCTCCCACGGCTAACCACACTGGTAAAACTGAGGCAGCAGGGCCTTGTCTCTACCACGGAGAGAACCCTCTGCCCCCAAACCATTTGTGTCCATGGTAACACAAGGTCTCATTCTTCAGGGCAGATGCTGCCCACCGCACATCACAATATGGTTGTGGTAACTGTAAGCTAAGTGAACTGACTTCCATTCTGGAGTACCAGCCCCACGTGTTTAGTGATAGCGGTGGAAAATGGGACTCATAAGATCATTTTTCCAACCCTTACTCCTGTCTTTTCTCAGAGAGGACAAGAAGAACACATGCATTTGAGTTTGGGTGAAAATGTTACAAGATTTTAGTCTTTCGCCACAAAAGCAAGCATTTTTCATGGCAGTTACAGAGTGGAGTTGGACAAAGCTCTATCATTAAGTTGGAAAATATGAAAAGGTAGATCTCAGCAGAACGGCCCTTTGATTCAGTTCTCCCTCCCTCCCCGTCTTCTTTTTCCTTTAAGGTACCATTGATGGCCGCGTAGGCTTTTTCATGTAAAGGATTCTTACAACAATGTCTTCAATGAGATCCCAAGCGCAGCTGAGCTTGTTTGTTAGAATGCCAGCGTCGAATCTCCAGCTCTGCCTGCGATGATTCCCAGAGCCCTTCCACAAAGCGTGTTTCACAGTCTGTTAGAATGGCACGAGCAGGTGACCAGCTCCATTTTGCTTTCCTCAAAGGAAGAATATCACATACTGTAGAGAAGAGGGAAGGAGTTGGACAGCAGACTCCACAGAGAGACACTGTGGAGCTTTGATCTGTGCCCGGTTAGTTCAATTAAAATCCTCTCCACTTCAAAACACACAGACAAAAGCACATAGAGGTAAGTATAAAGCAGACGCTAGACAGCCCGTGCCCATGGTAAGAAGGTTTTAGCATCTAGTTTAAAAGAGAAAAAAGTGCTAAATGCAGAGATTTCTGGGCCGTGTGCTTTGTGGTCCTGTCTGTAAGGCTGGAGGTAGCCTTGGAATCTGCATGTTTCCTGGTCCCCAGGGATGGTGACAGAGCATATCTCAGATGTTGAGCTTGAGCTGCTTGGACACACACTTAATGGGAGATGATTCTAACTTGTGTCTGGACAGATTTGCCTTTTAGGTGAGGCCTCTTCGGCCACTGCGTGGTTGGTGGGCTCCTGACAGGTAGTAAAGTCAAGAGTCTGGAAGCCAGTAAGAAAAAAAACAGTCAGACTTAGAGAGAAAAGTGGGTGTGTGGATCAGTCTGAAGGCTGCTCGTCCTCTTGTTCATGTGCTATTCTCACAGAAGGACAGTCTTCTTGCCACTCTGGCTGTAAGGGAATCTACTCCATGGAGAGTTGTGGACATGATGTCAGCTTGAGAGACATTGCTCTATACAGTAGTGTCAAGGAGCCATGGTCAACCCTGGGCCAGGCATGTGGAAGCTCTTTGACAAGTCTCACTATCAAGATATGCAGGAGCTAAGACCTCCATCACAGATGTCACTGATCCTCCGGGAATTTTCTGTTGAATGTTAGCATTAATTAGTGCAGTTGCTTTGAAGAGACACGTCTGATGTTCACACTTCATTTAGAGTCTGACTATGATGAACGTCTGCTTGGTTTCGCTCTTCCACTTCTTTGCCCAGGGAGTGACCAGCAGACCCTTGTCAGATCAGTGTCCCCCATGCTTTGGGCTTTCTATCTCCTCCAGTTGGCTTGGCAGCACATTGTTAATTGATGTGTGGGGACTGTCGTGTCTGCTGGAAGGCATGGGTGGCAGGATGGGATGTGATTTTCAGCTTCCTTCTGGGTGGGTCCGCGCGTGTGGCTTTATTGACTAAAAAGGACAGCAAGAACTGCAGCAGTCAGGCAGTGGGCACTGGTTTCTACTGGACTCATCTTACTGCTCTTCCAGTGGCATCTCCTAAGTCCCCTTAGAACCCCTCCACCCCAATCAATTAAATACTGTGATGCCCATCCAAGAGCACCTGTCTGTCTCACTGGCCTGTGAAGCCGTGCACAGACTTCTTGCCTTCCAAACATCCCTTTGTCAGCCATACCCTCCCCCCAGGGCCCTTACATAGGCTATGTTAGTTCCCTTGGCTCCTGTCTAGTTCTCTGTCTATATTTCCCTTTATCAGGATTGCTGCAGCTGATCTGTATCTCCTTCACCTCCCATCCTTGCAAACTCAAACAAGGCCACAGGGAAGCAGACCTATTAGTTGCCTTAGAAGAGACTCAACACTTCTTCTCTTTTCTTCTCCCTTCTCCAGCTCCTTCTTCCTCTCCCCTGCCCTCCTCTTCTTTTCTCTTCCTTTCTGGTCTCTTTGTGCTTGACCCTAGGGCTTCATGCATTCCAAGCAAGTACTCTTTCGCTGAGCTACACTCCTAGCTCTCTTTTTACTTTATTTTTGAGAAAGGTTGCTCACTAGGTTGCTTAGGTGGGTCTGAACTCCTGCGGTAACTTTCTAAGTCTCTAAGACAACTCAGGCCTGCACCATTGCCTGGCCACAACTTTCCTTTATAAAGCTTTTATAACTGTGTTTTTGTATATTTGTGGAGTTATCTGAATAACATCTGTCTTTACTTCCAGTTGCAGAGTTTGGACCCCTAGATTCACTAGGGCAGGATACCATTTGTAGGACACCCGTGGGGGTGGGGAGAAGCAGGGGAGGGTAGATCAGATCCTGTGAGGGCTTTAATAAAACTCCTAAGTATGGGGCACAGACGGTACACATTTCCACATCTGAGGCACCTAGGGATGTTCCTGGCACAGAGCAGTCAACTCAGGGGCTGCATGTTGAGCTTGTAGCAACCTAACTGAGTTAAAGTCTCCATTCCTGTGATTAAAGGCCATGACTGAAAACAACTTGTTCAGCTTGCACATCTCAGTCCATCACTGAGGAAAGGCAGGCAGGAAATCAAACAGGGCAGGAACCTGAAAGCAGAAGCAGAGGCCATCGGAGAGTGCTGCTTTCTGCTCATGGTTTCTTCAGCCTACTCTCTACACATTCCCAGGATAACCAGGCCAGGGTGGGACACTGTCCATGATGCTTTGAACCCATAGGCAAGTCTTATGGGAGCATGTTTTTAGATGAAGATTCCTCTCCCAAATGACTCTAGCTTCTGTCAAGTTGACATAAAACTAGCCATTAGAATATGAGGGGGGAGAAAAGAGAAAGACACTACTCTATAGGCTAGAGTTTTCTATTCAATTTTCTGTCCATTACATGTTTGTCAGCCTAGATAGCTTCATGACAGATAGAGACAGTGTAAAATGGAACATTCAAGCAGTAGATTAACTGGGGGCTGAGCTGGGCTGGGGTGGGGTTAGTGAGTTTTTCATAGCTCATGTGTTGGGGGTACAAAGAATGGGGGAGAATGCTGTTTGGGATTGTTTTAAGGACCATTTAGGCTTTCTTTTTTTTTTTTTTTTTTTTTGGTTTTTTCGAGACAGGGTTTCTCTGTGTAGCACTGGCTGTCCTGGTACTCACTTTGTAGACCAGGCTGGCCTCGAACACAGAAATCCGCCTGCCTCTGCCTCCCGAGTGCTGGGATTAAAGGCATGCGCCACCACGCCCGGCTCCATTTAGGCTTTCTAATACAGCATTAGAAAATTTTCTAAGAGTACGGATGGTTTTTATTCTTAGGCAGGCAGAGTAACTTTGGTGACTTTCAGAAAATTCTCCCATGTCTGCTTTCCCAGAATTCTCCAATAAAAGCTGCAGTGCCATCTTTGCTGCAAATGTAATCACTTTTAAAAACTTAGAAATTTTTAGTTTTAATTATGTATATGTGTGGGTGTATCTGGTAGGTATGTGCTCCACATGTAGGTATCTGTGGTGTCCAGAAGAGGGCAGCAGATCCCCCAGAGCTGGAGTTATGAGGCAGTTATGAGGCATTGGAGCTGGGTGCTGGGAATTAAATCATTTTTTTTTTTACGATTTTTATTAGATATTTTCTTTTTTTTAATGTTGGTAATTTCTTTTTTTTATTTTTAATATTTTTTATTACATATTTTCCTCAATTACATTTCCAATGCTATCCCAAAAGTCCCCCATAGCGCCCCCTACTTCCCTACCCACCCATTCCCATTCTTTTGGCCCTGGCATTCCCCTATATTGAGGCATATAAAGTTTGCAAGTCCAATGGGCCTCTCTTTCCAGTGATGGCCGACTAGGCCATCTTTCGATACATATGCAGCTAGAGACAAGAGCTCCGGGGTACTGGTTAGTTCATCATGTTGTTCCAACTATAGGGTTGCAGATCCCTTTAGCTCCTTGGGTAATTTCTCTAGCTTCTCCATTGGGAGCCCTGTGATACATCCAATAGCTGACTGTGAGCATCCACTCCTGTGTTTGCTAGGCCCCTGCATAGTCTCACAAGAGACAGCTATATTTGGGTCCTTTCAGCAAAATCTTGCTAGTGTATGCAATGGTGTCCGCATTTAGAAGCTGATTATGGGATGGATCCCTGGATACGGCAGTCTCTAAATGGTCCATCCTTTCATCACAGCTCCAAACTTTGTCTCTGTAACTCCTTCCATGGGTGTTTTGTTCCCAATTCTAAGAAGGGGCACAGTGTCCACATTTTGGTCTTCATTCTTCTTGAGTTTCATGCATTTAGCAAATTGTATTTTATATCTTGGGTATCCTAAGTTTTGGGCTAATATCCACTTATCAGTGAATACATATTGTGTGAGTTCCTTTGTGATTGTATTACCTCACTCAAGATGATGCCCTCCAGGTCCATCCATTTGGCTAGGAATTTCATAAATTCATTCTTTTTAATAGCTGAGTAGTACTCCATTGTGTAAATGTACCATAATTTCTGTATCCATTCCTCTGTTGAGGGACATCTGGGTTCTTTCCAGCTTCTGGCTATTATAAATAGGGCTGCTATGAACATAGTGGAGCATGTGTCCTTCTTACCGGTTGGGACATCTTCTGGATATATGCCCAGGAGAGGTATTGCTGGATCCTCTGGTAGTACTATGTCCAATTTTCTGAGGAACCGCCAGACTGATTTCCAGAGTGGTTGTACAAGCTTGCAATCCCACCAACAATGGAGGAGTGTTCCTCTTTCTCCACATCCTCGCCAGCATCTGCTGTCACCTGAATTTTTGATCTTAGCCATTCTGACTGGTGTGAGGTGGAATCTCAGAGTTGTTTTGATTTGCATTTCCCTGATGATTAAGGATGTTGAACATTTTTTCAGGTGCTTCTCTGCCATTCGGTATACTTCAGGTGAAAATTCTTTGTTCAGTTCTGAGCCCCATTTTTTAATGGGGTTATTTGACTTTCTGGAGTCCACCTTCTTGAGTTCTTTATATATATTGGATATTAGTCCCTTATCTGATTTAGGATATGTGAAGATCCTTTCCCAATCTGTTGGTGGTTTTTTTTGTCTTATTGATGGTGTCTTTAGCCTTGCAGAAGCTTTGCAGTTTCATGAGGTCCCACTTGTCAATTCTCGATCTTACAGCACAAGCCATTGCTGTTCTATTCAAGAATTTTTCCCCTGTGCCCATATCTTCAAGGCTTTTCCCCACTTTCTCCTCTATAAGTTTCAGTGTCTCTGGTTTTATGTGAAGTTCCTTGATCCACTTAGACTTGACCTTAGTACAAGGAGATAGGAATGGATCGATTCGCATTCTTCTACATGTTAACAACCAGTTGTGCCAGCACCATTTGTTGAAAATGCTGTCTTTCTTCCACTGGATGTTTTTAGCTCCCTTGTCAAAGATCAAGTGACCATAGGTGTGTGGGTTCATTTCTGGGTCTTCAATTCTATTCCATTGGTCTATTTGTCTGTCACTATACCAGTACCACGCAGTTTTTATCACAATTGCTCTGTAGTAAAGCTTTAGGTCCAGCATGGTGATTCCACCAGAGGTTCTTTTATCCTTGAGAAGAGTTTTTGCTATCCTGGGTTTTTTGTTATTCCAGATGAATTTGCAGATTGCACTTTCTAATTCGTTGAAGAATTGATTTGGAATTTTGATGGGGATTGCATTGAATCTGTAGATTGCTTTTGGCAAGATAGCCATTTTTACAATGTTGATCCTGCCAATCCATGAGCATGGGAGATCTTTCCATCTTCTGAGATCTTCTATAATTTCTTTCTTCAGAGACTTGAAGTTTTTATTATACAGATCTTTCACTTCCTTAGTTAGAGTCACGCCAAGATATTTTATATTATTTGTGACTATTGAGAAGGGTGTTGTTTCCCTAATTTCTTTCTCGGCCTGTTTATTCTTTGTGTAGAAAAAGGCCATTGATTTGTTTGAGTTAATTTTATATCCAGCTACTTCACTGAAGCTGTTTATCAGGTTTAAAAGTTCTCTGGTGGAATTTTTAGGATCACTTATATATACTATCATATCATCTGCAAAAAGTGATATTTTGACTTCATCTTTTCCAATTTGTATCCCTTTGATCTCCTTTTGTTGTCGAATTGCTCTGGCTAGGACTTCAAGTACAATGTTGAATAGGTATGGAGAAAGTGGACAGCCTTGTCTAGTCCCTGATTTTAGAGGGATTGCTTCAAGCTTCTCACCATTTACTTTGATGTTGGCTACTGGTTTGCTGTAGATTGCTTTTATCATGTTTAGGTATGGGCCTTGAATTCCTGATCTTTCCATGACTTTTATCATGAATGGGTGTTGGATCTTGTCAAATGCTTTTTCCGCATCTAACAAGATGACCATGTGGTTTTTGTCTTTGAGTTTGTTTATATACTGGATTACGTTGATGGATTTCCGTATATTGAACCATCCCTGCATCCCTGGGATGAAACCTACTTGGTCAGGATGGATGATTGTTTTGATGTGTTCTTGGATTCGGTTAGCAAGAACTTTATTGAGGATTTTTGCATCAATATTCATAAGGGATATTGGTCTGAAGTTTTCTATCTTTGTTGGGTCTTTTTGTGGTTTAGGTATCAGAGTAATTGTGGCTTCATAGAATAAGTTGGGTAGAGTACCTTCTGTTTCTATTTTGTGGAATAGTTTGTGAAGAACTGGGATTAGATCTTCTTTGAAGGTCTGATAGAACTCTGCACTAAACCCATCTGGTCCTGGGCTTTTTTTTGGTTGGGAGACTATTAATGACTGCTTCTATTTCTTTGGGGGATATAGGGCTGTTTAGATCATTAACCTGATCTTGATTCAACTTTGGTACCTGGTATCTGTCTAGGAACTTCTCCATTTCATCCAGGTTCTCCAGTTTTGTTGAGTATAGCCTTTGGTAGAAGGATCTGATGGTGTTTTGGATGTCTTCAGGATCTGTTGTTATGTCTCCTTTTTCATTTCTGATTTTGTTAATTAGGATGCTTTCCCTGTGCCCTCTAGTGAGTCTGGCTAAGGGTTTATCTATCTTGTTGATTTTCTCAAAGAACCAGCTCCTTGATTGGTTGATTCTTTGAATAGTTCTTCTTGTTTCCACTTGGTTGATTTCGCCCCTGAGTTTGATTATTTCCTGCCGTCTACTCCTCTTGGGTGAGTTTGCTTCCTTTTGTTCTAGTGCTTTTAGGTGTGTTGTCAAGTTGCTAATGTGTGCTCTCTCTAGTTTCTTTTTGGAGGCACTCAGAGCTATGAGTTTTCCTCTTAGAAATGCTTTCATTGCGTCCCATAAGTTTGGGTATGTTGTGGCTTCATTTTCATTGAACTCTAAAAAGTCCTTAATTTCTTTCTTTATTCCTTCCTTGACCAAGGTATCATTGAGAAGAGTGTTGTTCAGTTTCCACGTGAATGTTGGCTTTCTATTATTTATTTTGTTATTGAAGATCAGCCTTAGTCCATGGTGATCTGATAGGATGCATGGGACAATTTCAATATTATTGTATCTGTTGAGGCCTGTATTGTGACCAATTATGTGGTCAATTTTGGAGAAGGTACCATGAGGTGCTGAGAAGAAGGTATATCCTTTTGTTTTAGGATAGAATGATCTGTAGATATCTGCCAGATCCATTTCATTCATAACTTCTGTTAGTTTCACTGTGTCCCTGTTTAGTTTCTGTTTCCATGATCTGTCCATTGGTGAAAGTGGTGTGTTGAAGTCTCCCACTATTATTGTATGAGGTGCAATGTGTGCTTTGAGATTTACTAAATTTTCTTTAATGAATGTGGCTGCCTTTGTATTTGGAGCATAGATATTCAGGATTGATAGTTCCTCTTGGAGGATTTTACCTTTGATGAGTATGAAGTGCCCCTCCCTGTCTTTTTTGATGACTTTGGGTTGGAAGTCAATCTTATCAGATATTAGAATGGCTACTCCAGCTTGTTTCTTCATACCATTTGCTTGGAAAATTGTTTTCCAGCCTTTCATTCTGAGGTAGTGTCTATCTTTTTCTCTGAGATGAGTTTCCTGTAAGCAGCAAAATGTTGGGTCTTGTTTGTGTAGCCAGTTTGTTAGTCTATTTCTTTTTATCAGGGAGTTGAGTCCATTGATATTAAGAGATATTAAGGAAAAGTAATTGTTGTTTCCTGTTATTTTTGTTGTTAAAGTTGGCGTTCTGTTCTTGTGGCTGTCTTCTTTTAGGTTTGTTGAGGGATTACCTTCTTGTTGTTTCTAGGGCGTGGTTTCTGTCCTTGTATTGTTTTTTTTCCTGTTATTATCCTTTGAAGGGCTGGATTCGTGGAGAGATAATGTGTGAATTTGGTTTTGTCGTGGAATACTTTGGTTTCTCCATCTATGTTAATTGAGAGTTTGCCTGGGTATAGTAGCCTGGGCTGGAATTTGTGTTCTTTTAGTGTCTGTATAACATCTGTCCAGGATCTTCTGGCTTTCATAGTCTCTGGTGAAAAATCTGGTGTAATTCTGATAGGCTTGCCTTTATATGTTACTTGGCCCTTTTCTCTTACTGCTTTTAGTATTCTATCTTTATTTAGTGCATTTGTTGTTCTGATTATTATGTGTCGGGAGGTATTTCTTTTCTGGTCCAGTCTATTTGGAGTTCTGTAGGCTTCTTGTATGTTCATGGGCATCTCTTTCTTTAGGTTTGGGAAGTTTTCTTCTATAATTTTGTTTAAGATGTTTGCTGGTCCTTTGAGTTGAAAATCTTCATTCTCATCCACTCCTATTATCCGTAGGTTTGGTCTTCTCATTGTGTCCTGTATTTCTTGGATGTTTTGAGTTAGGATCTTTTTGCATTTTACATTTTCCTTGATTGTTGTGCCGATGTTCTCTATGCAATCTTCTGCACCTGAGATTCTCTCTTCCATCTCTTGTATTCTGTTGCTGATGCTCGTATCTATGGTTCCAGATTTCTTTCCTAGGGTTTCTATCTCCAGAGTTGCCTCATTTTGGGTTTTCTTTATTGTGTCTTCTTCCCTTTTTAGGTCTAGTATGGTTTTGTTCATTTCCATCATCTGTTTGGATGTGTTTTCCTGTTTTTCTTTAACGACTTCTACCTGTTTGATTGTGTTATCCTGTTTTTCTTTAAGGACTTCTACCTGTTTGATTGTGTTATCCTGTTTTTCTTTAAGGACTTGTAACTCTTTAGCCATGTTCTCCTGTAATTCTTTAAGTGAGTTATTAAAGTCCTTCTTGATGTCCTCTACCATCATCATGAGATATGCTTTTAGATCCGTGTCTTGCTTTTCCGGTGTGTTGGTCGTGCCCTGGACTGGGCGAAGTGGGAGTGCTGGGTTCTGATGATGGTTAGTGGTCTTGGTTTCTGTTAGTAAGATTATTACGTTTACCTTTCGCCATCTGGTAATCTCTGGGGTTAGTTGTTATTGTTGTCACTGTTTAAAGATTGGAGCAGACTCTGTGTTCCAATCACCCGAAGTCTCAAAATCCTGTGGCGGGTGTCGTGGGTAGCTGGCGGGTGTCAGCCGACCCTGCACTCTAGCTACTCCGGTGCTGGTCAGGCCGGAAGAGGCCTGTGGCCCTACTCAGGCCGGTTTTCTGCTTCCCTAACTAATGCAGTCTCAAGTCCCGCGTGCAATTGGATTGGAGCAGAAGCTGTGTTCCACTCACCAGAAGTCTTAAGATCCTGTGGCGGGTGTTGTGGGTAGCTGGCGAGTGTCAGCCGACCCTGCGCCCTAGCTACCCTGGTGCTGTTCTGACCGGAAGAGGCTTGTGGCCCTACTCAGGCCGGATTTCTGCCTCCCCAACCAAAGCAGTCTCAGGTCCCGTGTGATTGGACTGGAGCAGAAGCTGTGTTCCACTCACCAGAAGTCTCAAAATCCTGTGGCGGGGGTCGTGGGTAGCTGGCGGGTGTCAGCCGACCCTGCGCTCTAGCTACCCGGTGCTGTTTTGACCGGAAGAGCTAGATATTTTCTTTATTGCATTTCAAATGTTATCCCCTTTCCTGGTTTCCCCTCCAAAAAACCCTTCCTCATACCCTCTCTCCCCTTCCCCTACTCACCAATGTACCCACTCCTGCTTCCTGATCCTGACAGTCCCCTATACTGGGGCATAGGACCTTCACAGGACTGAGGGGCTCTCCTCCCATTGGTGACTGACTAGGCCATCCTCTGCTACATATGCAGCTAGAGCCATGAGTCCCACCATGTGTTTTCTTTGGTTGGTGGTTTAGTCCCAGGGAGCTCTGGGGGTACTGTTTGGTTCATATTGTTGCTTCTCCTATAGGGCTGCAAACCCCTTCAGCTCCTTGGGTACTTTCTCTACCTCCTTCTTTGGGGACCTGTGCTCCATCCAGTGGATGGCTGTGAGCATCCACTTCTGTATTTGTCAGGCACTGGCAGAGCCTCACAGGAGGCAGCTATGTCAAGCTCCTGTCAGCAAGCTCTTATTGGCATTCACAATAGTGTCTGCTTTTGGTGGTTGTTTATGGATTGGATCCCAAGAACACCAAGGGCTTGAACTGTAAGATCAAGAATTAAAAAATGGAACCTCATAAAATTGCAAAGCTTCTGTAAGGCAAAAGACAAAAAGGCAACCAACAGATTGGGAAAAGATCTTTACCAATCCTAAATCCAATAGGGGGTTAATATCCAATATATACAAAGAACTCAAGAAGTTAGACTCCAGAAAACCAAATAACCCTATTAAAAATGGGATACAGAGCTAAACAAAGAATTCTCAACTGAGGAATACCAAATAGCTGAGAGGCACCTAAAAAAATGTTCAGCATCCTTAGTCATCAGGGAAATGCACATCAGATTCCACCTTACACCAGTCAGAATGGCTAAGATCAAAAACTCAGATGACAGCAGATGCTGTGGAGGATGTGGAGGAAGAAGAACACTCCTCCATTGTTGGTGGGATTGCAAGCTGGTACAACCACTCTGGAAATCATTTTGGCAGCTTCTCAGAAAATTGGACATAATACTACCAGAGGATCCCGCAATACCTCTTCTGGGCATATGCTCAGAAGATGCTCCAACATGTAAAAGGACACATGCTCCACTATGTTCATAGCAGCCTTATTTATAATAGCCAGAAGCTGGAAAGAACCCAGATGTCCCTCAACAGAAGGATGGATACAGAAAATGTGGTATATTTACACAATGCAGTACTACTCAGCTATTAAAAACAATGATTTTATGAAATTCTTAGACAAATGGATGGATCTGAGGGATATCATCCTGAGTGAGGTAACCCAATCACAAAAGAACACACATGATATGCACTCACTGATAAGTGGATATTAGCCCAGAAACTTAGAATACCCAAGATACAAGTTGCAAAACACATGAAACTCAAGAAGGAAGACCAAAGTCTGATACTTTGGTCTTTCTTAGAAGGGGGAACAAAATATCAATGGGAGGAGTTACAGAGACAAAGTGTGGAGCAGAGACTGAAGGAACGGCCACCCAGAGACTGCTCCACCTGGAGATCCATCCCATAAACAACCATCAAACCCAGATGCTGCTGTGGGTGGGAACTGATTAGCCCTCATCTCAGATTTCTTCAAGATTTCTCTTATAGGTGAATTTACTTTGCTCTCAGGAATATTATTTAGCCCCCTTTGGGCTATTTCTGTCATCTTTTAAGCCTTCTTTGACAGTTTATTTTTGTTTGAAATGGAGAATAGTAAGAATATGTTAGCTTAGAGAAGCCTAAGAAGTTTTGGCAAACTCCTTTCTCCTAAGATTCTAGTTTAAATCATTTAATAATGCTGCACACTGCTCTCTGATGCAGAGGAGGTCTAGCTAAGGAGCCTCTTGGTCACAGGTCTTCTTCAACCTGGGTTTTAAGTCTGTCTTTGACATATAACTGTCAGGGGAGCTTTGGGTGAGACTCTTCGGCTTTCCTTGCTTGTGAGACATGGGTCTGGATGTATTTCTTTGGGTCACTGTGAGGACTGAGTGAGGAATATGGGTAAATGCCATGCCCTCTGCATTAGTTAGAGTTCTAGTGCTGGGAAGAGACACCATGCTCATGGCAATACTTAGAAAAGAAAGCACTTGCTTGGGTCTTGCTTACATACATTCAGAGGTTTAGTCCATTGTTGTCATGGTAGGAAGCATGGCAGTATGCAAGCAGACACAGTCCTGGAGAGGTAACTGAGAATTCTACATCCAAATTGGCAAGCAGCAGGAAGAGTAAGACAGCAGGCATGGTTTGAACATTTGAAAACCCAAAGCACATCTCCCAGTGACACACTTCCTCCGACAAGACCACACCTCCTAATCCTTGTCAAGTACACTGTTCCTTAATGACTAGGCATTAAAATATATGAGCTTATGGGGGCCATTCCTATTCAAGCCATCACACCCTCAAATGCAAATATTATTACAAATCATTAAGCATCAGATTGTAGCCTTTATTCCTGTTGAGAGGCAATATCTTATCTCTAAATAGTTTCCATTTAAGTAATTTAAAGTGTGTGGCAGTCAAAGACTCTGTCTGTCACCACTGTCTTCTTACTTGCTTCCTGTTATGTTCATAGGCATGAATTAAAACCTACCTTCAAGCTTTCTCTTCAATCTGTCTTCCTAACATTTTTCATTTTGGCTAAATCAGAAACCAAAGACACCCTGTATTCACTTCTAGGTTCCCCATGCAGTCATCTGTTGATGGAATCTTAATAACCTTAATCATAGTCTTCCCTTCTCTTTGCCAAGTCCCCATACATAGTTATGCCTCAGTGGCCAGGAACAGAAGAGATAGATGCAAGTTAAGAATATGATTTGCTAGATTCCCTACTTCTTAGGACAATTTTCTTTAACAAGTCTCAAGATAAGCCTGGCAATTCAAGGTTTGTAGAGGTGCTGCACCGCTAAGCTTTGTGGTGTGAAGCATCTGTAGACACACCTTTATGGTTCCTACCATGTTTTGGGTGGACATTCCCCAAGGATCCCAAGGTGGTGCTACTGGGCAACAGTGGCATCTTTAAAAGGAAGGAGTTGCCTGGCATCCTTAGATTGTTGGGTGTGTACCGAGTGATCTATGAGAAGGTCTTGCTGTATTTTTACCTAGTTAGCCAGGTGAGAATCACAACAGTGGCCATCCACCACCAGTGGGATGTTTGCTGGTGGTTTGAAGTTCCAAACTATGAGCAAAATGAAGATTTCCCTTTGTGAAGTTAATTGCCTCAAGGTATTTTGTTGTAGTAACTCAAAGCTGACAAATTCACTTTACTATGGTCAAAATGTGGACCTGCCTCTTTGAAGCTTTGAAAACAGTGTCCTAAAGCAGGTTATCTCTTTGTTCTCACATATTGTTCTTTATAGGACAGTGAGCATTACTGCTTATGTACTGTGCCTTCTGCTCTGGGCTCCCATTCTCGTATAAGTCCATACTAGTTTCTGTTTTTTATTGGCTACTATCTAAGACCTTTTTATTTTCCTCCTATGGTCTTTGATACCATATGACCTTTAATTGTAACTTTTATGGATTTCCAGTTATATTCCTAGGGAATTTTTACTCCCCCCCCCACTATGTTTGGCTGGAAAAAGTATGTTTATATCTAAATGTTTCTATTGTGTTCCCAGCGTCATTAGCGTCCCCATTCTGAGTAACTTCCAAGTAATATGGATGAATAGGAGAAAATTTAGTTAGCCATGTTCCCTAGCAAGGTGCTCTTAAGTCCTAGGATTTCCTGAGTAATAAATGCTCCTGTTACTCCTGGTGGGCTGCTTAGGAATGCTGTCTTAGTTAGGGTTTTACTGCTGTGAACAGACACCATGACCAAGGCAAGTCTTATAAAAAGCAACATTTAATTAGGGCTGGCTTACAGGTTCAGAGGTTCAGTCCATTATCATCAAGGTGGGAGCATGGTAGTATCCAGGCAGGCATGGCACAGGAGGAGCTAAGAGATCTATGTCTTCATCCAAAGGCTGCTAGTGGAAGACTGACTTCCAGGCAACTAGGGTGAGGATCTTATACCCACACCCACAGTGACACACCCATTCCAACCAGGTCACACCTATTCCAACAAGGCCACACCTTCAGATGGTGCTACTCCCTGGTCCAAGGATATACAAACCATCACATTCCACTCCCTGGTCCCCATAGACTTGTTCAAAAACATGAGTCTATGGGGACCATACTTAAACATAGCATAATGCAAAATGCATTTAGTGCAACTTTCAAAGTCCTCATAGTCTATAGCAGTTGCAACAATGTTAAAAGTCCAAAGTTCAAGGTCTCTTCTGAGATTCATTCAACTTAATTAACTGTAATCCCCAAAGCAAGGCCGCAAACAAGCTGGGCAAACTCCAAACTCTGCATCTCCATGGCTGATGTCAAAGTGGTCTTCAGATCTCCACTCCTTTTTCATCTTTTTTGACTGCAACAAACTGCTTCCTCCTGGGCTGGTTCCACTCCCTGTTAGCAGCTTTCCTCAGCATGTGTCCCATGGCTCTGGCATCTTTAACATCTTTGAGTCTCCAAGGCAAGTTCAATGTTACAGCTTCTTCTTTCAGTGTCTGGGATTCCACTTGATCTTTTGGACTCCTCCTAAGGGCTGGCATCACTTCTCCATCTCTGTCCTCTGTAGCACTCTATGCTCTGGTTGATCCACTCCATTACGGCTGCTGTTCTTGGTGATCATCCCATGGTACTGACATCTCCAATACACTGGGGTGTTCCACTCCAACTAGGCTTCACCAATAGCCTCTCATAGGCTCTCTTCAGGGTGCCAAGCCTCAAATCCTTTGCATGACCCCTTCAATCCTGGGCCATCAACTACAGCTGAGGCTTCACCTTCTCCAATGGGCTTCCCTGGCCTCTCACAGTGCTAAGCCTCAGCTTCTCTCCATGATCCCTTCATTCCTTCACAAGCAGTACCACCTGAGTGACTCTTACACATTACCAAGTCCAGCCGCAGCATGAGCTACAACCTTATCTATCTCTGGAACACAGCTTCTTTGTGCTCCCAGAAAACAATTTCCAGAAGATTTCACCTCAATGATGCTGGTCTCTTCTTAATCACCGCTAATTCCTTAGCTCCAGCTAACCAGCATCAATTTTCCCAGTAGTTCCTTCCATTCTTAACTCTAGAGCCAGAGGCACAATGGCGGAAGCTGCCGAGTTCTGCTGCTTACAGGAATTAGAACATGATCCCCTTGTATTATTACATTATCACTAGCTTTATGTTTTCTAAATCCTTCATTGCCTAAACTTGGCTATCCTGGTTCTTGCTCTGTAGATTGACCCTGAATGTAGAGATCAGCATGCTTGTCTCATGGGATTAAAGGTGTGTACCACCATGCCTGGATCTAATTTAGCTGGGTAGGATCTTGCCCCAAGGTCCCTCTCCCTTAATCTTTATCTCCTAGAACACAAGATTTTGCTCCATTTCGCTTCCTGGTACTCCTTTAATACTCAAACCATATATTTTATATTTTTCCTTTCTAAGCTTGCTATGCTTGTTCAAACTTCTCTTCATAAGACTTAACCAGAGAACAAAGTCTCTGCTGGGCTTTTTTGAAACTTCTTTTGTCAATGCAATTAATCCAAGTCTCTTCACCTTAGCCTCAGGCAAACTTTTCAGACAAGGGCAAAAATTAGCCACATTCTTCACCAAAATACCACAAAACCAGTCTTTATGCCACATTCTGAAATTCTTCTCCTTTGAAATCTCTTGGGCCAGGTCAACACAGTTCAAATTACTCCCAGCAACAAAATCTTCCATATTCCTACTAGGATGACCCATTAAGCCCCATTTAAAGCATTCCACTGCTTTCCAAATCCAAAGTCCCCAAATCCACATTCTTTCAAATAAAAGCATGGTCAGGCCTATCACAGCAATACCCCACTCCCAGTACCAACTTCTGTCTTAGTTAGGGTTTTACTGCTGTGAACAGACACCATGACCAAGGCAAGTCTTATAAAAAGCAACATTTAATTAGGGCTGGCTTACAGGTTCAGAGGTTCAGTCCATTATCATCAAGATGGGAGCATGGTAGTATCCAGGCAGGCATGGCACAGGAGGAGCTAAGAGATCTATGTCTTCATCCAAAGGCTGCTAGTGGAAGACTGACTTCCAGGCAACTAGGGTGAGGATCTTATACCCACACCCACAGTGACACACCCATTCCAACCAGGTCACACCTATTCCAACAAGGCCACACCTTCAGATGGTGCTACTCCCTGGTCCAAGGATATACAAACCATCAGAAATGCCAAGGCTTACGTTAATGAGGCGGCCTGTGATGGTTCTGGGGCAATTTCAGAATGGACTCAATAAAGATATCATATGACCACAAGGCTAAGGTTTGACTGAGGGGGTGCCAGTCTGACTCCCCAACCTCTGAGGGCAGAAAGGGGAGCTGGGAATCAAGTTCACCCACATGGTTACACATTTTGTTGATCAGACTAATAAAAACTCTGGACACTCAGAGTTTCAGTGACTCTCTGCTCTGTGAGTCCTGTGCTTATACAAGTAGTGTGATATATACTGAGGGTACTCTTCTTGCTTGTTGCTCCATTTGCCTGGCTCTAAGTTGTATGTTTGTTTTAAGTTGTAAGATGACTACTGTAAGAATAATGTTTTCCTAGTGGCTGAGTCATACTCAGAATGATCCAGTCTGAGAGCTGAAGGGACTTCTGAATTGCCTCTGGTTGGCCACAAGGGATGGTGGCCTGAAATTGTAAGGCTCACGGTTGGTGTCTGAAGTGAGGTCAGTCTTTTGGAGACCCTGGGGCTATGTAGTATACCTGTATGTGAAGGGTGATATTGATTGTCAACTCAACAGGATCTAGAATCACTTAGGAGACAGGTCTCTGGGCATGAGAATGAGGGATTATCTAGATTAGGTTAGCCCCTGGGCCTGCCTGTGATGGATTACGTAGACTGAATTAATTGAAATGGGTAGACCCACCTTAATGGTGAGAGACACAGTTCCTATGGGCTGTGAAAGTGAGTTGAAGACAGTATGCACCAGTCTCTGGTCATGCACATCGAAGGCAGTTGCCTCCTGTTCGAGTTACCAGTCTCTTCCCACTATGATGGACAGCACCTTGAAGTGCATCCCAAAGCAAACTCCTCCTTACATTGTGTTTGCTTTGGGTGTTTTATCACGAGTAATAAATACAGTAAGTATGCTTGCTCCAGGCAGCTAGCCCCCTGAGCACTGCCATAGTCAAGACCTGTGCTGCTGTTAGATCTACCTCCTTCTTCTAGCAATGCCTTCAGCTGGGCTGAGCTGCTCTCTCTGCACATCTCAGGGTCTCAGTATCTTTCTGCCTTGTGGGTGGCTCTTTCTTCCCCTCTTAATGGCACTTTTGGTCTGTTAAGGTTTGGCTGATGCCTGTTCCCTCCTTTGTGGAGGGTTTTCCTTATTGCTTCCTCCTATGCTGCTCTTCTTCCTATTGCCCTCTTGGCACTCCTTCAACATTTGGGATTATTGCTTAGTTTCACAATCTAGTCATCCCTCAGTTTCCTCAGTCAGCTGGTTTTAGGAATCCCTTAATGGTGTATTTGTGTGTAACACATGCACAGCCTCCTGTGTATTTTAAATCATCTCTAGGTGAGCTGTAGTACCCAATGCAATGTAATTATTGTGTAAACAGTTGCTTGGACTGTGCCCGGCATAGTGACAAGGAAACAAAGTCTGAATGTATTCAGAATAGATTCACGCCCCCATCCTCCATTTTTGATATGTGGTTGGTTGAATCTACAGAGGTAGAACCCAGAAAAACAGCTAACTGACTGATATTGTTTCCCAGTCAGATAATATATTTATCTTAGATTTAATCTTAGACTTTCCTTTTTAAAAAAATATATATGAGCTCTGCTGTCTTAGTCAGGGCTTCTCTTCCTGCACAAACATTATGACCAAGAAGTAGGTTGGGGAGGAAAGGATTTATTCAGCATCCACATTGCTGTTCATCATCAAAGGAATTGAGGATTGGAATTCAAACGGGACCTGATGCAGAGGCCATGGAGGGATGTTCTTTACTGGCATGCTCCCCCTGGCTTGCTCAGTTTCCTTTTCTATAGAGCCCAAGACAACCAGCCCAGGGATGGCAACACCCACAATGGGCTGGGCCCTCCCACCATTGATCACTAATTGAGAAAATGCCTTACACTTGAATCTCATGGAGGCATCTCCTCAATGGAGGCTCCTTTCTCTGTGATAACTCCAGCTTGTGTTAAGTTGACACACAAAACCAGCCAGTACACCTGCTTAGCATAGTAACAAACTATTACAAGAAAATATACAACAAATAATTGAACAGAACATGGAACTAGATTGTAGACCACAAGAGTTTACAAGAGTGGTCGATACAAAGGGCTGCAATTGAATGCCAAATGCTTTTGACCTCAGACTGAGCTGGTAAGTAAGGGCCATCAAGCTATGGGAAGGCATTTGCATTCTTAACCTTTTCTGGAAGTTATGCTAGCAAAGCTTGACTGTTATCCTTATGGAATTTAGAGTCACCTAAGGACACACACTTCCTGGTGTGTTTATACAGGGGTTTCCAGAGAGGATTAACTGGGGATGGAACATCCACCTTAAACGTTCATGGTGCCATCTGATGGGCTGCATAAAGAAAGAGCAACTGAAGGAAGCCAGCTGAGAGACTGCTTCCCGACTATGGACACCATGTGACAGGTGGTTCATGTCCGTACACCATGACTTCCTTGCCAGGATGCATTGACTGTATCCTCGCAAACCACGAGAATCAAAATAAACTCTTCCTTCTTCAAGTTTCTTTTGTCATAGAAACAAGAGAAGTACATAATAAGGAAGACTTATTTCACGTACACTGAAATCAAATCTGACAGATCACCTTGGTTTCTAGGCTGCCAGGGAAGCAGACTGGGAAGCAACAGCCAGGTGTGGAGCACAGTTCCTGCGTGTGTGCACGTCCTAAATGTTTCTTTATAAATTCCAGTTTGAAAAAGGTCTTGGCACAAATGCATTTGTTTACTAAGTTATCCTTTATTGCAAAGAAAGATGCTTGGATATTTTTGAAGTATCATATTTTCAGCCACCTCCCCCCATCCCCGTCCCCATTTTCTAAAGAACAACACTGCTAATGATGAACTTGCAAAGTCACCAGTGGAAGCCCATGGTAGATTCTCTCTTCCCTTTAGGACTTTAAATAAAATTATTTACTTTGTATTTTATGACTATGACCCACTCTAGCAGGCTTGGGTAAACTCCAGAAAACATTTCTAAGCAGACACTTGCAAAGCAATGAGCAGGCAGGGGAAAAAAAAACCAACCAACCAACCAAACAACAACAACAAAAAGAGAGCACACGGCTGATAGGCTTTTTGTCTCTGATTAGGAATGAAGTAGAATTCGGGGGATCATCTCACAATCTTGTGACTAGTAGGAAACTCATGGTAAATGTATCAGATGGTATCCCAGGGCTCCAAATATTTTAGTCTATCAGTGATAGGGAATACCAGTCAATGTCATGTTTAAATGTCTCTTTGACATGATGGGATCTCAAAAAGTTGTCAAATAGGAATATTCCTGTGGAAGTTGAGAATTGAGTATGTTAAGGTGTCAGAGGTTGGTACCTTCTCTTCTATGACTCCTACTGCAACCCACCACGTAAATTGCATGGGACAGAATTTTGTGATGCTACCAGACTCTATAGGTCACAAGTTTTCATTTATTTATTTATAGTGTATAAATATTATACATAATATATAAATATTATATGAAATCATATAAATGGTGGCCACAGTCCCCATCTACTCAGACTTTTGTATTATTTGAAATAATGTATGTGAGGTTTCGGAGCAGTGCTAGTATGCAGAAAGTGCTTGGTCATTTGTGAGTAAATTTCCACCTATAAGAATAAAGATTGCCAAGTGTGCAGACACCCACTGTGAGACAGGGTCAGATGGATGCCCTGGCATATATCTTGTTATGAAGGGAAGAGAGCTGGAAGACAATCTTGGCAGACAACGTTACACTGAAATTGAAAAGTGATTGTCCTGCTACCAAGGTAACCACTACCTGAGTGTCCAGTTCTCCAACCATGGACTCCAATACACTCATGTGCTTCCTATGACATTAGATCAATGGCAGATTTGTATGACAGGAGTCCATAAGATTCTAATTATGATGGAATGTTCCTGTGACTTAGTGACATCAAAATACAAGCATTTCTCTTTAGTCTGGTGACATGAGGATAAACAAACTCACTTCACTTGCAGTCATGTGACAACATGGCAACAAAGTTATCTACGATGTAAGTCTAGCAACATGACAAATGATGAAGTAACCAGTTATGCAGTTACATTCCATGCCAGCCATGTATATCGAGTTATCTACATTCATTATCATTATGTTAGTTACAGAGATGTTAGTGATGAAGCACTGTGCCATGTTCTTTAGGTGGCAGCCCCAGATACCTCTTTATAACGCATCTTGGTGGAGACTTGTGAGTATGAAGGTCTGGATAAGGTCATTATAGAATGTTCTCCATAGAGAAACCTAGCAACAATACATTTCTCAGAATGGGTCTTGGGCATTTAAGTAAGACATTTCCTGATCTTGAAGGTGAAGGCTTGAGAAGCTGGGATTTGAGGGGAGGAAGGAAAAGTAAGTTTCTTTCTCTCTGTGCCAGAGAGGCCCATTCTTGGAGTTCACATAGGGGAAGACAATTGGGCTTTTACTGTTCAGGAGGAAATGCCTGGGCCCTGGTCTTGATTCCAGTGCTGTGTTGTTTATTTAGCTCCAAACGTATTAATTGTTCTCTGTAGTGCATTCCTTACCTTAAGTGCTTGTTAACATTCTAGAGAAATCTTATGGATTTGTTTAAAGATGATTTCAAAGTATTTTGAGTTCTTTAAAGTATGCTGCTATTGTGGATTGGAGGAAAATAAGATTGTGTAACCCAAGGCAACTTGAAAGAGTCCAGCAAATATTATGGGATAGTACAAAGTAAAGATAAAAGGCTACAAGTTTATAGTTTACTGACTAGTCCATCAAACACTGATGGCCTGAGGATACGAAAATAGGTCAGAGGGCCTGAAAGTGGCAACAAAAGCTGACTGCATCAGTCACTGTGTCCCAAGTCCCCACCATCTCCCACTATCTGTGCGGAAGCTAGTCAGATTTGTCTTCAAGTTACCTTGAGATAGATATACATTGTCTTATGAGATTTTACACATATTCAGAATGAGAGCATGCTAAAGGTTTCTCCCTATGCTTAGGGCTTTTGTTCTGGGTTAATATAATGTTGCTATAACTTGACTTGAGAGAAATGATATTCATTTGTATAATGTCACGGTTATTCTTTATTGCAAACTTATCAGGTTTTGAAATCACCTAGGAGACACACCTCTACATGTGCCTATGAGGGCTTTTCCAGTGAGATCCAACTGGGGAGAAATGACATATGTGTGGCACCACCCATGGGCTGGGGTATTGAACTGAACATAGAGAGCAAAGGAGAAAGCCAGCTGAGTGCCAGCATTCTTCCTAGCTTTCTTCTTTCTAGTTAGTCAAGATTTAAGGAGTCCCAGCACATGCCCCTGCCACTGTGAACTCTGTTATTCCTTCCTGACTATGATGGACTGTGTCCTCTTATATCGTGAGCTAAAATTTAGCTTTATCTCATTAAGGTGCTTTGTTCATAGCAAGAAGAGTAACCCCCACACACAGTGATGAAACGACTCATTACACATGATGCTTTTGTAAGCAAGACTTCAGAGAGTGTTTGCAAGGTAAACACCCCAACGCACATGCAAACCATGTGCAGTGGTGTAGAGAACGCATGCCTTAGGGATAGAGCATCTCTTGACCAATGGATGCACTTGAACTTTTGTTCTTGGATCACTTCCAGGTAGGTTGTTATGAGGGTCTGAGTGATTCTCTAGCTCCTCCTGCCCCAAGGTCTATAGTGAGTAGTAATCAGCATCATGCTCTCAATGGAAAAGTCAGTCTTAAGACTTAAGACTTCTGACTTAGAAATGGTGACTGAAATCCCAAGGCTGCCAGCAAGAGTGTACACAACTGGAAACATCTAACCCATCTGGGGCTGATTTTTGTCTTTCAAAGGGGAGTGCAGAGATGATAATTTCTAGGGTTTCTTCAGCTGTCTAATGACATTTGGGCTCTGGGCTGCTGTCTCTGCGAGGCCAGTGATAGCTTTAAACATTTGTTTCTTCACGTGACAATGTGGAAAAGTATTAGAAAGAATGGCTGGCAAAGAGCTTGCAGTACCAGCATCTGGTGGTGACACAGCACTGAGTTTGTGCTCTCATTCACTGGTCTTGACAACTGTGAATAAGGCCCACTTCACAGATGAGAAGGCTGAGGTTTAAGATGCACAGTACTTCATTACATGTGATTACATTGTTAGCAGAATGCTTCAGATCAGAATCGTTTCAGATACGGAATTTTTTTTTCTTTTGATTCACATGTAACTATACGACACCTATCCCAGGTCTAAACACAAAGTCCATTTCTACTTCATATGCATTTTACCTATGCTCAAAGGTGATTTTTAAACAGCAATTTTAGTAATTTTTTGTGCACAGAAGTAGGTGTGATGGAGTGGGAGTTTTCTTTGTGGAACTATCATAGTGTGCAGAAAGTCTGGATTTCAAATATTGGGGTTTGGGATGCTCAAACTGATGTCACAGAGTTGTCAAGGTTCATTCTCCATGGCTTCAGCACCAAGCTCCTTCCCATGTCTGCTCTGAAGAGATGGGCCCTTTATCTGAGTCCAAAGCATTTATTGCTTTCCATGTCCTTCCATGCTCACACAGGGCTCTGGGCCTTCTGGTTTACCTGACTCTGGCTATTGGTTCCGTTTAGTACTGTCCTCTTTGGTCTCTGCTTGTGACCTTTTCTTCCTTGTGCCTCACATACTACAGTGTTATCATCATCAGGCATGTTTTAAGATCTAAGGAGGGGAGCTGAAAGATAGCTAAAGGTTTCTTCTTTTTCTGGAATGCATCCCTCTTAGGCACCAACACAACATTTCTGCCATCTTCATGAAGCCTTCTGTCTTCTTTCTTTCTTTCTTTCTTTCTTTCTTTCTTTCTTTCTTTCTTTCTTTCTTTCTTTCCTTTCTCTTTCTTTCTTTCTTTCTTTCTTTCTTTCTTTCTTTCTTTCTTTCTTTCTTTCTTTCTTTCTTTCTTTCTTTCCTTTCTTTCTTTCTTTCTTTCTTTCTTTCTTTCTTTCTTTCTTTCTTTCTTTCTTTCTTTCTCCCTTCTCCTCTTCCTCCTTCTCCTCTTCTTCTTTAGCATTGGTTTCTACTCTTTTCACAAGATAAAATACTGATTCAGGTTTGAGATTTGCCATCTTGCCCTTGGTAGAGTCCCATTCTCAGCTGTTTTCTTCCATAACTGTCCTTGAACAATTAGAAATGATGTGAAGGAGGGAATTGTTCTTCCAGTTTCTGGAGTCAGATTCCAGGCTGTGGCTGCTCTTGTCTCCTTTTCTGATGTTTCCTGCCTCTTCTGGAAATGGCAGGACTGGTTGGACAGTTACCCTACAGCTTTAATCTGCTTGTCTTTCTGCAGTGTAGTAAATGACATCATCTCTACTGCAGTGTGGACCTAGCAGTTATTCTTCATCTCAGTGTTTAATAATCTGTGTATGGCAGAGGCTCTAGATTGAAATGGAGGTTGATAACTGGTGTTATCAACCCAGATACTAGTGACCTCTTCTGAGACATGCTAGACTCCACATAATCTCTATTTGTGAACAGAGAATCAGAACACACCATGGTGATGTCAGCTGTGGCATTTGTACTGTGACAATCTGTGCTCTGTGATAGAGACATGAGTCTGAGCTTTGCTGGAGAGTGAGGCTTGGAACAAGTTGGAAGAAAAGGGTATAGATTCAGGGCACATGAATCAAGGTGAACAATTAAGCAAAGGAAATACTTGCTTCTGTGTAGGACATATCACGCCTTTGGTGCACGGAATGCTGTGAGGGCATAGTGTGGCATCAGTGCATGGAGTGCCATGAGATTGTATTCAGAGGCTGCTATGTAGAGAAGTGAGGAGGGCAAAGGAAGAAAGAAAGGAGGGATGGATGGTGAATGGTGGAAAGGGGAAAAGATAAAAAAGAATGAGAGAAAGAGGAAAAAGGAGAGGAGATGAACAGGACAGGAGGGAGAGATGTAAGGATGGATGAAGAAAATGGAAGAAGGAAAAGGAGAGGGAGAAGGAAAGAGAGGAGTCAAGAAGGAAGGAAGAAGAAAGTAGAGAAAGAAGAATCAAGGAAAGGAGAAGAGAGAGAATGGTGAGGAAGAGGAAACAGCTGAAGCTGGAGCTCTGAGAGGTCCATGGAGAATATAGAACTTTTGGAGCCTTTAGACCTATGCCTGTAAACAGATTTGGTGACTGACTTGCTGAGTCCCATGTCTAAGTCACACAGAGCCCCAGAAAAGCCTTTGGAGCAACATTCATGAGCAAAAGGAGTCTTAGGAGTAGCCTAAGACTACTACATGGAGAATGCCAGGTAGAAAAAACTTGAATTTCATGGAAGGAATAGGGAAAAGCATGGCTGTGCTACAACTGGGTGGGAGTGGAGCTGCTGGAAGAGATGGTTAAGCTGTGAGCATCATTACAGCATCAGTGTAGAGGGAACTGGTCCAAATTCTCTCTGTTCTCCACAAAGCCCTCCAAGTCCACATTGGGGTGAAACAATGCCTAATTCTAACCGCACATTGGTGATCCATGGACCAGCAGAGGCTTGCATAGGACAAGAGCCCCGAGGAGACCTAAATCACATGACCCAGATATTACTTCTCTTCAAGGAAAGGTATTCAATGTATTCTCTATCTTCCCATATAGCACAGCACATAGTACTTTCCATGTGGCTATTTTCCAGTGACTATTGATTAATTCATCACCATTACTTACAAAATTGATATAGACAAAATTATATTTCTTCCCATATAGCTGACTATAACCCTTCTACCTCAATAGTAAATCAAAGAGGGGTGGGACTGAGTGACCTGGGCTCAACTCATAACAATGCCTTTTGAGCAAGTATTTATTCTTTCTGCGTTCAGCTTCTCATCTTGCAAGGTAACTGTGAGGGCCAGTCTCTGCTTGGATTGGACTGTGGCCAAAGGTGCTAATTTGTGTGTGTGTGTGTGTGTGTGTGTGTGAGAGAGAGAGAGAGAGAGAGAGAGAGAGAGAGAGAGAGAGGGAGAGGGTGAGGGAGAGAGAGAGAGAGAGAGAGCGCTGGCATATATGAGGGTTCAAATGTGCATATGGGTGTTATGGAACAAAGTTCAGTGTTCTTTGCAGGCACTGTCCACTGTTTTCTTGAAGATGGATCTCTTACTGCTTGGTAGGCCAAGCTGGCTGACCAGCAAGTCCTAGGGATCTGCTTGCCTCTACCTCCCCAGTGCTGGAATTACAACTACATTCCATCATGCCTGGCTCTTTAATTTTTCATATGTGTTTCAGGCTCAAAGTCAGGTCCTTATGCTTATAAGGCAAACATTTTACGTACCATATTAGTCTCTAGCCAGAAGATTAACTCTTACACTGAGTATCTGCATTGCTGTGGTCCACAGCCTAGCGCACTGCCTTCCTTTGGGGGTGTGGGAGGCACATTTATGGAAGATTCCCTCTAAACATGTAGAAAGGGGCAGCCTGCCCCATTGAGGGACTGCTTGGGGATCACACTGTCGGAACTAATTTGCTCATGGTTGGTAGAACTACAGAAAATGTTCTTTCTTTCTTTTTTGTTTTGCTTTGTTTTGTTTTTCAAGTCATGGTTTCTCTGTGTAGCCCTGACTTTCCTGGAACTCACTCTATAGACTAGGCTTGAACTCAGAGATTTGCCTGTCTCTGCCTCCCATGTGCTGGGATCATAGGCGTGTACCATTGCCTCCTGCCTAAACCATTCTTTCTTAGTGGAAGGATTTGCTGTGAAACATGGAATAATAACTCTCATAGATTCACCAAACCTACTTAAATTAGCACCTTGGTTCCAGTGTGCGTTCTCTACCTGCTCCCAGTGTCCTGTGTTGGGACTAAAAGCCTATTGACTGGAGGGCTGGGGGAGGAGCTCATGGCCAGAGGGTCACTGTTGCTCTCTGGCATTCTGTTGTGTGAGGGTTGGGGTAGGATTGGGGTTTGTGCTTTTTTGGATTTTAGTGCTCTGTAGATAGATTTCTCTTGGTACAGCTGGAATGAGTGGGCAGCTAGGGGTGTCTGCCAGTAGGGGAACTCCCTCTTGGCTCTAGATTTGGGCAGTACTGTTCAATTCCTCTCTTAGACTTGAGATCTATGTTGTTTTCTTTCCTTTGCTTCACGGTTCAAAAGAGGAATGACCAAGGTTTGGTTCTCAGCATCCACATGGTGGTGCACAATCATTTGGTCCAATGGATTTGATGCCCTTTTCTGACCTCCAGGAGCACCATGCAAACACATGTTGCACAGATATAGATGCAGGCAAAACACTCATTCATGCAAAATAAAATAAATACATCTACAAAATTTTAAACAAAACAGGAATGCGCTTTGCCAAAGTTTAAATTGTAATCTCTAACCTCCATCCACCTACCAAAATTCCCTAATTCCCAGTGTTTAATTCCTAACCTCCAGGACTTCAGAATGTGAGCTTCTGTGGTGACATACTCTTTAAGAATTGAATGAAGATTAACTGTGGTTTCTTAGGTGGCTTTGATCCTAAATTGCATGCTGCCCTTCTAACCAGGGACATTTGGATGAAGGCAGGTACAGAAGGGGGTTTCATCTGAGGGCCCGACGGGTGGCGGGGAGAAGTCTCAAGAAACCTGCCTGGCAATAAATTGATCTTGAACTTCCAGGGTCCAGAACTGAGATGCCTTTTGCTATATTACACCTCTGGTGCTTTGTCATGTAACTCAAAGAGATTATTAGAACAGCAGTTTACCCACGACTAGAAATAGCATACTGCTAAGACCTGGACAGGAGTAGATAGGCTTTGTTAGCTAAGGTCCTCCTGACCACAGCCGTTCATTCTAAACCAACAGTTCCCGGGCTTCAAGTGCAAACATAAACAGGACACATCTGCCCTCCCCACCTTTTATCCCAAACAGGGAGAACCTTAACCCATCAGGGAAGCCACCAGTTAAAGACCAAGATTTTGGCCACATACCTTTTTAACTTGTCACACAACCAGCACTAACCATGACTTATAACTTTACGTTTGTGGGAAAATATGTTCTAAATTCCCAACAACAATTTACAGATGCATTTTTGGACCGAAGCTTGTTTAAATTGAGGGCAGCCAATATTTGTAAGATTTCTCATCAACACTCAAATTGTATATACTTTTTACGGACACACCATGTAGGTCAACCTTTTTCCTAATTTAGACCAGTCTTTCTATAATTCATTGTAATTGCTGTACTTAATTGTCAGATTGAGCACATTATTTTTAGAGGACTTTGCATATATAAGTAATAGGCTCTGGAAATTCTTTTTATGACGTAGTAAATCTCTATTAAACAGAAAGGATGCAAAGCTGTATTACTTGGTGTTTGAGATGCTGTCCCCTAGTAATGTGAAAACACTCTGAGCCATGGAGGCACTGGTGAGAGAGAACCACGCTGCCCCGAGGATTTGTCATGAACCTTCACACCCCCTTGCTCATCTTTTAGTTAATGTGATGGTTAGTTTGCTCATCTTAGTTCTGGCTGTCAACTTGCCTGTCAACCCAGAATCCTTTGGGAAGAGAGTCTCAAGGAAGGATTGTCTCCAGTGGTCTGGTCTGTGCTCAGCCTGTCTCAGGGGGATTGTCTTCACGAAGTTGCTTGACTTAGACACAACCTACTTGGGTTTGCACCTTGCCTTAGGTGTGGGATGGGTTGGTTTGGAATTCCTTGAACTTTATAAGCATGGGGAAATCAGGTTGAATATAAGCAAGGAATCAAATGAGCGTGTATGCATTCCTTTTTCTCTGCTCTTGATGGTAAAAAGCTCTAGCTGTTTTGTGGGGAGTGGAGGGAACCCTGGGTACGTGACATCCTCAGTAAATGTGAACAATCAACATGGGCATGGCCAGGTCAAGGACCCCAAAGCCTCAGACCCATGGTAAAGTGGCAAAGACCCTCCTCTTGACCTGCATGTGAATGCTGACAGTATATGCATAAACTATCCAACATGGCTTTCTCCTGCTGGATATTTATGGCCTGAAGACTGCTCCCTTACAGAGACTGCTTCTACTGAGATTAGCTCAACCTGTTTCCTTGATCCAGCTGTATACCATAAACCTGCCTGCTTGTTTATCTGTACATAATAACCACATCTCCTTGTTTAGCTGTATGCAATAACCCTACCTCACTGTTTAACTCTATATAATAAACATACTGAGCTTCTGGGTGGCTGTGGTTTCTCTCCAGAGACCCAGTCCACCTGACCCCTTCTTTCCTGTGTGTCTGTCCTTTCTTCATCTCCTCATTGACCCAAGCCAGTGCTTGGGGCCATATAAGGACTTGGCACTGTTGGAAGTTCCTGCCTTGATTTCTCCACAGCAATGGGTTGTATAATCTGAAACTGTGAGAGAGAATTAACCCCCTTCTCCTCTGAATTCCTTTTGTCAGTGTGTTTCATCATAGCGACAGAAATTAAAGCAACACTAAGCTGTTTCCCATCAGTATAACAAATATCTGTGATCACCAGTTTCTGAGATGGAGGGTTTATTATATAATATGGTGTTGGAGTTTTTAGCTGTGACTTTAGCCTGTTGCTTTGAGCCTTTCTGAGAACAGCATATGAAGGTGTGAGTATGTGGACAGGAAAACCGTTTACCTCTTCTCTGAGGAACCAAAAGAAGGAAGAGAAAGGGCTTAGGGGTCCACAGTCCCCCGAAAGGCCACACCTTCAGTGACCTGCAACCTCCCACCAGCCTTTACCTTCTTAAGGCTCTGTCACCTTCTAATGATGCCACCCTGGGAACAAGTTGAAAGCACCCTAGGGCCCTAACTTAAACACTCCTACATGCAGGGCCACTGTGCACTTTGGGAAAAATGCATTAAGCAAGTTCAACAATGTGGCCTACAGGTGAACAGTTTAATATTCTTAATTGGTTCTATCAAATCCAAGGTCAGGTTTCACAAAAACAAACACTTCTTGAGATCCCACTCTGTGCCTTCCCTGGCTCAGAGGAATGAAGTAAGACTTCAGGCCTTACAGGCATTAGGGCTGATTCGTAGTCACCAAAGGAGTTCTCTATGATGCCCATTATTTCTAGAAATAAGAGGAGATGGTCTTATAAATTGCTTGGTGTGTCCTCAGTGTTTCATGAATAGTAGTTGTTATTGTCATTATTGCAAAAGAAAAAAAATACAGAAAAGACACCCCCCTCCCAAGCATGCATACTTTTGTCTTTTGACTTTCTTTCTCTATTGTCACCTTCAGGGTAACGCTTGTAAAAATCAGCGTTAATTATTTACAGGATCTATAACTGTCTTCCCAAGTGTTTGGTGACTACAGTGGCACCTTCTCACAGAGGAGCTAAGAATAGCCAGCCACTCCCCTAGGTAACAGTGTGCCAATCTTCAAGTGTCTTTTTGATTCTGATCTTGCATTCAATTGTCTTCTTAACAGCTCTGTAACAAGGATAGTCTCTGTAGTTTGGGGGACTCGCTCAGGTTTGAAGATTTCCCATGCCTGCCCTACACTTTTGACAGTGTTAGCTAAGTTAGTCACAGGGTTTTAAGGGGAATGCAGCATGCTCAGGGTTCAAGCCTATTGGATGCTGTTTCAG